>NC_057926.1:33558051-34170328 GCF_018873765.1 Telopea speciosissima | reverse complement strand
AAAAGAAATCTATCCCGGTAAAATTTCAAAAGTGCCCTTGAAAAGTTGGAGGAGAGAGAGCATAAGGGTGATGACTAGGATTCCATTCAAAATAATTAATGCAATACCCATCATGCCCTCTAAAAATCGTGGAGCATTGGTGCCCCCTCTAAAAATTGTGGATAACATGTGGGCCTTAAAAAATCATGGAGGGTGTAGGCAGTGTGGGTCCCCCCATGTGGGTAGCAGTCCTTCTCTCTCTTCAAGAATGAAAAATTGCCAAAATAATCTTGTACTTGCAGTAGATCTCCACCATTGCTTAGAAGTACGTTCTTTAATGTCAAAAATGTCATTGGGCAGTGGCAAAATGACTATGGGCTTGCACTACAGCTCCTTTTTGACCTATTATCCTTTCCTGGCCTGAAAAGAATAATCGATTGCATGGTGGCCTAAACGAATGCGTACTTGCGTTCCGTCATGTCCATCTTACTCCAAATTTAGTCCTCTTTATAGCCATGGAAAGAAAAATGGAAACTTTACATGTAACTTGGGACGTGCAACTCCCGATAGTCCAGAATAGCATAAAATAACCCAAAACCTGAAAAGCATAAGAAAGCACCAAAGTAACTCTATCCAATGTGGTAAAATGTATGCTTTATGCCCTAAGATTTCACACATAAATGTGCTCATCACATAGGTTCCAAAGTGGGTTTCCACATACACAAGAAACCAGGAATGAACCTATGCTAGGGTTGATCAAATCCCCAATGAACCCTAAAGATCAGTAAAGCCTGCAATCCGAAACAAAGGATGAAAAATCCCTAGTGGAACATAAACACGATGAGCAATGAAACTTCAAAAGGTCATACAAGCACAAGCATACACACATAGCATCAAGAATACCAAAATTCTAAAGGGAACTAGAGTCTTACCCTGAGAGGTTTCCACATGTTACGCAAATGTGCATGGGCGTATCCCGAAGGAGGTGGCCTTTATATCATAGAGCCCTCGATGTCTCCCCATAGTCGCTCAACATATCCTCATCCGGGTCGATCCCCGAACGATGGGTTGGCATCATCCCCTTCCCTTAGCATGATTGTTTGAGTTAAAATAAAACCGCAAGCGTACGGGTCAATCGTAGCTACGGGTCGAACACGAGGAGATATACGCCACTCTATTTAACTAACTTAAAAGTAATGCAAAATGAGCCAAATTAAAGTGTTAAATTAAACTAATTAAACTAACGAAAATCAATGCATCCTAACTCATAAGCATCTAACAAAATTAAGGGATTAAATCGGCGTCCTAACACATGAGCATCTAACCTATCGAACTAAAGCGAATTGAAAGGAATAAAAATGCAGCCACACATACTAACCACATAAAAAGAAATAAGGGAATAAAAATGCATCCATAAACCACAACCATATAAAATTAAAATAAAGGAAATAGAGGGGGAAGAAGAAGAAGATAGAGAGAGATAGAGGAGATGGAGAATGAGATTGAGAGTTTAGATAGTAAAACCTGGATGTGCTTGCATGAATGTAAATGAAAAGCTTGAATACTTGCATAAACTTACCATGGCCTCCTCTTCTAAATCTTCAAGTCTTGTCATTAACTTAAGAACTTAGACTAGAAGGCTTAAAACCTAAACTAGAATTAAGAAATTACAACCCAATTGAAGACTTAAATTGAAATTAAAGCATAAACTAAACCTATTATAAGCATTAACTAAAAATTATAAAAGCAAACTAGAACTTAGAAAAGCCAAAAATCACAAATTAGAAGGAGAAGAAGAGAAGAAATTTCACTAAGTGAATGAGCAAATTTTTACAAGAGAGGTAGGGGGTATTTATAGGTGGAAGAGAGGAGAAGAGAGAAGATGGAAGTGTAGGAGAAATATTCCCTAAGAAAAGAGAATATTCTCTTCTCTTTCCTCTTTACAATGCCTTGAATCCTAAGAAAAAGAAAAAAATAGAAAGAAGAAGAAGAGAAGATTGTTTACATGAGCCTTCTATTTCTAGAAAATAAACTTCCAATTTTAACAAGTGCTTCCTTTTCTTTGTAGATATCTTCTCAAGCAATAAAATCAAAGCATCTTTGATTTTTCAACCTTCCATAGATGAGAAAATATAAATCTATCCCAAGTAGAATTTCGAAGTGCCCTTGAGAAGTTGGAGGAGAGAGAGAGTAAGGGTGATGACTAGGATTCCTTCAAGAATAAATAAAATACCCATTCTGTCCTTCAAAAAACGTGGAGCATGGGGTGCTTATATAGGTCTCACCATTGTGTTTCTTGCGAAAAATCACACAAAATAGACCCAAATTTCATCCAATTCGGAGTTGGGGAGCCCAAGATATCTCAAGTTGAAGTTGGACTGTCCAGAGCCTTCCAAATAGAATCTTTCGGGTACAGTAATGTAACTTCTGATAATTTCATTAAGGCCTCTAAAATCCGAACTTCCGTTTCACTTTGTCCCCATCCGACTGTCAATTATTATAAATAAACCCCCTGCAGACCATTTTCACGCGTCGTTACGGAAACGGCCATAACTTCTTCGTTTCAACTCGGAATTAAGTGCCGTTTGAACCATTGCGAAGCTGACTCGATGGGCTATGCATCCATTTACACTTCTAAAAAGCTTAAAAACATCTCCTTAGCATCATCTCCTTCATTTTCACAAGAATTCACCTAAACCCCGAAAAGCACAAGAAAGCACCGAGTAATCTCACCAATGTGGTAAAATGTATAATTTATGCCCTAAAATTTCACACATAAATGTGCTCATCAGATTCCCCCACACTTGAACGTTACTTGTCCTCAAGTAAAGCAAAAACAAAAACTAACCTAGAATGCAGAAAATCCTAACTCACTTTCGTAGGAATCACGGTTGCACTTAGCATGTGCAACAAGCCTTTAAACCCCTAGGTTACCCCTAGTGGACGAGTTGTGTCTCGTGGGTGTTTGCAGTGAATATACACCCAAAATTCAATTGTAAATAAATGCTGCAAATTTTAATCATGGCATAAGTAGGACAGTGCACATAATCCCAAAAAGTGTTCAACTAAAGATCAAAGAGCCAAAGGTTCCCCCACACTTGAATTTTATCACCCCACATCAATTCAAGTAACAAGCATGCATCAAGTTCAAGGGATCTCCTCATATTTTCTGAACACTACTCACCTTCAAGTAAACCCCCCATAGCATCGATGGAACCAAAGACTTAGGCATTGAGTATTGTTGACCATACTTTTTTTTTCCAGGCATTAAGGCAAAAGTTTTTTTCTTTCTCAACCACAAACTCTATTTCTACTCCACTACTATTCTCTGAATGACATGGTGGAGCATACACCAGACACCCAAATACTTGGTAGTTTCGCTTTTTGCATATATCCATAAGACATTGAGACATTGAGACATTGATGCAAGAGTTTTTTTTTTTTTGAGTTTCCTTCCAAGGAATTTCGATCAAGTCACCCTGCTTCATGAGGCACAGTGCCCTGTCTAGTCCCAAGGAATTCCACTTTCTTTTCTATTCCTTGTTTTTTTTCTTTTTTTTCTTTTTCATTCACTTCGACTTTCATGCCTTGCCTTGCCACAAACAAATTGGTCTCAACTACTAGCCAAAAGATCAAAGGGTCCATAAAACACATAGAGGAATCTAGCCATCAAATGAAATAACGCTCATATTTTTCAATTCAATCCCTCTCACCGAATACAAACCAACTACCATCCTTGAAAAGGGATTTTTTTATTATTTCGCATGCTAGGAGGGCACCTAATTCCCTCTCACTCTTGCTTTGCAATTTGAAGAGACTTATGCACATACCCAAAAACTATCGCCACAATCAAAATTCACAAAATTCAAAATTCACAAAATTCACAATTAAAGTCCAACACACCCCCCCACACTTAATTCATGCAGTGTCCTCAATGCATGCAGAAAAGAAAGAATAAGGACAAGGGAGGGGATACATACCAGGATATCAGGGGTCAAGGTAAAGAGGCTCATGGAGATTCATGACCTCTTCGTCAACTGGAGTAGGCATCTCTATGTACGGCTTCAATCTTTGGCCATTGACCTTGAAAGTAGCTCCTGTACTTGGATTGAGGACTTCAACAGCCCCATGAGGATAAACTTTTTGAACAATATAGGGCCCATCCCATCTAGAACGCAGCTTACCTGGAAAGATATGCAAACGAGAATTGTACAACAAAACATTCTGGCCTACCTCAAAAGATTTTCTCAAAATGTGCCTATCATGGAAAGCCTTGGTTTTTTCCTTGTAAATTCGGGCATTCTCATATGCCTCATTCCTAAGCTCTTC
The DNA here is from genome assembly GCF_018873765.1 of Telopea speciosissima. Lineage (NCBI taxonomy): Eukaryota > Viridiplantae > Streptophyta > Magnoliopsida > Proteales > Proteaceae > Telopea > Telopea speciosissima. Next base: position 34,166,020 of record NC_057926.1, on the reverse strand, counting down.
CAACTCGGATAGTTGGAGTTTCCTATGGGCACGCAGTAGCGTAGGTCAAAGTTAAGCTTCTTGATAGCCCAAAAGGCCTTGTGCTCAATCTCTACAGTAAGTGACATGCCTTTCCATACACCGGACGGCACGGAGATTGACCAAGATAGGTCTTGAAGGCTGTCCTATGGGCCCACAATGCATCTACCAATCGGTTAGACCAATCCTTGCGGTTCGGGTTGATGATTTTCTCAAGAATTTGCTTGATCTGCCTATTTGAAACCTCAACCTGGCCACTGTCCGGGGATGGTAGGGTGTGGCCAACTTATGGACGACACCATACTTTTTTCATGAGGGCCTCAAAGGCCGATTATAAAAATGCTTGCCCCGATCACTAATGAGAGCCCGGGAGTACCAAAACGGGAGAAGATGTTCTCCTTCGAAATTTCACAACCACCTTGTGGTCATTGGTCTTACAAGCAACTCGCCTCAATCCATTTGGACACATAGTCCACAAAGAAGTAATATGTACAGTTACCAAAAGAGTTAGGAAAGGCCCCATGAAATCAATACCCCATACATCAAACACCTCAACCACCGAATTGGGTTGAGGGGCATCATATTTCTCTTAGTAAGACGCCCTAAGGATTGGCATGAAGAACATGCCCCGCAATAAGTAAAAGCGTCTTTAAACAGACTAGGCCAATAAAATCCACACCGTAAAACTTTGGCCAAGTCTTATTAGGCCCAAAATGGCCTCCACAAGCCTGATCATGGCAAAAAGATAAGACAGATTGTTGCTCATGATCAGGGACACATCTCCGGATTACTTGATCCGGCAGGTCTTAAAAAGATAAGGATCATCCCAAAAGAAATACTTAACTTGTGAAAAGAAACGATTCTTATCTTGGGTGGACCAATGTGCAGTGTCACACCGTAACGGATAATTAACAATGTCAGAAACCAAGGTTCACTAGACACTCGCCATCGATACTCATCGGAAAATTCTCGTTGACTGGAGAATCAACAATCAAGGAATTAGGCAGCCGGGATAGATGGTCCGCAACCAAATTTTCACACCCTTTCTTATCCCTAATTTCAAGATCAAATTCTTGTAACAAAAGGACCCACCTAATGAGGCGAGCCTTGGCATCTTTCTCTCGCACAAGATATTTGATAGCTGCATGGTCAGTATAAACAATCACATGTGATCCAACCAAGTAGGGCCTAAACTTCTCTAAAGCAAACACAACAGCTAAAAATTCTTTCTCGGTGGTGGTATAATTAAGTTGTGCATCATTAAGAGTCCTACTTGCATAATAAATCACATGGGGCAATTTATTGATTCTTTGCCCAAGAACAGCCCCTATAGCAAAATCAGAGGCATCACACATAAGTTCAAATGAAACTGTCCAAATTGGAGCTTGAATAAAGGGGGCTGAAGTCAACGCTCTTTTCAATTGCTCAAAACTATCATGACACTCAGAAGAGAAATCAAATGGGCAGTCCTTTGCCAAAAGAGAGGTGAGAGGTCTAGCTATCTGGCTAAAGTCCTTGATGAATCTTCTATAAAAACCTGCATGGCCAAGAAAAGATCGAATGTCCTTCACACTCTTGGGTGGTGGTAAATTGGCTATAAGGTCTACCTTAGATCTATCAACCTTGATCCCTTCTTTGGACACAATGTGACCAAGAACTATACCTTGTTTTACCATGAAGTGGCACTTCTCCCAATTCAGGACCAAGTTCTTTTCTATGCATCTTTTAAGAACCAAAGAGAGATGATGCAAGCAATTAGAAAAAGTAGAGCCATGAATAGAAAAATCATCCATAAACACCTCTAGGAAGTGCTCTACCATATCGAAAAGATACTCATCATGCACCTTTGGAATGTAGCAGGGGCATTGCAAAGCCCAAAAGGCATACGCCTGGTAAGCAAAGGTTCCATAAGGGCATGTGAAAGTGGTCTTGTGTTGGTCCTCTAGAGCAATAGGAATTTGGTTATAGCCTGCATAACCATCAAGAAAACAATAATATTCATGGCCAGCTAGTCTCTCTAACATCTGATCAATAAAAGGTAAGGGGAAGTGATCCTTCCAAGTTGCCGCATTCAATTTCCTATAGTCAATGCACACTCTCCATCCTGTGTGGATACGGGTTGGAATCAACTCATTATTAGCATTCTCAACTACAGTGACTCCTCCTTTCTTAGGCACAACCTGCACAGGACTCACCCATTGGCTATCAGAAATAGGATAAATAATGCCATGATCCAAGCATTTTAGGATCTCTTTCTTGATTGCCTCTTTCATCACAGGATTAGGCCTCCTTTGGGGTTCCCTAGAAGGTGTGGAACTCTCCATCAGATGTATATGATGTTGAACAATGGAGGGGCTAATACCTTTGATGTCAGACATGGTCCAACCTATGGCTTCCTTATTATCCTTTAGAAGCTTAATCAACTCTTCTTCCTGAATAGAAGTCAAATCAGAAGCAATAATAACAGGAAGAGTATGATCATGTCCTAAGAAGGCATACTTGAGGTTGGAGGGCAATGCCTTCAACTCTAATGTGGGGGGCTCAATAATAGAGGATTTGGGAATGAAAGTGGATAGGGGTCCAAGGGGCTCCAAAGGTGGTTGGATGCTCAAGACCTCAGATAAGGGAGTATCATCAACACCCTCCAATTCTTGCATACATTCTTGAAATCCCGAATCAAAATCAATCTTAAAGAACGTATCAATATCATCGAAATCCTTGAAGCATATGCACCTCTTCATCCATGTCAGCCGCTTGCCCAACCTAAACACATTGAAGTCAATGTATATTGCCAAAAGATAATTTCATGAGACCATTCCTAATTGATTAAAGCATTACTGGTAGCTAGGAATGGTCTACCCAATATGATTGGGATTTGGTCCTTGAAGTTGGCAGTGGGTTGGGTATCTAAAACAATAAAATCTACAGGAAAAATAAATTCTCCAACCTTCAACAGGACAACCTCAATCATTCCTTTAGGAACTTTAACCGACCGATCTGCAAGTTAAAGAGTAATTTTGGTCGGTTTCAGTTCTCCCAATCCCAGCTTGTTGGTAGACATGAAAGGGTAAGAGGTTCACACTTGCACCAAGGTCCAATAAGGCATGATCAATAGTAGTATGGCCTATAGTGCAAGAGATGGTGGGGCTTCCCGGATCCTTATGCTTGGTCACATCGGCGTGAGATTAGAGAACTAATGTTAGCAGCCAAGAATGCCTTTTGGGCACATTGGTGGTCCGCTTTTGGGTGCATAAGTCTTTGAGGACTTTAGCATAAGCGGATCCTGGGCAATAGCATCCAACAAGGGGATATTCACCTGAACCTGTTTGAACACATCCAATATCTTCTCCACGTATGAGACTTCTTGCTAACCAACCTATTTGGGAAAGGGCAGTGGGGTATAAATTCTTTCAAGGTTGGTCTTTTTAACTTTCTCAACGAATCCTCTTTGGTTTTCTCAACCAAATCATCTGGTATATCTTTAGGTTCATCGACGAACCTGAAATAGTAGGCACTTCAATGGCCTCTTCAAGGGGAGAGTCAACAGGAGTATGAGATGATAAAGACTGAGGTGCACTAGCCTGTTGATACTCACGGCCACTCCTTAAAGCATAAACAACATTTACCTGTCTAGAGGGCCCTTGGTGCTATTGGCCTTGTGCAACATTGGTTGGAGGAGCTTGGGTACCTTGCTGAATATGAACCTGATGCCTAGGATTTGGCTCAGGCTGGCTAGGTAACTTCCCTGTTTCCTCTCATGCAGGATTGTGGCAAGCTGGGTGAGTTGTTTTTCCATGTTATTGTGGCTTGTCATGAGAAGAGCTATCTTGTTGTCCATCTCATTCAGTCTTGTTGCCTCTCCTATATTGGTAAACCCTGGGGGTTGCTGATAAGGTGCAAGGAGAGGAGGCCTAGCAGCATTAATAGAAGGTCCTAGATGAGGACGAGGGGGAAAGGGGTTAGGAGACATTCCTTGGCTTTGTGGTGCATAGTTGGTCCTTTGGGCACCAACCTGGCCTTGATGGTTAAAGTTGGATGGGCCTGCTTGGTTCCCTTGATTCCATGAGAAATTGGGGTGATTTCTCCATCCTGGATTGTAAGTATTGCTATATGGGTTATTTTGGTAGAGAGCACTTACATTCTCAGTGCTGGAATTGCCCACCAAGGTGTTGGGGCATTCCTCAGAAAGGTGTCCAGGGGTTTGGCACCAACTGCATATCGACACATGGTTGACCTGATTGACTGGATTAACTGGTATAGACTCTTTAAGAACTATGGACTCCAACCGTTTTATGAGGCTATCAAGTTTGGCCTCCTTGGCTGGCATACCCTCAATGAGATACCCTTAGTGGTCCTTTCAGCCTCTTGGGAAGATTCTCATTCCCTAGTCTTATCACCAAGTTGGTTAAGAATGTCCATGCATCATTCTCCTCGGAAAAGAAGTAAAGCCTGCCGGACACATAGACTCTACAAGTTGCTTGGTCCGATAATCAATACCCTCATAAATAATTTGGCATAGCTGCCATAAGTCAAAACCATGGTGAGGGCATTCTAAGAGGAGGTCCTTGAATCTTTCCATGAATTTAGAAAAGGACTCATGTGGTTTCTCTCGAACTGAGGATGTCACTTTTAAGCTTATTGGTCTTGTGAAGAGGGAAGAATTTTCTCAAAAAGACAATGGTGAACTCATCCCATGTATTAATGGAGTTTGTTGGCAGTCCATAGAGCCACTTCTTGGCCTGGTCTTTCAGGCAAAGGGTATAAACCTAAGCCTAATCGCATCATCGGTCAAATTAGGACCTTAATTAGAACACGACCTCCTCAAATTCCTAAGGAAGAGATATGCATCCTCATTAGCCATCCCATGGAAATGGGGTAGCATGCTGATGAAGTTGGTCTTGAGTTCATAGTTATTCCCCGTAATAAGAAAGGACTAATGCATGAGGGTCAGCAGCCCGGTGGGGTAAAACCTATCCTTAAGAGTCTTGGGTTGTTGGTCACCCATGGTCAAAGGTGGTAGAGAAGGTGGTCTTCTAATAAGACGATTACTTGAATCACGAGTCCACACCTTAGCCACCTAAATAGATATGAGGTCTCCTTTAGAAAAATTAAAGAAAAATAACACTTAAAAAAAAAAAAAAAAAACTAGAAACAAGAGGGACCCCAAGGTAGATAGTGCATCTCTATCCCTCAAAAATCGAAACAATGGTTCAAAAGCTGTAAGGATGCCATATAGGTTGACAGCAAGGGAACCCGTATAGTCTTCTATAGCCACCTACGTGCGACTCCAATATGGATTCTGATGTAGAATGGAGGTCTACTATACGTTTATGTTTCCAACACTCTCACTATGTCGCTTTACTGTTATCAAGAGTGGTCACCTCCAAAGATAAGTCACATGTCAATCCACCCAACCAAGTCAAGATGTAGCGTCATAGGTAACTTAATCCTATGAGGGACACCAAAAGATGGAGGGTTGAAGCATATGAAGGACTTTAGATTGGGCACACACTATTTGAAACAGAAGAGAAACAAGAAGAGGTTTTCAAAAACTATTTTTTTTTTTTTTCAAAAAAAAAAAAGAAGAGAAAATAATAAACTAAAACACTTCGAACTACTTAAAAATCAGATAAATAAAATGGACAATAATCTCCCCGGCAACGGCGCCAAAAACTTGTTTGAGTTAAAATAAAACCGCAAGCGTACGGGTCAATCGTAGCTACGGGTCGAACACGAGGAGATATACGCCACTCTATATAACTAACTTAAAAGTAATGCAAAATGAACCAAATTAAAGTGTTAAATTAAACTAATTAAACTAACGAAAATCAATGCATCCTAACTCATAAGCATCTAACAAAATTAAGGGATTAAATCGGCGTCCTAACACATGAGCATCTAACCTATCGAACTAAAGCGAATTGAAAGGAATAAAAATGCAGCCACACATACTAACCACATAAAAAGAAATAAGGGAATAAAAATGCATCCATAAACCACAACCATATAAAATTAAAATAAAAGAAATAGAGGGGGAAGAAGAAGAAGATAGAGAGAGATAGAGGAGATGGAGAATGAGATTGAGAGTTTAGATAGTAAAACCTGGATGTGCTTGCATGAATGTAAATGAAAAGCTTGAATACTTGCATAAACTTACCATGGCCTCCTCTTCTAAATCTTCAAGTCTTGTCATCAACTTAAGAACTTAGACTAGAAGGCTTAAAACCTAAACTAGAATTAAGAAATTACAACCCAATTGAAGACTTAAATTGAAATTAAAGCATAAACTAAACCTATTATAAGCATTAACTAAAAATTATAAAAGCAAACTAGAACTTAGAAAAGCCAAAAATCACAAATTAGAAGGAGAAGAAGAGAAGAAATTTCACTAAGTGAATGAGCAAATTTTTACAAGAGAGGTAGGGGGTATTTATAGGTGGAAGAGAGGAGAAGAGAGAAGATGGAAGTGTAGGAGAAATATTCCCAAGAAAAGAGAATATTCTCTTCTCTTTCCTCTTTTACAATGCCTTGAATCCTAAGAAAAAGAAAAAAATAGAAAGAAGAAGAAGAGAAGATTGTTTACATGAGCTTCTATTTCTAGAAAAATAAACTTCCAATTTTAACAAGTGCTTCCTTTTCTTTGTAGATATCTTCTCCAAGCAATAAAATCAAAGCATCTTTGATTTTTCAACCTTCCATAGATGAGAAAATATAAATCTATCCCAAGTAGAATTTCATAAGTGCCCTTGAGAAGTTGGAGGAGAGAGAGAGAGTAAGGGTGATGACTAGGATTCCTTCAAGAATAAATAAAATACCCATTCTGTCCTTCAAAAAACGTGGAGCATGGGGTGCTTATATAGGTCTCACCATTGTGTTCCTTGCGAAAAATCACACAAAATAGACCCAAATTTCATCCAATTCGGAGTTGGGGAGCCCAAGATATCTCAAGTTGAAGTTGGACTGTCCAGAGCCTTCCAAATAGAATCTTTCGGGTACAGTAATGTAACTTCTGATAATTTCATTAAGGCCTCTAAAATCCGAACTTCCGTTTCACTTTGTCCCCATCCGACTGTCAATTATTATAAATAAACCCCTGCAGACCATTTTCACGCGTCGTTACGGAAACGGCCATAACTTCTTCGTTTCAACTCGGAATTAAGTGCCGTTTGAACCATTGCGAAGCTGACTCGATGGGCTATGCATCCATTTACACTTCTAAAAAGCTTAAAAACATCTCCTTAGCATCATCTCCTTCATTTTCACAAGAATTCACCTAAACCCTGAAAAGCACAAGAAAGCACCGAGTAACTCTGTCCAATGTGGTAAAATGTATAATTTATGCCCTAAAATTTCACACATAAATGTGCTCATCAATAATACCCTGACTTATTAAATGTTTGGGAGTTGACATGTCATTCGAAATGATGGGTGTTTTCCCCTATCTTACCATTGGAAAACCCCTTCGGAAACCCCTTCGGAAACCATTGGAATGCAAAAATGGCAAGAATAAAAAGAAATAAAAAAGAGACTCTTCGTATTCATTACAGCAAAGTCCGCATAGAATCGACATCGAATAGGGTGTCCCTCGATATCAACGCACTATCGAGTCAAGCACTTCGATGTCCATGAGGGCTGTCACAGTCGAAGAAGGCATTTTCACTATCGAGTTGTGCACTTTGCTGGAAGATTTTGAAATTTGAACAAGTGGGTCCACCCCCATGGTGACTTGGCACCCTTAGTATACCAATGCGCACCCTATGTGTGGTCCATGACTGCAATCAAGTGAGATTCTAATCTATAAGCACGCCCGCACAATCAATGATTGCCAACTTGGGATCTCAGTCGGCGTATCCCACGTGCCCTTTCAACAACAAAATTCCCAGTCTGCCCTCACCGTGGCAAGAGTTGTACAGCCACCTGTGACAATTATAAAATTACCCCTGCACCACACCTTGTTAACTATGAATTATTCCATATGCTCTCATACTATTGGCGATCTTCAACTGCACCATGCCCTATCAGCAGCAATATTCTCGGTACGCATGTACCATAGCAGATACTATGTACAGCCCCAATGGAATAGACCATACTATCAGCAGCCTCGCCAGTTAGCCAGTGCAGCCCGTATTATTGGCCGCCCGAGCATTACTATCAGTTCAATTGATGGAGTCACCTATCAAGGTAGGCCTCTATCCCCCGTACTCTAGTGTCCCTAAGCAAGGCACTGACGAGTTTTCGCTCAATCTGACGAATCAATGTGTTCGTAAAATCACTTCTTTGACCTACAACTGTTGCACAGTCTCAGTCAAAGAGGGGCATTCTATAGGCACCTCATTTTGTCTTCCCCCCCGAAGGTTTTCCGTGATGATGATGAGTACCCTCCAAGGTGTAAAGTCATTGTATCTGTGGATGTAGTATCAGTGTGCATTGCATTTACTAATCGTCGATTCCCCCTTACCGGAGACCAAACTAGAGCTTCCAATCAAGCCCTCCAAGATCCCCTAGAAAGGCTAGTCCTGACCCAGACCCCTTGGAACAAGCCTGGCCCAACACAGAACCTAGCCCAAATAGCCCATTTCATCCCTGTTGACACCGAAGTCCATGTCGACACTCTAAGACCTCGAGTGGACATCGATCCCACCTTCAATTGACATCGAGCCATACCCTCCCACTGTCGAGCAAAGCATTCCTATTGTCTAACTTACCTTGACATTCAGAATTTAAACACCAACAGTCGAGCCACTTCCTTCGATGTTGAGTTATGTTGATCGACAATAGCTCGATGTCGACCTCTCCCCTCCGTGATGTCGACTTGACCCCAGTTCACTGTCGAATATGTGCAAATCCGAGAAGCCTGAACTTGCCATGTTTAGCTCTAATTTTGATTTGTTTTGTGATCCAACTCATTTTTGGAAACTTGAATACGTATATTGGCTCCCTTAGGCCCCAAGAAACACTCCCTAAGGCAACTAACCCCTTGCCCACACTCCATTGGCTCTTACCTTTACCAAACATCCACCATTGATCCAAATACAACCCCTTTCGATGATCCGGATCACACTTAGCATCCTTACATGAATTTGGGAGTGCACATACCCCTCTACATTTATAAATACAGCCCTCTCACATTAAGGAAGGTCCCTAGTTCAATTCTCTATTGGTTTAGTGTTTATATGCTCCAACTTCAACCCCTCCTTTAAGAGCCATTGTTCCACTACTTGGCCTTAGCCAATTGTCTCCATTGCTCATTGAATGCCTATACTTGAAGCTTCAAGATCAAAGCTTAGAATCATCCACCCGATGATTTCGGTGCTTAGACAACAAAGTGTTGCATACAAGGAAACATAAGAAGCCACTACAAGCAGCGATACTTGCTCCCATACAAATCTCCTGAGTCACAAAGGGAAACCTCCACATATTCTCTTTTGGTCATCCTTTAACTAGGTAGGTGACGTTTTAATCTCAAGTTGTTATTTAGTTTACGTTGGTTCTTATTGCTTAACTTGTTTTGCATCTTTGGAGGAGTGTGATCACATCTCTCTAGATGGTGATCACACCCCCTTCTCCCTCTCTTCTCTCTTTCTTTTCATGTTAAGACCATTTTTCATGCATGCATAAATCCATGATCCCCATCCCCTGTAGTCTAAGACTCCCCCATGCTTGCACTTATGCCATGCACATGTCTTTCATGCATCTTCAATTCTAATTTTCATATCCATCTCTATGTTCTTTACTTTCTCCATGCCATGCATGTAAATTAAGTTTTCACCTTTTTGCTTTCATATATCTGTCAATTCACCATGCTAGTTTGGTGTTGATCATGCATAGCTCACGTAGACTTTAAGAATTTTATTTTACTTCTCCGTATACTAACCTCTGCCTTGCAGCCAGACTTCCGGGTATGTTTTCCTTCACTCTCCCTTGTATTTTACTTATTTTCATTATTTCTGCACTTCATATTTTCTCCCCAAAAGCATGTTATAACCCTACCCTACCTAGCAATAGAAAGATCGGCAAGTCCGGGCGGACTGGGGTGCTTAATACCTTCCCTGGACCATAATTTGACTCGTACCCAGACCAATGGACCATTTGTCCCCAAAAAAGGTTCTTCATGAGAGTCATACATTTACAATTCTGAGTTCTAGACCCCCTCTATGTGGTGACTCTCTACATACACTTCACCTCTCTCCTTCCCCCCAAAGAGGGATGAGGTGGAGGACACGGGGTGATCCCCCGCTATGGCGTCATTTACCCTCACACTTGGGAAATTTGAAATTTGAAATTTACTTACATGATCTCCTAAGCTGGCTAGTGAACATGAAAAGTTTAAAAGTTCTTCAATGCCTAAAGCAAAGTCCATGTGCTTTCCTCCATAAAATTCCCAATTGGCACAAAGATCTGGTCTTCCCCAACACGTGGAGAATTTAGAATTTGCGCAGAAGAATTATAAAAAAAAATGAGGTAGAAAAGAATAATAAAAAAAAACTTTTTGTTGTTTTTTATATTAAATTAATGGTGGAGAAACTTTCTTGCTCACAGTTTTTTATCTTAATTTTCCGAATCCTTTTTTATTTGAAATTGTAGTGCATTGTGACTTCTGGTCTAAAATACTCTTGTTCAATAAATTCTTAATGACAGGTTGAATGGTTTAACAACATGATTGTATCTCTGTCTGGTTCATGGTACACATTATAGAGAGAGAGATCATTTGTTACAAGCAGTTGAAACTTCAATTCATTTGTTAATTCATTAAACTACCAAATCAACATCTCAATCACATTCCTTGAAGCTGCCTCCCAAAAATAAATGAATAGACCATTCAAAAAAAGAATATTTATGAAAAAATAAATTTCTTATAAGATCCTATATAAATTCAAAACACATCAACCCTCCACTCTAAGTCTTCCAATCATTGAAAATAAGAAATGATTAAAGTTCTATCATAGAAGACCAAGCTTAGGAGATCCATGTAAGTAAATTTCAACTTTCAAATATCCCAAGGTTCAGTCTAAACCTCTTGTGAAAGACTCACTTGCTCTCACGTATGATCTTGACTAAATAATGGATGCTTCTATTTTTATTCCTCTTTTGCATTATATCTCCTCCAAGTAAGAGTCTTTTAATTTCATATCTACTTGACATATGTTGCTACACCATACTCAGTAGTCAGTTCACTATGGACAGGCTAACTCAATTGGACGCTAACTTAGTGACACAAAGACCTTATTATCAAAATTTTCATTTTAACGAACTCATTTGAGTGAATATCTTTGTTTTAGGAGGGATGTAATAACCTTTGCATTCACAAAAGTAGTTGTTCTGTCTACTATCTGCGGCATCGCATCCTGTGGCCTGGCAGAAACCTCTACGATGTCGCGGTCAGGATCGGACGGCGCCGCCTGACATATAAAATCTTGACTGCGGCGCAGTGGGTTGCAGGTCTCTTTCTATAAAAGAGAAGGCCCACCCCCTTAGTTTTCATTCTAAAATCTGCAGTGAAGCCCTGCCATTTTTCTTTTAGACCTCCGCCTTAGCCAGTTTTTCTCCCTTTTAATCTATTATTATTTATCATGAGTCTTCGGAAGCACCCGAGGTTGCCTGCACATGGACCTCCCTTGGGCACTCCCGATGAGGAGAGAGCTATTTGGTATACTACAAGTGAAACCCTGAGGGATACCACCCGTCACTTGTGTTGTGCGGCATGGGGCCAGATTTGTCGGGTATTTTTCCAACTCTTTCTTGTTCCATTGTGCATTTTAGTTAATTTTTGGCACATTACCGATAGACACCACCCTAGGTACCCAAAGGCACAAAAATCGATGTAAAGTCAATAAATACCACCCTAGGCATCCAATGGCACAAAAATTGAGGCTAGGCCAGAGGTTTTCTCCATCTAAGTTTGTGAGACGGACTACTTTGACTGGTAAAATCGCCTTCACAATATACGGACCACTCGAATTAGGCCAGAATTTGCCTCTGGGTTCGTGTAGCGGGGCTCTTTGTTCTTGGAACACTAGATCTCCTATTTCAATATTCCAGGGGCGTACACTGTTGTTGAATACTCTGGCCATCCTTCTTTGATATTTCTTGAGATTATCCATGGCGTTCATTCTCTTTTCATCTAGGAGATTGAGTTTTTTATATCTGGTTCGCACCCATTCTCCTTTAGGGAGTTGGCTATCCAAAAGTACTCTGAGAGAGGGTACTTGTATTTCCACTGGTAAAATGGCTTCTACCCCCATATACCAAAGAATACGGAGTTGCCCTTGTTGATGTTCGGATTGACGTCCAATAAGCCCATAGAGCAAGCGGCAACTTGTCAGTCCAATCTCTGTGTGTATCAACCATTTTTTACAATATGATCTTCACATTCTTATTGGCTGCTTCCACTGCTGCACCATTGATTTGTGGTTGATATGTCATAGACCTATGCCTCTTTATACCAAACTTGGTGCAGATTTAATCTGCTTCCCCCAAAAGTGCATGCCTTGGTCAGATATCATATCATTAGGTATGCCATATCTGCAGATAATGTTTTCCTTGATGAACTTGGCTACTAATGCAGCCGTCAAGACAACATATGACTGTGCTTCCACCCATTTTGTGAAATAATCTGTGGCAACCAAGATGAATTCATGTCCATTAGAAGCCTTTGGAGTGACTTTCCCAATTACATCAATTCCCCAAATTGAGAATGTCCAGGGAGCATTCAATGAGTGCAATTCTATAGGAGGAATATGTAACATGTTGGCAAATATCTGGCACGTGATATTTCCTGACAAAGGCTGCACAATCTACTTCCATGGTTGCCCAATAATATCCCATTTTAGGATCTTCTTAGTTAACATCCTGGCATTCATGTGGGGTCTACAAATCCCCTGGTGGATTTCTTCCATTATGGTTTGAGCTTGTTCCTCATTTACGTACAACAACTGTATGCCATCGTAAGACCTTTTATATAATAAATTATCTCGGAGAATGAACTAAGTGGCATATTTTCGCAGATATTTCTTCTCTCCTGGAGTAGAATCTGCTGGATACTTCCTATCCTTTATGAAATCAATGATGTGACCATACCAAGCTCTCCCATATGTTGTTAGCAGATTGACTGATTCTCCACACGTTGGGTTGGTTGTTCTTTCTACTAAGAAGGGGTGGATCTTGGTTTCTGGATCACATTCCACTATTGAGGCTAATGTGGCGAGAGCATCCGCGAATCTATTGCTATCCCTGGGCAGATATTCAAAAGAGACTTCTTTGAAATATCCAATCATCTTTTTCAAATGGAGCTGAGCCCGTAGCAATGCCATCTGCGTTGAACCTCCATAAAAAGGTCTTGATCTTCAGCAATGTGGAGCATCTCCAAATAGATTTCCAAACCACTAGCAGCACACTAAGCCATCGATGAGATGCTGCTGTTGAGGGCTGACCATGCTCTTGTGCCATCCATTGATTACTGAGAAGGTGATATGCACTCTTAATTGAAAATCGCCCATCCTTCGCTGCCCCTCGCACCTGATGATCATCAATAGGGAATAGACTCAATTGTATTTGATAGATGGCACTATAATCTGTTGGGTAGAAATAACAGTCAATGACACTTTTATTCCAACAGCGGTTGGCTGGATCGATGAGCTCATGGACCATCTCCATCGGACAATCTTCTAACGGTGGGTATTGCAATCTGAAATTAGGGAGGCTTGGTAGCCACCTATCTGACCAGATCCTTATCCATTCCCCCGTTCCAACCCGCCAAAGTAACCCCATTTCAAGCACCTTTCTCCCCTCCATAATACCCCTCCATAATACTCCTCCATGCCCAGGATGGGCTAGCTCCCAATGAAGCACTCAAGAAATCATAGCATGGGAAGTAAATAGATTAAATAAATCTTACCCATGGCAATTCTGGTTCACTCCATATTTTCCAAGCAACCTTGGACAGCACCATTTTGTTGTGAAGAGTACGTAGGATCACAGAAGCCTAAGCAGCCCTTTTCTTTGGTCTGACACAATTGTAGCCATGAAATCCAGTGAATTCTGCTTCTATCTGAACCATCGCCCCAAAGCTCTCCTTAACTGTGCATGATGTGTAGCAGGTAATTTAAAGTGAGAACCAGCATAGTTAGACATAGAGAACGCTACTGATTTCATCATAACCTCCTTCCCTGCATGAGATAATAGTCGTTGCTTCCATCCACTAAATCTCTGCTCTGTCTTCACTGTGAGATCATGGAATAATTCTTTTTTAGACACACTAAATATTTTTGGAAGGCCTAAGTACTTACTTGGGCTTTGGCCGCATGAGACCTTTAGAAATTTCGAAAACCATCTCCTAAACCGAGCCGGTACATTGGGGCTAAATGACAGTGATGATTTCTTTAAATTGATGGACTGACCACTTGCCTTATAGTATAAATCCAGGCATTGTTGTAAGTAGCCAACCTCCCCCAACTTTATCTCCGAGAAAATCAACAGTCATTGACAAAGAGTAGGTATGTCATTGGTGGAGCTTTGTTACATATGTGAATCCCCTTGATCAAACTGGTTTCCTCAAAATGAGAAATGATATTGCTTAGTTCCTAGGATGAATAGTGCATGCAAAAGTGGATCCCCCTGTCAAATTCCTCTGGTAGGTGTAATGCTTCCTCGAACCACTCCGTTGATCACCAATTTATATGAAAATAATTGCAATGAAGATATTACCATGGTGAGCCAATGAGAGGAGAAGCCAAACCACAACAGAATCCGGTGAAGAACTCATGGGCTATGTATACGTTGTCAAAGATGGATCAGGTGGGAATGAAAGCTGCTTGCGCTGATGAAATCAATAACTCCAGTAGCTCCTTCAACCTGTTTGCCATGATTTTTGTGATAACCTTTACTGCGACTGCACAAAGGCTAATCGGCCTGTACTGTTATGCATACTCTGAATTAGTGCATTTAGGAACCAAACACAGTAAGGTCTCATTATAAAGAGGAGGAAGAATTCCAGAGTTAAAAAAATTACAAACAAAGGTAAACAGACCACTTTGTGTAATATCCCTTGGATAGCCTCTTTGGCTCTTAATGTTTTTTTTTTTCACTTATACCACCCCACCCCCCACCCCCCGGCGCGGGATTTAAGTGGGGTTTCTTCGGGTTATTATTGTGAGCTTCCAGAGTAACCTTAATCCATGCTCTTATGCTGAACTTCTATTATCCTTGATGTCTTACCATTTTTTTCCCGTCTTTTCAGGGAGGGCCAAGTGCGCCTTTATACACATTTGAACCATTGGAAAAAAGGCATTCTGTATTTCTATGTTCGCCTCCAAAGTAAAAAAAATAGTTTCAAGCTTTATTTGATGCCCTGTAGAACTATTTCTCACCCTACTTCATTGAGATGCTTTACAACAAATGGTTCAGAAGAATTGCGTGGAGGTCCTGAGAAGGATTTTGTTTCTTCTGGTGTTTTAGCTCCAAACTACTTGGGAAGGTTGGCATTCACATACTCAAATGGATATTTACAATCATGAACAATGTGCTGCAGATTGTTTTAGCATAATAAACATTTGGTCATCAGATCATTTGTGATGCTTGTTATCTAAAGGGATTGTGAAATGTGAAGTTTGGTGTTTTTCTTTGTCTTTTTCCCCTTTAAAGAGCCATTATAAGTTATGAGTACATTACCATAATAACACACACACACACCTAAAAAAACCTATTCCTCGTATCCCTATTATAGTCTAGTAAATTGGTCACTATGTCTTCAGTAAATGATGGCAAGGAGAAAATTATTGGGTTGGATATTCTGCTCTTAAGTTCTTGTGCTTATGTGCCATTAGGAGCCTGCACATTCTTACATTGTGGGATCTGTTGAGTAGAACTAATTTTGACATAGAAATATTCCAAGAGTGTTTGGAAAAAGTTGTACTGCTGGTTATGGCTAGCATATTCTACCATAGGATTGTGAAAGATTAGAAAATATTGATAAAATATACAAAATTTCATCTTGAAATTATAATTATTAACAAGTTTATTGTTAATAGGTCTAGCACTTTGCTTGATAGCTCAAGTAACCCCATCCATGATATGAGTGATTTTGAGAGAGAGTTGTAGGACTTCTTCATTGAGGTCAAAACAATGCATAAGAAAGGGGATATAAATGGCGCTACTGATTGTGTTCAACCAAATTATGAAGCAGTTAAAGAACTGATGGATGCAGGTGTTAAAGGCATGGAGCAAGCTTCTATTCTTGACCATAGCTTTGGGATTTTGTACCATGTTGAATGATCTCCCATGATTGTACAAGTGTGTCAAATTATATTCCTTTTATTTTACACTTGAAAAAAGAAATAATCTGTTTGTGTGAGAACTTTTCAAACCCCCCCCCCCCACCATGGATCATTCCATCTTGATGTCTATTGGACTGAGAGAAGATAATTGCAAATTGTATTGATATTCACCAAGATTTACAAGAGATTTACAGTGATATTTATACATGAGTGGTTGAGAAGGATTCTCAACTATTGTCTTTCTATACAAGGATACATGAAATAATAGGAAACTATGGCTAGAGATTGGGTTGCTGCATCTGTGCTCGCCACCAAAGGAAGCTCTTGAAAAGGAAGATATGCTAGGATGGACCGAATATAGCTTGCCATGTATGGTTGTGCTATGTTCGGCTGATACACCCCCTCAAGCTAATAATGCGATGGGTCGTATCTTAAGCTTGTCACTAAGGAACCGGAACGGGGTCGAGGATAGCCCTTTAGTGAAAATGTCCGCTAACTGGTCAGCCGTGGAAATGAACTGGACTGAAATTTCTCGTCGAGCGACCTTTCGCAGATGAAGTGATAGTCGATCTCAATGTGTTTCATCCGTGGATGGAAAACTGGATTGGCTGATAGGTATGTGGCCCCAATATTGTCACACCAGAGTACTGGAGGGCATGGCACGGTAACCCCAAGTTCTTTAAACAAGGCTACTAGCCAAGTCAATTCAGCTGTAGCGTCAGCCACTACTTAATATTCGGCCTCTATGGAAGATCGAGCCGCTGTACGTTGCTTGCGAGAGGACCAAGATAGTAAGTTTGTGCCAAGAAAGATTGCGAACCCTCCTATTGATCGACGATCAGTACTGTCACCAGCCCAGTCGGCATCAGAGTAGGCCTGGATGTGCAAGCTTGATCGCTTGTCAATGAGAAGACCATGAGATTTTGTGCTCTTTAGGTAGCACAGGATACGCTTGCCAAGAGACCAGTGCTCGTCGGTCGGGGAGTGCAGGTGTTGACAGGCTCGATTAACTACATAGGCTACATCAGGGCGTGTAAGTGTTACATACTGGAGGGCACCCACAGTGGAGCGATACAATGTGACATCAGTAAATTGTGCACCCCCTGACTTTGAAGGCTTACAGGAGACCGGAACTGGTGTGAGGATCAGCATGCAATCGGTCATGCCAGTTTTCTGTAACAAATCCGATATGTACCTTTGTTGAGAGAGGAGAAGGCCTTGTGGATGAGGTACGGCCTCAATGCCCAAGAAATAGTGTAATGGGCTAAGATCGTTGATGGAAAATGCCCTGGATAGTTGCTCAAGAAGGGCTGATTTATGTGAAGGACGGCTACTGGTGACTAAGATGTCATCTACATAGACCAAAACATAGGTCGTAGTCCCATTATCAAGATAAATAAATAGCGACGGATCTGTTTGTGATGCCCAAAAACTAGTCTGGAGGAGAAACTATGACAGGCGATGGAACCAAGCACGTGGGGCTTGCTTGTGCCCATATAGAGAATGATGTAAGTGACAGACATAATCAGGGCGAGTGGGGTCCTCAAAACCTGGTGGTTGGACCATATGCACTTCTTCAGTTAAATTGCCGTGGAGAAAGGCATTGCTAACATCCAACTGGCGTATAGGCCACCCACTAGTGACAGCCAAAGAGAGAACCGTCCTAATTGTTTTCGGCATCACCACTGAGCTGAACGTTTTATTGTAATCGATTCCTTGCTATTGATGAAATCCCTTGGCAACAAGGCGAGCCTTGTAGCGCTCAACTGACCCGTCAGCTATCCTCTTTATCCTGTACACCCACTTACAACCAACAACATTAAATCTGGGGCTGGGAGGAACAAGTGACCAAGTTCCTTTACAAATTAATGCATTAAACTCATCTTCCATAGTAGCCCACCATGCAGGACTGCGTTTTGCTTGACTGTAGCAGGTCGGTTCAACATTATCAAGTCGGGTGGTGGTAGAGAGAGCCTGGCTCGAGGTTGGAGTCATGGGCTGCGGGTATGGGACAGGTTGGGTTGCAGCGTATAGGTTTGATAAAGTTCTCATTTTTGGGGCAGCGCAGGGAGCAACATTGTTTGGTGGTGGGCTGGTTGGTGGGGTTTGTATTGGGCTGATCGGCGGTGTGGGCATTGGGTTTAGCGGTAGGGAAGGTGTGGGGCTAACCGGTGGGTTGTAGTTGTGGCGGTAAAGGTGGTGGTACCAAGGGTCCTACCATATGATGCGTAATGGGCACTAACGCCCATGGAGGAAAGGGTACAGACGAGGGAATAGGCCCAAGGGAATTTTTATCACCTCCAATTCGCTGCCCGCTCCAATTCCCTCCAATCCCTCACATAGGAGTAGAAATGACCACCCTACCCCACCTTGGGCAGTGTGTTCGGGCAGTGGGTAAGGTGGTCATTTCCACTCCTATGTAAGGGATTGGATGGAATTGGAGCGGGAAGGAATTGGAGGTGATAACGATTGGGCCCAAGGAGGGACGGTTTGGATGTAGAAAAAGGAAACATCGTCTCATTAAACCGCACGTGTCGTGCAATATAAGTTTTATGAGTAACAATGTCCATGCAACGGTAGCCGGTGTGAGACGGCCTGTACCCCAAGAACACACAAAGAGTGGAGCGAAACTCCATCTTATAAAAGTTGTAAGGTCAAAGATTGGGAAAACATAAACAACCAAAGACAAGTAAAAAACTATAATCAGGGAATGATTATGAAGAAGTTCAAAAGGAGATGTACCTCCAGTAGCATGAGACGGCATTCGGTTGATGAGGTAAACCGCTGTCTCAAACCCAAAGTGCCAATAGTGGTGAGGCACCATTGCTTGGGCAAGCAAAGTCAACCCTGTTTCTACAATGTGGCGATGACGTCTTTCAACAGTGCCCTGTTGTTCATGGGTGTGGGGACAAGAAATACAGTGTTGAATTCCTAAGGTTCCAAAGAACTTGGAAAGGGAGTGAAACTCCCCACCCCAATCAGATTGGACGGCCTTTATTTTTGTGGAAAACTGACGCTCTACAAGCGCCTGAAACCGTTTAAACACATCATAGGCCTCTGAGCGGCGAACCAATGGGTAATACCAAATATAACGGGTATGATCATCAACAAATATTATGAAATAATGAAAACCATTAACAGAAGTAAAGTGTGAAGGTCCCCAAATGTCCATAAAAATTATATCAAATGGAAACGAACTCTGAAATTCAGAAGAATGCAAAGGTTGCCTACTTGCTTTACCAAGTTGGCAGGCCGTACAAAGAGGGTTCAAAGAGGAACTAGAAACAGGTAAATTATGTCTACGAATAATATTATTAAAAACTTGGGCATGGGGATGGCCAAGGCAACGATGCCACCCATCAGAAGAAGTGCGCTCAGCAATATTGGCAGTCGGTGTTGAATGTGCTGCTGGAAACATGTATAGTCCATTATTACTTGGACCGGAAAGTAGAGTGCGCTTGGTTTTCTGATCCTTCACAAAGAAAGAAGATGGGTGAAACTCAAAAATACATCATTGTCACGAGCAAAACACTGAATTAAAATCAGAGATTTTTGCATATCAGGGACACAAAGCACGTTAGAAGACGAAGAGAACCAGTAGCAGAAGGAAAAGAAGTATGACCAGTATGAGAGATCGAGAGACCCTTACCATTCCCAACATGGAGTTGATCAGTACCTGAATACGCATCATAAGATGATAGAGCCTGCAGATCTGGTGTAACGTGGAGGGTAGCACCGGTGTCTGGGTACCAGGTAGCATGAGATGGAGGGGACATGGAAGGGTAGGATGTGTAGGACGGTGGGGAGGGGCTGGGGTTATTCGGCCAAGGCTGTGGGGACTGATATGCATATGGCGGTGGTGGTGGTGGGTAGTAGGTGTGGTATGCAGATGGGTGTGGGGCTGGGTGTTGAGGTTTAGAGAAGCAATTGGCAGTATTATGAGTGTTGCGGTTGCAAAAAGTACACCACAACCGACCCTGCTGATTGGAACGATAGCCACGGCCATGACCACCACGACTACCACGCCCACCTCTCCCTCCCCTGGAAACACCACGGTCAGATTGTGCACGGTTTGTTTGATTTGATGAAGACGCATCACGAGTTGCAACATTGGCGGTGGGAGTAGGAGGGCTGCTACTGGCATCAATGAGTGATAATTTCTTCAATGAAGACGTATGTAACAACTCATGGGTCACAAGCTGTGAGTGTAATACATCATCAGAGATAGGGGTTAGATGTCCCGCAAGTGTGGGAATGATATCACGAAGATCAGATCTCAACGATCGGATTATGTGGATGTTAAAATCAGTGGTGGAGATCGGCGTTCCGGCAGCAGCAAGGTCATCGGCGATAGCCTTAGCACGTTGCAAAAAGGAAGCAACAGATTCTTCAGGCTTGTGAACTAGGTTTTGCAGAGCAAGATGTAAAGAGAGAATGCGTGTAGCAGAAGCGAAGGCATAGGCCGTCGTCAGGGTTTCCCAAATATCCCTGCTTGTGGTTTTCCCAATAATGAGTGGGAACACCTCCTCAGTGAGAGAGGAGAGAAGAAGACTACGAAGAATGGCATCCTATTGTCGCTATGTCGCTGCGGCCAATGGGTCTGTAGGGTAGGGCTTTGAACCATCGTGGAACCCAAAGAGGTTCTGGCCTTGGAGAAAGGCCTCAATCTGTGTGCACCAGTACAAGAAATTTGTAGGAGATAATTTAATAGATATATAATGATGAGCATTTGGAACAGATGGTGATAAGGTGGAAGGTGATAAGCTCGATTGAAGGCTTAGAATAGGATCAGTGAATATGGGAGGGTTATTTATCACTGGTAAAGGTGAAGTGATCGTGGAGCTGATGGAGGCAGCGGCATGGAGTGGATCAGCAGTGCCTGAAGAAACAGGCGTGGAAGTGATGGGGTCCCCCATGGTCGAATGGCTAATGAAGAGAAAATAAAAAGGAGAGCTCATTGGATCTTAGGATGGCTGTGATACCATATTGGACTGAGAGAAGATAATTGCAAATTGTATTGATATTCACCAAGATTTACAAGAGATTTACAGTGATATTTATACATGAGTGGTTGAGAAGGATTCTCAACTATTGTCTTACTATACAAGGATACATGAAATAATAGGAAACTATGGCTGGAGATTGGGTTGCCGCATCTGTGCTCTCCACCAAAGGAAGCTCTTGAAAAGGAAGATATTCTAGGATGGACCGAATATAGCTTGCCATGTATGGTTGTGCTATATTCGGGTGATAATGTCCATGGGTTACTGCAACAAAGGTGAATACCAATGTTGCAGCAATTTCCTAATCTTCATGATTCCCACATGATTGCTGTCTGGGATTCTTGTTGATGCTTTACTAAGTTTCATTTAACCTTGCCCTCAAGAGGCAGTTAGTTAATGGTTCTATTTGTTGTTGATTAAATTTTTTTTGTGGGAAAGGTTGTGGTTGTTTTTAATACATTGAAGAATCTTGATGTTGCTTCTCCTTTAAAATAAGATTCTTTCCATATGGAAGAGCTTCTCATTTACACTATAAGATTCTTGAGTTTAATTTTTGTGATCAAGTTTGCTGGCCGTGTAGCTATGGTTATATTCCAAAAGTGCATTGTAGTTGGATTGAAGTACAACAATAGGTGTTGTACACAAATGTTCTGTACCATTACAGCTCTTGAGCCAGGGTGGGAGTTATGGAACTCTATTTGTCCTTGTTGCTTTATATTTTGGTCTTGAGCTATTGAGTGGCCCTGCTTTTGGGGCACCCATTTGGTTTGATTCCTAAGTGTTTCCCAGGGTGTTACAATAAACTTGATCTCTGAGGATGTAATTGAGTTCGGATGAATCATGTGTAGAACTTTGGGCTGATTGTAATGCTAATGAAGTACACTTTCCAGTTCTACTATGATGTGATCTGTGAAGGAATTTGTGTTGTCCATTGGTAGGGGGATTAATGATCAATTGTTAATTTTGTCATTTGAAATTTGAAAAGTTATGTGCAGGTTGAGGATGTGAAGAAAAAAAAAAGAAACTGTCTAAGGCCCAGATGTTTACCCAGCTGCACAACAAACTCTTATTCATTAGGGGAAAGTTCTTAAAGATGCCACAACAGTGGATGAAAAAAAAAAATTTGAAAATAGTTTCGTTGTCATTATGTTGGCCAAGGTAAGAATATTTTCCTCTGAAGTGTCTTCTAATTTTCTTCTAAGACAACAAATTAAATGACCAGTGGCACTTAGTGAAAGCAGGGGTTCCTCATTTCGTTGTCTACAATGTAGTTTTCTACTTCTCCCAATGATCCATAGATGCAAGTCAAGGTGAATTTCTTCTTTAAATGGAGTGATACTGTTGTAGCAGTTTGGTTGTTGTGTATAAAGTATAAGTTCTGTTAGATTTTTACTAATGAAAAGATCAAGAACTTATTGTTCTCAGAATTATTCTATTGTTTTTTCAAGTTTATGCACTGCGAACATACCTTATACATGGAGAACAATAGCTAGCAATTATTGGATATTTTTTTGTTGGTTTTGGTTAACAACAATGGTAGATAATTGATTGAAAGTGTAATGAAAGAAATTAGGTTTTTTTGGACTTTTTTGGTTGTTGTTTTGGTTAACAACAATGGTGGATAATTGATTGGGAGTGTAATGCAACGAATATTATGGTGTTGCCATTTTATAGTTTTTTTACTAAATAAATGAATATTATATATGGATGTAATTATTATAGGTGAAAATTTTTGCTATGAATTATGATACAAATTATAAATTTTAAAAAAAAAAACTTTTTTTGGCCGCGATAAACGTATTGTCGTCGCTAAAAATATATTTTTGCTAATGGAAATTAAATAATTTTCATCTAAAATATATTTTACCGATGGTAAATATACTACCGTCGTCTAATAATTGCATTTATAGTGACAATAAAAACCATCACATAAAATACATTTTGAAAACATAAACCGTCACCAAAAATGATTTTGCATTTTACGCGATTTTCCACATTGTCGTTTTAATTTTCGCCGTTTTAATAAAAATCATATTCCTTGTAGTGGAAGATTATTGGAGATTGTGAAAGGGATATATCATACATGGTTTTTTTTCTTTTCTTTGGAATTGGGAGCTTTTTTATATTTTTTAGGGGTGGGAGGCCCCAAGGAGAGTCGATCTTATGACCTGTTACTTTTGAGGTGTTGGTCTTTGCCAACTGATCAGCCCCCTTGGGGTCTCACATATGGGTGTTCTTTAGAGGGAAAATGAAAGTTCATCTCAAGAACTAAGGGTATCAAAACCTAAACCGAACCAGTAAAATCGGCCTAGCCCAACCCAGTCGGGCCTGATCCAAATTGAAGACATTATTGGTTCGACTTTGGTTTACGGGTTAGAACACCATTTAGTTTCGGCTCTGTTCGGGCTAAACTAACGGGCTGCCAATTAGCCCGACTGATAGGATGATGCAGCCCCAAGCCGATTCAGTCCAATTGCATCCAAGCTCAACAACTAAGCCTTTATGGAGTTCTACCTGCATCAAGCTCACAAAACCCACTTGGCCCATAATGCAAAGCAAGCCCATTACTAATATTTTTTAGTCAAATGCAATATAAAGATTTAATCTTAACCATTAAAGCTCAATTGAAATCGACGGTTGAGATATCGTAGGAGATTTTAGGGAAGCATCATAGTGGAAGATGATGTGGCATCCTCCTTGGTGATTGTTTCAACTCCCATAGTGGAAGATGATGTTGCAACACTTCTCCTAAGTAATCTCTTGGTACATTCTCTTCACATGCATTTCTCAAGAGTCTTCCTTGAAGATTACAAAGCCAGAAGCATCTTTTCTAGAAAAATCTATTTTCTTATTTTGCAAGTTATGATTTCAACCCTTGGATTGTAAGGGTATGATTGTCTTTGTATGTGCTTTGTAAGGCCTATAAATAGTGGCCAATTCTCATGTAAGGGATAGTGAAGTTAAATTTTGATTAATGAAAATCATTGTTGCTCTATTGAGTAGACATTTGAACCATGATAACTTCTCTATGAAACCAAGATGAGTTTCACTTCAATCAAGCTGAATTGAAGCCTTCTTTGCATCCTAGAAGAGTTGCAAGATCCTTAGAGCTACAAACACATCCTAAAAGAGTTGAGTTTCAGCCCATAACAATTCTATCTCTATCCTTCCTTTTTTTGTTTTAATTTTATTTTCCAGAATTCGTGTACTCACTTTATTAGATATTTCGAGAATCTTACATTCGTTTTCTAAAGAAACTTTTTTCATAAAAGTTTTATCCCATTCTATTATCTTTCATCTCCAACTTGAATCACCTTAAATCGATATGTGAGTATAAGGCTAATCACTATTTTACTGACAGGGTGCGGATCTATCCTATTCAACTTGTTTATAATTGAGTAGTACTCACTCTCCCAATCCGTTTGTTCAAATAGTCTAGGTGAGGTTATATCATTTGGTATTAGAGACTAGGAGGAGAGGATTATTTATCATGTTCAATAAGAGAAGAGGTATCCGTATAGCTAGGGAGTGCAAGTTTGGCCCTATCAGCCCGAACCCGCCCTAAGCCCGAACAGTGCTTGGGCTGAGATATTTGACACTGAGGGCGGGTTAGGGTTGGAAATTTTTTATCCTGAGTCAGGGTCGGGTCGGGCCAAGGTTGTGGCCTCAGGTTAAGTCTAGCCCGGCCCGGCCCAACACTGTTTTAAGTTATAGTATAAAATATATATATTGATATAATATATATATTATAAACTAAATGTCACCCACATTTTGTTACATGATATATTATATAGGAAGATAGTATATGATATAATACATTTTATTATATTATTATTGGCCAAATGTTCTCTGTGCTGGGGGCGCAGGCTGCCCCCAGACATATGGGGGTAGGCAAAATGACTACCCTGCCCCCCTAAATGGTAGAAATACCCAGCCCATGTGTCAGGGCAGTGGGCGCAGCCTGCATTGCACCACAGAGAACATCAACCCATTATTATTTTACGTAAAATTGATAATTTTCTCTCTAGCCCATTCCAGCCCATGCATTTCCTTCCTCCTACCCATGATCAGGGCCAATCAAGGTTAGCCCGGCCCGACCCTGAGGGCGGGTCAGGGTTGGATTTTTCAGGCCCTGAGTCAGGGTCGGGTCTGCTCTGGGCCCAGCTAAGGGGACTTAGGGTTGGGCTAGGGTTTTAGAAAGCTCGGCCCAACACGACCCTTTTGCAACCCTACGTATAGCCCTCTTGAAGGACATCTATGTAAGAGAAGACCAAGAAAATTCGAAGCTTCAACAAAAAAATTCGCAAGTTAGCTTGCAAGATCAAGAAATTATGAATAGTCTTTTTTCTTCCACGTCTAATGGAGATTTCAAAAAAGGTATGTTCACCATATTCATCAATGGAGGATGAATTGTCGGTTGATGTTGCTAACAAACTAGTCGATGAATATCCGCATCCATTTTTTGATGACTACCTAGATGTACACAACACACATGGTTGTATTGAGGAACTTGAATCAAACCTTGATTTAAGTAAACCACCAGTGTTCGACGATGAATATACGAAAGAAGAACCCTATGAACATGGTGACTTCAACTTGCTTGAACCAAATTTTGATTTGAAAGGTGAGGTAAGTCAAGAAGTTAGTGGTGATATTCCGCAAGATCTACTTAGAGAAGATCCTGTTCTCCACCTTGATGACATCACCCCACCATCATCATTCGTTCTTGCAAGGCATGTTCTCCTACCCCCATTCCCGATTGCATTCTTCTTTGGCAATACATGGAATAGCAATGATATTGTCAACTTGGATAGTGCATGGAGTTAAGACTATCCCCATCATGGGCTTGACACATATGGTGTTTATGTGGATCGCTTCTTAGAGATGCTTTCACCCCCATCTCACCTAGGGAATCGTTATCATCTACGGTTCCCTGACCGGGGCGGTTCCCTAGTGCCTCTCACAAGAGGGGGGTGGGACCCACCCAGGGCACCTGATAGAACAGTCTACCCGGGTGGGGTCCACCCTCCTCTTGTGAGAGGCACTAGGGAACCGTACCGGTCAGGGAACCGTATACGATAAAAATTGCACCTTCTGCTAGTCCAAGCCATTAGAGACTCGATGGTGGAAATCGAAAGTGTTAAAATTCACAAGTCCACTTGAAAATTTCACTGACTGCATTGGAATATCAAAATTTCCCACAATGGTAATACCTTTTTTGCCGCCAATCCTGTTGGTGCAAATTGTCTCATGCATGGTGCAATCCCTAAGTTTCTATTCAATCCCGGTGGAACTCAATTACTTTTGGGGTGGAACAAAAATTCGAGAACAAATTCTTTTAAAGAATGGGAGAATGATGCAATCCCAAGCCAATTCAGTCCAATTGCATCCAAACTCAACAACTAAGCTTTATGGAGTTCTATCTGCATTAAGTCCACAAAACCCACTTGGCCCATAATGCAAAGCAAGCCCATTACTAATATTTTTTAATCTTTATTATGAAATATAAAGATTTAATCTCAGCCATTAAAACTCAATTGAAATCGACGGTTGAGATATGGTAGGAGATTTTAGGGAAGCTTCATAATGGAAGATGATGTGGCATCCTCCTTGGTGATTGTTTCAACTTCCATAGTGGAAGATGATGTGGCAACACTTCGCCCAAGTATTCTCTTAGTACATTCTCTTCACATGCATTTCCCAAGAATCTTCCTTGAATACTATAAAGAAGGCTACTCCCAAGAGACTACAAAGCTAGAAGCATCTTTTCTAGAAAAATCTATTTTCTTATTTTGCGAGTTATGATTTCAACCCTTGGATTATAAGGGTATGATTGTCTTTTTATATGCTTTGTAAGGCCTATAAATAGTGGCCAATTCTCACGTAATGGATAGTGAAATTGAGTTTTGATGAATGAAAATCATTGTTGCTCCATTGAGTAGATATTTAAACCATGATGAGCTCTCTATGAAACCAAGATGAGTTTCACTTCAATCAAGCTGAATTGAAACCTTCATTGTATCCTAAAAAAGTTGCAAGACCCTTAGAGCAGCAAATACATCCTAGAAGAGTTGTGTTTCAGCCCATAACAATTCTATCTCTATCCTTACTTTTTTTTTGTTTTAATTTTATTTTTCAGAATTCGTGCACTCACTGCATGAGATATTTTAAGAATCTTACATTCGTTTTATGAAGAAACTTTCTTCATAAAAGTCGTAGCCCATTCTGTTATCTTTCATCTCTAACTTGAATCACCCTAAACCGATTTGTGAGTACAAAGTTATCACTATTTTACTGACAGGGTGCGAATCTGTCATGTTCAAGTAATTGAGTAGTACTCACTCTCCCGATCCATTTGTTCAAGTAGCCCAGGTGAGGTTACATCATAGGACCAAACCCGAACCAAACCGAACACTGAAACAACTTGAACCCTAAAAACTCTACCTAATCCCTACCTAAAACCAATCTATACCCATTTTTCAAACCGAACCGAATCAAATTGAAACCAATATCACAAATCTAACAGAACCCGAGTCCAACCCGAACCAAAACCAAAACGAGCCGAACAAAAAAGTCCTTATAGGTTCGGTTTTGGTTCCCCTGAAATTCACATCGAAACTGAAAAAATCGAACTGGATCCGAACCAAACTGCCCGATTGACACCATTAC
This sequence comes from Telopea speciosissima, assembly GCF_018873765.1. Taxonomy (NCBI): domain Eukaryota; kingdom Viridiplantae; phylum Streptophyta; class Magnoliopsida; order Proteales; family Proteaceae; genus Telopea; species Telopea speciosissima. The sequence goes on along the minus strand of NC_057926.1, from coordinate 34,138,059 downwards.
CAAGAACATTAGTTGACGATTTTACAGCAAGTAATAATCTTCTTAAATTGTACTCCCTGAAAAAATTTGATGTAGGTTCCATGTTTACTTGTTAAACCAGTTTTCCTTTTGCTGGATTTTCGTTTTAGTATTTAATTATCAAATAGATCCAATGATGGCTATCCAAACTATACGGTCCAACAGATATAATGAAGGTAGCATTGATTCTACACCAACCACGCAACCAAACAACATTCTTTCTCCCTTGTAGGAGAAGGGTTCCCTATTGGGGAGTGTGATCCATTGCATGCATGGGGCCAATTGGACAGCGTAGGAAAAAATCATGGGAGCGGCATTTTTGAATTTCATAGGAGTGGGGCGGTCATTTTGCCCACCTGTGTCTAAGCGAGAACTTTTAGGCTTTAGGGAACTTAAAGATATTATTCGGTCACACTATGCCACTATGGAGGGCTAATCGATTTTAAGGATCAGTTCCTAAGCTATTGGGAAACTTCACATGCTCAAGTGGATTTTGATTTTTATATGATAAATAAGGTGTTAATACGACGTGAATCATAATTAGGTTTCTCTAAGCAAGTGGCATAGGGGAGTGCACCAATGAGATGCGATGGAACGATTTCATACGTAAAAAGGATGGAGAGGTCATTTCATGTGAGGAGGAAATAAATTAAGGGGGGAGATCACTAATAGGTTGTGTGGCCCTTGCACCAGTGTGGAGGCATCTAACAAAGGTGGGGCCGGCTATCATTTTTCCCTTCCTTTTATCTGAGTGCAAGCACCACGTAGCCTGGTAGCCATCTTTTTCCCATAAATTAAAAGAAAGAAACAAGAAGGAATGGCTTCACCTCTTAGGGATTGGAAAGCAAAGAGCAAAAAATAAATAAATAAATAGAGGGCAAGGGATTGTTGCTTGGTCATGTAGCTTTGGCACCAACGCGGGGCCAATGAGAGTGCACACACAGGCATCAACATAGATGGGATTTTTTGTTTCAAGAGGGGCTGTGTAGTAATTTTGAGGGCTCCTATGTCTTGGTGCAGGTGCCATGCGACTAAGCAACGTTCTTTTTCTCATACATAAAATAAGGGCTCATGTTTATTTGTACCTTTAATAATGTAATACAATTTAATCCTTTCACCGTGGGGTGGAAAAGGATATCGGGAGGGTATTTTGGAACATACAAAAACCTTAGGAGGAGTTTGTGAACCCTAGGATAGTAGGTGAGCCGTACTCTATGGGTGGAGGGAAATTCGATCCTAAAATTTGATAAAGTCGGTGAAGATCCAATTCTCATTTTGTAAGTTCCAAAATAATGTATCGGGTTAAAAATAAAATTTACATTTTTGTCTTTGTTATGCTTATTCTTGTAATCTTTAGTTGGATATTCCCTCATATCTCATAATTCTGCAACCCAAGACCTTAATCCTCTTAAGGTTTTCTGTCCATTGTAAAGGCTGGAACCGGTTTGTGAGTTGAAGCAGGATTCAGTGGCTTCTTTCTTTTCAGAGAACCACAGATAAACTTATGAGGGAACTCACCCATATCTTCAATGTTTTTGCTTAGTACTTGACAGAAGTATTTAGAAGTAAGTGTGAATCGAAGTAGGTGTATGTTAAGTATGAGTAGCTTGCTTCCTATTCTTCTTGATATTTTGTTCCAAATCCTATTATGGAAGAAAATACTGCAATTCAATTGTGTGGAAGTTGATAAAACATTATATTAGAATCTGAACATGAATTACTATAATGAGGTGAATCTATATTCTAAATGCTCTTAGAAGCCCACCCTTTGTGAAATATTGAGAGAAAATGGGGCTCACCATGTACATTTAAGTAACTTCCCCCTCACCATTTCCATGCTCATGCAATATTAGACCTGTTAATGATCTAAGTTACTGTAATGAAATAATCTGTAATCATAGAGCTGGGATTGAGGGCCTGAAGTATTAGTTTAGTAATAAAGGGACAGCATTATGGTTCTAAACTGATGCCTATCAGCCCCATCACTCCCTCCCCCCCCCCCCCCACCAAATAAGAAAGAAAGAAAATTCAGGTCTTGGCCCAATAAGGGAAAAAATCGTGTTCAAATGACTATTCTATAGCATAGTGTAGTTATTTAATTTGGATTAAAATAACTATGGTCTTGGGCTTCTTTGCACTTGTCTGTTCCTTTTTATTCGAATGTTGGTACTAAACTATTATCTTTCCTGCTACTCTGTTCATTTTTCTTTTATAATCCTTCTTGGCTGAGACTCTGTGATAAAAGGAAGCACAAAGCAATATGGGAAATGCAATTGGACCATATGGTCGTTGTCTAGTTCAGAGAGAGATTGGGTTTCAGGCCTTAAAACTGCAGATCTAACTAGGAAAGGGGGCTGTTCTGGTCTTTGGTTTTTCTTTATTTTACCTTGGGGGTGTTGGGGGGGGCGCTGAGGCTGTTCTGGTCTTTACCTTTTTTTTGGGTTTTGTAGTGTTGATTTCTATATAGTTAATATAAGACATGTTTGAAATTTGTTACCAAATTTTATTTTATTTTTTTTTACATTGGGGGGGGGCGGGGGTGTTGGGGTTGTAACTGAACTTGGAGTCCATCTCTATTTGATGGGTCTTTAGCTCAAGTTGGTAGAGCACATAAGCATATTTCAAGAGATAGTGGTTCAAATCCATTAAGATTTTTTTTATTCAACCGTTCAAAGCATAGTCAGTTAAGGTAATTTTAAAATGACAACTCTCAACCTTTTGTTTGAGGTCTTATAGCAAATTGATTGCTTTTGTAATACTTGCAGCCAAGGATCACCCATGTGTTTGTGTACATTATTACAATTTAGAGATTATGTGTTATCCACTAGAAAAGTAGGAAATGGTGTTAGTTCTTGTTATTGATATTCACTAGTTTCCTCTTGATTAACCATCTGTTCCAATTGCAAATAGATAGGTTATCAAATGGCATCTAGCTCAAACTCTACTCCAACCACTTTTAATACCGTTATGAATTTTTATTATCTAAATTACATTCTTAGAGACAAGTGCATCATTAAATTTTAGAAATATTGATTGTAATATAAAAAATATTTGATTTAAATAGTAGTAGGATAATTTTGTAATTATTGGTAACAAATAAAAACCTGTTTCTGAAAACAGGTTTTATCAAATACCATTGGTGTTTCAGTTGTGTTCTGGAAACGTTTCCAGAACAGGTGAATAAATGCTACAAAGATTGTTTCTCAGCACAGAAATGGAAAAAACTGTTTTTGTTGTTTCTCAGCACATAAACAAAAAGATTATCAAGCGGGCTCTAAGGTTTTTACTTGTTAATTCTACCAATAATTTCAAATAAAATTTACATTTTTGTCTTTTTTTTTTTAAAGGAAGGGGTGGTTTACTTGTATCACTTGAAACTAATCAGGATTTGATCATAGGTTGGTTTTATAAGTGAACCAAACTTTGCCATCTGCGCAAACTAGCATTAATCATTATAAGTTGAAATAAATATGATCTAGGGCTGCAACAAGATCGGGTTGGGACGGGCTTTATGAAACCCTAGCCCAACCCTAAGTCCCCTTAGCTGGGCCAAGGCCCGACCCAACCCTTAGCCGGGCCGGGCTGCCCCTGATTGGCCCTGATCATGGGGAGGATGAAGGAAATGCATGGGCTTGAATGGGCCAGAGAGAACATTATCAATTTTCCATAAAATAACACTATAATAAAATGTATTATATCACTTATTGTCTTCATATATAATATATTATATAAAAAAATGTGGGTGATGTTTAAGGTTTATAATGTATATATTTACATAAATAAATATTTTATAGTATAACTTAAACCAAGGTCTGGCCGGGCCGGGCCGAGCCAAGCTTAGCCGGAGACCACAACCCTAGCCCGACCCGACCATGACTCAGGCCAGAAATTTTCAACCCTGACCCACCCTCAAAGCCAAATATCTCAGCCTAATCCCTGTTCGGACTCAGGATGGGCGAGGGTGAGTTTGGGCCGACAGGGCCAAACTTACACACCTAAATTATGATCCTTATCTTGTCCACTATAATAGCTGGGTACAAAGGTATAATGGTGGACCAAAGAAAATTTGTTACTGTTCAAATATCCAAAATACCCTTGAGTCAAGGGAGGGTCCCATGACACTCATATAGGTCCCATGCACCTCTAGCAGCCCCGCCATGTCAACGTCGGCCTTTTTCCCTTGCTGTATGATTATACAGTAATGACGGGTTGGCTAAAGCCCATAATCCAAAGTCCACAAAAGGGTCAATCAATGGGCTATCAGTCCAACTCTTCCCTCACGGGAGTTTGGGGGATTTGACACCGATATCTTACATCTCTAACCGATATAATAGCATATATCTTATGTATATGCTATTATTATTTATTAGGTGGTGAATGTTTGATACATAGTGAATATATGCCCATATTTTTACTTATAGATTGATCGTATTAAATACATATTAAACGTGTATCGTATTATTGTCGTATGCATTTTATTATGTTGGATTTTTGAAAAATATTATTGTCGTCTAATCCATTTAATTGTCGTACGTATCCGTTCCCGAATTTACTAACTAAGCCAGTGCCCAGGGGGCATCCAAGGGCTGGGCTGTACCACACGCATCCCGTTCCGTGCCCAATCAGCCATCGGGATGTGTGCGACTCAGGTCAACGGCTAGATGACCCTTTGGGCACTCCTTGGCGCTGGGCTCCCTAGAGAGGAGCTCAACCTCAATCCTATAAATGTTGTTTTGTTTTTTCATTTTTAGATTTCAGAATAGAAAATCAAAAAGGAGAAAGTTTTCCTTTACCATGTAATGAAGGTTCACTACATCATCCTAGGGTTCACAAACCCTTATAGGGTTTTACTATGTGCCCCAAATACCCTCCCGTTTGCATCTGAAGTAGGTGGATGAAAAACTCTCTCCTTTTTGGATCAAGTTTTCCTTAAGTCACGGTGAATGGGAATCCATTCATCGCAGGGCTTCAGATGCACACCGGAGGGTAAGGAAAACTTGGTCCAACAAAAAATATCTAAAAACCAAATGAAGAGAAATAAAGACTAGAAAACTCAAACACTAAACACAAGCTCATCAGCTAGTAAAGAAAAAACCATGAACAGGACCAGTATCACCTTCACATCTAGTGAGACAGTTAGTTCTATCATTATTTTCTCAGATGTAAATGGTATCCACCAGTATCTAATTAACAAGAAACAATTACATTTTAAGTGGTAGATAAGGGGGGGAAGTAGGGAAAAGTGAGTGAGTGACAGAATAAAAGACAAATCACTTACCATGGAAGCCATTTCATCCAAACCTCCTTTGAGCCAGCAAACCCACAAAGCAGAGAAGAAAAAAATTCCAATATAGGAAGACAAAACTCAGATTTTCACATCAGAGACAACTTCTAGCTATCATTCTAATGTTTCTACTCCAAAGACCTCTAATTCTTTTTGTTTCTCTAGCTCATGATTTCAGCAATCAAAAGAAATCTCTTATTTTACTGCACTGTAACTGTCCTTTTTTTCATTCACTTGAAGTACTTCTTTCACATTGGAATTGTTGTATTCCTCAACCTTCCATGCTTGTTAAAAAACAATCTCCCACTTGAAAATGATCTCTTCATGGCAGTGGGACTCATAACACAATGCAAGACCCTTCTGCTTCTACTGTTAGATTTGCTATCTTCTGCACCATGCCATTGTTTCGATGATGATCCGACAACATCCTGTGTCTGAAACTGGTGATCCTCCAATTCAGAGTCATCATCTTGATTTATTTCAAGTACATCAGCTATGGAAATATGAGTTTGACATGAGTAGTGATCCATTGAAACTGAATGTCTAATCTGTTGTACACCTTCATCTCTAATCTCAATTATAGTATCACTCTCCTCCAATTCCCCCAAATCAGTTGAACCCCATAAGGGGGTTTTCGGAACAGAATCTGATCTCCCCTGTCTATCCTCTTCTCCACCACTCCTTTCTGAATACTCTTCATCAACTAGTGTATCATTCTCTCGCCGCCTTTCTGTTGAAGACCCTTCTTCTGGAGAATTTTCATGGACAGGAGACAGTAACTGAAGTGGCAATGGATTCGCGAACACAATATTTGCGCGACATAAAGGGCAATTAGAGTGAGCTTTTAGCCATGTATCAATGCAAGTAGGGTGAAAGGCATGGCTACACTTTGGTAACAATCTTAAGCTTTCATTTTCTTGAAATTCACTGAGACAGACTGAGCAATCTGTTCCTTCAACCAACCCATCACCCTTCTTATACTTGCATAGTGTGATGGACTTGATCAAGGACTCATCTAATCCCCTTGTAGAGATATGCCATGGTTCAGTATTGCTTAATGTGTCCCTGTTCTCATCAAACTCATCACTTGGATCTTGATTTTCTCTTCTTCTCATTGAATCTGTGTTCCTACCACAATACTTAGAGATCAGGGTATAGTAACTTACAAGAAGGAAAACACTTGCCAAAATTCCGATGATCGCGATAACTAGAGGGGAGAAGTTTGGGCCATCACCTTCATCTGAAAATTCATAAGGAGGGGGAGGAGGAAGGATGAGGTAGCACCACTGTGGGCAATATTGACTGCAAAAACCTTGAGAACAGTCTTTAATGGTATCATATGGAACCCAAGATTGTGGGCTGTCAACAAACCCCATGGGCAATCTATATTGGCTCTCTGATACTAATTTCACTTGCACTTTGTTACATAATTCTCTTTTCACTGAGCAAACAATCCATCAACAAGAAAAATTTCAGCCCAATTCACTCCCTTCATCAATCAAATTCAAAAAAGAATAAACTTAGAATCTCAAGAAAAAATTATAATTGTGTAATAGCAAATTCAAGCTACTTGGAAAGATAAGGATGATAAAATCATACAAGTTCATCAACTTCTTGATTGGTGAAAAGGAAAATTGTAGAAATAAAAGAGAACTTTGTACCTGAGAGCTGTTCTTGTATCTGATGGCTTGGCTTTTAAATCATTGGTAAAATCCTTTAGGGGTTTTGGAGAAAATCTGAAATTGGATAACACAAGAAGAGAGGGAGTTAGATGAGAGTTCTTATCATGGACGTTTCTTGAAGAGGCAAACAGGGGGTGGAAATGGGGACCACCCTAAGGTCTTAGATGGAAAGCAAAGCAAAGAGGAGATGGGTCTTCTTTTTCTTCTACCTTTTTCCCCCTCTTCTTTTGCTTTCTTTCTTGGAGATGATGGTTTATTACTGAGGAAATAATGTTCGTTGGGTTTTCCTCAAAGTAATCAAAACAATATTATTGTACAACCTAGTTGTAGGTGATACCATGATACAAACTCCCATTTTTTTTATATAGGGCCTAAAATGAGCTTAATAATCTCCACAAGATAGTTAATTATACAAGCCAGCTACAAAATCAAACCAACAAAAGAAGATTTTGCAAATTAGTAATCCATTTCTAGAATATTCTAAGAGATAAATTACTCATTGGTAGCTTAAGAGTGGTGACACCTATAAAGTGAAGTAGATATCAGAGAGAGAGAGAGAGAGAGAGAGATGTATCTCTTTATTAGTGATAGAATGTGTGATCTAGGATATTCAATTGATGAACCACTCAAGCTAAGTTCATAGTAGTGATAACTTAGTCCAAAATCCAATCAATTCCCAAGGGTATTGGCAATGCATTTGAAGTGGGTAGGTGTTGAAAACTATGATCAAGAGGTCACAAGTTTGAGTCTGGAAGTTTTTCTGTGGATGCAGGGATAAGGCTTTACACATTATGACTCTCCTCAGACCCTGCAGTGGCATGAGTCTTGTACACTAGATACACTGCCCTTTTTCTTTTTTTTAGCTGCTGAAAACTGTGAATCAGTATTTGAGTTACTAGAACACAGCTTTGTCTATGTTTGATATATGAATTTTATATAAACTGGGTGCATTTATATCATTTTTTTTTTTTTGGCAAGTATATATTAAGATAAAAATGAGGAAAAAAAAAAAAAAAAAAGGTTTATTGCTCCTTACTTTATTGTATCAGTCAGAGAAGTTTCATTCATGGAATCATGGGTCATTGAGTGTGAGAACCGATACTCAACTTCTCTGTCACTCTCCAACTACCTGAAAACTTGTGGTACACCTTTCTCTCTCTGTCTCTCTAAGTGCAAATTAATTACCAACACTTGTCCACTTCATCTTAATTCCCTTCACCTATACTTTCACAAGTTCCTTCTCTAGTCATAGTTCTTTCTAATTATAATAAGCACTGAATTCATTGGAAATTGCAAGAACGACCTCCAAAATGAGAGAGTCAAACAGTCAACTTGGATTTGTCGTTAATAAAGTGAAAGGTTGAGGAGGGTATTATTTTATTGAATAGGCATAAGAGGTGTCGGCTATAAATATTGTGGGAAAGAGAATACTATTTGGGCCCGTGCGATATGCTGTCCTGCACCTAAATAAAGAAGTGTGTGAAATGACTGTCCTACCTCTCGAAATTTTTGCATTTTCGTAGGATGTATTGGTGCGGTGATCATTTTTTGTGTCCTTGCATTTAGAGGTAGAGGTAGACAGCGCACCACACGGACCCAACTAGTGTTTTTTCTCCAAATAATTTTATGTATTTTTTTTGTTTGATGCACTTTCGCTAATGCCATGAATGCATGAGAGGGACATCTCAGCGTTATAAGTTTTTTAAGTGAGTGTTGACAGGCCAAGTGCAACCAACGAGTCCCCGGTGGTAGTAGTAGGTGATGGAAAGGTAAGTTGGTTCTATTGTCACCTGCTAGGAATTGGGAACAGGGTTTTAGTAATCAATATCTGTATTGGTACTGGTATCTATCGATATTGATTCGATATTGACTTGGGTCAGTATGTATCGGTTTGGATCGGTGATATTTTTCTTTAAAAATCTTGATTTTTTAAAAAATATTTTTACCTTAGTCTATACCGACACATCGATACAAGATCAGCTAGAAATTGGTATCGATATCGATTTGAATCGGTTGGATGGGCCAATCTGATACTGATTCCTCAAAACCATGGTTGGGAATAGCTTTTTCATAAAGTAGGGGGGGGGTAAGACTGCCTACATTATGATCCAATTTAGACTATGGTCCCTAATCTTGGATTGGATCGGCCGATATTGGCCAGATCAGTATCGGTCACTGTCGATCCAATTCTACAGCCAAAGGATAAAAAGGTAATAATAACCCATTTTTGTTAAAAAAACAAAAACAAGGTAAATTCGTCTAATCCGATTCGATTTAGGCCGATCCGAATTGGTATCAACCATGACCGATCCCGAGACTACGAACCATGCCTAGACCTAGGGGAGTAAGTTTGGCCCTGTCAACCCGAACCCGCCCTGAGCCGGAACAGGTCATGGGCTGGATTTTTCAACCTTGAAGGCGGGTTAGGGTTGGAATTTTCAGGCTCGGGGTTAGGGCCGGGCTAGGCTAGCGGGCCTCGGGCTGAGCCGGGCCCTATGTTAGTATGCATTACAATTTAGTGTTTGCATATTACTAGTTTTGTTTAGTATCTAATTATCTATTGATTTACTATAAAAAAAATCTAATTATCAATTAAATAAAAATATTTAAAATTTTAAGATTCCACTATGTTTTTTAACTCAAAGAAAAATCTAATAGTCAATTGAGTATGAAATAAATCAATACCCAATCACATGTTTTTCATTTTTTTAATGTATAAGACGATCCAAATGAAAAAAAAGAAGGGTCAATTAGGATCGCAAAAAAAGGGTTAATCAGGACAACACAGCCTAACCCAGCCCAAATAGGGTCAATCAGGGCCGGGTTGGGTTGGGCCTGGGCTGAGATATCTCAACCCGATGTAGGGCTGGGTTGGGCTTTGGCTGAGCTAAGAAGACTTAGGGTTGGGTTGGGGTTTTTGAAAAAGCCTGATCCAACCCGACCCTGTTTCACCCTTACCTAGACCCCACACAGATGGGAGCGTTTTGCATTGGGTATGTACATTTTTGAAAAAATATTTAATGGAAGATAACTAATTTATCCCTTGTCAATTCATAATTTCATATTGATCCTTACTTCTTTGGTAAGACTTAATAGATATATTATATTGCTAAATCTTAGAGATCACTACTCAATTATCACTTTTCAACCGATTTGGGGGTTGAACCATTTGATACACCTCGAACTCTATAATACTTGAGATAAGATGCCGGATGACTGACTTGTACCAATGGTAGGATGACAAGTTGTCATACTGGGAAATTTGCCACGTGCAATATCTATTACAACACCTTCAGCACTTGTCAGTTGGTTATTGGACATTGGGTCTTCTAGACTACATGTATCCAAAGTCGGTTTGTTGAGAACACAATAAGACAAGGTTATGGATGTCTCCAATTCTTATATTTGTTTCGAAGATTGACTTGATTCGATATTTTTTCTGGCGATCCGAGTGGGATTTTTTTTGAGGTCTGTGATGGTAGTGGTATGTTCTGACTCGATAAATCGACCCGCTTGAAGGAGTATTTATATATTTTATCCGTCTTGTTGTGCAAGTATGTCAAACAAGTGAGATTTGAAGATTTTCGATTTGAGGTTTTTGGGTGAGAGTTCTTGCTGTCGTTTTGGTGCTCTCGAGAGATCTCCATTATAATCTTCTTCCATTATATATGAATCATCTTCAGGTTCGTCCGTTGACGTAGCAAATCACATTGGTATGTGAACCAAGTTAAATCTATATGTCATTTATGCTCTGTTTTCATTTTTCTTCGTGTTCTTTAGTGTTTGTTTTGACAGACAATAATAAGAATTTAATTACTAGAGAAAACCTTGAGACAACAAATTGATAACAGCAGTAGCACATGAAGTTTCTAAACCAGAGAGTGAGGACCTAGAGGAGTTAAAGGATTTAAAGAGGTATGCAAGAAGGTGTCATGTAGCTCCCATCTTACCAAAAAAAATTAAGGCTGTTTTTGGTATGCATTCTAGGTCGATTTTGCATTCTCAGACGATGAAAATAATTATTTTTATCATCCGAGAGTGCAAAATCAACTTAGAATACATTCCGAACACTGCGTAAGTGCCATGTAGCTCCCAAGTCCTATGCATGGTTTGAGGAATCGATATCGGATTGGTCAAATTGATCGATTTGTATCGAAATCGGTAGAAACCAATATCGATACCTGACCGAACCCATATTGATGGTTGGTAGTAAAAATGTAAAAAAAAATTTCTTTTGTTTTTTTTTCCTTTGAAAACAAGGGTAAATTTATCCAATCCAGACCAATATGGGCTGATCCGGATCAAGACTCATATAGGATCGACAACCGATTAATAAAACCCTGCTCCCAAGAAGACATGAATAGCCTTCTTTCTACCTCAAAAATAAAAAAATAAAAACCGAGGCTCTTAATGCTCCAACCTTTTGAAGGAATGGCTGAGCACAATAGTCACCTGTACTGTTTTTTTTAGCACATGAAATTATTGAATACCTTTTAAAGCTAGTACGGTAGGGTGGAGAGCTCTCATATTTGTGGTTTGAAGGTTGGAGATGCCGTGACTTTTTAACACATCATGGGCAAATCCTTGATATTTTAGATCAAGTCTTTTTATTATCACTTTTGACACATCACTGAAAAACACTCTCACAAGTCACAAGGCTAACGTACCCTCCCAAACATGAGGGCCATCAGAAAAGCCCAAAATACCAACATTTGGCAACCACTATTAGTATGCCCCCCGGGCCCATTTGTACACTGCTGTGTGGACTGAACTATCCCAATTCATCTATTCTCTACAATGCAGGTTTATTATCATTGGTGACTTTAATGAGGTTTTCTATCCATCTAATAAATTAGGAGGTTCTTCCTCCATTGCTCCTCATTTACTATCTCTCACTTTTCTTTGATTTTCAAGTTTTTTTGTTTGTGTTTGGAAAACATCAGAAGTCAAGGGTTGAATTTTACTTAGTCCAACAAACAAAGACTACCCAAACTCGTTAAAGAATGTCTAGATAGAACACTTGCATCCCCAACCTGGTTATCACATTTTCCTTGGGCTTCTCTCAGCAAACTCCCTTCATTGGGTTCTGATCATAACTCTATTTTTCTTCCCACTTGGGCCAATCGTACCTCATTTAAGAAAATATTTCATTCTCATGCATGGACCCATCATCCTAACTTCATATGTTTTTGTTCTACTCAATGGAACTCTTTTGCCCTTGGTATTCTTCCTTCAAAACTCTCATCCTTTGGTAGAATACTTTCCAGCTAGAACAAATCGGTTTTTGGGCATTTTGATCTTCTTACTTCTTAGATCCAACTATTTTGATCAATTTGCCAGATTGGAAAATAATTCTGGAACCTTTAGATCAATCTGAAGAATCGATGCACATTGCATCCAAAATCAAATGGATTTTTGCTGCTGAAAAGACCTTCTGGCTTAAAAAATCCCGTCATCTTTACATAAAAAATAGGGACGGAAATACTAGGTATTACCATACTATCACCAAATCCAATCCCAAGAAGCGTCATCTTACATTTTAGATGATTATGGTAATAAAACTGAGGATCTAAGGGGAATTGCACGTCTTTATTGACCACCTATTTGACATCTTCACAACCTCTTGTCCTCTTGACTCTAGTTTTGTTGAATGCCTTTTTGATAGGTGTATTGACTCAAATATCACCTTGACCCTATCCTTCGTCTCGGACCCTGATGAAATCAAACTTGCTACTTTCTCTGTAGGATCTTGTATGGCCCCAGAGTTTGATGGCTTTCAAGCATATTTCTACCACAAGTTTTGGTACATCATTTGTAACGATGTTTGTAACTTTGTTCAGGAATTTTTCTCTTCCTTTTCCCTACCCTCGAATGCAATCATACTCTCATTTGCGTCATCCCTAAAAAGGATAATGCATCTAGAGCCTTAGACGTTAGGCTCATAAGCCTATGTAATGTCTCCTTTAAGATCATTGCCAAGATTTTGGTCAACCGCCTCAAGGACTTCTTAATTATTTTATTTCACCTTTCCAAGCTGCTTTCATTCTCAGAAGACAGATTGCTAATAATATCATTTTAGCTTAGGAGATTTTCCATTATCTCCATCATAAGAAAGGGAAATTAGGATATGTGGTCATCAAAATTGAGATGGCCAAGGCTTATGATAAATTGGAATGGACCCTCGTTTGTAACCTGTTCAGATATTTGGGGTTTAATGAACCTTGGCCAACCCTCATTCACAACCTGATTTCTTCAAGATCCTTTTCTATCAAACTTGATGGTAGTCCTTTGGGCTATTTTAATGAATATAGGAGATTTGACAAGGGTGTCCCCTCAGCCCCTAGTTTTTCATCTTAGCCATGGAGGTCCTATCTCGCCTCCACGCTGCTTATAGAGATCTAGGGTTGTTGTAGAAATTAAAATAACCTACAATGCCCCAGAAATAACCCATCTCCTCTTCACAAATGACACTTTTTATCTTTTGTATGACAACTGAAGAGGACATTCTCACCATTAAATCTATACTTGATTTATTCTCTGACATCTCTGGTTAGGACATCAATTATTATAAGAGTGAGATCTTTATTAGTAAAAATGTGGATTTTCCAAAAAAGGAAGTTGTGTTCCGTACTAGGGATTTCTGCAATGTCGTGGGATTCTCTTTATCTGGGCACTAAACTCTGTCACTCCCGCTCCAAAGTCAAGGATCTTGATTTTATTGTGAAGAGGGTAAACAACAAACTCTCAAGTTGAAAATCAAACTTCCTTTCTTATGCAGGAAGGAAAGTTTTGATTCAATTAGTCTTAGCCTCTATACGATCCTACCTCATGTCTTGTTTTCTTTTTCCTAAGAAAACTTGTAGAGCTCCATTGGCTCCAAGTGGGTCTATAAAATAAAGCGAAAATCTGATGGTTCTATTGAGCGCTACAAAGCGCGCCTTGTGGCGAAGGGTTACACTCAACTTGAGGGTGTCAATTACCATGACACTTATGCTCCTGTGGCAAAATTAGTCACTGTCCGTGGTTTGCTTGCCATAGCCACAGCCATAGGCTAGCCTCTTCATCAAATGGACGTCAATAATGCCTTCTTACATGGCAATCTCGATGAAGAGGTATACATGTTGCCTCCCCTCGGTTATCATCCCAAGGGGGAGACCTTGGTGTGTCGCCTACATAAATCTTTATATGGCCTTAAGCAGGCATCAAGACAATAGTTTTCAAAATTTTCAGCCTCTCTATGTGCTTATGGGTTCACTCATTCTACGGCTGATCAGTCCTTATTCATCTTAAGGCGGGCTGGCCACACTACATTTGTTCTATTGTATGTCGATGATATTGTCATCACCTGTTCAGATTCATCTCTTATCCATCAGATACAGAACATGCTTCGTGCTCAATTTCACATCAAGGATCTTGGCCACTAAAGTTCTTCTTAGGCATTGAAGTTGCCTGTTCTACAAAAGGTCTTTATCGATGTCAATGGCGATATGTTCTTGACATTCTCGAAGACAGTGGTTATACTGGGGTTCGCCTTGCTTCCACCCCTATGGAATAGAATCTGAAGCTCACTGAGGATACGGGTGCTTTATTATCCGATCCTTCACACCTTATCGCTGATTAGTGGGTCGACTTATTTACTTCACTGTTACATGACCAGATATTGTCCAGGTAGTGAACATTCTTAGCCAATTTATGCACCAGCCCCGTTAGCCGCATTTCGATGCTGCTCACCGGTTACTTCGTTGCTTGAAATCTACCCCTAGACAGGGCGTTTATTTTTTAGCTAATTCAGATCTGCAGCCCTGCACTTACTGTGATTCGGATTGGGCCAGTTGTCCTATGACACGCCGCTAAACCACCGTTTATTGTGTACTTCTGGGATCTAGCTTAGTCTCTTGGAAGACTAAAAAACAGCAGACTATCTCCTGCTCCTCAACGGAAGCAGAGTATCATGCCATGGCCAATGCCACTTGTGACTCACATGGCTCACTTCCTTGCTTCGAGACATTGGCCTTGTTTGCAGTCTCCCTATCTCCCACTACTATGACAACCAAGCAGCACTCCACATTGCCGCCAATCCGGTGTTCCATGAATGAACAAAACACATTGAAATTGATTGTCACCTGGTTCGTGAAAAATTACAAACTGGCTTGATCCGTCCCACTAAGATAGCCACAGGCCTTCAACTTGCAGATATATTTACCAAGGCACTTGGACAGGATCAGTTCAAGTTTTTATCATCCAAGTTGGGCGTACGCAATCTGCACGCTCCAACTTGAGGGGGAGTATTATCGTTTCACATTCCACCTCATCCGTCCTTATCCATCTCACCAACTTTCCATCCTCCTTCATCCCACCAACTTTCCATCCTATCCATGTAACTATATATGTAAAGTTAGATTGTGTATCTTCAATCTTAGCATTAGATTAGGCTGAGATCAAGATTGATTGATCCTTGTATATTGTATATATATTGTCCATGTTCATTCAATGAAAAGATAAGCTGATATAGCTCGATCCAAATCCTGGTATTACCATTTAACATCTTTGTTTCTGGAATAATGATTTTGGACAAAATAGGAAACTGCATCTGATTGGATGGGATCGAATCTATTCCCCAACTCAGGCTAGGGGTTTGGGCCTCCGAAAGATGTCTTCACACAACAAAACTCTGTTATTAAAACTTGGGTGGCGTCCTCTAATGGAGGACTCTTCTTTATGAGTTCAAAAGATCAAAGCCAAATATTTTCCAACACTTCTGTCTTTGATCCTAAACTTTTGATTAAACGAGGCTCTTGGTTGTGGAACAGTATTGTTTTAACCATTCCGTTGCTTAAACAAATAGTCTTCCCAACAATTTGTAATGGAGGTGTAATTAAAGCTCGGTTTTGGTTGGATCCTTGGATCCCCTCAATCCCAGGTTTCTCTATTCCCTTTGATATCCATCAGAATCATTCTTTAACTTTTGTTAGTGATGTTAGTGTTAGGATTTTCCCAAAATGCGATGAGTGTGGGCTTAATTAATTATCAGGTCGATCATTGATGGGGATCAAGAAATACAAGGGCTGCTACTGTTTTATTGAGATCGACCAGACCGGCCCGGCCCTGCCCATTGTGGAAGTGGGTTAGGGTTTTGGGAAATATTATTATAAATACTAATGATGGGGTCCCTGCAGTCACTATTCTAATCTTTTCTCTTTTCTCCACAAGAGAGAGAACTAAGTGGGAGTGACTAGAAGACTGCAGAAGATCCCCATCGCGAAATTTCGCAAACACCTGCTGACGGATTGCTACTGTTCTGGATTCTAGTCTCTTCTACATCAATAAACGTGATGAAAGGTATGCCTTACATTCCCTGCTTTATTTGGTTTGAATCGTGTCCTTGAGATCTGTATGGGGACGGATTCGGGTTTGACAAAACCCTTGAATGTTCCTACAGTCAAGTCCCAATATTATTGGAATATTAATGTTCTATCTAACATATTATCACCTGCATTTTTTATTTCAGGACAGGAGGATCATTGGTGGTGCTCTTTGCTCCGAGATGGTCTTTTTGCTACTCATTTGGCAACTAAATACATTAAATCGCCTTCTCAATCAAGCCCACCCTTTCAAAATGGTGGCCATTTTTTTGGACGTTAAAATTACATCTGAAATTTAAATTGTTCTTTTGGCATGTTTTACATGCAGAACTTCCAATTAAAGTGATTCTCTCGGAATGGATCTCAGTCGGGCCTACCTGTGTTTTATGTGGTTCTTGTGATGAATCCACCTGGCATCTATTCTTATCATGTGATAGGACTAAGGATATATGGGTTACAGGCCCGCTTGGATTGAGAATAGAGCTTCTCTCCAGTCTTACTATGACCCACCTTTGTGCCTTATTCCTCTCTTCTAAAGTTCTTGATAAACAATATTAAATTTGTTTTTTTTTTTTTTTAATTTTTATTATTACTTGTTATTATGTTTGACATGTCAGGAACAAGGTTGTCAAATGATTAGCCATCCAAATATGGTATTACGGTCCATACATAAATGGCTCTCAGAGCTTAACATCAAACCCCCCCCCCCCCTTTCACCCACCGAACTTGTTACTTCTATATCTATATTCCCCAATATGATATATGCTTCCAATCCTATCTTTAATTTTCTTGTTTTAATTTGCGCAGGAGCATCTAACCCAAGCCTAAATTTTTCAGGCTGGGCTATATGCATTTTGTTTTAACAACTGCAGGATTTCTAACCACAAAGAATAGAGTGGAGACAGAAATTTTTGGTATCTTGCAAGGGTTGAAACATGCTAAAAGTCTGAAGCTTAAAATCCAAGAAACTTGTTGTAGTAGCATTGACATCTGCTCCCTTTGCCACCAGCCGAAGGCATATTCTGGCCTTGGAACGTTGTTCCTCTTCTCCTTCAGCTGTCTAATGTTACTATGAATTTCACGAGAATTAGGTTTTTGGTGAACAATGACTCTAACTCCATTTCTTTTACTAGGAATCTATCCTCCAAGGCAATTTTGGAAAAATGTAGTTTCGTTCAGTATGAACAAGATGTAACTATTAACGTTTCTCAGTAATATAATTATTTTTTCTCATAAAAAATAAATATTAGTACCATTACATTGTTACCATTATAATTAAAACACCCAAAAAACCAGACCATCGAGGGATAGATATACCCTAACAAATCCTTTCCTACCACTCTGAGACCTCAGTCTTTGGACGAATTGTATCAGAAAATCCTTCATTTGTTTCTGTTGCTTTCATATGAGCCAAATCATATTCCTATCTTTTCTACTTGTGAGGTGTAACTCAATGCATGTATTTTTTTATTAGAAGAACCACAAAGTTACATCCAAAGGTGAAGATAGGAGAGTCTAACCCATTACCACAAGGTGAAGATTGGAGAGTCAAACCCATAACCTTCTGGGATCCTGAACTCTTACCGGCTGATGAGGCACCAACCAATTGAGCAAGCAATTGTCTTCAAAATCTTGTACTTAGTGTTTCAAGTGTTTCAACTTTTCTAATTTTTTGTCTAAGTATAACTTTCATAGTACCCACATCATCGAGTGGGTCGGTCAGAAGTATATTGTGATAAATTAGGATTTGAAAGGTATTAAAATTTGGAAAAAGGCTCTTGCCACCAACCAAGGAATCTCTTCATCTACCATGATGTGACCCATCAATAGATTCTTAGAGCGTCAGTTTTATTATTAAATTTAGGGAAAGAGATTGTCATTCGGTTGTCCAATGCACGTGGTCCATGTGCCCTAACATAAGGGTGCATGAAATGATCGTCATACCTCCTGAAATCCCAAAAATGATCAGGGGTGCGGCTATCATTTTACGCACCCCTATGTCAGGGTGCATGGATAGCATGTCTGGTGCCACCGGATGGCATTCTTTCTCCTTTAAATTTATTACCAAAAACTAAAGCATTATTATCAAACTCTTATCCCAATTCAATCAAACACTCAAATATCATTGTGGTTTTAAGAGGTTTTCTCTTTTTCCAAGTGGCTGAAAGGAAAAACTCGGTTCTTAATTTTTTTTTTGTTTTTAAGAATGAGGGAATGAAGAAGTAGAATTATGAGCTTATTAGAGGGACTATTATTAGTGTGTTTTAATTTGCAAAATGGGGACAGGAAATCCGCTTTAGGGTTTCAGTTTTATGGTTGGTGGGGGCAGAGGAATCACCCTTGTTTCTAGCTAAAGTGCACCACTGGGTAACTGTCACCGACAATGAAAAGATTCCCATTAACTTTTAAGGATAGTTCAAGTATAATAGCATAGAAAACAAAGGAGAGAGAGAGAGAGAGAGAGAGAGAGTCAGGGTTAAAGACAAGAAACAAAGGAAAATGGGAAAAAGACTGAGAGCTTACTCTCCTCTCAATCTAGCCTAGAATATATCAGTGCTTGCTGAGACCAAATCAAAGCAGTTCTCTTTAGAAAAAGGTATTGGTTATGTTTCCAATCAAAGAGTTTGACGAATTATAGGAAGGATTGAGACTTTAAACCCAATCTTTTAGGGAAGGTTTATTGTCACCTTTCCACAATAACAATAAAGGAACCTACTGACTAAGCTAGCTAGTCAGCTAGGGTCAGCTAGGGTCTATGGTAACTTGTCAAAAATTAGTTTCCAATGTTTTTTCTGCTTTTGGGGGTAGAAATGAAACAAATCCTGTATGTGTTGTCTGGTCCCTTTGTGTGTTTTTTTTTTATAAACGAATCAGGTAATAGAAATGGTTTTAGCACGATTTTGAAAAATATAAAAATAAAAATTCAAAATAATAAAAACATCAACTGAAAACAAAAATGTGCACGATACAGACTCGATATTCATGAATTACCACCACCACTACCACTACCACCATCACCGTCACCATCGCCGTTACCGCCACCACCACCTCCGCCTCCGCCGCCACCACTACCTCCACCTCCACCTCCACCTCCACCTCCACCACCATCACCACCACCAATACCACCTCCACCACAACACCTCTACCATCACCACCAACTCCACCATTGCCACTGCCACCACATCCCCCCACCGCCACCACCTCTATCTCTATCTCCACCTTCACTACCACCACCACCATAAAATAGAAGTTTTTTTCTCTTAAATGGAATCCATACTACATGTTTCTTTCTTTCTTTTTTTTTCCTAGTGGTTGAAACAAATTTTTTTTTTCAACTTTACCATACCATATTTGTTGATACAGAATTATTCTAAAATCATAGAAACACAAAAAACTGTTTCTGAATCAAAAACAAGATTCTGGAACAAAAACGTTGCCATACCCCTACTGTCCTAAAATTCTCACGGCTCATAAGAATCAGACCCTTTAATGAACTCTGAAGATTGATCGTATTTGCTTCCCTATTATTCCCAAACCCAAAGTTTGTTTAAAAAACCAAAAAACCAAAAAAAAAAAAAAAAAAAAAACTAAACCCCACCCTCCGTAGTAATAGCACATGGAACCCCACTTTTTCATCATTGACCAAAGCCAAATCCAACAGATCAAGATTGCAAGAGGGAAAATATTGCAACAACTGCAGACCCCACAAAGTGGTTCTTATATTTTCATCTCTTTCTCTCAATAAACACAAATACCCAACTGATGATAAGAACAAAATATTACAGACCCATGTAAAAGTATTCAGAAATTCACTGTAATTAAGTCTGAAGAATCATGTCACTTGTAAGGACATTGTAGAGAAAAGTCAAGGTAATGGGGACTGGGCCATAAGATATATAGTTTTAATGATCTGATCAGAAGATGGTTAGGATCTCTTGGTTATGCCACATAAGTGAGGTGGCAGCTACCGATTGGTATGCATGGACCAATGGGTACCATGTCCATACAGTGACATAAGACATTCATAAATACAGTTGGAGAATATATTTGAAATCTATGTTTGCTTTCTAACACTACAAGAACGGATTTTGGCGATTACAAGAAAAGCTATTAAACCGTCGCTAAAAATGATTTTACTAGTCGGGAACAATTTTACAGTCGTCATTTTCTTCGATGTCACTTTAGCCGACAAAATGACGATGGTTAAAGCTACCGTCGCCGTTATATTTAGCGATGCAAATGTATTTTCGACAACCGTTGTCAAAAATTATATTTCTTGTAATGATAACCACATTATATTATTGTCAATTATTTTGGTTGGTATGATATATAGGTGGTCGGGCAAGTGCCTCATTTATTAGTATTGAACAACAAGACAATAGAAGATATTTAAAGTGAAGCAATAATGAAGGCAGCATACTTCAACATAAAATGAGATTCCAATCTAAATCTGGAGTTTTATTTTTCCAATTCAACTGTGTAACTGAATTAATGCAAAATTTGTAAGATAAGGACACAAAAAATTCCTATTTATCTAAGAGCAGTTCACCATTAAGGCATTAACCAACAAAAGCCGACTCAATCCTATGATTATCTTCTTTTTAATGTGTCCCTACGCTCAGACACAGTGAGGGGCAAAATGACCTCCCCACCCCTCATGAATGGTAGAAATTCCACCCCCGAGATGCCATTGCACGTTGGCCTTGCACTTTCCCCCACAGAGAACACATGCATACAAAAGAGCCTCTTCACTTAAATATGGAATTTCAAAAGAATAAGAAATAAAACGGTTCGAGGCCGGAAATGAATCTCCTTATCAGAACATGTTAAGAAAGAAAAATAAGGAGGGTTCTTACTTAGTTTTTAATAATAATAAAAAACTAGGGAAAACGAACTCTACTTGGTGGTGTTTCCTATGCCCTCTCACAGGGCACCGTGAGATGACGCCTCTGTCCTCTGGGTAGATATCAAGGCGTACTCACCCATTGACCTAGACACTTGTGTAGAGACCATGCGATCAGAGATCTCTTGCCCTAAAAACTATCATCCCCAATAGAGTAAAGCATATGATACGGAAAAACCCTATCTAAATTTTGAAGCAATTAGGGTGTGCGATGCAGGTGGGGCATCCAGTGGGATCAACTTCTGTCCATCCATTTGTAAAAACTTCAAATGAGTTACTTGTGCACCAAGTATTCAACCGTGCAGCGAAATGTAGACCATTTTTCACTTTTACTAGACTAAATTCTATGCGGTAAAAGTTATTTAAGGACACTCCATAAAGGAATGCAATTGCAAATTTAGACAAGTGTGTCTATACACAACTACAACAAACTCAGCCTTATCCCAATAAAATGGGATCCGCTACATGGATACTCGCAAAATAAAGTTGGGAAAACTGATTGAAAGTAAGAAGGATGAAGGAATGCAATTGCAAATTTAGAGAAATGTATCTACACACAATAACGCTAAACTCAGCCTTATCCCAACAAAATGGGATTGGCTACATGGATCCTCGCAAAATAATGTTAGGAAAACTGATTGACAGGAGGGGTGAAGAAATGAAGAGATAAAACTTTAGCAACAGCCCCCGAGTAACTCGTAAATAACAGGGAAAGAAACAGAATTATTTTGATTCCCACACCAACTCCAGCAGAAATGATAGATAAAAATAACTGGCTTCAGAACCCAGATGAGCCAACTAATGAAGAATATGATGCATTTTCATCAGCTGCGGCAGCTCTTTTGTCATCATTTTTGTTTGATTCTTTGCTTCTAGTCATCAAAACTTTAGTTTCTAAGCCAGCTATTTCATATAATTGTAATCTTTGGTGCTTTGCTTCCTCTAAGTCACCATCCCAACAAGTTTCAGAAAGGATATCAAGGGCCTTCCCCATTTTGTCCTCTGCCACAAGATTACCACTTTGCATGAGCACGAGGTACACCTGATCAGCAGCAACCTTCCGTATCTGGAAAAACAAAAGTACAGCAAAATACTCTTAGTATCTAGGCAAATTAGTGAAGAACAAACAGCATTCTCTATTATGGATTTGACATTGGAGAATACTACAATGTTTTAGCAGATAATGGAGCCACTGACATCATCCAGTTAGGGAGGTGTAGCAACAGAGAAAACGACAACTAGTCCTCAGTCCTCACAAGGAGGAAGAAAGAAGGAAAGAAGAAGAGAAAGGAGAAGAGAGCTGAGAGAGAGAAGACGGTGAATCCTGGAGCATGATAGGACTCACTAATGTGGACCAGCCATGCCTCTTATATTATATTCCAATCATATACTTTTAGTAGGAAACCTTGAGTATCTTTTAAAACTCCCCCTCAAGCTGGAATATATATATATATATCTCCCGTACCCAGCTAGGAATAACCACCTGGAAACGTAAGCCTAAAATATGCTTTAGTGAATATTGCCAAGTTGATCGTCTGTGTTGACAAACGATGTAGAGATCAGTTTCTGCATAACAACATTCCTCACAAAATGATAGTTGACCTCAAATATGCTTAGTTCTTTCATGGAAAACCGGATAATTGACATAAAAATGGCAGCTTGATTATCACAATACAGTTAGTTTTTATGAATGGAAAGATTCAAGCACTAGAACAAGAGTTACAGCAAGGGGAAGAGGAAGAAGAGAAGAGAAGAGAAGAGTAGGAGGAGAGAGTTTAGGGAGACTCGTAATACCTATTTACTTCATTTTTTTTTTTAACCCGAATATTACCTGGGACCCGGGCTGGCCCCTAATATTTTATTAGAAATCTGAAAAAATAATAAAGAATACAGGGGGGGACGTTCCACCTTACCCCAACCCACGACTCCAAGAGGACACTCCACTTAAGACAGCCTTACCAACCCTTACAAAAGCCTAGAACCTCAACCACTATCCTCTTAGGACAGGCAAACCTGCCTTGTCCTCGCGAAGAATTCTGAGAAGGTCTCCCAACGGCAGGCTCCCAGGCTGAGAATGTCTGAAAAAATGCACCACCGCCTCTGCTTGAATCCCCTTTGGGTCCATAATCCAGACCCCATCACCCCCTCTGATTCTCTGTATATTGGCCTGTCTCCTTCTAATGTTAACCGTAGAGTGGAAAATTTTGATGTTTCGATCCCCCTCCTTTAGCCAAGTCACCCTGGATTTTTGCTTCCAGAAAATTTCCTCCTGCAACAGCATTTCTTGCAAGCCTTCCCTGGCAGTCTGCAAAGCAACCCTGGACTCTTCTGAGGCTTGCTGGTCAAAAGCAATTTCAGCCCCACACACCGAGTCCTCCGCATCCCTAACCTTCTAATGAATATTGCCATAAACCTCCTTGTTCCACTTTCGCAGCGCCTTGCAGAGAAGCTTGAGTTTCATGAACAAGATAAAGAGGGGCGAGCTAGACACTGGCAAAGCCCACTGTTCCTCAACAAAGCCCTGAAAATCAGGGTGCCTAAGCCACATCTGCTGAAATTTGAAAGCAGAGAAGTGGTGCTGTCCAGCAGCCAAAAGGAAAGACCAATGGGTGCATGATCTGAACAAGTCCTGCTGAAATGGGAGACAGTGCATCTGGGGAAAGCTGTAATCCAATCAATACTAACCAGGAACTGATCCAGCTAGGCCATAACTCTTCCTGCATCCGACTGGTTATTAGACCAGGTGAACATGCTACCACCATAACCAGCATCTACAAGGCCAGCCCTACTCACAAAAGACCCAAACTCCTCCACTGAGAGAAAACAAACTGGTCTTCCACCCGTCTTTTCCAACGGGGACACCATTGCATTGAAGTCTCCTCCCATTGCCCAGGGAAGAGTGACTCTCCGAGAGAACAGCTCGAGCCTCTCCCATAAGTCCCTTCGCTCCACTGCTGAGCACCGTCCATGGACAAAGGTAAGAAGAAAAGCCCCTCCGTTGGAGTCTTCACATTCAACAGTGATAAACTGATCATGTTCTTCCGCCACAGTGACCTTCAGCGAGGCCCTCCAAAAGACCCAAATTCTGCCCATTAAATGTAGAGAATCCAGCCCAATTCTTCGCAGCACAATACGTGCTTTCGTCACCTGAGCTTTAGGTTCAGCCACAGCTACAATGTCAACCTTATGCAAACTCACTAAAGTTTTCAACTGCCTGATCATTGGCTTATTTCCAACTCCCCGAGCGTTCCAAAAAATACAACTCATGAGGAACTATTACGTGGGGCAGCTATCAATCGCATTGATCTCGTCATGCGCCTTTGGGCTCCATCCTTGGCCTGCCTCACTTTTTTGATTTTCTTCCTGTTATACACATGTGCCGCCCCTATGAAAGCAGCTTTGGGGTGCACCCGGCTTCTAGCACGACGCCTAGCAGGTACCGAGGCACTTCTCCTTGGTTCCAGCCTCTCTAGAGTATTGCGGACCCTCCCTTCCAGTGTAGCATTGAAGGCTCTCAAGCTTTCCAATAACTCCTACCGCTCCAGTTGAGGGCCAGCCAAGCCCGAGGCGAAGCCATCATCCTTAGAGCCTAGGGGCAGAGCACCATGAACAAAATAAGGTTGATGCCGATCACAATCCGGCTGCGATCGCACCCCAGTTAAATCCCTGCCTGGGTCCTGAGATGCACCGGCAGCCCTCGGTTCCATCACAGCCGAAACCAGGTCGTCCAAACCACCATCACCCTCCGTGGCCTCATCGGTTTCAACGTCAGGGACCACCCCTACCTCCACTTGCTGTTGAGGTACAATCATCTCTGTCGCAGAAAGTTGCACTGCCCTCCTACAGTCAACCTCCCTGGCTTCAACAGCTTCACCACGTGTAACCTCACCCTCCTCCACAATCTGGAACAAGTCCTCCGCTACTGCCTCGGGAATTTCCTTGCATGCCAAAACCTGTCCACAATCCTTCGAAGCCAACCCAGCAACAGCAGGGTTAGTGAGCAGGCCCCCTCCATCGGCCCAAGCCTTCAACCACCATAGCATCTGGATTAGCGACTGGCCTCTACCGCCCTCCCCTCCGGCGAGGAAGATCACCAGAAATCCCTACGCCTCCACGAGAGGTGCCTTCTCCTCGTGGGATGAAGACCCCATCCCTATTCCTGACTTCAGACCCCTTCGGTTCCGCTGCTGGCATAACGTCAATGTCGTCGATGGCTGCTCCCTCCACTGAGACCCTTGCTGTCTTCCTTCGAGAAGGTTTCCTGCAAGACTCGAGCTTGTGCCCTATCTTCGAACACCCTTCATAATAGTTAGGTCTGCTTTCGTAAATTACTTTCTGATAAAAACCCGAAGCCCCACAACCAATCCAAATTTTTGAAGGCAGCGAGGCACGTAAGTCTACCTCTACACACACCCTTGCCGCCACAGTCCTTGTGCAATTTGCTGTTGCTCCATCGACTCTAAGGACTTTTCCAATTGCTCTAGCAATCGAAATCAGGAAATTACCTTGGTAGAGATTAACAGGAAGCCCTGGCAAAGAAATCCACAGCGGCACCATCGGAGACTCCCAGCCAGAGACGAACTCAGAAGACCATCGCATGAACCGAAAAAGGTATCCCTAAATGTACAATTAAGCCTTCAACCAAACCTTGACAAAATCCGCCTGTACTGCAAACCGAAGCAAGACATGTCTTGGATCCAAGGTCGAGACGATCACGTCTCCTTGCAGGAACAACGCCTTCTGAAGATATTCCTTGATTTGGAAGAGGCCAGGCTTCCCATAGTTGCACTTGGCCACGAGCGAGGTCGCAAAAGATCTCTCTGAAGCTTTAAGTTCTTCCTTGGAGAAGAAAATTGCGGGATCCCCATAAAAGGAAGAAGGTTTTTTAATATCCACCTTAACAGATGGCAACGCCAAAATCTTGGACACCACTGGGGCGAATGACGCTGTCCCACCCGCAGGGGGATGGGGATCAGGGGGGCGAGCTTCCCTAGGAGGGGGGACCGCCACAGCAGTCGCATGAGGGAGAAGCCTTAAACTGCGCCACTAGAGCCAAACCTATGCACCCACGTGATATCTGGAATGTTGTGTTTCACTGGTGACCTATTTACTTCATTACTAACCACTTTAGGAAATTACAAAGGCCTCCCTAGGGAGGTAAAAGGTAAAAAGAAATAAAAGATAAAATTACAACTCTAGTGACTTGTAATAAAGACATGGAATACATAAACTCTAACACTTCCCCTCAAGCTGGAGAATAAATGTCATACATTCCTAGCTTGCACAATAAAGTACTAAATAGACCAGGAATGAGACCCTTGGTGAAGATATCTACTACTTGATCACCTGTCTTCATAAAGAGAGTACAAATGCAATCAGAATCCAGCTTCTCTTTGATGAAGTGTCGATCAACCTCAATGTGTTTGGTTCGATCATGTTGAACCGGATTATGGGCAATGCTTATACCAGCTTTGCTGTCACAATAAAATCTCATTGGCCCTTCAGTGTCAAAACTCAAGTCTTGAAGTAGTCTCTTCAGTCATATAAGTTCACACACTCTATGAGCCATGGCTCTAAACTCTGCCTCTGCACTAGATCTAACTACAACTGGTTGTTTCTTACTCCTCTAGGTAACTAGATTACTACCCATAAAAGTACAGTACCCAGAAGTAGATCTCCTGTCAGAGACTGAACCAGCCCAATTAGCATCTGTGTAGCCTTCGATCTACAAATGGTCATGCCTAGTAAATAGAAGACCTTTTCCTCAGTAGGATTTCAAGTACCTAATGATGCGATACACCGCATCCAGATGACCACTCCTGGGAGCATGCATGAACTGACTCACTACTCCAACTGCATAAGAGATATCTAGTCGAGTCAAGGAGAGATAGATGAACTTCCCAACTAATCTTTGATACTTGCCTGCATCTATGAGAGGAGAATTACATTCATCACCAAGCTTATGATTTAGATCAATTGGAGAGGTTGCTAGTTTACACCACAACATTCCCGTCTCTTCAGAAGATCCAAAACAAATTTCCTCTAACAGATATTGATTCCTTTCCTTTATCTAGATCTAGATCAAAGAAAAGAATATAGTTGTCACGGCGTCTTGGCGCTGGAGAAATGTGCATATCGACCAACGCCATGGCGTCCTGTCTCTCTTTCCCTCTTTGATTTCTTCTTCTTTAATTTTTTGTTTCTTCCCCAACCTTAGACCCATTCCCTGTTTCCCTAGATCTCCTATTTTAGCCTTGGTTTTTGAGTTTTTTCTTTCTGGGCGGTACTACTAGATTCTGGAAAGCCATCATAGGATCCTTACACAAACATCGACTAGTTTTGAGATTTGATCCATAAGTTCTTTTCTCTTAGGCGATCCATACCTGGAAGTTTCATATCCAGAAGTCTCTCTTTCTGTGAGATTCAATTTTTCGAAGTAACCTGCAACTAAGACATCCGCCAGATCTGATTTCAGATCTCACCATTCAGTTGCCAGCAAAATTTTGGGGCTATTTCTCGTTGGGATCCGCAGACCTTGGTGCTACGATTTTGTTCCTGAAATTGCAGGGAGAATCATCTTCATAAGAAGGAGTTTCCTCTGCTGGAACTACTCCAGTTCGCCGCCTCTCTGCCTCTCTTTCTATCGTGTTACTGCATGGTTGAAGAAGACATTAAGTCTTTAAAATTGCAAGTAAGGACAACTTATATTATTTATATAAAAGCCCTATATTCTCTATTGCTATTCTGTTTAGCCCATTCAGTTTTCTCTTTAACTCCATTAAATTACAGTTCTGCCACTCCTTTACAACTTCAGATTAATTACAATTCTGCCATTGCTCTTATAAATCTTGATTTATCTACTAGTTTGCCATTCAACTTTGGATTTAATTACAATTCTGCTATGGTCGACATGATCGCCATGGCGTTATATATCCATCAAACACCCCACCACCGACTTGGATTGCCGTGACGCCGTGACAACTATGATCTAGATACTTCAATACCCAAGAAGTATTTCAAGAGTCCAAGGTCTTTGATCTTAAACTGTTTAGCCAGATAATACTTTAATCTGTTCATTTCAGTAACATCATTCCCAGTGACTACAATGTCATCAACATAGACAATGAGAGTTATAACTGTACCATCTCCTCTCCTGATAAACAAGGTGTGGTTAGCTTGACTCTGGGAATACCCATTCTTCAGGATGGCTTGTCTAAATCTCTCAAACCAAGCCTTAGGAGACTGCTTGAGGCCTTAAAGAGCTTTCTTCGAAAGACACACTTTCCCTTCAGCTGAGGGACACTTAAAGCCAGGTGGGGGCTGCATGTACACTTCTTCTGCTAAGTCTCCATGAAGAAATGCATTCTTCACATCTAATCGGTACATTGGCCAATCTTTATTGGCTGCCACTGAAAGGAGCACCATGATTGAGTTATGCTTGGCTACAGGGGCAAAAATCTCTTGGTAGTCAATGCCATACACTTGACTATACCCTTTTGCAACTAGTCGAGCTTTATATCTTTCCACTGTACCATCTGATCTATATTTGATGGTATAAACCCATTTGCACCTAACTGGAGTTCTCGCCCTGGGAGGATTAACAAGTGTCCAAGTACCATTCTTCTCTAGAGCCATCATTTCCTTAGACATTGCTTGTATCCATTTTGGATCAGCTAAGGTCTCAGTGACATTTTTGGGAATGGAAGAAGACTCAAGAGCAGTGGAGAAGGCAATAACTGTAGGAGATATAGAGTCATAGGAAACAAACTGGGTATGGGGTTAGTACAGGCTCTCTTCCCCTTTCTCATAGTAATGGGAAGATCTAACTCAAAAGGAGAATTGTTACATGATTGGAGAGGATGAGACTGAGGATGTGGATCCAAAGAGGGGTTTTGGCAGGGTTGCTTTCCTTTTCCCTTCAAACATTCACCTCTTTTGAATACAACATCTTTAAATCTTCTCTTGTGCTCTTTTTTCCTGCTAGCATCACCAATACTACTAGCATCAATATCAATACCACCATCAACATCAACATCATCAACAACATCCACTTCTTTGTATTTTCCAATATTGAATAGGAATGGGGAAGTGGAGGTAGGCAAGGGAGATAGAAAAGGAGTGACATCAGCATCTTGTTCACTTCTAATACTGCTCTCCCCCTAAAGAGAATGTTGAGGAGAAGAAAAGTAGGAATAGACTCAAAAAAGGTGGCATCTTTTGAGAGAAGTCTCCTTTGGGAATAAGGGTGGTAGCATTTATACTCTTTGGTTGAATCAGAGTAGCCCAAGAAAATGCACTTGAGAGCTTTGAGATCAAGTTTGGTGCGGGCTGATTTGTTGACATGAACATAACAAACACAACAAAAGACCTTTAGAGGCAAGGAGAAGGTTGAAGATTGAGGAGAAAGAAGTGTGAAGGGAGATTTGGAGCCAAAGAGGGGAGATGGCATCTGGTTCATAAGAAAGGCAACAGTAAGAAATGCATCAGACCAAAAAAGTCTTAGGCACATGCATACCAAAGAGAAGACTCCTGGTGATTTCTAACAAGTGGTGGTTTTTCCTCTCATCCACTCCATTTTGTTGAGGGGTGTCAACCCATACCAGTTGATGGATGATGCAATTATCATTACAGAACTACTGGAGGCCCCTGTACATGTACTCACCCCCCTTATTAGACCTAACATTTTGAATTCGAGTACCAAACTGAGTACTGATAAGTTGATAAAAATCCTAAGCATCATAAACATCACTTTTTTGTTTCAACAAAATAGTCCAAGTAGACCTAGAATAATCATCCATAAATGAAACAAAGTAACGAAATCCAGACAAAGAAGTAGTAGGAGAAGGCCCCCAAACATCAGTATGAACAAGAGAAAAAGGTGCAATAGATCTATTACCACGATAAGGATAACATGTTCGACAATGTTTAGCAAACATACATGGTTCACATTGAAAAATATAAGAAGGAAAAGAAGTAAACAAATGGGGTAATTGTCTCCTCATAACAACAAAAGAGGGATGACCCAAACGTTGATGCCAAAGCATTACAGACTCCAAAATACTAAGGTCACTCCAACCACAAACATAAGCTTCAACAATAGATGAGCCAGGTAGGTGTGGTTCAAGAAGATAGAGTCCTCCTTTCTCAGTCCGACTGCCAATAACCCTTTCTCTCCAAATCCTGAAAAAGACAATAAGAAGGAAAGAAAGTGACACAACAATTCAAGGATTTGGTTAGATGACTCACTAATAGTAGGTTAGTAGCAAAATTAGGGACATGAAGGATAGATTCAAGAGAAATAGGAGTAACTCTCACATTACCCTTACTAGAGACAGAAGAAAGGGAACCATCAACAACCCTTACCTTGTCCTGGCCAGAGCAAATGGAATAGGAATCATAATACTAGGACATACCAGTCATGTGGTCAGAGGCTTGGGAGCAGTAGAAGATGCAGATGAGACCTGCAGAGCAGAGGCAGAAGTAGTTGACCCTCCAGGGTAGAACTAGTAGTGGAGTGTCCAAGATGTGACATCAACTGGCGGAAGGCTACAATATCATCCTGTAAGAGGGAATCAGGAACAGGCTGGGGTCTAGATGTCTTAGTCTTAGATGTCACAGAGTGAGCCCTAGCTCCCCCTCTCTTTCTAGCACGGGCACCAGATGAACCACCACACATACCAGGAGGCTGCCCATGAAGGTCCTAACACCTGTCCTCAGTGTGTCCCAGTTTTCCACAGTGATCACATTTAAATCTCTCACGGTGATCTCCATGCTCTTGGCCTTTCCCCCCCACTTTTCTAGTCTCTGTGGGAACTGGAAACAAGAGCAGATCTCTCCATTGATGGGGCATTATCCATGGTTGCTCTCCTGGTTTCCTTACTTTGTAAGTAACTACATACTTCATCCAAGGATGGAAAGGGAGACCTCCCTAGGATCTGCAGACGAATGGTCACATACTCTGGATTGAGCCCACCAAGTAGAGAGAAAATCCTTTCAACTTCTTGATTCTTATAGACCTTGACTTCATCTTCAGAGTTGGACAGTCGAAGATACCTGTAGTGTGATCATACTCCTGCCACAGGCTGATAATAGTGTTGTAGTAGTCAGAGATGCTTTTATCACACTGTTTCATATTGATGACCTTTTGGGGGATTTGGTACACCTTTGCATAGTCACCAACTCGGTCAAAGGTCCTGGTGATACTATCCCACAACTCCTTTGCAATCTCCTTGTCCATAAATCTCCTACTAATCTTAAGCTTCATGGAGAAAACCAACCAAGTCATAACTGTGGAGTTCTCAGTCTCCCACTTTAGGTATCCTGGATCAGTAGTGGTAGGCTCCTTAATAGAGCCAATAATATACCCCAGCTTTCCCCTACTTTGCAAGGGCATCTTCACAAAACGGGACCAATACAAGTAGTTGGTATTGTCCAACTTCACAACAGAGATTTGGGTGTTGGGGTTATCAAAAGAAGCAATAGTAGGGAAACCACCACTTAAACTGCTAGCTGGAGCTGGTCCACTTACCTCAGAAACATTCCTAGATAAGGTAGACATAGTCCCAAACAACTCAACAAAAAACACAGAAAAGTGCCTTGCACAAATGGGGAGTAAACTCTACCCAAATACAAGTAAGCAATCCACCAAACAGGGGGCAAATACTCTGCCCCAAACAGTTGCAGCAACACACAACAGGGATTAAATCCCTGATAACTACCTTGCACACAAATTCAGCCAACAAAAGAGTACAAACCGACAAACAGTAGCCCAGCTAACAAGTACCCGAGAGCACATTCTTGATGGAAAAACACAAACTACACTCAAACTCTGATTCTATTCCACAATAACCAAAGGCACTCAAATAGGTGACATTAGCAAACAATTGAAGCTATTCCACTCATTACAGCTAACAAAACACTCACAAGGGTAAGAACCAGAATCTGCCGATACCTGGAGAGCACCACTGATTGGAGTTATACTCCTTGATCAGCTCCTCTTAGGAACTGAGCTGTTGGGGGTCTGAAAGAGGACCCTCAGGCGATTCAAAGGCTACAGTCCTCATCCCAATAGGTGAAGAGATGAGCAGAAGACTCTACAGCTGGCGGTAATGTTCTGTCCAGCTCCTAGGGCTTCAAATGTACTTTGTGAGCTGGGAATCATCCTCTATTGCTGTTGGTTTGAAAGGAACAGCTCCAAATGAGTTATGTGAGGAATTTCACATAGTATATCCTCTAATGGAACCCTCTACCTTTCTAGGGTTCCAAGAAGAGGTGAAGAGAACAGCCAAGACTTAGTCGACTCTCAAAACAATGAAGGAATGTCTCTGATACACGTTTCGATTCCATTAGTAATGAGGATTCAGAATATCACACATTGATCAATCAAAGAGAGCTTCTTCCTCTTTTTACAGCCATACCTTATATAATGTATCTAATTTCTTTGATAGGTATAATAACAGTCCTATTAGGAGCTACTTTGGCTCCTGCTCAAAAAGACATTAAGAGAAGTTTAGCCTATTCTACCCAAGTTAGTTTTTATGAATGGAAAGATTCAAGCACCAGAACATGAGTTACAGCAAGGGGAAGAGGAAGAAGAGAAGAGATGAGGAGAAGGAGAGAGTTTAGGGAGAATCAATTGTGTTAGCCTATTTACTTCATTACTAACCACTTTAGGCAATTAAAAAGGCCTCCCTAGGGAGGTAAAAGGTAAAAAGAAATAGAAGATAAAATTACAACTCTAGTGACTTATAATAAAGACATGGACTAAAGTACCCCTAATACATAAACTCCAACAAATACATCTCCATAGGCGGCTAAGTAACTGAGAATCCCAACTCCTAAACAAGAGACTCCAGCCACATCATTGCAGTTGCAATATGTCCCATGGCTCTATATACAGTCTCTACACTTGACCGAGCCACAGTATCTGTTTCTTACTCCTCCATGTTAACAGGTTTCTACCAACAAACTTACAGTACCCAGTAGTAAGTTTACGATCACCATCAGCAACAGCCCAGTCAGCATCAAAGTAACCCACAATACCAGTATGACCATGACGTCAATAAACAAGCTATTTCCTGAGAGCACCTTTAAGATACCTCAAAATGCGACAAGCAACATCCAAGTGGGCCTGCTTAGCACTTTCCATGAAGCATGAATTGACTAATAGCACCCACAACAAACGAAATATCAGGACGCGTAACAGTTAGGTAGATAAGTCCAAGGATTAAAGTATCTGCATCGCGTATCGTATCGGCTGGGTGATTTTAAGAGATGTATTGTATCGGAGCTACTCAAGATACACATGGAAATACACTTTTGGAGCAAAAAACACGATAAATAAGCAATATATAACATATATCAAGTATACACTTAAATGGAGAATTATGTATCATGAGACAAGTGGATTCAATTGAAATTATTGTAAGGGATGAGGTTTTAAACCTTTACTGTGGAGTTATTTAATCCGAGATTTATGAATGCTGATTCAACCAAAGTGAAGTTTAAGCAAGGAATCAAAGCCCCAACTCACCGACTTGAAAGAAGAGGGGCTAAAAGTCAATTTTTTGGGTGAAAAAGAGCCTGCCATGCGCTGTGTTCTGTTCTCTAATTCACGAACTGAGGCCCATTTTGCATTTTAATGGTGTGCTGGATACGTATTGCATAGTATCACGCCATATCGACCAATGCGATGTGATACATATCGATAAATTTTTTTAAACCCTTAAATGGACGTATCATTGACTATCGATACTTAGTATCATACTGTATTGAGCCATATCGGCACATATAGTACGATACTATCGATACCTATTACCTAATGTTTTCAATAAAATAGATATGTATCAGCCTTTATCGTATCGATACGTCTCGATACCGATACGTATCTGGCAATATGATATGATACGTTGCGATACTTTAATTCATGGATAAGTCTTCCAACAAGTCACCTGTACAAATGTTTATTTGCAAATTATTTATCATCACACGCTCTAAGCTTCAGATCAGGATCCACAGGCGTATCCACAGGCTTAGAGCCCAACATCCCCATCTCAGACAAAATATCAAGTACATACTTCCTCTGAGACAGACTGACTCCCTTAGTACTCCGAACAACTTCAATACCCAAGAAATATCTGAGCATTCCAAATCTTCATCTGTTGTCGTTGTTATTTTTAATGTAGCATTATATGCAAGGTTTTAAGTCCCAATTTAACTACTACATCGAGCTTCTCTGACAATAGCTTCTTTAGAAGTTCGATGGAATCTCCGGTGACCTGAAGGGCTGTCCTCCGGTTGGTGAGATGTCTGCTACTTCTCCCTCCCCTTCTCCACCTCCTGTATCCTGTCATCTCACCACTGCCTCTCCAGAAACTGATCCTCGTCCCCCACTCTCTCCACCCCCTGCTTCTGTCTTTGCCCCAGCATCCCCTACTGTCTCTGCTCCCAAATGGACCTCCTTTGCCAATCCTTCCTGCTCACCTACAGCCTCATCTGAAGGTCTCCTCCTCCATATTGTTGCTCCCTCTGTCGTTGGTTCTTCTAAAGTTGCTGTCTGCCCCTCTGGTTTTCTAGAGGATGAAGCAAAAATCTGGGAGTCTTGCTTGGTTGGCCACTTCCTTGGCTCTAGGTCCCCTTTCCACATTGTCAAATTGTCCCTGTCTAAGCAATGGAGAACTAACGGTACTTTTGAAACCTTCCTCCTCGACAATGGCTTCTTTATTTTCAAGTTTTCTGATGAACTTGATAAACTTCGAGTGCTGGAAGGATGTCCCTGGCAAGTGGGAAAAAAACCCATTTTTCTTCGTCAATGGCACCATCATCTTCAGCTTCGTCGAGTCGACCCCTCATCTATCCCTCTTTGGATCTCTTTGCCTGGCCTTCCTCTTCATTATTGGTGTTCTGAGGGCTTGAGTACCGTGGGCTCTGTTCTGGGAAAACCCCTTTTCTCTGATGTTAGAACTTTGAGGAAGACTCGACTGGCGTTTGCTCGCATCTGTGTTTGAGGTTGCTGCAGATTTGCCTCTGCCATCTTTCATCACTGTGAAGGAAGGGGAGGATTTCTCCTTCGAACAAGAAGTCCATTATGACTGGAAGCCCCCGCAATTGTCTGGTATGCAAGCTGTTTGGTCACGATTCTGCTCTCTGCTCTCCAAAAGCTGATACCACCTCTCCAGTTGAGCTTGCCCTTGTTTTTGAGGTTCTTCCTCATGAGGATCACCATTCGATCTCGCTGATTACTACGGTTGAAGCTTCACCTCAGGCCAGAGGAAGATCTCGCAACAGAACTCGAACCAGAAACCACCGCCAGCAGCTCCGTCATGCTTCGAAGGATCAACGAAGCATCTTGGGAACCCCTGCTTTACCTGTTGGGCACAATCGTTTTGCAGCTTTAGCCTCTGAACCTTGTTCAGAGATTGACCCTTGCCCCGAGAAGATCTGTGACTCTGCTTTACCTCGTAGTCACAAATGGCAACGCTGCTCCCTGATGGGCACCCTGTCATCCCTGGTGATCTCTCCTCGGTTCCTCGAGAGTTGTCGCTACTTTGTCGGTCTCCTCTCCGACTTTGCAGTCTGGTTCCCAGCAGAGTCCTGAACTCCTCCTTCCTTCTGCGAGTGATAATTCGCCTTCTCTCTCCCAGGTTCCGTCTGCCCCTTTCCCCTTTAATGCTAACTCTTCAGTTTCCCCTCTTCCCCATATTGTGGGACCCTCAGCAAACGTGGCTGCTACGTCCTCTTCTATTAACCATTTGATTAGCTCTTTACCCCTGGTAACCCCTGTTCCTTGCATTCCATCTTTACCCCTTGTAACCCACGTGCCTTCTATTCCTAACCTTTCTATTCCTGTGGCCCCCACTTTTGAATATTTGTCCCCTTCTGTGGCCCATTCCTCTGTGGATCGGGTTGGAGACTACTTGGATCATGACCCGGGACCCTCCTCTTCTCTTTTACCCGCCCCCCACCTTTAGGCAAAAATCTCTGTAAGTCCCCTGTTCTTACGGTTCCCTTAGCTCCTTGGGGAGCTGCTCCCCCTAACCTTATCCAAATGAATCATGGTGTTATTTGGAATACTCGGGGTCTCAATTCCCCTTGTAAACATGCTGCTGTTAGATCTCGTATTCGACTCCCAAAGTCTTCTTTTTGTTGCCTTCTTGAAACTCATATTAAGGAGCCCAATGCTGCTAGAATTTCTAATTCCATTATCCCAGGTTGGTCCCTTCTAACCAACTATATTCACCACCCTGATGGCCGCATTTGGGTCCTTTGGGATCCTTCAAAATATAAATTTCTCTGCTATCCTCCTCTGCCCAATTCCTCCATTTGTGCCTCTCGGACTGCCTCAACCAATGCAGTTTTTACTTCACTGTTATTCATGCTTCCAATTGTCCTGAGCAGCGCCTCTCCTTATGGGATGATCTACGCAGCATTGCCCATCAAATTGGCCCCCTTCCTTGGGGTCTTGGAGGTGATTTTAATGTGATAAGGTTCTGTCATGAAAAACAGGGAGGTGACCATTTGGATTCAGACTCTGGCTACTTTCAATGACTGTACTGAGGATTTGGGGGTTGATGATCTCTGTTGGTGGACCTACTTTTTCTTGGAGTAACAAAAGGGTTGGAAATTCCCGCATTGACTATAAACTTGATCGTGATATTGTCAGTGAAGCTTGGCTTGTCTTCTTCCCTTCCTCCTTTGCCACCTTTGATATCCCTGGAATTTCAGACCATTGTCCTATTTCTTTATCTATCCAGCCTTACACTTCTTTTGGCCCTAAACCCTTTAAATATTATGACATGTGGTTCTCTCATTCTACTTTCCTAGACACTGTTAAGGATCCAGTCACAACTCCATTTTACAGCTTGTGGCTTCGGATGGTTCCTCAGTTACTAGTGTGAATGACATTAAAGGTTTGGCTGTGAACCACTTCAAGGATCTCTTCAATGGTACTTTGGATGATGCTGACCCGATTCCAAACAATTTGCCAAACAAATTCATTCCTTCTAAGCTATTGGAATCTCTTGGGGCCATTCCAACTGAGGCAGAAATCAGCATTGCTATCCACTCTCTCAAGCTGAACCAGGCTCCTGGGCTGGATGGATTTAGTATGGGATTCTTTTTAGCTTCTTGGGAGATCATCAAGGAAGACCTTATTAAAGCTGTCAGAAGTTTCTTCGGTAATCCAAGCCAGATCAAAAGAGTGAACCATACGTTTCTTTGCCTCATTCCCAAGAAGGAGGGAGCTTCAGTGAGGTCGGACTTCAGGCCTATTGCCCTCTGCAACCTTATATACAAGTTCATTGCTAAAGTCCTCGCCTTCAGGCTCAAGACTGTTGTGGATCTTCTTGTTAGTGAAAATCAGTCTACCTTCATTCCTGGGAGAAATATCTTAGATAATATCCTCATTTGAAATGAGATTGTTAGAGGCTTTGAGAGAAAGAACCATTCCCCAGCTGCTCTTATGAAGATTGATATTCATAAAGCCTTTGATTCTCTAAGATGGGACTTTATTGGCAAGGTTTTGTCTAAGATGGGATTCCCTCCGGTCTTCACTCATTGGATCCATTGATATCCACCCCCAGGTTCTCTGTGCTTGTTAATGGTAGTCCTACAGGCTATTTTGCTTCCTCCATGGGTATTCGTCAAGGGTGCCCCCTCTCTCCCTACATCTTCACTTTAGCTCTGGAAGTTTTATCTCGAGATATCCAAATTTGTACAGATCAGCAGCTTATTGCTCCCATCCCCAAGTGCAAAGCCCTCAAGCTTTCCCATCTAGCTTTCGTAGATGATCTCATGATTTTCTCCAAGGCTTCCATTACTTCCTTTTAGACTATTATGTATTGCTTGCAGCAGTTCCAAGTGCTCTCGAGCCTTCATATTAATCCATCTAAGTCCCTCCTTTTCTTGGCTGGGGTCTCAGAATTAGAGAAAGCTGCTCTGGTGGAAAAATGTGGGTTCTCTGTTGGTCATCTTCCGGACAAATATTTGGGGCTTCCTTTGATCCTGGCTCGTTTCTCTGCCCATCACTGTACTCCTATACTGGATCTCATTAGGAAAAGTTGCAGCTTTGGAAAGGCAAGCTTCTCTGTTATGCGGGAAGGTTGGTGCTCATCGAATCAGTTCTACAAGCTTCTTATATTTACTGGTCAGAAATTTATGGGTTACCTCAGTCCACCATCAAGTCTTTAGAATCCCTTATGACTTCCTTTCTCTGGAAAGGCTCTGACTCCTCAAGGTTTCTTCACCCCATCAGTTGGGCTTTAGTTTGCCTCCCTTTGAAGGAAGGAGGCTTGGGCATCAGAAGAATCAAGGAAGTGAACTCAGCTGGTATCATCAAGTTGATTTGGAAGATTGCCTCTAGAAAGAGGAGTATTTTGGTTGATTGGATTTACTCTGGGCTTCTAAAATCGGATTCTATTTGGACTATCTTATCACATCGGATGCTTCTTGGGTTTGGCGCGAAATCCTTGCCACTCGTCTGTCTGTTCTTGGATCTATCCAATCCCATATAGGTGATGGGACCTCCACCTCCCTTTGGCTTGACCTTTGGCACACTATGGGAATCCTCCTCCATCAGGTTAGTCCTAGAACTATCTATGGCTCTGGATTGGCTCGAAATGCTTTAGTGGCGGATATTATTGATTCGAATGGCTGCGCCCCCCCCCCCTCCGCGGGATTCTCCCAACCCGGTGCTTAACAACATTTGGAGTTTCTTGCCTTCCATTGTTAGAAGACCCCTCCACCGAGGTGATTGTGTTACTTGGCTGCCGAGTTCCTCGGGTACCTTCAGTTCCAAAGCTGCTTGGGATCTCATTCGTTCTCGTGGTCCTTTAGCTCCTTGGAGGAAGCTTGTTTGGTTCAAGCACCATATCCCTCGTCATAGTTTTACAGCTTGGAGAGTCTTTTCCAACTGCCTTCCAACGCAGTCCTTTCTTCGCTATCGGCACATCTCGGTTCCCCCTAGTTGTGGTCTTTGCTGGAATGCAATCGAAGATTCCAACCATCTCTTCTTTGCTTGCCCTTTCTCCTCCGCCATTTGGAAGGGTATCCTTGCAAAATGTTGGCCAAGCAATCGCAGGATTCTTCCGTTCGACAGAGAATGGATTTGGATTGATATGACTTTTGGTGGCTCTACCCTGTGTGACGTGGTTGGGAAGCTGGCTTTTTGTGCTGTCATCAATCACATTTGAATGGAACATAATATTCAGAAATGGACTACCAAATCTCGATCTCATCAACAGATTTGGGATTCCATTTCTTTTGAAATTAAAGCCAAACTTAGTTCGGCTGTTCCCTCTATTTGTATTGACTCCCCAAGGAACAGACTCATTGTTGTATCCTGGGGTCTTTCTTCTATTTCTCTTCAAGCCTCGGACTCCCTTGTTTGAGTCTTTGGCTGTTTGTTTTTCCCCTTTTTTCCCTCCAATTTGAGGGTAGTTGTACTTCTTTTTCTTTCTTTCCTCTTTGGTAATGAATTATTTATTCACCCAAAAAAAAAGGTTTTAAGCATCCTTACATATCCACCGATACTAACTGATACATATCATATCTCTATGGGTACCAATACGATACATAAAAAAAAATTGGTATTAATACATGCAAGAAACCTCATCCTTGATATATAATCAATTGAATGCACTTGTCTCATCGTACTTTGTTCTCCTTTTTATATATTTTATATTTTACTTATTTGTACTGTTTTATGCTTCCAAACTGTACTTTTCATATATCCTGTAATTCTTTATGTTTCTTGATCATTTCCATACAATCTTTAGTGTATTTTGTGTCACTCCGGTACAATATGATGTCTCTTAAAATCACCCATCCAATACGATACCCAATACCCAATACTTTAAACCTTGATTATATGAATATATCTGCTTTGTAACCTTCATGTTTTTTTTAATAAAATATCTTCTTTTTATAAGGGAGGAAATAAAGGAGAGAGTGCAAACCTATATAATGCAAAAATTCAAGATCCATTCAAGACTTAGTGGAGGGTGGACGTTCGAGCAGCACAAACCTTTGGGTATCGATGGCCAAGAAAAATTAGAAGCTGACGAAAGGCCAGAGTGTTCAATGGGTCCAGCAAAGCAGCTATATATCCAAGAATTGAAATGCCAGCATATAACTTGGAGAAGTCTTTTGATCCCTTCAGCTCAATGGCAAGGGAATCCAAA
The DNA here is from genome assembly GCF_018873765.1 of Telopea speciosissima. Lineage (NCBI taxonomy): Eukaryota > Viridiplantae > Streptophyta > Magnoliopsida > Proteales > Proteaceae > Telopea > Telopea speciosissima. The sequence goes on along the minus strand of NC_057926.1, from coordinate 34,097,632 downwards.
ACTCCATGAAAGAATTCAGCAGTATGAGCCTGCAGCATGATTTTGAAAATGTTACTACAGGCAATTGTGCAAATGCTCACACTATTTCTAAATATATGCATCATTCATAAACTCCAAGGTAATTGGAGGATCACACAACTAGGCTATAACACTTTTTTGGGGAGGGGTGTTTCGAAGGATATAATCCTAAACCACTCACGTTATGTGAGAACCCACAAAGCACCTTTTCTGTTTATCCAACAAACAATATGGAATAATGGTCAGTTTCTTCTCTCATGGATAAAGCTTCAAGGTCAATACCAATATCCAATCAAATTGAAGAACAAAATATTAGTAAGCTTCCAATTGATGGTGTGCAATGTGTGAATCTCTGTCTTATCATTCTCACTTGATTTTGTTTTAAGGCGTTTCCAAGATAGGTCATTTCTATCTATCTATTCTTTTCTCAGCCATCCACGCTATATTTCAGTTAGATCTCCCAAGGCCCAAACTGTATAGCCTTAAGGTTGGAGAGGTACCCCCCCAAATGAAGATCTGTGAATGACTTCAAAATGAGCATGTTTTTTCTCCCTTTACTTTTTATTTTTATCTTTGGTACCTCAAAAGTACCAAAATGGAACAAAAGCAGTGTGTCATCCAAGGTACACGTATTAAAACCCATGAACAAGCTCATCCTAGTTGTCTTTGAAATGAACAGTTCAAGTTTTCAAATGTTACATTCAACTTTTAAACTTCCAATCACTATACCTCAACAAACTTCTAAGTTATCAGTATGAAATAGGGGTGTAACTTAGAAATTTTCTATCCATGTATGTAGTTTGCCAGTTCTCTCATTTTCATTTTCATACTGACTGGTGAATTGTGAGTCCAGTTGACTTACCAATGCAATCTGTGGAGTGATGTAACCCGAAAGGGTATTTTGGGGTTTTTAACTCATAGCTAGCAGGGTCGGCTATGAGGGGGCTTATTTGTAATTCTGTCCATTCTTTCAATGTTATAAATAAGAGAGCTTGATGATCACATTGATCATTTCTAGCATTGCATTCTAAATTGTTCTGCTAACATGGCATCAGAGCCTAAATAATCTAATCTAAGTTTCAGAACAACACCCCCCCCCCATCGTTTCTCCTTCTCTTCATCTTCTTCTCTCTTTCTCTCGGCCTCTTCTTCTTCTCCTTTTTTTCTGGTTTTCCACCCTTAGTAAAGGGCAGCACAAGGAGGTGATCAAATGATCTAGTTGCTGGCCTCCCTCTTACCTCTTCAATCAATGATATAAAGGAGCCTGTTTGCAGTAGCTGCTGCTTCCCTTTCTTCTACGATTTTCGGAGATTCCTTCCCTCTTGAAGATCAAGTCTCGATCACCACTGGAGATTGATTGTTCATATTGGAGATCCATTTTGGCAGCCTTGGACACCATCTATCATAAGTCATCATCAACAATTGAAGCCCCCTACCCTACATCGATCTCAACTTTCAGCGTTTTCTAAAACCCTGACACTTAACAATTTTAGGGTTAGGATTGTCACCTCTTGCTGATTTTTTGAGGGGAGTTCTATCTATACCAGAGGAGCACTTGACCTTGAAATCAGCCACATCTACTGAGTTTTTTTTCGCAAAATTCAGGTCTTCTCTTCCTTGGATCGATTTCTTCAAATATGGATCTATTTTTTCTGGTTCATCTTTGGCTGGCTGCATCGATCCCTTGCTGGCTACTACTTCTAGGATTGATGGAAAGACAAGGACTGAGTATTTACTATTCGCTGCACCTATTAAACTCAATGGAACAAACTACTTAATGTGGTCCAGATCTACTTATTGGACCATTGCTGGTCAAGGACTTACTCGACATATTATTAGCAGTGATACAAAGCCAGCCGACACTGGTCCTCTTCAGGATCGATGAGATTCCAATGATGCTATGGTGATGTCCTATTTGCTGCACTGTATGCAACCTGACCTCTCCAGCAATTACTTATATTGGATACAGCCCATCAAATATGGAGTGCTGCCAAGGAGACTTATGGGCAGGTAGGGAATGATGCTCAGGTGTATGAGATTCGAAAAAAGGTTCATGACACCACACAGAAGGAATTGTCAGTCTCTAAATACTATGCTGCCCTAAATAGTTTATGGTAGCAATTGGATCACTACTCAGATTTTCGGCCTTCAACTGCAGCTGGTATTGCTGCCTATCGCAAACACGTGGACAAAATTCGTGTCTGACTTCTTGGCAGGCTTGAATGTTGAATATGATCCTATTAGTGTGCAAGTGCTTAGCTGATCTCCTTTCCCTACATTAGAGCAGTCCTTTGCTTTGGTTCATACTAAGGAGACTTGTAGGGCTGCTATGTTGCACATCTCTACTGTTGAGAGATCTGCCTTACAAGCTGGTTCCAGCCCTACTCCCATTACCATACCTAATGGCAATGCTGCCTCCAAGGAGCCTGTAAAGTGTGAACACTGCAACAAACTCTGTCACACTAAGGCTACTTGCTGGAAATTACATGGGTAACCTGATACTTTGAGGCGAAACATGGTCATGGGAAGTCCAAGTCCAAGGCTAATCACACTGAAACTACTGTTGTTGCATCTTCTTTAGACATTGGTCTCACTCCGGGTGAACTTCTAGCTTTCCGTCGCATATTAAAGGCCTCTCCAGCTTCACCTTCTCCAGCACCTGCACCTGCTGCCCCTTCTGGTTCTCACTTTGCTTCAGGTATTCCAGTCGGTAGTCATTGTGCATCTGTTGTCTCCAGTCCCTAGATTATAGACTCTGGTGCTACTGACCACATGATTGGTTCCTCCCATATTTTTCACCAATATTCAACCTCTTCCGGGAAAGACATTGTTCGGGTGGCTAATGGTTTCCTTTCTCCTATATCTGGAAAGGGTTCCATTTGCTGCTCTCCTACCCTTACTTTATCCTCTGTTTTGCACGTTCCCTCTTCTTCTACTAATCTTCTTTCAATTAGTAGTCTTACCAAAGATTCAAACTGCATATTAATTTTTTTTCCTTCTCATTGTGTCATATAGGATCTGGTGAAAGGGATGACGATTGGGGGTGGTAAGATACATGGTGGTCTCTACTTGCTTGACACGGGTCAGACTTCTCTTCTGCCAGCTTCATTTTCAATTCTTTAGTTACACTCAACCTCGTTTCCTGATCTCCACTTATGGCATTGTCGGTTCGGCCATCCTCCTCTTCGAAATTTAGCTTTTTTATTTCCTCAGTGAAAGATTGTAAACTAGATGAGTTTTTATGTGAGGCTTGTGTTTTAGCCAAACAGACTCGTTCTAGTTATTTTCCATTGAATAAAAGAAATGTTTCTCCATTTGTTTTAGTTCATACTGATGTGTGGGGTCTTGCCCATCGTGCATCCATTTCTAATTATAGATGGTTTGTTACTTTTATTGATTGTTATACTTGTACCACTTGGGTGTACATGATGCAACATAAGAGTGAAGTTTTTTGCTGTTTTCAGCTCTTTCATCGTATGGTTTAGACCCAATTCAATGCGACTGTAAAAATTCTGCATAGTGATAATGATAGAGAATACATGGAGGATCAGTTCCAAACATATTTGACTAATAATGGGATACTTCATCAGACCAGCTGTGTCGACACGCCTGCCTAGAATGGAGTGGCTGAAAGAAAGAATCATCATCTCTTGGAAGTTGCTTCAGCCATTATGTTTGCATGGCAGGTTCCTTCTCAATACTAGAGTGATGCTGTCCTTACCGCAGCCTACTTGATAAACCACATGCATACCCGTGTTCTTGATGGTCGTGCACCTACAAACATCCTGCAGGGTTCCTCTTCTTTTGTTGTTCCACCGAAGATATTTAGCTGTGTCTGCTATGCTTGTACCCATCATCCTCATGGCATTCGATGTATCTTTTGTTGGGTTACTCAGCTACCCAAAATGGATACAAGTGTTATTACCCTCCAACCCAGCGTACTTTGGTCACTATGGACATTGTCTTCCATGAATCCCTAGTGTATTATTCACAGCCACCTCTTCGGAGGGAGCATGATTCAGGTATTGAAGATGTGCCTGCTATACTACTGGTTCCTGTTCAGGGGGAGCCATCTCCTCTAGCCTCTAGTTCGGTTCATGTTCAGAGGGAGCAATTGGTTCATAGACCTGTGAATCAGATTCCTGTTGATAAAGTCTATACCCGGATCCCTAAGCACAAAAAGCAAATTGAGACTACCGCCACTACTATACCTCTTCTCCAATCGTCAGACATTGATCCAGAGCCTGCTACTCCATCTAGTATGGATCTTTCTCTTGAATTACCTATTGTTGTTCGTAAAGGAATTAGGTCTTGTACCCAACATCCCATCTCCAATGTTGTTTCCTATGATTCCTTGTCTTTTTCCTATCGTGCCTTTGTGTCTTCTATTTCCTCTGTTTCTATTCCACAGAAGTGGTAGGATGCAATTGCAGATCCAAAGTGAAAAGTAGCTATGATGGAAGAGATGAAAGCCTTATCCAAAAATGAGACATATGAGTTGGTGGTTCTTCCTCCGGGCAAGAAACCAGTTGACTGTAAATGGGTATTTGTAGTCAAGCAGAAGATGGATGGGTAAGTAGAAAGATACAAGGCAAGACTTGTGGCCAAGCGGTACAAACCTATGGGATCATATACCAAGAGACTTTTGCCCTCGTTGCAAAGTTGAACACTGTTCAGGTTTTATTGTCATATGTTGTCAATCTGGGATGGGATTTGAAGCAATTTGACGTAAAAAATGCCTTTCTTCAAAGAGAGGTTGAAGAGGAAGTTTATATGGAGATTCCTTCTGGTTTTTCATGAGACAAAACTCATAGGAATGTTTGCAAACTGAAGTGGGCATTATATGGGCTGAAGCAGTCCCCTTGGGCTTGGTTTGGCAGGTTCCATAAAACCATCATTTATGTCGGGTACAAACAGAGTAATGCTGATATCACATTGTTCATCAAGCGTCGTGAAGATAAAATTACTCTTACTCTTCTTATAGTCTATGTCGATGACATAGTTGTGACCGATTATGATGCTGATAAGATTTCTCATCTGAAGATTTTCTTGAGACGAGAATTTGAAATAAAAGATCTAAGACAGCTAAGGTACTTCATCGGGATTGAAGTTGCCTGTTCTTCCAAAGGAATTTTTTTCTCCTAAAGGAAGTATGTTCTGGACCTCCTCTCAAAGACTGGTTTGTTAGGGTGCCATCTTTGTGATACTCCTTTGGAAGGTACTACTCGTTTAAAAGAGAATGATGGCGATCCTGTTAATAAGGGACGTTATCAACAATTGATGGGAAAATCGAACTACCTCTCCCATACTAGACTAGACATTGCATTTGCAGTAAGTTTGGTCAGTCGGTTCATGCATGATCCCTACTCCACTCATGGCTGTTGTTCTTTGTATTCTCCATTACTTGAAGTCAGCTCCAGGAAAAGGGATTCTCTTGTCTCCGCATGATCATCTTCATGTTGAGGCCTACACTGATGCTAATTGGGGTGGTAATCCTGATCGGAAATCTACTTCAGGCTATTGCACGTTTGTAGGAGGTAACCTTGTCACATGGCATAGCAAGAAGCAAAATGTTGTGGCAAGGTCTAGTGTTGAAGCAGAGTTCCGTGCTACGGCCCAAGGAATCTGTGAGTTAGTATGGCTTCAGATTTTACTTCAAGATCTTAGTGGTTCTGTTCATCGTCCCATGATGTTGTACTGTGACAACAAAGTAGCACTTACCATTGCACACAATCCAGTGCAGCATGACCGTACCAAACACGTGGAGATTGACAAACACTTCATCAAGGAGAAGTTAGAAAGTGGATAGATTTGTATACCTTTTGTAAAGTTAGGTGATCAGCTTGCTGATGTCTTCACTAAAGGATTGAGTGGAAAAATGTTTCATCCTAATTTGGTCATGTTGGGCATGTGTGATATCTATGCACCAACTTGAGGGGGAGTGTTGAGTTATGTAACCCGAAAGGGTATTTTGGGGTTTTACCCCATAGCTAGTAGAGTCGACTATGAGTGGGTTTATTTGTAATTCTGTCCATTCTTTCAATGTTATAAATAAAAGGGGTTGATGATCACATTGATCATTTCAATTGCATTCTAAATTGTTCTGCTAACACAATAAGCTCAGCATGAGATCAAGCAAGTTTATTTCCAAGTTCTTAAAAGCTCTATCATCATTAACATATATATATATATATAGTAGAAAAGTAAATTAAAAATAAAAGAAAATAGAGAAATGAAGCAACTAGGCATTAACAACAAAATAAAAATCAAGATAAATAAAATTGCACACAATGTGAACTGACCTCCATCTGCAAGATGACCTTTTTACTGAAAAGAATCTCAATGGTCTGAAATACAACAGAAAATCATTACAAAAGAGAAGATTCAAATACTGTAAAACTAAAAGAAGATAACATCACAAAACAGAAAGAATGATCTCCAAAGAAATAAGTGCATTACATTGTGTAACTGTAGCATCCACATTACCAAAGAAAATTAATGGTGACCAAGTAAACTTACAGAAAACAATGGAACTTACCGTAGAGGACAAAGCAAGAAACAAAGTAAACACAACAAGATAGGTACTTTACATGTACATTTGTGAATTTTTTTTGGAATAAGGAGAGATTATATTAATATAAAGTACAGGAATTTACAGTCAAAAGAATTTCTTCCCAGTAGCATCATCCTGTAACAAGGGGATGAGGCCATCTGGGAGACTATCTATACTAGCCTATTCCATGACTGCTCTGCGTTTGCCAGGGTTGTTGATGCCCTTGGTATTCCACGCGCCCAACTAAATCATTAAGAGCGAGGAGGGGTGGGATTTGTTGCTGGGCGACCCTGACCCAGGCTTCTATCCCTCTCTCATGGTGGTGACGCAATGGTTCCATCCACTTGGTTCACATCCGGCGTCGAAGCCAGCTCCTGCAAGACGGCAAACCTATTCTCAGTGGGCCCCACCTTAGGGTGCACAAGAGGCATAGCATGGTCATCCAACAATTGAACAATAATCCGAACTGAAGATTTCAATGAACTTGAACCATCGACCCTTGGGGTACCATTTCCACCAATCCGAACCAGATCCGAAGAGGTGATCACACTAGGCTGGGAGTAACCGAATTGGTGGGGTCACTAAACCCGGATGAGGAAGCCCCATGATGGAAAGTAGAAGCATTCATGTGCATAACTGATGCATCTACATGGGGACGAAAAGGTGGCTGTGAGATGTTGCCCACGTTCACCGGGTCAGGCCGAGGAGACTGGACACGATCTTTGTTGAGATTGAAACCGCCAACTGGGATGGCCGAGGACTGCCGGGGACGAGCAAGTGGGTGACTGGGCACCTGGGCCGAGGGGGCTGTGCGTATAGTTCGAGAACTTGCGATCTCGCAGAGTTTCTCGGTTTTTTGAAAAAATGAGATGAGTCTTAAGGTGATTTTCAAAAGTGTGAGAGCTCGCCGAGATCTTGGATCGCGGTTCGATATCTTGTTTTGAACCATTTTTATTAGCCATCTTGTCCATATCTCACCGAGATCTCGGATCTTGTCGAGATCTTGGGTCGATATCTCGGTTTGATCCATTTTTAATGCCCATCTACCATTTTAATGCCCACCTAAGTTACTCTTTTAATGCCCATCTACCCTTTTAATGGCCCATCTACCATTTTAATGCCCATCTACCCTTTTAATGGCCCATCTACACTAGTAAGTCTCAGTTTACGCACGCCACACAGGATCGAGACCATGGTGCCCATGCTACGTACAAGAGAAAGAAGGGTCGCAAACAATCACAGGCTCAGAGTGATGACATGAATATGAACACCATGCTTGCAAGTTTCGGAAGCATGTGTATAGATACTACTAGTGAGCGGCAGTCGTGGCATTCATCTCAACCTCATCATGACTATGATTATGACTAGAAGAGCACCAGTTCCGAATATAGTGGCTATGGTCAGTTTGGGCAGTCAATACATGAGTTTGACAATCAAAGCACTGGGTCTGGTTTTGGGCCCATATTCCCAGTCCCAAACCAGCCATACCCATACATGCCTCAATATGACAGCAGTAGTGGATCTCACGCCTCAAACCCATGGTATAAAATCTCGTGAAATTTCGGCGATATATCGCCACATTTCGTATATCTCGACATGTCCGAGATACGAAATACATCCGAAACCAAAAAATACAATATCTCGTCGATATATCGTGAGATATCGACGAAATATCGTGGATCTCACGATATATCGCGAGATATTGAAAAAGTGACAAATAGTATGACACTAGGGGCCATGTTATACCACATTTCGCAGCTCTTGGTCGATATTTCGACCGAGAGCTGCTGAAACTCTATTTTTCTCTCTTCTTCCTCATTTTTTGCTCTTCTTCCTCCCTTCCAAGCCTCATCCAAGCATTGTTGAAGCTCCTTGTCCCCGGGAAGGCGTCGGAGGGTCATCTAAGCTCATCATCCAAGCCCATTTTCATTATTTAAGGTAAATTCTATTTCTCTAAAACTATTTTTTTTAAAAATACTTTGTACAAATGTTGTTGGATGTTGATGATATTAATATATGCTAGACACCGGAGGCCGATCTACAGCCTCACGGTGTCGAAATTTTTTTCCCATATGTATTTTTTTTATTTTTTTTCTGGTTTTAAAAATTCATTTTCCTATAACTAAAATAGGAAATAATTAGGGGTAATATGACTTAGATGGTAATGAATTAAATATATGTTAGACACCAATAGCCGATTTACGGCTTCACAGTGTCGGATTTATTTTTCTGCTCTTAAATAATTATTTTAATTTTCAAAAATTAAGAAAAATATATAAAAAATTAAAAAAACAGAAATAAATAAGGAAAAATATGAGTTTTAAGTTTAAAAAATAATGAAAAAATATGAAAGTTATTTCTATATGTTTTGAGATGCATTACATGTATATTATGTTTACTAATTTTTGGTTTTGTTGTGTTAGGTCAATACTTATATTAACATTATATATAAAAAATTGGTTTTAATTATGTGAAAAATATAAGGGTTAGGGAAAAAATATTAAATAACTATACAAGTGTATTAGTAATCTAAAAGTGTCAATTGAAGTGCATCTACATTAAGCTTTTTAATTATTTGTATTACTTACATTGCAGTAAACAAGTATCATTATGGCGGATCGTGATAGACAACGTGCGAAGGGCAAGCAAAAGGTGGGGGAAAGTAGTCAACAAAGGGGGCGGAGGGAATAAAGAGAACAGAGGGAACAAGAGAGACCAGCCAGCCAGCATAAGGGTGACATTGCCTGGTTACATGGTACTCCCATTGATGGGGATAAGAGAAAATCTATATGTAACTATTGTCACATGCAATTTATGGGAGGTGGGTCCAGTAGACTTAAACAACATCTGACTGAAGGATCTAAAGATGTTGTAGGTTGTCATATGGTCTCTACTGAAGTAACCAGGGAGATTGGTGATAGTTTGAGGGGAAGAAAGAAGAGGAAGGCTGACAAGCAAAGGATAAGAGAACAACTTGAGGATATAGTGAGGAGTTCGATGGGAGGAGGAAGACGATACAATGATGATGATGACTCCTCCTCCTCCTCTGATGATGATGACATTGCAGTACCTGATGACATACAAACAGCAGAGGAGGCTAGGGATATTAGGCGGACTGTTTCAAGGAGTAGAGTAAGTTTTCAAGATGATCAGCAGAGACAAAGAGTAGGGGGTAGTAGAGGAGCTGGCAGTTCTGGAGGTTATAGAACTTTGAATCCTTTTAAAAGATCACAAAGTGTGAGGGCAGCCCCAACACCTCTACCAGTACCAGTACCACCATCAACATCTGATCCTAAATTGCATAAGAAGAAAGGAAGCAGTCAACCCAGAATCAAAGGAGCATGGAAGGGGATGAAGGGATTGGTTAAAGAATCAATAGCTAAGTGGATGCTATACCATACCATCCCAGCAAACACTGTACAAGGCCCCCATTATGATACCATGATAGATACCATTACAGAGGCTGACCCAGGATTCAAGGGCCCCACCCCATATGAGGTAATGAATGTTTATCTACTTTAACAAAAGAGTGAGATTGATGAGTACATTAGTGAGATGAAGAATATGTGGGAGACATATGGGGTGACTATAATGGCAGATGGATGGACTGGGCCTACAAGAAAGTCCATCATCAATTTCATGGTTTATTGTGATGGGAAGACAGTGTTCCTAAAATCTGTGGATGCATCCAAAGAGATAAATGATGCAAAATATATTTACAGATTGTTAAAGGAAGTAGTGGAAAAAGATGTGGGTATTGAGAATGTTGTCCAGATTGTAATGGACAATGAAAGTAACTTCAAGCTGGCCGGTGAGAAGATGATGAACAATAGTAAGTACCGGCTCTTCTGGACTCCTTGTGCAGCCCATTGCATTGACTTAATGCTAAAAGATATGAGAAAGTTAAAGTTGGTGAAGACTGTGGTTGAAAGTGCAAGACAAGTCACCAACTTTGTATACAACCACTCCTATGCACTCAATCTATTGAGGGAAAAATGTAGGGGTAACTTGGTTAGGCCTGGCATCACAAGATTTGCCACCAACTATATTGCCCTCAAAAGCATTGAGACAAAGTAGGCCAGGCTGAGAAGCATGTTTGCTTCTGAGGAGTGGTTTGAATGGAAGGGTTCCAAGACTGCAAATGGGAGGGAAGCACAAGCAATGATGTCATCTGAGGACTTCTGGACCAAACTAAGCAAAGTGGTGAAAGTTTTGGAGCCAGTAGTTAAAGTTCTACATGTTGCTGACTCCGCTCTGAAGGGCCCAACCATGCCAGTCCTATATGCTGCAATAGACTTGATGAAAGATAGTGTCTATAGTGTGGCTCCTCGAAGTAGCAAACACTTCTTAGATATCATAAATGCTCGCTGGGAGAATCAACTTATGTATCCACTGCATAAGGCTGGTGAGTAAATTTGTTTTATGTTTACTAATTCATAGTATTATTATTTACTAATTACCTATGCATTTGACAATACCTCTATTCTATATGTCATATTTCAGCATACTACTGGAACCCTAAGTATCAATATAACAATAGGCTTGGGTTGGAAACTCAACTTATTGATGCTGTGAAACAAGTAGTGAAGAAGTTGGAGCCAGATGGTGCACTACAAGAAATTTGCAACAATGAGGTGAGTTCATTTGGAAACTCAACTTATTGATGCTTTCAAATACGTAGTGAAGAAGTACTTACTAATTTTCCACATGGGTGTAGATCAAGGTATTTAGGGATGCATTGGGAAGTTTTGGAACTGAGGCTGCGATACAAGGCAGAGCACGTGGTGATGCTGGTAATTCTTTTAAGTTTTAAATTACATATGTATTGAAATTTGAAAGTTGAAAGTTGAAACAACATTTGACACATGTCTTTTTTGTTGTAAACTTGTAATGCAGCTGAATGGTGAGTGTTGTATGGGGAATCGGCTGAAAACTTAAGAAGAATAGCAATTAAAGTCCTTGCCCAAACATGTTCTGCATCTGGTTGTGAGAGAAACTGGAGTACCTTTGCACTCATCCACTCCAAGAGGCGCAACAGATTGAGGTCTCAACGTTTATCTGACATGGTGTATGTGCACTACAACTTGAGGCTGAAACTGCAACACATACGCATGGGACATGAGGGACAGAGGGGCACCATTGATCTAGCTGACATCTTTCAAGTTGACTCAGACGATGAGGACCCTATTGTGGATTGGGTGAGGGATAGAGGTGAGCCAGTGTTGGATGAGGGAGGTAAGCTCGACCCCATAATAGCTTCTAAGATTGGTGCTGATGTGGACGAGTATATGGCTGATGAGGGTCAGATACATGCAAGGGAAGCCTCACCCATACCATTCCAGTCCACTGGCGGCAATGTTGCTGATGATGAAGACTGGTCTAAGTCCTCAAATGATGATGATGGTGGTGGTGATGGTGATGCTGGTGGTGGTAATGCTGGTGGTGGTGATGTTGGTGGTGGTGATGCTCATGAAGAATTTGACGGCATGCGAGAGCGTTATGTGGTAGGCCAAGAGGCCCAGGATACGGCACCTGTAGAGCCACTCCGATTCACTGGAGAGACACAGTTTGATCATGCCACACAAGATATGGACCACGGAGCACGTGCCCCCGCACCCCCACCCTCAAGAGGCCCCCTACATACATACAACAGGAAGCGTAGGGGTCGACAAACACAGTTGCAACCTGATCACATGGACATTGATAACCTATCTAACTCTGTTAGTGGTTTGAGTATGGGTGATAGGGAGGGAGGACCGACTGGACATTGGCGTGCCCCATCTTTTGACGCATATACCACTCCATTGGCATCGGATTATGGTGCATCACAACCTTACGGTGGATATGGATATGGATCATCATCATATGGGCAGTTTAGTGGGGTAGGGGACTATGACTACCAGTCCCAGTCCCAGTCCCAGGGACATACTGCATCATCTTTTGTAGATAACATCTTTGCATACCCTAGCGGACCTAGCTAACAACCTCACCAGCCATACATGCAGCCAATGCCATCGCCTCTTGCGCCGGCGCCAACATCATATCACAGTGGATCATCTTCTTCACGGACTGGATCGATTGGTAACCCTAGTTTATATCCTAGGATAGGTTACCTACAGTATGTTGATGATTCCATTTACGTGACACTTATGGATGACTACACTCGTTTCTTCTCCGATTCTATACCGTGGTCCACATATGGCCTTCAAACAGAGAGCAATGGATGTCGACTCCAGTGAGGCATGAGTGGGATTGATCCAGGGAGGCACAGCAACTACTATTAGCAGTTTAGCACTTGTAATTTGTAACTTAAGTTGTGATTTCATTGATCTATGAACTTGTGAGTTGTGCCTTGTGAGTTGCGAGTCTTGTGACTTACTAACTTTGACACTTAGTGTATTGCCTTTAAGGCTTTAAGCAAGTTATTGAATATTATGGAGTTTATAAGAATCATGGTACTCATCAATGTGTATTGGCTTTAACTTGATATGTGATGAAGTTAAATACTATTATTAAATATTAACTGCCTAATCTATGTGTATTTAACTATTTATACATTAGGGTCGGCGACCGTATGTCAATCAAGGGTGCAAGCCCAAAACACCAATTTGAATTCACATTTTTACAATTTTATGGTTTAAATGTGTTTATTAAGCTTAAATAAGGCTGTCCATGAAGTTTCAGGCCTAGATATGGCCATATACCCCCCGAGATGGACCCCCGAAATATTGCAGAAAAATACAATATTTCGGTCATATTTCGCGATATTTCAGGTATCTCGGTAGGCCCGAGATACCGAGATATCGCGAAATATTAAACCTTGCTCAAACCAACCACCTCCGCCTCTTCTATACCCTAGCATAGGGGAGTTGGAATATGTTGATGACAACACTTATATGAGTGTTGTGGCAAACTATGTGTAAAACTACAGCAACACTATGACATGGGAAATCTATGTGGATATGGTTGGGGTTAAATACATTAACATATCACATTTTATGTAACATTTGTTTAAAGATTGATGTATTGTACACTTTAACATTTCTAATGCTTATTTAAGTTGTTTTACATTAATTGAATGTTTTGATTGCTTTCTATTACTAAACTATGTGTAGAGTAGGGTATTTTAGTACGTCGTCGCCCTTGACGCTTACCAACCTATGGTCCAAAGTGAAATTTGGACTTTGTTTTTGTAAAATCTGATGGTGCCATTGTGTTTAAATGGCCTAAATAGGTTGACCCAAACTAGGTCTAAAACCCACCGAGATGAGGCTTCGAGTCAGAAAAAAAAAAATGCACCAATTCGGCGAGATCTCGACTCGACTCAATTTTTCCCAGAACCGAGTTGGTACCGAAATCCGAGTTTTAGAACCTTGGATGTGCGTCGAGGATTAAAATCCGCCGGCAACGGTCTCTTCCCCCTGTTACGAACTTAAAACACCGATTTGAATTCTGCCATTGGCTCTCCTCAATTGTCGAGTCCGGTATCCGACATGCAAGGGGTCACAGGGCATGATAGGTCATTATGACCAAAGACCTTACAGGTGCGACAAACCGGTGGTGCCCAGTCATATTGAACTCTCTGTTCCACCACCATGAAGTCGTCTAGGACTATAGGAATACTTGCGGGTAACCCATCCTCCGCTTTGATATGTTGAGAGATTAGAATTAGGAATGAATGCTTGGATGATTAATGATTACCCCAAGCTCTTTATTTATATTATTGAAAATAGAGGACAGAATTACAAGTAAGCAATGTGGGACTAAAACCCACATAATAGAAACATAATAGAAACATAATAGAAACAAGAATAAAACAGTAAAAGGTCCAGAATACCCCCCACGGTATTCTAGCTCATCTAATTCAATACTCCCCCTCAAGTTAGAGCATATATGTCGTGCATGCCCAACTTGACTAAGATAGGAAGAAAAACTATGCCACTTAGCCCCTTGGTGAACACATCGGCTAACTAATAAGCAGACTTCACAAAGGGAACACAGATGAGTCCGGCTTCAAGCTTCTCCTTGATGAAATGTCGGTCAACATCAACATGCTTAGTACGATCATGCTGGACGGGGTTATGAGCAATGCTAATGGCTGCTTTATTATCACAATAAAGCATAATGGGAAGATGGACAGCAACACCAATATCCTGCAACAATCCTCTAAGCCACAAAAGCTCACAGATTCCTTGTCCCATTGCACGAAACTCTGCTTCAACACTGGACCTTACCACAACATTCTGCTTCTTACTACGCCATGTGACAAGGTTTCCACCTACAAAAGAACAATAGCCAGAAATTGATTTTTATCAGTAGAGCCAGCCCAATTGGCATTAGTATAAGCTTCAACCTTCAGATGATCATTGGGAGAGAGAAGAATTCCTTTTCCTAAAGCAGACTTCAAATATCGCAAAATACGAAGGACTGCCTCCATGTGAGAGGAATAAGTATCATGTAAAAACTGGCTCACCAAACTTACAATAATGGCTATGTCAGGTCGTGCGTGAGAGAGATAGATTAGTTTGCCCACTAATCGCTGATAACATCCTTTGTCGACAGGTTCACCCTCTTTCTCCCAAAGTCTTATAGAAGCTTCCATAGGAGTATCTGAAGGATGACAATCTAGCAACCCAGTCTCAAACAATAGATCTAGGATATATTTCCTTTGAGAAAGAAAAATGCCCTTTGAAGATCGAGCAACTTTTATCCATAGAAAATATTTTAGAGTCCCTAGATCCTTTACTCAAACTCACGGCCAAGGAAGTGCTTCAATTTCTTGATAACATCACTATCATTACCAGTGACCACAATATCATCCACATAGACTATGAGAATGTTACTTTGTCACCAACTTGTTGATGAACAAAGTGTGTCAGTATTGCTTTGGTTATATCCAACAGAAATCATAGCCTTGTGAAACCTACCAAACCAGGCTCTAGGTAACTGCTTCAAACCATAAAGAGCACGTTTCAATTTACAAACCTTGCCCCTGGTCCTGTCATCAGAAAAACCTGGTGGAACATCCATATATACCTCTTCCTCAAGCTCCCCATGGAGGAAGGCATTCTTTACATCCAATTGCTAAAGATCCCACCCAAGATTTGCAGCACAAGATAATACCACCCTTACAGTGTTGAGTTTTGCCACTGTTGCAAAGGCCTCCTGATAGTCAACTCCATAAGTTTGAGTGAACCCCTTTGCAACTAGTCGTGTCTTATAACGATCCATTGTCCCATCTGTCTTCTGTTTGACCACAAAGACCCATTTACATCCAACTGGTTTTTTCCCTGGAGGAAGAGCCACAAGATCCCATGTATTATTTTTGTGTAGTGCTCTCATTTCTTCCAACATTGTTGCCTTCCACTTTCAATCTGTAGATGCTTCCTGTCAATTCCATGGTTCAAAATCTCGCGATATATCGCCGATATTTCGGTATATTTTGGCTATCTCAACATTGCCGAGACGAGATGACCATACGAAATGAAAAAAGTCCAAATTTCGGTATATTTCGTGATATTTTGTCGAAATTTCGTGAAATTTTGGTATATTTTGTAAATAAAGTATATTTAACAATTTATACATCACGGTCCGGCCGTATACTGTCAATTAAGGGTGCAAACCCAAAACACCACTTTGAGTTCATTTTTTTGCAATACGAAGGTTTAAATGTGTTTATTTAACTTGGGTGTACATGAAGTATCAGGTCTTAATATGGCCAAAAACCCACCGAGATGGAGTACCGAAATATGGTAGAAAAAATACCATATTTTGGCGAAATTTCGGTATATTTCGGATATTTTGGATATCTCGACCAGCTTGAGATACCGAGATATCGCGAGATTTTAAACTATGGCCAATTGTTAGGAATGGAAACAGAAGAAAGAGAAGGTACAAATGCACGAAAAGAAGGAGAAATAGAACTATAAGAAACAAAACGAGATATGGGATGCAAAGTACAAGTCCTAGTACCTTTGTGATGAGCAATAGGTAGGTCAGAGGAAGAGGGTTTACCAGGAGAGGAAGAATCTGGATCTTGAGCCGGCAACTGGATGGGTATCGGTGCTACAGTGGATTGAAGCTGCCCCCTTTTGGTGCTTCCCTTTTTATAGGTGATCATATTGGAGTTGTCAATCTTCTTCTGAAACTCACCAATAGTTCTCTGGACAGGAGTCCGCTCCCCCTGAATCAGAACATCAGCAACACTCTTTCCCATGGTCTCCCCCTATAAAGGATTCCCTCCGGATGAGGGGGGAACAGCCAGAGGAGGCTGGGCAGCACCCATAGGGGCTGGACAGTAGTCAAAGGAGGCTGGGCAGCACCCGTAGGAGGCTGGACAGCAGCTGTAGGTGGCTGGACAGCAGCCGTAGGGGTTAGAAAAGGAGGAACCTCAAGAGGAGGAACCTGAAAAGACAGCACATCTTCACTAGAACTCTCCCCCTGAAGAGGTGGTAAAGAATAATAGGAAACGGTCTCATGAAAAATAACATCCATACTGACCAAAGTACGGCGGGAAGGAGGGTGGTAGCACTTGTAACCCTTCTGGTTTGGAGAATAACCTAAGAAAATACAACGTAATCCCCTAGGTTCAAGTTTGCCTGGAGATTTTGCATCTCTAGCATAACACACACAACCAAACACCTTGGGAGTAACAACAAAGGAGGAATTCCCCAGTAAAACTTCAGCTGGACTACGGGAGTCAAGAACCCAGGAAGGTAGCCTATTGATGAGATAGGCAGCAGTGAGGACAGCATCTCCCCAATATTGAGATGGGACATGTCTAGCAAACATCAAAGCTTTGGCCACCTCTAACAAGTGGCAGTTTTTCCTTTCTACCACACCATTCTGGGCAAGGGTATCAACACAACAGGTCTGGTAAACAATACCATGGTCAGCTAGATAGTTTTGAAATTGAGATTCTTTATACTCGGTTCCATTATCACTTCTCAATATTTTGAGAGTAGCCTGGAACTAAGTTTGGACCATTTTATGAAAATGCCGAATACACTCAAAAACTTGATTTTTTTTTCTGTAAAATATACACTCATGTGTGCCTAGAGTGATAGTCAATAAAAGAAACAAACCATCGGTGATCAGAAAGAGATGTTTTACGACTAGGACCCCAAACATCAGAATGCACCAATTGAAAACAAGAAGAACTCCTTTTATTTGATAAAGAATAAGTGGATCGTGTCTGTTTGGCCAGAACACAAGCCTCACAAAAGAAGTCATCCTTAGTACATGGGGTGACCAAACTAGGAAATAAAAGTGCTAAAATTCCTAATGGATGGTGACCTAATCTAGAGTGCTATTGGTAAAATTCAGAAGAGACTAAGGAGTTCTGAGGTAGCGGAGAAGATAATGGTGGTGGAGAGGGACAACCATCTTCAAGCAGGTACAATCCACCATGTACTTTACCCAATCCAATCGTCTTCCCAGAGCCCAAATCCTGAAAAACACAATAGGAAGCAAAAAAAGTTACTTTGCAATTAAGATCACGAGTAATACTACTAATAAAAAGAAGGTTAGTAGTAAAATTAGAAATATGTAAAACAGAGGACAAAGGAAGAGAAGAAGTACAGTTGATGATTCTTTTTCCAGATATGGAGGAAAGGGAACCATCAAATACTTTGACCTTGTCTTTCCCAGAAGTGGGAGAATAATGATGGAACAGGCTAGAGGAACCAGTCATGTGATCTATAGCTTCAGAATCTATGATCCAAGGATGGGAAGCTACAGAAGCACAGTGACCACCAAATGGAATACCTGACCAGGCAAAGTGTGAACTTGAAGGAGTAGCGGATTGGCAATATCAGCAAATGTAGTAGAGGCAGCAACAGCGGAAATCCTTAGCACACGTAGGAATGCCTGTAGGTCATCCTGGGATAGACCAATATCATAGCAGGGGCTGTAGTAACAGTCTCAGTGTGATGAGCCTTCTTCTTTGGCTTTGTCTTTGTCTTGGTAGACCTTTTTGCTTCGAAGTCAGCTGGTTTCCCATGAAGTTTTCAGCACTTCTCTTTGGTGTGGTCGGGTTTGTGACAGTGCTCACAAACAACAGTCCCTGTAGTAGAATCACTAAGAGAAGCAGTGCCAACAGGTGCAAGAGTAGCCGGGGCAGCAGCCTTGAGGGCTGATCTATCAGTAATAGGTGGGTGCAGCATAGCAGCCCCACGGTTTTCCTCAGAGGACACCAAAGCATAGGATTGTTCAAGTATGGGAAAAGGCTTATGGCCCAATACTTGAACACGAATCTGGTCACTCCACATTCAAACCAGCCAAAAAATCATACACCCTAATCTTGTCCACATGCTTCTTATATGAAGCAATGTTAGCAACTGTAGTAGGGAGGAAATTAAAGAAGTGGTCCAATTGTTGCCACAAACTGCTCAGAGTAGCATAGTATTTGGAAACTGAAAATTCTCCCTGAGTAGTACAGAGGACCTTCTGTCTGAGTTCATATACTTGGGCATCATTGCCAAACAGCCTGTAAGTTTCCTTGCAAGCAGCCCAAATCTGAGAGGCTGTATCAAGGAGAAGAAAATTATGTTGCAGATCTGAAGTCATAGAACCAATCAGGTAGGACATGAGAACACCATTGTTGGCAAGCCATCTTTCTTGAGCATAACCAGTCTCAGTTGGCATAACAGTGGTGCCATTAATGTAATCAGTAAGGCCATGGCCAGCAACGGCAAAGGAAGCAGAGCGAGACCAAAGCAAGTAGTTAAATCCATCCAGTTTGATTGGATTAGTAGGAAAGGTATGAAATTCTGATTTGCCTTGGCCATCACCAACAGAAGTTGTAGTAGAATTAGCTGAGTCACCCATGATCACAGAGAAGTTGGTGTGATGAGAAACCCCAGAATCCCTTCAAGGTAAGGGCTGAAATTTGGTGGAGAATCCTCTTTTAATATAGGAAGAGATGTCTCAAAAACCAGCAGCATCTGATAGAGAAAACCTTGAGATCGACTTTTCAAGGTTTTGAAAAAAACCCTGATTTAGGTGAAATCGATGGAGGGCTGATTGCTGTCAAAAAAACATCAGATAGAGCTGAAACTTGGATTGAGTATGCTTCTAATAGGACTGAAGTACTCCTCCAAAAACCCAGCCCCAATGGAAACCTGAAACTCCTTGATCGATATTTGTCAGGGTTTTGAGGAAAACCCTGATTTGATGAAAAGAAATCGATCTAGGTCTTCAATCTTGTTAGAGATAGGAACTAAGCCAAAGAAATAAATACCGCTGCAGTTCTTAAGTCTTCAATGAGGTAGATTGGTCCCTTGGCAAGAAGTGGAAGCAATCCAAAAAAAACTGAAGAAGCAAATATCGCAGGCAGCAAGAGCTTGTCCCTATCGATCAAAAAACTGTATCATAGGATGGGGTAAAAGGGGGGCAACAACTGGATCTGTTGATCACCTCATTAGTGCTGCCCTAGTGGGAGAATGATGGAAAGAGAAGATCAAAACAGAAGAGGGGGGTGGGAAGAACAGATCGAGATTGAAAGGGAGGAGGGGGGAAAATCGAGAATGGAAGGAAATTCCCTAATTCAAACCTGCTCTGATATCATGTTAAGAGAATAGAATTAGGAATGAATGCTTGGATGATTAATGATCACCCCAAGCTCTTTATTTATATTATTGAAAATAGAGGACACAATTACAAGTAAGCAATGTGGGACTAAAATCCACATAATAGAAACACAATAAAAACAAGAATAAAACAATAAAAACTCCAGAATACCCCCCACGGTATTCTGACCCATATGATCCAACATGATAAGAACGCAAAAACGCGCAAATGATAGACGTTCACTCTGTGAAGTTCGCCAATCAATACAGATGGATCTCCCCAGGACACTAGCAATCCGGCCAAGACTTTGAATTCCCCAGTACTGAAGATTGAGACGTAGAGCCTAACCCATAGAGGCAATTGAGTCTCTTCCTTTTTAGTTAACGACAGGTCTGGCAACCAAGGACATAGGATTAGTGGTCGAGTGCCAAGAATCCATGGATCTTCATCAAGAGCTTGTCTACTTAACTCAATAGACTGGAAGTCGAACACAAAAATACCACTCTCCAAACCAAACACCTCCACAGCACCAAGGTGTGACCATTTTTCACGAGCAAATCGTGTCATGGCAGCGAAGGATGGCCTAGGGCTAAAAACATAACCGACCAACGCAGATTCCCATCGATCCTTCTCTTCAGCCAGGTCCTCAACACAGCATCGAGCCACCTTCTTGCCATTGATCACGTCAAGTTCAAAAAATGGAATCGAGTCTTGACCATCCTGACTTTGACCCCTACCAAAGAGACTCGCCCATCTCCTCCACCAGAATCACGGGGAGTGATTGCAGCCTCGTGGACCACCAGGCTAGGATGGCCGGAGGCCATAAGTGAAACAGTTCGCTCACACAGAAGTTATTTCTCTGTAGTCTCCATGGGGAGTGATTTGCCCCTATTTTTTCACATTTGTGAAAATTATGCTTCAAGTAAATGCCATGCAATGCAAAAGAAGAAATGTTTGCAGCCAGTGTGTTGGTGCTTTCTTCAGCAGAGACTTTGAGAAATAAAACATCACTTGGTGCTCGAGATGTATCATCTCAGGAGTTGGCGGAAACGAGGATGTTCTTGGTGGTGTTATCAATTCTACTAAGTTCTCTAACCTTATGAGAAACAAAACTCCAAAATTGCCACTGGATTTAAATGACTATTTTTTCAGAGTTCTACAACAACAACAATAACTCAGCCTTATCACAACTAAATGGTGTCGGCTACATGGATCCTTGCCCTCCTATATGTTCTATTCGAGGTCATACTTGATACAAGGTCTAAGCGATGCATGTCTTTCCTCACCACTTCTCCTAGGGCTGCCCCTAGCTCCTTTAGTTCCTTCCATCTGAATCAAATCACTCCTCTGTATTCGAGCATCCGATGGCCTTCGTTGAACATGGCCATGCCACCTCAAACAACTTTCTCAAACCTTATCACCTATGGGGCTACTCCCACTTCAGCTCTAATATGGTCATCCCTTACTGTATCCTTCCTAGTTTTGCCACACATTCATCTCAACATCCTCATCTCCACTGCACTTTGTTTTTCTTTGTGACGCTTCTTAACTGCTCAACATTTTGCACCATACATCATAGTCGGTCATATGACTGTCCGGTAAAGAAATTGAACTAGACTTGCATGAACGACCTTTAGTTGGGAGTAGAATTCAGCAGCGGTCAACTCCGTCTGCTGTCCTTCGATGGCTCGGATACCAAATAATGCAAACTCGACCTTGAACCAGGGAAAAACCAGTGGGAGATCGATTGCAGTAGGATGAATAAAATAAGGAAGAACAAAATTGAATAACTGATTCTTATTTTTTTTTATTTCTCATTTCTGTTAACATATGAAAGAAGAATGTAAAAGTATAGGGAATAAGAAGGGGATACGGAAGGGGGGATAGGGGACTCTCTCAGTCCAGGGTCTCTCACCCAAGGCCTCTCACCCACGGTCTCTCACCGTTATTGCCTCTCACAGCTTCAACCATAGCCCTCTTTTCTCCAATCTATGTCCCTTTTCTGCTCAGCCACATACACTTATTTATAATCAACTTATCAATGGTTACAAAATTAGAAACTCCCAATAGTGTGGGGAGATTGCTTGGCTGCCAATAAAACTGAAAAAAGGAAACTAACATAAAAATAAAAACTTGCTGGAAAATAGAAACTCTAGCTATTGACTCAAGTCACTCAATAATAATGCAAGAAAATAGAAACTACGGAAGTAGAAACTAATAGATAGTATCCTAACAAATATTGGCAGCATTTCATCTAAGGCAGCTGTCGATATTGAGGACCACAACACTATTCACTTGAATGTGACTTTTTATTTTTTGAATTTTGATATTTTTTTGGGTGAACAAAAAATTTATTACCAAAGGAAAGAAAGGGGAGGGGGGGAGAGGATACAAACAAGCATGAACCAATTACAAAGCTCTACCAAAATGGCAAGAACTTGCAAAAAGGAGGGCAAAGCCCCAACAAAAAACAATGCGCTAAAGAAAGGGCAAACTCCTGGACTGCAAAAGACAACCAAAACAGCCTCGACGAACTCACACTATCTTGGGTCCATAGTCTCGTGGCAAAAAGCATGATCTCTGATTTCCAAGCTCGAAGGCAAAACCTTCTCTGGGCAGGGAAGGGAGTAGGCTATGTAAGGGCGATTCTTAGGGAAAGGAGGGGAGCTGGGGTTGCGACAGCGAAAGACACAAAGGGGAGGGGGGGCGATCTAGTCTTGGAATTAAGGCCCAAACGAGGGTGGGCAAGGAGAGGAGGGTTAGAGCAATGAGCCAAAAGGGAAGAATTAGCAGGCCCATTAAGCCTAGTGGGAACAGCCAAAGAGGAGGGGGAGGTGGGCCTGGGCATAGAGGGAAAGGGAAGAGGAGTAGGGACCACAGGGGGGCCCACAAAAAGGGTTAAGCAAGGGGAAGAAGAGAGAGGGGGGAGGGAGGAATGAGGGGCCAAAAAGGATTTCTTTTGCCCTTTGAGGAAATTGGAAATCCCTAGGCTTAAAGGGTCAGGACTGGGAGAGGACACGACATTGATGGAAGGGGTCAGCACTTGCACCTTAAAAGGGAGAGCTGGGATGGCAGGAGCAGTAGAAAAATCAGGTGAAGATTCTGAGGGGAGGAAACGGTTGTGACCAGCGGTCCTTAGGCCATTAGAGACCAACGGACAGGTAGGAGAATCAAAGGGGAGACTGGAAGGGGAACCGGAGGCGGAGACACTGCAACGAGTTGAATTATGAGTTTGATGCCAGCAACGACCTCGAGAGGGGGAAGAAGAGGGGGCATCATCACCACCAAGAGAGGAGACGATGGGAGGGAGTAGAGGGATGAAAGAGACTTATGAGAGCCCAAGATAGGGTTACCAGAGGAGGCGATGACAGGGGTGGGAGAATTTGGAGGAGCGATGGGGTCGAGGGGTTCGAGAGAGGGTTGGGGATGGTTTCAGAAGTAGGGGAAATGGAAGGAGAAGTTAGGGGCTGACATCATAGTTGTCATAGCATCTCGGAGACCCAAGGCGGTGAAGAGGGTCCAAATTCCAGGCGACACCAACTAGCGACCAAGGAGCCTGGACGCCTAGGTGACGCCTTGACAACTATGGCTAGCATTTGCCATGGAAGTGACCAAAGACTTTGCAGGAAGCACAATGAGGGGGAGACCAGTCGAAGTTCACAAGTTGCTGGAAGGAAAATCCTTCGTTATTTGTAACGGTGATAGAGGTCGTTAAAGGGACATCAATAGTAACTTCTATGCAAATTCTAGCGAAGCCAAGCCTATCTTGTTTCTTTATTCTTCCATTGGAGTAGAGAGGCTTTCCAAGGACAGAGCCCACCACACTGAGACCATCCTCATACCAAAAGTGAAGCGGAAGCCCTGGCAGAGAAACCTAGAGAAGGATAGAGCTGAGGTCGAGTTTGTTGAGTTGCAGGTATTGATCCCATTGCCTGAGGAAGATTGGTTTCCTACCAACATTCCATGGACCACCTTTGAGAACACGAGATTTGTCAAGCTCATCAGAAAATTTGAAGATAGAGAAACCATTATCAAGTAAGTAAGTCTCAACTGAACCCAGAAGTTTCCATTGCCTGGAAAGGGAGGTTCTGACTATGGGGACAAGGGGACGATTACCAATAAAATGCCCATCAAGGCATGTTTCCCATTTGCGGGCTTCATTGACCAGGAGGATAGAATCGTATTGGGCAACCTTCGTGGAACCGATAAAGGTGGGGGGAACAAAATGTAAACGAAGGCCGAGGGGTAAAGGACCAGCAAAGGGGGGCGGGAGGTAGGAGAAGATGGGAGGAGGGAGGGGGAGAGTCCTTGGGTAGCGGCGGTGCCACCCCAGGAAGGTCGAACATGGGAGCCCCATGGTTAACTAACAGCGCTCCCACAAGTTCACAAAATTTGAAGATAAAGAAACTGTTATCAAGCAAGTAAGTCTCAACTGAACCCAGAATTTTAAATTTTGTCTTGGTCTTCTTCATGCTTCGATTTACATCAATGTCCTATATAATTTCCTTTAAGCTTTAAAGGAATACATTGATCACACAACACTTTGGACATACCTCTCCACTTCATCCATCCCATTTTAATTTTCCTTTCAGCTTATTGTTTGGCATGCATGTCCCTAAGCCCTGATGTTCTTCTTGCTGCCACCTTCCTGATTAATCATATGCCTTCTCTATTCTTAGCTTTAAGTCCCCTTTGGAAATCTTGTCTCCCACTACCTTTGTTTTTTCTCTCCCTCCCAAAGTGTTTGGGTGTTTGTGCTATGTCATATTAACAAATCTGCACGCACTAAGCTTGATCCAAAGGCTCTCAAATGTCTTTCTTAGCTGCTCTCCTGCCACAAAGGCTACAAATGTTACCATCCCTCTTTCAGGAAGAGGCTTGTCTCCAGTGATGTTACCTTCTATGAGTCCTTCCTTTTTTTTCTCTCCCTCAAACTATTTCTTCAAAGGGAGAGTGGGTGTAACAATGAAGAGGTAGTAGATCATCACCCATTGTCTGTTTCTTCATTTCCCTAGTCTATTCCTCCATTTCTCTTTGATGATGGGAAACTCATGGATGTGGATGTTGATGTGCCCCCATCAAAACCAGGGGAAGCCAGTATAGAAGGGTAACCCAGCTTTTTGGAAGGCGAGAAGCAGAAGGAGGTACTGGTATAGAAAGGAAGACCTACCAACAGTCCTCTTCAGGTCCAGATACACTTCCTTTACGTCCCGTTTCTGAGTCAGCTAACTCCTCTTCTCCCTTCTAAGTTAGATCAGCCCATTACTATTCGGAAAGGAACAAGAGTTTGTACTAACCATATAGCCGAGTTTGCTTCCTATGATGCAACCTCTCCAGCAAGTCTTGCTTATTCGGCTGCCCATTCCTCAATTCCTATTCCCAAGAATGTTAGTGAGGTCATGAGAAGGAAGTTATGTGTGAGGAAATGAGGGTTCATGAGAAGAATTGTACTAGGGATCTTGTTGATCTTCCAGAAGGAAGAGTTTTAGTAGATTGCAGCATAGTTCGAGAACTCGCGAGATCTCGCCGAGTTTCTCAGTTTTTCGAAATCCCGAGAGGAGACTGGCTACGAGTCTCAAAATGTCAATATCTCGCCGAGATCTCGGTTTGACCTAGGAAAATGCCCATCTAGGTCCCTTTATATGAGTACCAGATCTCGAGACCTTGCTAGAAAATCTTGGTATACAGACACCTATGTATGCCAAGAACCAAGACAGACACTTGTTTTTGCCTAATATCATTTAAGTAAATGAAATAGTATTTCATTTACTTAAGATATTATTCATCAATAAGCAAATACCCCCCTATTTGAATCCAATAAAAAAAGTTAAAAAATCAAATTCCAAAAGGAAAAAAGTCAACCCCCCAGTTCAAGAACAAAAACTGGATTTTCGATGGTAGGTGTAATTTTCAACTTCTAATGCTAGGGTTTTTCTCAAATCTAAAAATTCCATAAATCTTAATATGATAAAACATTGCTAAAAACCAAAAGTGCGCTAAAATATTCATTTGTTTTGATGTCCAAAAAAATATTTTCATTCAGAGCGATTTTGACAACATTCGCGCACACCAAATTAAGTTTGACTAGTACATTACTCCTTCAATATAAATCAGATTTTAAACAAAGCTTTCCAACAAGTCCAAGATTGTTAAAATCTGATTTATATTGAAGGAGTCATGTACCGGTCAAACTTAATTCGGTGTGCGCGAATGCTGTCAAAATCACTCTGAATGAAAATATTTTTTAGGACATCAAAACAAATGAATATTTTACCGCACTTTTGGTTTAGTAATGTTTTACCATATTAAGATTTATGGAATTTTTAGATTTGAGAAAAACCCCAGCATTAGAAAGTTGAAAATTACACCTACCGCCGAAAATCCAGTTTTTGTTTTTGAACTGGGGGGTTGACCCTTTTTTTCCTTTTGGAATTTGATTTTTTAACTATTTTTATTGGATTCAAATAGGGGGCTATTTGCTTATTTATGAATAATATCTTAAGTAAATGAAATACAAATTCATTTACTTAAATGATATTAGGCATAAATAAGTGTGTTTGCCCTGTATCTGTCCTATAGTTTCTAGCATAAATGTCTGTCCTACTTTCCCACCAAGTGAAACTCCTATTTGGACTTTGCTTTTGCAAAATCTGATAGTGCTATTGTGTTTAAATGGCCTAAAACAGGCTGAATACCAAGTTTTAGACCCAAACCAGGTCTAAAACCCACCAAGATGAGGCTTTGAGTAGGAAAAAAAAAAAAAGGTGCACCAACTCGACGAGATCTCGACTCGACTCGGTTTTTCAAGGGTCTGAGTTGGCACCGAGACCCGAGTTTTCGAACCTTGGATTGCAGATGGGTCTACTCAATACCAGTCAGATGGCACAATTGAAAGATACAAAACTAGGCTGGTAACCAAGATATAGTCAAGTGCATGAAATTGACTATCAAGAGATATTTGCTCCAGTGGCTAATTAGAATTCGACAAGAGTCCTTTTTCAAGTAACTGAGGATGCGATATACAACATCCAAGTGCCCACTCTTGACGGAATACAGGAACTGACTCACCACCCCAACTGCATAGGTATTGCTTGGGCGAGTCAAAGAGATGTAGATCAGCTTTTCTACTAGTCTTTGGTACTTCCATGCATCAATAAGGGATGAACCACAGTCTTCTCCAAGATTGTGATTTTGATCAATACGAGAGTTTGTTGGTTTGCAATCCAACTTTCCTATTTGTTTCCGCAAGTCTAGCAGAAACTTCCTGTGGCAAATATTTATTCCTTTATTAGACCTTGACACTTCAATCCCTAAGAAATACTTTAGGATTACAAGATCTTTAATCTCAAACTGTTGAGCCAAATAGGATTTTAGTCTCATTATCTCAACCCTGACATTTCTAGTCACCCCAATGTCATCCATATAGACAATAGGGGTTGTGAATTGTGATAGTACCATTACCTTGTCGGGTAAATAAAGTGTGGTTAGCTCGACTCTAGGAATACCATTAGTCAAAATGGTCTGTCTAAACCTCTCAAAACAAGCCTTTGGGGACTGTTTGGGACATATAGTGACTTTTGAGGAGACATAATTTCCCTTTAGCTGAAGGAAACTTGAAGTCGGATGGAATTTGTATGTATACTTCCTCTTCTTGGAGGAAAGCATTCTTCACATCCAACCGGTACAATACTACAATGGCCAGTCTCTATTGGCCGCCAATTATAAGAGAACTCTTATCAAGTTGTGTTTAGCCACATGAGTAAATGTCTCATGATAATCAATCCCATACACTTGGTTGTACCTTTGGCCACCAACTTGACCTTATATCTCTCAACAACACCATCTGATCGGTACTTGATTGTGTAGACCCATCTACATCTAACTGGAACTCCCCCCCTTGGGAAGATCAACTATTTTCCACATACAGTTATTCTCAAGTGTTATCATTTCCTCAAACATGGCCTCAATGACATTCTTGGGAAAGGAAGTGGAGGAAAGAGCAACTAGAAAAGCAACACCTTTAGGAAAGAGCATCATAGGAAATAAACTTGGCTATAGGATTTGTGCAAGCTCTCTTACCCTTTTGAATAGCAAGAGGAAGATCTAAACTTGAAGGAGTGTTACTTGACTAAGGCAGGTGGATCTCAAGATGTGGATCCAAAGAAGACTCTTGGCAAGTCTTCTTTTCCATTTCTTTCGTACACAAGTAACTCCTTATTCTTAGAACTCCCTGAATGATCAACAACATCAATAACATCAACTTCCTTGTGATTCTCAACGTCAAATAGGAATGGAGGAATGGGTAAAGGTGGAGCAAGAGGAGTAACATTCACTTCCTTTTATTATCCCCTTGAAGAGTATGCTGATGAGAAGTAACGAAAGTTATAGATTCAAAGAAGGTGACATCTTTGGAAAGAAGTCGACTTTGGGGTGATAGCATTAATACCCTACTGTAGAGGGAAAATATCCAAGAAAAATGCATTTGAGGGCCTTAGGGTCAAGTTTAGTCCAAGCAGACATGTTAAAATAGACATAACAGACACATCCAAACACCTTGGGGGAAGAGAGAAAAAGCAGAAACCTGAGGAGACAAGGTCTCCGAAGGGGATTTGGAAAACAGAAGTTTAGTGGGCATGAGATTGATTAAGAAGGCAGTAAGGGCATCAGACCAAAAGTCGTAGGGACATACATGTCTGGTAGTTGACTCCTATTGACATCCAACAAATGATGATTTTTCCTCTCAGTCACTCCATTCTATTGGGGTGTGCCAACACAAGCAAGTTGATGGATAATGTCATTGTCGGTAAAAAAGTTTTGGGGTCCCTAGTCCCTACATGTACTTCCCTCTTTATCAGAACAAACAATATTAATTTTAGATCAAACTTAGCATAAATCATCTGATAAAAATTATTGAAGGTATCATAGACATCACTCTCTATGTTTCATCAAAAAAGTCCAAGTGGACCAAGAATAATCATCAACAAATGAAACAAAATAACGATAACCACATAAAGAAGTAGTGGGAGGAGACACCCAAATGAATCATATGTGTCATAAAAGTTTTGACATGTTACTTTAGGCCACAAGAGTTGTAAATCAAAGATTGCAAGAGGCCAAGTGAGAACGAAGAAGAGGGAGAAGAAGAAGGCGCAAAGGAGATGGCGGTAGAACATGCAAGAGAGAATACTCTTCCCTCCTCTATATCGATCCTTACCCCCAATCTAATAAAAGATAGCCAAGGGAGGTAAAAGGGAAAAAAAAAAAAGAAACAAATACATTACAACACATATAACAACATAATGGGTATATACTTAAAGTACCCTTATTAACTCTTAACAACAAGTGGTGGACATAAAGCCATCTTCAATTGAGGGTGGGTTTAGTCCAAAAACTCAACAAAGAATTGAATGACGACTCATTTGCTCTTGGAGTTTAATTAGGAAAAGTAGAACCTAAGTAATATGTCAAAATTTCATTATTTTTCTTTAGGAGAAAAGGTAAGCTATACGTGAAGAGCAATGAAAGTGTTGTTACCTTCAAAGCAGGTATGATGACCCTGTCACATCTCCTATAATGTTGGAGAACCCAAAGGAGGTCAGAAGCAAGCATGTACTCTCTGGATCTTCTTTCACTTTCATCATTTTGGATATCTTGAAGATATTCTAACAGGGCCGAGAGAGATGCCTTCCGCAAGGAATCTTGCAATCCCCCAACAGAGATTACTAACCCAGAAATCAAAAATTTGCTGTAGCAACTAAATTGAAGCAATTGTAGAAAACGTGGGTACGAGAAAGTGGGCACCTGCAGAAATGAGAACAAATACATCTCTGTTGAAGAACTAATAAAGCAAGTTGGAAATGGTGAGAGTGGCATGTACTTACTCCCCACTTGACATCCACTTCATTAGGAACAATTTCTTCTAGCTTTTCCCTATAGGGCATGCAGGGGACAAGAATACTCTCATTGGACAAAATCCTTTGAAGAATTTTTCCAGCCGTTTCTCTTATTTTATCAATTTTTTCGACAGCTTGTTTTAAAAGGCCTCCAACTAATCTTGTTGCAAGACTTGCATCAAAAAGCGAATGACTATGATCACTTTCAGAAATTTCACTCTCCGGCAGAACAGTGTTTTCAAGTCCAGGCATTTTTGTTGGGAAGCCCACAGATTCTCTCTCACAAAGGATATATGTACATTTTTCAAGACCATCCATGGCAGCCTCACGGACCCATGAACCCACATCTCCTCTGTTATCTACACAATAATCATCAAGGGCTTTAAATAAGGCACACATGACTTCATTCTTGATCAGAAGATACAGAGCCCTATAATCCTCTGGAGAAAGAGAAACAGAAGGTTTCATTGTCTTGCTTAATGTTTCACATACAGATACAAGTCCTCGGACAGCATTTACACGTGCTTCAGCATCTCTATCATCAGGGTTATCCTGCAAGAAGCAGTTGCATAGTAATACAGACATCTGTAAGAAACATTGAGGGAGGTAAGCTCAAAGTCCACTAGAAAGAATAGCATGCATACCTCAATTGCGCAAGAGCTACAAAGCCTTAATAATACATCCCTCCATCTAGTAGCCAAAAACTCGGAAGGCATGACACCCAGAGCCAGTGCAGATCCTCGCCTTGCTGCAGCATTAGGATCAGATAGAAGTTCCAGGTACTGTGATGTGATACCATTAGCACCTCCATCATCAATCCGGACAAGATATGCAGGAACAAAGTGTTTTAATGCTTCAACAGCAGCACTCTGTATGTAGCAGGTACATATTTAATAAGGATGCAAGATACAAGAAGGCAAAGTAACAAAATTAGGTAGTTTCTAAGTGAAAGGAGATACTACCTGTATCTGAGCATTGGGATGCCGTAAGTTTTCATTAAGAGTATTGAGCAAACTTCTCATTGTCTTCTCTGGCAAGAACACATGACTCAGAGAGATACAACGGATGAACTGTGAAACAGCACAACGCATGATTTCTCCACCCTTGCCACGGTAAAGGCGAGCTTTCTCAATAGCAGGAACAATACCAGCAACATCTTTTTGCTTATCTGAAGTACAGTATTTAGACAAGCTTGTGATACACTGCCCATGTACAGCGTGTGAAACCATCCTATGGACTAGGAGCTTACATGAGCCAAAGAATTCTCTTGGTCACTAAAACTAAACCAACTACAGCATTTTTTTGAAGACGAGATTTTAGACTTTTGAATTATCCAACGGAGATCAAAACAAATCCATACTAAACAGATACAAAGTTGCATTACATGCATATCTGCTTCGAATCCATCCTATCACAATCCAAAATCTGGACAGGAAGGGTAAGCTCAATTTATGATATTTTTTAAGACCTGAGATAAATGATTTACCAGAACCAATAAACCATAGCAATACAAGGTAAAATACTAACCAGTGGAAAGCACATGATCACACTGATGGACAGCCAAAACTAGTTGCCCCACAGCAATAGTAGCTCCATGACGCATACACAGATCAATTGAAAGAGAAAAGGGAATTAATCTTTCTAGCACAGTTGTGGCAAAATATTCAGGGTCATATTTTACAAGAACACCAAGGGCCTCTGCAGCAAGTTCTCTCAAACCTCGATCCTACATTCAAGAATGTATAGATTAGATATTCATGAAAGTGCCACCCCACATAATTCATTTATTCTAATATACATTTCCCTAATGAAAAATTTTCCACCAATTACTTGGAAAAAGAACCATGTTATAATTGGTAAGAGTTGACAAAGCAGCATGTTTAGCAGAGAAAATAAGAACATAAATGTAACTGAACAAAGAGAGCACTGAATGATAACTATTTATTGACAAAAGATAAACGAAGGTGATGTTTTTGGTTCTAATCGAGATGGCAAAAATCAGATGTGCAATCATTGGATTAGTACACCGATGATGTAAATTCAGCAAGCCCGTTGGGAAATTTAAAATCAACATTGTAGAAAAAATTGCAAAAGATGTAATGTGATTGAAGAAATATGTCACTCTTGGCTAAAGACAATTCTAAAATAAATACATGCTTTCTAGCTCAGGAAACCTTGATATCCTGGCGAAATGAAGCATATATGCAAATTTCACAAGCTCTTCTCTTCCCCCCCCCCCCCACCTTAATTTTCCTTCCATTGGTTGGTGATTGGTTCTAAGACATGCAACTTCATGGTCATTAAGTACATCAACCATTTGACTACAAAGTCGAGCCAAATCCCCTTAAACAGCAGTAACTAACCTCTTTGAATGGCAAGTTTTCAAAAGACAAAATTCAGATCTGAGAAAGGGATGCCAATAATCGTATGACAGAAATCATAATAAAGATTTATAAAGGCATCCAATTCAGGGACCATAGAATAGAGATACCCATAGGAACCAAAGTTTGAGGTTTCAGTTTCGGGCATGGATCAAATTTTTTGTCTTTGCAAGTATATTGGAAGACGAGGACAGTGAATGGCATGGCTGAACAGGGAGCAGTAAGATCTAGATGGGGTCCCTGGAATTCATTTCCGTTGTAAGAGCAGATATATCAGATGTGATTCCATGTCGCACCAATGCACAAATTTCCACAAACCTTCCATTACAGAAGCATATAATACCATTATGGAAGCTCAAAAGACACTAAAGTAAACTCATATATCCATTTTCTAAGAAACACATGGGAGAACAAAGGGAATAAACCAGTTTTGATTAGAAGCATACCCAGTGACAGATTTTGTTGAACAGCAATTCTTCCACAAAAGGACAAAGGTACCCCTCAAACTGAGCAATGCATGCAGCAACATTAAGATAGGAATTTACTCGTGAGGAAAGTGAAAAATAATCTGCCGCATTGACTATGTCAATTCCATGTGGATAACTCCCCTGTCTTCCAACATTTTCCTGAAAAGCAGCTGCAGCTGCTCTTCGACAATTGACCTGAGAATCATACACATGAACTTCAGTGATTCACCCAAAGATGCCAGACAGTAACTGAAATGAAATCTTTGAGAAAAATTTAGCACACAACAAAAGAGGTGGGATAAATAAGGGACATGAAAGAGTTGTCCACCTCACGGTCATAACAGGCCACGGTTAAAAGATGGGGAGCAAGCTGCACCAAAATTTCTTTCATGTCTGAGTGATAGTATGCACGGCCAAATGCCCAACAAACATAGGCAGCAGCATCACGTACATGAGATCCAACGCTATGTGGACCTCTACGAATATCATAATGTAGTGCCTGCTTAGACAAACTGCCATTAGTACAATGTCAGGTTGAAAGCATTAAACAAGCTCAAAATGTTTATCTACTTAACCTTACAAGTGTTAAATGTCCAAATATTTAGAAAAATAAATATGAAAAACTTAATTGGGAAAGAAAGGAGTGCACAACTGTTATAGTTCAACCCCTTTAGGAGACAATAATTTGTCAAATGGAGATGCACAAAGTGCAAAAGAACCCCTCTACAATTGCTGAAAAACAGAACTGAGACATCACAAAATAAGTCCAGAAAATTTATTAAAAGAGAAGGCAAATGACCCCATTCAAAAGAATACACAAGCCATCACCATAATGTTCATGGCCCCAACCACGCCAACAACACTACATGAAAAAGAGCACCAGTTAGGTCACATATCAGCAATAGACAAATCCACAGATTCCTTCAACCTGAGATGCAAAAGCTAACCACTTAACTCTATCAGCCACTGTATGCTGGCAACCAATGATTCTAGAAAGTCCTGCAATTTCCTCTCAAGCAAAAACACACCAGACTACCAGAGCTTCGGCCAAGTTTATGAACACAGGGATCTGCAGAAATAATGTTTCAGCTGCTGATTAGATCTCAAACCCCATTTCCTCTCCCCAAGCCAGTACAAATAGGACCCCCTAGATACTACCACACTTTTAAAGAAAATGGACAGGTCAATAAAAGATGAGGAACTAACTAAGCATTCCAAATACACAGATAGCAAATAGGGAATTCCCCTCTGTAATGGAGGGTTAATTGTGAGGCTTTAAAATAATGAACTCTTGAAGGGATCCCTTTCATCCATGGCTTAATCAAGAAGATAGCAGAGCTGTGGAAACACCAGACTCTCCTATCACAAAGCTAAATCCACACCTGTAATAACCATGTACAAACCTGCCAGAACTTTGAACTGCCAAATAATTCAAGCCTATTCTAAGTGGAGTCCAATAGCCTTTTGGCTACCAACCTTTATATTGTGGTAATTGGGAAAGCAAAAGCTTTCTCACTCACAAGGCAAATTGTACATATTATGAAAGTTAGGTCTAAGGGACTGGTAACCACTCAAAGGTAACACCTGCCGGCTGCCTCCAATCCGTTTCGGGTTTAATACCCGATATTTTAGCAACAAATCTAATAAATCTAAGTGTAGTGCTTGGTGTATTGATCTTTTTTGCAACTCCAATCTAATAAATCTAAGTGTAGTGCTTGGTGTATTGATCTTTTTTGCAGCTCCTCTAAGTGTTCCAGTCGATGGAGAAACTCACTGGCGAATTTTCAATGTTCTTGGAAAACCTGTCGATAATATAGGTTCTATAGATACTCACACAACATCTCCTACTCATAGATCTGCACCTGCCTTTATACAGTACAATATCAAATTATCTATTTTTGAAACAGGAATTAAAGTAGTAGATCTTTCAGCTCACTATCACCATGGAGGAAAAATTGGACTATTCGGGGGGTCCCAAGAGAGACTAGTCATCCTTGCATTCATAGGCCGTATGGAAAGACTACCAGCCCCGGTGTACTATACTCTATGTTACAATATCAAAAACCTTATAACCAGATTAGAGAGAGAGAGAGAGAAAGAGAGAAGAGAAGAAAAGAGAAAGAGAGAAGAAGGAGAAACAAAGCTGTCCAAAGAGGAGAGGACAGCCTGCGGCAAGAATAGAATAACTTGCCGCAGGACTGCTCCCTCATATATATATATATAGATAGATAGTACGTTCAAGGTGTTGGCACCACTTCAATATGCTTGGTTCTCTCGTAAAAGACAGGGTTTCTAGCAATGTAGATGGCTGCGTGGTTGTCACAGTACATCTTCATAGGTGTTGGCACAGGAAAACCCATCTCAAGAAGTAAAGATCAAATCCACATCAACTCAGCAGTAGTATGAGCCATCTATAATCTGCCTCAGCACTGGACCTGGCAATGGTGGTCTGTTTCTTGTTATGCCACGTAACCAGGTTACCTTCAACAAAGGTACAATACCCTATAGTAGACCGACAATCACTAGCCAAACCTACCAAATTTGCATCAGAGTATGCCACCAACTTCATATGCCTATTGGGACGATAAACAAGTTATTTACTAGGAGCACCCTTCAAGTATCGAAGGATCCAAACAACAGCATCCCAATGAGCCTTACAAGGGGACTGCATGAATTGACCAAGAACACCAACAACAAAGGATATGTCCGGTCTTGTGACAGTCAGATATATCAAGTTCCTAATTAGGCTTCTGTAAGAATGCACATCCTTGAGAAGTTCACCATCATTCACCCCAAAATTCTGATGAGGGTCCATAGGAATATCCACTGGCTTTAATGCAAACATACCAGTGTCAGACAAAAGATCCAAAAAGTATTTCCTTTGAGATAGGCTGATTCCCTTCTTACTTCTAATAACTTCAATCCCAAGAAAATAGTAAAGTTGACCTAAATCTTTGATCTGAAAATGCTGCTGTAAATACCTTTTCACCTCAGCTATACCATCATCATCATTACAGAGACAATAATATCATCTACATACACAACTAAGACAACAAACTTCCCTCCTCTGCGACGAACAAACATTAAATGGTCTGAAAAACACTGAAAGAAGCCATTTTTTGTCACGATTGCACTAAACTTCTCAAACCAGGCCCGAGGAGAATGTTTAAGCCAAAAAATTTCTTTATGCAACCTGCACACACATCCAACATTCTCCCCCTGAGCAACATACCCTTGAGGTTGCTCCATGTAGACCTCCTTGAGTAAGTCACCATAGAGGAAGGCATTTTTAATGTCCAACTGAAACAACGACTAATCAAAATTAACATCCAAGGAGATAAGAAGACGTAAGGAATTCAATCGGGCAACCGGAGAAAAGGTCTCAAAGTAATCAACCCCATAGGTCTGGGTATACCCTTTGACAACCAGACGGGCTTTCAGCCGCTCAACAGAACCATTAAAGTGGTACTTAATAGTGTAAACCCACCGACACTTCACCAGGTCCTTACCAGGAGGTAAATCCACCAACTCCAAGTATTACGGGTCAAGAGAGCATCCATTTCCCCATCCATGGCATGTTTATACTCAGGAATTGTACGAGCCTCAGTATGACTTTGGGGAATAGTATAAGAGGACAAGGAGAGAGCAAGACAAAGACACGAAGATGGAAGATGGGACAAAGGGACAAATTTGTTTTGCAGAACTAATGATTTTTTAGTGCAAGAGCATGTACCTTTACGGCATGCAATAGGTAAGTCATCAATAACACTGGGTAAGTCAACAGGCACAAGAGGACTAGGATCCGCAGCAAAGGTGAACAATGGTACAGGTAGGGATGGAGGTGGAGCAGTAATATTTGTACGGGGCAGCCCAATGTCTTCTTACGCTGATAAACCTGCAGTGGTAGGGTAGGGATAGGAACAATAGAAGGAATGGGTGGAGGTTTAGGAGTAGCCCATGTGTCCCCAAACAAGTTGTGTTGAGTAGAGAAATAGGAGGTGCCTTCAAAGAAGGTGACATCAGCATTAACAAACTGTTTTTGGGTAATTGGGCCATAACACCAGTACCCTTTCTGAGTACGAGAGTAACCCAAAAAAAATACTAAGTAGACCGTGGTTCCAACTTACCACTCGAGGGATGAAGATTGTAAACAAAGCAAACGCAACCAAAAACCCGCGGAGGTAAGTAGAAAGGAGGCAAACCAGGAAACAAAACCAAAAAGGAGACTTATTGGCAAGCACAGAGGATGGCATACGATTAACCAAGAAACATGCAGTGAGAACTGCATCACACCAAAAATGCTTAGGAACTTGCATATGAAACATAGTTGCACGAGCTACCTCAATTAAATGTCTATTTTTCCATTCCGCTACTCCATTTTGCTGTGGAGTATAGAAACAGCTAGTTTGATGAATCATCCCATGAGTAGCACAAAAAGAAGAGATCTTATTTTGAACAAATTCCAAAGCATTATCAAAACGAAAAATTTTGATAGGCACACTAAATTGAGTCTTTATTTCATTATAAAATTTTTGAAATACAGATAAAAACTCTAAACGATCCTTCAAGAAGTACAACAAAGTAAGAAGAGAGTGGTCGTCCACAAAAGTAATAAAATACCGAAAACCATACCTATTACTTGCCCGACAAGGACCCCAAATATCTGAATGAACTAAAGAAAAGAAAGACTGACTATGAGCCATGGGTTAAGAGGGAAAAGAAGCACGGTTATGTTGTCCCAACTCGCAGCCCTCAAACTCTAACCTATCTAAAGACTTAAACTGGTGAAACAGAATTTTGAGCCTAGATAAGGACAAATGTCCTAATCAACAATGCCACTGGCAAGAAGAAACTCCACCAACAGTAGTAGCAACTACAGAAGCAGAAGGGGCAGCAAAGGAGAGATAGTACAGTCCATCTTTCTCACACCCTCCACCAATCGTCTTCCTCGTGTGAAGATCTTAAAAAAGACAATGAGAAGAAAAAGAAGTTACTAAGCAATTAAGAGCTTTAGTCAACTAACTAAAAGAAAGAAGACTTGATGGAAATTTAGGAACATGCAACACCGAAGAGAGAGAGATGTCAGGACAAGAGAAATTGTACCATGACCAGCAACTGGTGTAGAAGTGTCATTCGCAAGAATTACAGGTGGTGAATGTGAACTAGAAGAAAATGAATTACATAGTGATGACTTACCAGTCATATGGGCAAAAGCCCCTGAATCAATAATCCAGGGTGTAGAAGTGGAGGCCAAGAAAGCAGGTGTACCTGCATGAGTTAAAGTAGCAGTGGAAGTGAAAACCCCAGCGGATGTAGAATCAGATTTCTCAAGACTCTGTATGCGACACATCAATTGATGAACCTCATCACAAAGGATGGAGGAAGAATCTCCTGAAGAGGGACCAGATTTAGTGTCACCGAAGGTTACAACATCAGAAGCTGCATGATTGACCAAGTGTTGGGCATAGTTGTCAAGGCGTCACCTAGACACCGTGACAAATATGGTGTTGGGCCCATTCTGGCTTTCCATACTTGGCCCAGCAAGTTTCAACGTTATGATTGGGTTTCCTACAATAAGAGCACTGTCCATTAGCATGATCAGTATGCTGCCCACCAGAACTACAACCACCAGAACCACAGCCTTGACCAGCAATGAAGGCAGAATTTTCTTTAGTGTATGAATCAACCTTGGAACGGGAAGCAATGCGCTGAAGCCTGAAATAGGTGTCATTGAGAGTAGGAACTGATTCACTAGCAAGCAAGTGACCCTTTACGGCCTTCAGATTAGAATTCAGACCAGCAAGAAATTTTGACAAATTCATTCCTTTCAGCTTTAAGCTTCTCAATGTCTGTAGTAAGTGGCTGAAACACATTCAGCACTTCAACCATACATTTGAAAGTACTGTAGTATTCCTATAGAGATTTGTCAGATTGCTGAAATTGAAACAGCTTCTCATACAGGTCATAGATTCAAGTCATACTCTTCTCTGGTGAATATGTTTCCTTCAAATCATCCCACACTCCCTTTGCAACAGTGTGAAACATGACATTGGCAGCAACAATATTGGGCTCCATACTATTCCATAACCAAATGAGAATAATTGCATTGTCCTTGACCCATTCATATAATCTTAGAATCAGATGCAGGACTTGAAGTAATATAACAGAGCTTATCCTTAGCCATAATGTAAACTCAAACAGCTTGAGCCCAAAGCAAGTAATTGGAGCTGCCTTTGAGCTTGAAAGAAGTAATCTGGACATTAACATTGTCAGTAGTATTCTTGTTCTCAGCCATGTCACAAGAAAAAAAAATAGCAACTCCAAAAATACGATAGCAAGTAATGTGATGACAAATCCAAAAATCGATTTGGATTAAAGAGGTAATAGGAGCAGTCCAAATACACCAAAAAGAAGGCTGGAAAGCACAACCATCAACAGGAAAAGCTCCACCACAATAAAGGAATTCCAGAAAACCAACTAGGAAGAAATTGACTTGTCAGGGTTTTGGTAAAGTAGCCAAAATCAATGACATAAAATTGCAAAGCCAAGAAGACAAAAGTAGATTCAGCAGCAAGGAGCCACGAATCCATAAACTTCATAAAAAAAATTAAAA
Source organism: Telopea speciosissima (assembly GCF_018873765.1). Lineage (NCBI taxonomy): Eukaryota > Viridiplantae > Streptophyta > Magnoliopsida > Proteales > Proteaceae > Telopea > Telopea speciosissima. The sequence continues at coordinate 34,058,138 of NC_057926.1, read as the reverse complement.
CAAAAAAAAAAAAAAAAAAAAAAAAAAACAGCTGCCAAAGAGGAGACCGATTTTGTCAGGGTTTTGCTAGAGATCGATCCATCAAGGTTGGAGCAGACTTCGATGTAGATTGCAGTCAGCAGCAGTATCTTCAAGTAAAACCAGGTACAATACACTCCATATATGAAGGAAGGAGTGATTAATTCATAAGAGATGCAGCATTAGGTGGCTGCACACCACAGGGAGAATCGAAAAAAGAGGAACCAGCAAAGAATGATTGAAGAAATTCTCAGATCTGATTACAAGATTCCTCTGATACCATGTTACAATATCAAAAACCTTGTAACCAGATTAGAGAGAGAGAGAGAGAGAGAAGAGAAGAGAAAGAGAGGAGAAGCAAAGCTGTCCAAAGAGGAGAGGACAGCTTGGGGCAAGAATAGAATAACTTGCCGCAGGACTGCTCCCTCATATATATATATATATATATATATATGGTGACTGCACACCACAGGGAGAATCGAAAAAAGAGGAACCAGCAAATAATGATTAAAGAAATTCTCAGATCTGATTACAAGATTCCTCTGATACCATGTTACAATATCAAAAACCTTGTAACCAGATTAGAGAGAGAAAGAGAAGAGAAGAGAAGAGATTGAGAGAAGGAGAAGCAAAGCTGTCCAAAGAGGAGAGGACAGCTTGCAGCAAGAATAGAATAACTTGCCGCAGGACTGCTCCCTCATATATATATATATATATATATATATATATATATAGAGAGAGAGAGAGAGAGTAAATTACTCCCCCTCCCCTCGATTATGCTCAAATGACAAACCCCTCCCCTGGGTATTGCGTAATGACTCTCCCCCCCTGCATTAACAAGATTCTATCAACCATACCCATTCCGTTAAAAATGGCTGTTAAGTGTTAGAAAAAGACCATATTACCCTTTGAAAGTTAAGTGTTAGAAAGAGACCATTTTACCCTCTGACAGTTAAGTCTTACAAAAAGACCATATTACCCTAGTTTCTTAAAACATTCTACTTCTTTCTCCTTTCCCTATCGTCTTCAACCATTGGAAAAGAGAAACTCGAAGATGAGAAGTTGAAAGCGCCTGCAACTCAAATCTCTTGGACCTGCAACTCATATCAGCTTGGATCTGCAATTCCCATCTCAGCTTGGACCTGCAACTCCCATCTCGGCTTGGACCGGTATCGCCCTTGATGAATCAGAGCAGTCCTGGCAAAAGATGGCCTATTGACGGTGATCCAAATGCAGGCCATCGTTGTCGGTAAAAACAACCTGAATAATCCCTTTGTCCCTTTGTCAACCCGATTTCAAAACCCAAAACCACCATGTACAGCGGCAAAATAGGCTATTGCTGGATGCAGAAAATGCCAACGACCCTCCTAATAGCATCCTAAAGGCTGGAACAGAGGAAGAATCGTCAAAGCAGAATTCTACACTGGAACACAAGACTAAATCCAAATCTGATAACGGTGCGCCGAGATCTAAGAAACCCATTTCGCTCCATCTCTGGTCTTTTATGGGTTTTCGTTCTTTTAATCCCTTTCCTCATGATTTGTCATACCAAAAGATTACGAATAACTGTGAATTCCTCATTTCCTGCGATTTTACCAGTGGGTTTTTTTTTTTTTTTTGTGAATCCTGTTAAGATTTTGGTGCGGCATTTCCTGATCTGTGCAAAACAAGAGAAAATTTTGTGGGTCTTTTGAGAATCCTTGGTTTTCGAAGGGTTACAGGTGAGGGTATGATGAGAGTTCTTTAGGATTGGAAGGATTTACAGTTTTCTTGGATTGAGGAAAATTATTAGGATGTAGTTAGATAAAAGTGAGGGCAGTGGAAATGGAAATCACCAGTTTGTGTTAGATCGAATGTGTGACAGCAGGGAGGACAATCAGACGACAATGTCCAATAATTTGCTTTTGTTCCCTGTGTCATCTTCTTCTCCGACGGTGGCGTTAATTATATTGAACATCATGTTTCTAAATTTGATACCCTTACAGGCGTGGCGATCAAGTATGGTGTCGATGTAAAAAACAAAAACTTCGGTGGAAACCAGTTGGTGCTGTTTGATTGTTCAAATCATTTTGTTTTCTGGTTTCTTATTCGTATAGTTCATCTGGGTTGGGGGCAAATGGTGTTGTAGGTAGAAGAAGAAGAAGAAGAAGAAGGGCATTAGGGAGGGTAATCTTGGGATATCACAATCATAAGGGTATTTGTGGGTTTAAATGAATATATTTAAGGTGATGTCATCACTTAACAGCCATTTTTAACGGAATGGGCACGGTTGATAGAATCTTGTTAATGCAGGGGAGGGGAGAGTCATTACGCAATACCCAGGGTAGGGGTTTGTCATTTGAGCATAATCAAGGGGAAGGGGGAGTAATTTACTCATATATATATATATATATATTTTGGAACCATTAAATAAACAAAGTACACAGGACAGAACTACCCCTGTATCCCACGATACTGTTCACGTGAACAGTATCATAGACCACACTGTTCACATGAACAGTGTCACAGCCAATAAGAACAATTTACCCCTGTAAACTCAACACTCTAAAATAGCAAAAGGGGGCTGGTCAGATGCATGGTTCAAAATCTCGCTGAGATCTCGAAAAACTTGAGCTGGTCGAGACGAAATACCATACGAATTACAAAATACACAGTTTTAGATATCTCGACCGATATTTCGGTTGATAATTCGGTGCTTTCGAATATCTCACCGAAATATTGGCAAACTGTACAAAGCACTCTATAAAAGTGCACTAACTCGAGTCTCATTTCGAGATTTTGAACTTTCTCGCTAGAGACGGTGCTGTTTTGGTCTGGAGAAGGGGAAAAACTTGGTTTCTTCACCGTTTGGCGACATCATCACTCTTTGCTATTAGGATCACTACGAAGAGATCGATTGCTGCCTATTCCTCCAGATTTGGCTACAATCAACCATTTCAGGTAAAGTTACTGTTCCCAAAATCTATTTTTTGGAAAAAAAAAAATATGAAAAATACTTGTTCTATGGGTATGGATTTTTTATTTATTACACATCGGAGGCCGATCTACAACCTCACAGTGTCGAAATTTTTTTTTCTATTAAAAAAAATTGATTTTCCTACAACAGAAATAGAAAAAAAAATAAGGTGAATATAAATAGGATAGGGCTCAATTATATATATGTTACACACCGGAGGCCAATCTATGACTTCACAGTGTCAAAATTTTTTTTCAGCACTTAAATAATTATTTTTAATTTAAAAAATTATGAAAAATATTTAAAATATTCTGTTTTGTTTAGAAAAATAAGGGAAATTTATGGTACAACAATTGAAGCACATATGAGGCTTCAAATGCTATACCATACTTGTTTATGTAACTATTGGCAAAAGACGATGAATTCAGGTGGGGCCACAAGACTGAAACAACATTTGGCAAGGAATGCAACAGATGTGATGGCATGCACTATGGTACCTGTGGAGGTTTCTAGGGCCATAGCTGAAAGCATGAGGGAAGAGAAGAAGAGCAAGGCAGAGAGGGAGAAGGTGAAGGCAGCATTTGAGGAGGCAGTTTGTGCGACCTGCCTAGACATAGTACGAGGGATTATAATAGTGATGATGACAGTGATGACCCTGTGTATGTGCCAGATGATGTGGAGACAGAGGCAGAGGCTAGAGATTTTAGGCAGGCACAAGCGAGGAGCATGTCCACCTTACGTGATAAGCTGGGCAGACACAGAGGAGGAGCTGGTCCGTTTAGTAAGCAGCCTTTTTTCCCTTCAGGAGATCTCAGAGTACTAGGGCACCTCCACCTCCACCTCCAGTTCAAGTGGTCCCACCACGAGTGGACCCCATACTACAATAGGATCCCGGCAAATTTAGATAAAAAGGCAACAAGAAGCCCAGAATTAAGGAGGCATTGGGTAATGTGAAGGGAATGGTTGCGGAAGCTGTGTCTAAGTGGTTGTTATTCTACAACATCCTGGCAAACGTTACTACGGGGCCCTATTACCAGCCGATGCTAGATGCAGTTGTTGAGGCTGGCCCAAGGGTCAAGGGGCCCACCACATATAAGGTGATGAATGTGTATTTACCTAAAGAGAAAAAAGAGCTACAAGAATATACAGATGAGCTGAGGGTAATGTGGGAGAGCTATGGGGTCACGATTATAAGCGATGGTTGGACTGGGCCCACAAGGAAGTCCACCATCAACTTTATGGTTTAGTGTGATTGGAGGAAAGTATTCTTAAAATCTGTGGATGCATGCATCTAAGGAGAAAAAAGATGCAAAATATATCTATAAGTTGTTAAAGGAGGTGGTTGGGGATGTGGGAGTGGAGAATGTTGTCCAGATTGTGACGGACAACGGAAGTAACTTCAAGAAGGTTGGCTAGAAGTTGATGAATAACAAAAAGTACCGGCTCTTCTAGACCCCTTGTGCAGCCCATTGCATTAAGTTGATGCTGAAGGGCATGGGAAAGCTAAAATTGGTGCAGAGTGTTGTTGAGAGAGCTAGACAGGTGAGCACCTTTGTTTACAACCACGAGTTTGCACTGAACCTGCTCAGGGAGAAGTGTGGTGGGGACTTGGTCAGGCCCGGAATCACCAGATTTGCCACAAACTAGATTGCATTAAGAGTTTTGAGACGAAGAAGACTGGACTTAGAGCTATGTTTGCATCTGAAGAATGGTTTGGGTGGAGGGAGTCAAGTTCCACTAGTGGTAGGGCAGCACAGGAAACTATTGCATCTGAGTTTTGGATCCAGTTTCTCGAAACTGAGACTGTTCAATTGTGGTTTCAAGCCCACCATGCTACAATCGTATGTTGTTGTGGACATGATGAAAGACAGAGTCTACAGTATGCTGTCACGTCGCAGAATATCTAAAGATTATCAAGGACCACTGGGAGCTTCAACGTATGCAATCACTACATAAAGCTGGTGAGTATTCAATTTATGTGTCTAATTCACATTACATTTTGTTATTCATACCTTTATAGAATATGTAATAGATTGACAATATCTATATGTCAATTTTCAGCATATTACCTAAACCCCAAGTATCAACATAACCATACACTTGGGATGAATACGGACCTTATAGAAACAGTGAAGGTACCGGTTGCAAAGTTGGAGCAAAATAAAACCCAACAGGCTAGTTGCAACAAGGAGCTGAGTTTTGTAGTTCTTTACGAATATAACAAATAATTACTTATAATGGGGTTCCTAACATTTACATTTTTCCAAATGGGTACAGATGAAAAGTTTCAGAGATGTGTCCGGGAGTTTTGGATCCCCAACCGCAGAGGCTGGCCGAAATGGTGGTGATGTTGATAAGCAAATAAGCAATTAAGTAGTATATTCTCTTTCTTACATATGTATTTAAACTTGTGGAATACAAATAACATGTGCTCTCGTTGTAATGCAGCTGAATGGTGGGTGTTGTATAGGAGCTCAGTAGAAAATTTGAAGGTGGCGATCAAGGTCCTATCCCAGAAATGTCCCGCCTCCGGCTGTGAGCAAAACTGGAGTATGTTTTCGCTCATCCACTCAAAGAGGTGCAACCGTACAATCAATTAGGCTCCCAATGCTTAGCTGAGTTGGTATATGTGCACTAAGATAAGAGGCTGAGGATGCAACACATACGCCTAGGTATGGAGAACGAGACTTCCTAGATCGAGCTCGCTGACGGTTTCCAAATCGAGTCAGATGATGAGGATCTTATAGTAGATTGGGTTAGGGATAGAGGTGAGTCGGTGATGGATCAACCTAAGGGTAGGCCTGACCCCCATATAGCCAGTGAGATGGGTGTTAATATGGATGAATACATGGCTACAGAGGGTCGGATACACTCACAACCCGATCGTTCGAATCAACACCTGGTGTAGATGATGATATGGACCTTGATTGGTCGCCACTTCCTCAGGTAGTCAGCTGACTTAACCTCGCATACGTCTACTCATGGAGGTGATGGAGACGACGACGATGATGGTGACGGTGACGACAATGATGATGAGGGTGATAGTAGTGACGGTAATAGATATTAAGGAATGTGAGAGCAGTATAATCAAGGAGATGAGATGCAGGAAGCCCAGTCGGAGCCGGTTCGATTCACTGAGGAGACCCAGTTTGATCATGCCACACAGGATACGGACCACAGAGCACATCCATCCAAGTCCTACAAGAGAGGGAATCGTCGCTGGTTTGGAGCAAATAGGCAGGTTAACTGTATTGACATTGATAGCTTGTCTAGCACTATGGGTGGGATGAGTATAGCGGAAAGGAGAGTTAGTAGGCATTGGCGTGCCTCATCTTTTACCGGAGAGAGCCTCATCTCAGAGTACAATTTATATGGGCATTCCATTGGCATTGGGGAGCATGGATCTTCTTCATCTGTTTCCGACTTTCCGGTTTTGAGTATGACACGTACTCACAGTCATAGGGACATACTGGATCGTCCTTTGTCGACAGTTTCTTCGCCTATCCAACCCACCATCCGTACATGCATCCGTATGGACTCTTATGAGAGTGGCTCAATGACTGATCTTCACATTACAATGACCTATATACCCTAGGATAGGTTACATGCAGTATGTAGATGAGACCATTTACAATGCAGTTGTGGAGGAATACTCTCGTTCCTTCTCGAACACTATGACGTGGCATTCATATGTCATGCAGACAGAGAACAACGCACGTTGTCTCCATCAGATGTGGAGCGGTCTCGATCCACCACATTATAGTTCATATCACTAGGCAGTCACTTGTTGGGAGTTGGGACTTGGGAGACTTATGTATTATTGTTCATTGTACTTGGTACATGGTATGTAGCAACCCCAAACTAACCAGACATAACTGAGACCGCACAAGGTAAAACCATACAACACACAAGCAAAGGAATCTAACATCCATACCTATAACACATCAGATCATAATATAAGCAGAAGACTTACTGTTTATATTAGGGTTATGTACAATCCATACAAAACTGAGTAAGATCTGATGGCAACAAACTAAAAACTTACTTAACAAAGTAAGTAACATCTTCTGTCTGGTCCTTTACATTGACATTCCATGTATATATACATACATTTAATCCCAAAAAGTAAAACAGAAAAAACTTCTATGGTTCTTCCTTGACAATTCCCTTGCCCTTGTCCGCATACTTTTGATCTGCATATAAGATATACAACATAGGATGAGCTAACAGCCCAGTGAGTGACAATACATAATCATGCTATTCAACTCAAGAACATATCTTCATATGCATACTCATTGATTCAATTTCAATGTCACAATGCCATATTAATCAAACATTGTATCATATGCATAATGCATGACTATCCATTACTTCTTCTTCATAATTCCTCTGAGAAGTATCTCATTCCTCCCCCCTGTTAAATGAGATAACTCAGTATACATCTCTAATGAGGTTCAATGCATGAATATGCAATTCAATACTTACATCTTATAGCAAAACAAGCATTTCAAGAGGCATTCTTTCATTCATTTAACATGCATTACCACAGTGTACAGCATTTATTCATACAATAACAGTTCATTCATATGAGTAATCACAGCCAAAGTTTAAAATCTTGTTTCGTTTCGGTGTTTCAGTGTGACCAAAATTTTCGAGATACCGAAATTTCATCGAAGTACGGTATTTTTTCTATGAGTTTTGCTTGGCCATTTGTGGATGTAAAATCCCAAAATAACCGAAATTTCTGAAACGAAATGACCGAAATTACCAAGATTTCTGAAATTTCCGAAAGGAGATGACCGAAATTTTTGAAATATTGCATTTTTTCAATTCGAACTTGGTTTCATTCGACTTGACCGAAATACGCGAAATATTTTTCGACCGAGACGAAACGAGTTTTTGAACTATGATCACAACTCAATACATGAACGTACTGTCCAATCTGTTATTGATAACATGCCATCACATACATTCCATTCTTGCATCACAATATACAATATCCATCGATTATGTATATCAACTCACCTATATCGTATTTGCCAATCACAAACTTCAAGTAGAGTTCCAATATGGTGTGCCCTCCCTAAAGGATTTAGCTTATTTAAAGCACTACACATCCATCCAGTCTGTCCCTTTCCAAGTCATTAAGCAGACATCTCCTTTTATTATTCTTTTATTCCTCGGTCAAGGATTACGTCTTAGGACACCATTCACTAATACCAAAGTGGGGAGAGTGGAGTCCTTGACAGAGTCCTCTTATGGCCTTGAAATCCTTCCCTAGGACACCATTCACTAATACCAAAAAAGCAACTGCTTCCAAGACAGCCTTAATCCATTCTGCCATTTCAAATCAAAACCCATCATCAGCCCCATCACATCATCCAACAAAGTCCATTGCATCTGATGATATATTTTTGTCTCGAAGTCATAACTGCAAATAGGGCAAGAGATTGCTGCTTGGTTGTGTAGCCTCTGCACCAGCGCAGGGGCCAATGAGAGCATGCACAGGGGTATTAACACGGATGGGATTATTGATTTCAGTAGGGGCTGGGCAGTAATTTCATGTGCTCCTATGTCTGGGCGCAGTAGCCACGTGACAAAGCAGCGTTCTTTTTCCCTTGCAAATAATACATACACCAGCACTCCTAATATTCTGACCCATACTCTTTCAAGCAATTAGAATTCCATCAAGGATGTCTATAATATAGAAAAGTCCCTTGATATGGGCCAATCACCCTCACTGAACCCCCTTCTAAGCCTCCAAGCGTTCACTAAGAATTTACACATGCTAGGGCAGCGAGAGTGTTCGCTACTGTTTCACCTGAAAGCTCGAACTGTTAGGGAAGGGCAGCGTAAATATATACATCAACAGTCCCCTGCACATGCAGGCCAAGATCACATGGTCTTTGTACGTGGCCAAGATCGCATGGCATCTAGAGAGAAGAAATGTTGGGAAAAAAAATCTTCTGATGCACTTCCCAGGGGTCGAACACATGACTTCCCTGCTGTGATACCATGTTCGCTACCGTTTCACCTAAAAGCTCGAACCGTTCGGGAAGGGCAGCATAAATGTATACATCAACAAACACACACACACACACACACACACACACATGCACACAGAGATCATATATCACTGACTTAGATCACATTTTTGGAGAGATAGAGGCACAGGAAAGGAGGAACAGAGAAAGGCAGAGGGAAACTTGAATTGGAATCGAAAGCCAAAAAAGGAACTCTTCATTCATAAGAGATTTCATCATAGTTATCAAGGCGTCGCCATGGCGGTGTCCAAGCTCCTTGCTTGCCTTGGTTGCCTTGGGCGCCTAGGCGGGCACCTTACCACCTTGGTGTCACCTTGATTTTAGATCCTCTCCCACGCCATGATCGCCTTCCCGCCTTGATAACTATGGATTTCATTACATGGGAAAAGAATATACATGATCTGATCCTAGAAGAATGACATATGAGTATGTTGGATTGGAAACCAAAAGAGGCAGTAGGAGCTCCTTAAAGGTCTTTTTTCCTGCCATAAGGATCAATAAAGGAGCTTTCGCTTCTGGTGTCATTGAGTATAATAGCTGTGTCTAGCCTTGGCCAGCCATCAGCACCAACTCAGGTCTTAATGCTTACCACTGCGTTCCATTTTTGGGTCAATCAAACAGTCTTCCAATTTCATGGCTGTCAAACTTACAACTGCAACACAACTAATTGTAGCTATACATGAGCATCTATAAGCATAGGTAGCAGTAAAGCGGCATTTGGTAAAAGTTCATAAACTACACATAACATGAATATTGAAGTTGTCAAAAGGAGGGTAAACACACACATCCTACAAATAGTGAAAGCAAATAGAAAAAAAAGTAATTATTTTGGTAATAAAAGCTAGAGGGCAGGCCTTGGTGCAATGGTAAGGTTGCTCCATTGTGACCAAGTGGTCACGGGTTTGAATCTGAAAACAGCCTCTCCGCAAAAGCAGGGGTTAGGCTGCATAAATTATGACCCTCCTCAGACCCCGCAGTGGCGGGAGCCTAGTGCACTGGGTACACCCTTTTTCTTTTTGGTAATAAAAGCTAACAAGTTTAGCAAGAGAAATTAAACATATGGTGCTTAACTCAAATCTCATCATGTCAATGTTTGCATAAAAGACAAGGAAGTTCAGCTTTGGCCATTCTTCAAAAATTTGTAATTAACCTGAAGTTTAGAGAGCAAAACACCTGACTTACCTTTATAATAAATGGAACAACTCCAGGAAGACTACTAGGTAATAGCAAACCTCTGCGAGCCAATTCAGCTAATGCTAAGCAACCTCCATGCCATGAACCATCTCCCTGTTAAAAATCATATGCTATATCAATGAAAGACCATTATTGTGGCCACATTTAATAGAGATAACAAAAGAGGTTGTTCCCAACTTCCCAGATTTTTAATTTCTCTAGATCAAGTAATTGCAAAATACATCATATGACAATAAACAGTAGTCGCGAAGGAGCTATCAAACCTCAACTGGAGAGAAAAGCTCCAATACTGATGATAGGACTTCATCCGCAAGTTCAGATGTCAAACATGCAGTTACACGACCTAAACCTTTTGCTGCAGACCAGCGGACAACAGTATCCTGCACCGAACAATCATGATGTCTTTGAATCGGGAAATAACAGCAAGAATCAAGGGAAGGAATCCATCAGGCTGGAAGTTTTCATTGACTTACGGTTGAGCACTAATACAACCACATTTTTTTATTTGTAAGTGAGAAGAGAGAGAAAACGAACAAAAAAAGGAAAAGCTCAAATCCAAAGAGAAAACCTCATAGTACTCTATCATGACAATCAACAGAATAAACCCACCGCCGAGACAGTACAGTAACATGATAGACAACAAGCAATAAAGACCCTGAACACAAATATTTATGCAATGATCACCCCTAGTAGTAATGTAGGATCATTGAGGGAAAATATACTAATTGAGTATAGGTTTAGGTCTAATGAGGACTGATAACTGGGCTTGCTGACTTTAGTTCAGGCTAGGTGTCAGGTCAAAATTAGAGCTGAAATGTCTGAAATTTAGAATACGAGTTAATAAAACTGGGGTTTAAAAAAATAGATTTTGAATTATACTACTGCTTAATACACTAGAATTTTCTATTGCACGAGTCTCCAGCCAGTTGATAGGAAAGAGGCTTAATGATGTTTCATCATTCATGAGCTTTTGGAAAATGAAGTGGCAGATATATGGAGTGTATAGCTTTCAGTTTTTGGGTGTGGGAGATCGGAATTTAGTGGGAAGTACGGAATTAGGTACCGGAACTCTTACAAACTTCTGACCAGTGGTCTTATGATTAGCTTCTTATGAGAGAATGCTAGCAGAATAATATAAAAAACAAAAACAAGAGAAAAAAAAGGAACCAAAGACCCCAAGTTTCACACTACGATTTCTAGCCTTCACAGTATCAATTTGAGAATTGAGAGTAACCCCTTTTTATTTCTAGATATACAACAGAAAAGAAGATTAGTAAGAAAGGAGAGGAAACAAAGCAAAGAATGTGAAGGTATCGACATCCAAAAACTCCCAGAGACACAGTAGCTCCTAGCAAAATCTAAGAAACCAACACACCATATGACACACCCCCCACCTCCCCCAAAAAAATTAGTAGAGAAGAAAAGAGGCCAACATAGATATAGATCAACGTAACAACCAGAAGTTTTGTTTATTATCTTACTCCTCTCCAATTTTTTCAAAGGTCTAACCTCCCCCACAACCCAGAAACAACCAACTGGATAGATCTCTTTTGCCCCAATCTGCCCCCTATCTCTGCCCTTTTGGAAAAATTAACACAATGATCTAACAACCCCCCCCCCCCCCCCAAAAAAAAAGCATTATTAGCCCAAACTTTTTCCTTATTTCATGTTTTATTTTCTGAAGCACTAACCCAAGAAGAGAAAACATATTCCACCCCGCTAACATAAAGCCAAAGGCTTCTTAGCAAAACCACACCCTCCTGCAGATGATAAGAGGCAACCCGACAAAGTAGCAACCTCTATCCCGACCACTGTAATAAGTGCTCAGAGTTCTCTCAATAATGGAAGGTAAAAGGTCTTCAATCCCCAGCAACCTCCAAAATCCCCTTCTTTTTCGACATAGAATAATTGGCAGTTGCAACTGAAGACCTTTAGAGTTTAGACAACAGAATCTTACCAGAATAACCTTTCAAAAAGAGGAAGTGGCACTCCATTTGGCTAACACCAAATCCTCAATAATACCTATATCCAGTTCTAAATCAGCAAACCTCCCTGCTGAACTTCACCACAAGAAGCTTCCCAATCTCAAATCACCACCTCGACAGCATTAATTGATAAACAAATCCCCACATTCTTGATGAAAGCAACCCAATTTTCCAAATTCTTTGAAAATGCTACATGAGAAAATGCATTAATGGGGCCACTCAACATTTTATTTGAAATGGTAGGCTGCAGAATATACAGAGAAACCCAAAGCAACACCCAGCATCCAAAATTCCAAACTTGCATTAAGAAAAATGTAACAGATGCTTAAAGACTGACTCAACTAATGCAACTCAAGTAGGAATCCAAACCATGACCCAAACACAAATGCTTAAACACTGTCTCAACTTTATTTGGCACCCAAACCAGACCTTTAAGGCAAAAAAAAACCCATGGATGCTTATTTTCTCTAGGATAAGGTGGTGCAGCCAAAAAGGAGATACTTTGAAATCATTTACTGATGAAGTGGTCAAACAAGGAAAGTGGGACTTTGAAGGAGACACTAACATGATGTGGAATGAGGTGAGTACTTGTATTAAGAAGATTGCTAAAGATGTCCTAGGCAAATCGAAAGGAAAACGTCATTCCTCTATAGAGACTCAGTGGTGTAATGATAAGATTCAATCAGCCATTAAGACCAAGAAAGCTAGTTTTATGATATGGCAAAGGACTAAGGATGTAGAGAATCTACAAAGATAAATTTACTAGAAATGAAGCTAAGAAGATCGTGGGAAAAACAAGGGAGAAAAAACATGAAGATCTTTATAACAATTTGAGTACAAAGGAAGGGGAAAGGAACAATAGAGATCTCGACCATGTTAGATGTATTAAAAGTAAAGATGGTAAAGTACTAATAAGGGATGAGGACATTGAGAAGATATGGAAAGACTACTAAATGAAGACAGTTCGAGTAATAGTATTTCAGAAGATTGCATTACCCATCAAGACACCACATGGCGTAGATATATACGAAAAATTAGGGTGTTTGAAGTAAAAGAAGATTTAAGGAGGATGAAAATAGGCAAGGCACAAGGCCTAGTTGAGGTACCAATAGAAGTGTGGAAGAGCTTAGGAATTTGTGGTTTATCTTGGCTAAGCAAGCTGTTTAATAAGATTATGAACACAAGCAAAATGCCAGATGAATGAAGAAGCACTATGGTTCCAATTTACAAAAATAGAGGTGATATACAGAGTTGCAAATTGCAATAACTATAGAGGCATAAAACTAACGAGTCATCTATGAAAGTATGGAAGAGGGTTATTGAAACCCATCTAGGACAAGAAACTACTATTACGGAAAACCAATTTGGTTTTATGCCAGGAAGATCCACGACAAAAGCTATTTACTTACTTAGGAGAGTCGTGGAAAGATTTAGAAATTGCAAGAAGGATCTCCATATGTTCTTTATTGACATAGAAAAAACTTATGACGAAGTCCCTAGAGAGTTAATCTGACAAGTACTAGAGAAGAGAAGTGTTCCAAGTAAATCTGTGGACATAATTAAAGATATGTATGATGGTATGGTGACATGTATAAGAACTGTGGGGGGTCAACGTTGTGAATTCCCAATTACAATCAGGCTACATCAAGGATCAGCTTTAACCACTTATTTTTTTGTGCTTATCATGGATGATTTAATCAGAGACATTAAAGATGAGGTTCCTTGGTGTATGCATTTTGCTGATGATATTGTTTTGGTGGAGTTATGGAGATCAACGTTGGAATCAAAAGGTATTAAGACAAGTAGAATGAAGATGGAGTATATGGCGCGTAACTTTGGTTATACTAGGACGGATAATGAGGTAGTGAAAATTGATGAGAAGGAGATTCCGCGAAGTGATTATTTTAGGTATCTGGGCTAAGTCATAAAAAAAGAAGGTGATACAGAGGATGATGTTTAACATAGAATTAAAATAGGATGGATGAAGTGGACAGGTGCATCCAGAGTGTTGTGTGATTGATGTGTTCCTTATCCTTTTTTACGACTCTTTAGTTTCTTAATTAGATTGGGACTAGGTTGCTTTGTAATTGGGTTATTATAAATAAGAGTATAAGGCTGAGCAGAGAAGGACAGAGACTGAAGAGAAAAGAGTTACGGTTGAAGCTGTGAGACGCAGCAACAGAGACTGAAGAGAAAAGAGTTACGGTTGAAGCTGTGAGACGCAGCAATGGTGAAAGACCGTGGGTGAGAGACCGTGGGTGAGAGGCCTTGGGTGAGAAGATGATAGGCTGAGAGAGCTGATCCTATACCCTTTTCTTCTTCTTCTTATCCTTTTTATGTTCTTGTTTCATATGCAAACAGAAAAAAAAAAATAAAATAAAAAGCAATAAAAGTTTCAGTAATTCAATTTGTTCTTCCTTATTTTGATCCTGGCTGCAATCGATCTTTAATTTTTCTTATTATCAGTTTACTGTGACACACACACACACAGTATATATATATATATATAGTGTGTGTGTGTGTGTGTTAACCAGCGTATGTCTTTAACCGTTTTAGCAGCCTCAACACCCTATTCTCTTTGCGGATTGGAGAGAATTGTTGTTCATCGATATTGGTCGTTCTTGATGATCGTTGTGGTGAAGGTCATAATGCCAGAGGAATCATTACCGCAGGGCAGAGAGGGGGAGGTCATATGCCGTAAAATTGATTTTCAACAGAATAAAAATTGCTTCTTATTCTATTTCTGAGCAAGAAAATTTCTCTTCCTTTCGTTGCTAGTCCATTGACTTTCTAGATATGAATGTTGCAGTTGATTTTATTGGTTTTATTTTATTTGCTCAGATTTATCTAACTCCCATCACTCAAAAACCATATTGCTGTTCCTGCTCCTGGTTACATTCTGTTCTGACCTAACAGATTTATGTTGGTGATATTGGGACTAAACAAATTCCCTTTGAGTACTCCCCTGCATTATTCGTCGACGTGTAGTGCTACACGTGA
This sequence comes from Telopea speciosissima, assembly GCF_018873765.1. Taxonomy (NCBI): domain Eukaryota; kingdom Viridiplantae; phylum Streptophyta; class Magnoliopsida; order Proteales; family Proteaceae; genus Telopea; species Telopea speciosissima. Next base: position 34,042,941 of record NC_057926.1, on the reverse strand, counting down.
GGGGGAAATGGAGTACTGTTATGATGGAATGGAGATTTCTCCCTATTGCATTATTTGCCTGTCTTCTTGTGAAGAACTGAAGATTATTTATTCAATGGAATATTGTTATGATGGAATAGAGTTTTCTCCCTATTGCATTATTTGGCTGTCTTCTTGTGAAGATTATTTATTCAATGGAATATTGTTATGATGGAATGGAGATTTCTCCCTATTGCATTATCTACCTGCCATCTTGTGAAGATTATTTATTTTGCCTGTCTTCTTCTGTGTCTCCCGTTGGAGATTATTTGTGCCTTCTTCATGAAGATTTTTTCTCTTACTAGTGAAGATTATTTGTGTCTTTCTCATGAAGATTATTGCTCATCTCCTTGTTGGAGATAGTTGCTTGTCTTCTTATCCAAGATTGTTATTGTGGATTTCTTCTCACTAAAGAATTTTTCCTGCCTCGAGATCTTCCTGTTGAAGATTAATCCCGATTGTTTGTCTGAAGATCTTCGAGATTTCAGATTTGTGGCCAACAGCAATGATTGATTCATCTTCGACTTCTGCAATTTTATGGGCTTTTACTGTTGTTACTGTCTGTAATTTCCTGGCATGCGGCTGATATTTTCTTCCACTTATAATGTTATCTGGATTTCTTCTTAACAAGATTTCTCTCTGGTGCTGATGATAGTGGCTGATCTGTTTATGATCAATCTGGAACTGCAACCACAAGATTCTGCTTTCTCCTCTATCTCTGATATATTTATTTCAATCTGGTCCTGCTGGTTATTTATGTTCTGGTTTTTCAAGCTGGATATATATATAGAGAGAGAGATGCTCCAACTTGAAGAGGAGTGTTAAGACTACTGGGGTAAAATTGCTGGCTATTAGTGCTTATTAAGTGTGGTTGTTTATTAGTTATTGTCTACCATAGGGGCATTTTGTCTTTATATGTTACTATTTTAAGTTGTGAGAAGATATACATAGACTAAGCAGTACATAAGTGATTATAAATAAAGTGGCTACCGGTGGGAAAGTTTACACACTCTTTTTCTCTCATCCAATAGTCTTCTCCTCCATCTCTTCTTCTTCCATCGATTCGCTTCTCTCTCTTCTTCTTCTTGATTTCTCTTGCAGTTTTATCTTGTTTATTTTGTCACAGTAATCACACAACAAACTGAAGGAAAAAAATATCAGTTTAAGATGTTCACTAATCTCCAAAAATCCAGAACAAGATCCATGATTAAAACAAAGTGAAGGCAAAAAATATTCACACATGTCCCAAGTACAAAAGATCCATGAATAACGCCTTCCATTACCCATGGGTCACGAACTTGCAATGTATTTGAATGGACCAAGTACAGACAAGTCAAATTCACAGTGTAAGATTTTCACTAATCTCCAAAGACCCAGAACAATCTTAGAAGCCCAGGAAGTTAAACTACAAGTGTTACCTACTACCAGTTAATTATTCACTCTAGTACATAAGCAAGTATCTCACAGTCCCTAAATATTGGAAGAATCCAAAGTTTCAACCACATTTTTAATTTTATCTGATTGTACAAACACAGAAACTATGGAGTTGAATCTGTTCTACATACTGAATCTCTCAATCCTGACAATAGCAGCTCAATAATCTCCTCTACAATTTCTGGAACATCCATATTGTCTTCTTGTGTGCACCTTGCATTTTGTTCTGAATTCCAGGAGTTCACATTCGGATCATGGCTGCATCGATCATGTTTGTCAGTAACAATTTCTGAAATATTCTCTCCCAATGAACTGCTTTTCCCCTGCATGAAAAGTAAATGGTTCAACAACTCAACAAGAGAATGCCATCAGAAGCTATACTGGTTTAGTATTCTCAACTCTGAAGTCTGAACATCTCTATACCAACATCTAGCTGAATTCATTATATGCATACTTTCTAACTCAAAGAAAAAGATGAAAAAAGAAGCCCCAGGCAAACTAATACAAACAACAGACCATTGAAGATACACAAAGGGGAAGCCTGAAAAAACATTTCTCAATATAATTAGCATAGACTGCCCATACATATGATCATCAATGATAAATAGAGACAAAGTCTAGACACCCATAGCATAATATAATTAAGATAGAATTAGGAAATCAAGCAGAGAAAGAATCAACATAATTTATATTTTAAGTTTTAATCAGCAGTAGAAAAACTTCCAACAGTTACAGACAAATATTAATGATAGCTGAAGCAACTCCAAAAGAAAATTTGTGAAGTCCTTGAGTAGTTGATAGTCGTGATATATAGAATACCTAACCTCTTAAATGTGAAACATATTGTTAACAAAAGAGATTTAGGAATAATGCTTGAATGATCAAGACTAACCCCAAGCCTTTATTTATAATAATGAAGTAGAGATTACAAGGACAAAACTGCCCCTAACATAGCCGACATAGGCAGTACATAACATAATAGAACATAAAACATAAATAATGAAAGGGAAAAAGTCCAGAATACCCCCACGGTATTCTAGCCAATACAATCCAACACTCCCCCTCAAATTGGTGCATATATGTCATGCATGCTCAACTTGACTAAAATAGGGTGAAACACTTTGCCACTTAATTCCTTTTCTTGAACACATCGGCTAACTGATCAGCAGAATTCACAAATGGAACACAGATGAGTCCGGCTTCGAGCTTCTCCTTGATGAAATGTCGGTCGACCTCCACATGCTTAGTACGATCATGCTAGACAAGATTATGAAGGATGCTAATGGATGCTTTATTATCGCAATGTAGCATCATCGGAAGGTGGCAGCAACACCAATATCCTGCAACAATCCTCTAAGCCACAAAAGTTCACAGATTCCTTGTGCCATGGCACGGAATTCAGCTTCAGCACTAGACCTTGCCACAACATTCTGCTTCTTGCTATGCCATGTGACAAGGTTGCCACCCACCAATGAACAATAGCCAGAAATGGATTTTCTATCAGTAGAGCAAGCCTAATCAGCATCAGTATAAGCTTTAACTCTTAGATGACCACTAGGAGATAAAAGTATCTCTTTTCCTAGAGCAAACTTCAAGTATCGCAAGATGCGAAGAACTGCATCCATGTGAGAGGAATAAAGATCATGCATAAACTGGCTTACCAAACTCACGGCAATGGCTATGTCTGGTCGTGTATGGGAGAGGTAGATCAACTTGCCTACTAATCGCTAATAACGACCTTTGCAACAGGTTCACCTTCTTTCTTCCTAAGTCTAGAAGTAGCTTCAACGGGAGTATCTGAAGGATGACACCCTAACATTCCAATCTCAGACAATAGATCTAAGATATATTTTCTTTGAGAAAGAAAGATGCCCTTTGAAGATCGAGCAACCTCTATCCTTAGAAAATATTTTAGAGTTCCCAGATCCTTTATTTCAAACTCACGACCAAGGAAGAGCTTCAATTTGTTGATCTCATTACCATCATTGCTGGTCACTGTAATATCATCAACATAGACTATGAGGATAGTTACCTTATCACCAACTCGTTTGATGAACAAAGTATGATCAGCATTGCTTTGTTTGTATCCCACAAAAACATAGCCATGTGAAATCTACCGAACCAAGCTCTAAGTGACTGCTTCAACCCATAGAGAGCCCTCTTCAATTTACAAACCTTGCCTGTGGTAGTACCATCAGAGAAGCCTGGTGGAATATCTATATATACCACTTCCTCTAGTTCTCTATGGAGGAAGGCATTCTCCACATCCAACTGCTGAAGATCCCATCCAAGATTCACGCACAAGATAACAATACTCTTACAGTATTGAGTTTTGATACTGGTGCGAAGGTCTCCTGGTAGTCAACTCCATAGGTCTGAGTAAAGCCCTTTGCAATCAAATGTGCCTTGTATCGATCCACTGTTCCATCTGCCTTCTGTTTGACCACAAACACCCATTTACATCCCACTGGTTTTTTCCCTGGAGGAAGAGCCACAAGATCCCACGTATTATTTTTTTCTTAATGCTCTCATTTCTTCCAACATTGCTGCCTTCCACTTTGCATCTGTAGATGCTTTTTGCCAATTTTTAGGAATGGAAACAGAAGAAAGAGAAGATATAAATAAACGAAAAGAAGGAGAAAGAGAACTATAAGAAATGAAACGAGATATGGGATGCAGAGTGCAAGTCCTAGTACCATTGCAATAAGAAATAGGTACGTCGGAGGAAGAAGGCATACCGGAAGAATAAGAGTCTGGATCCTGAGTCGGCAACTAGATAGGTATTGGTGCTCTCAGTGGATTGAAGCTGCCCTTTGCTGGAACATCTATTTTTATAGGTGATAACGTTGGAGTCGTCAATTCTCTTTTGAAATTTACTAATGGTTTTCTGTACTGGAGTCAACTCCCCCTAAATAGGAACATCACCATCATTTGTTTCCATGGTCTCCCCCTGTAAAGGATTCCCTTCTGGTGAAGGGGCAGTAGTCATTGGGGGCTGGGCAACAGCCATAAAAGGCTGAGTAGTAGCCATAGAAGGCTGGACAGCAGCCGTAGGAGGCTGGACAGTAGCCATAGGGGGCTGGACAGCAGGCATAGTAGGTAAAAGAAGGGGAACCTTAAGAGAAGGAACTACATCTTCACTAGAACTCTCCCCCTGAAGAGGTGGTGAAGAATAATATGAAAGGGTTTCATGAAAAATAACATCCATACTGACCATAGTACAAGTGTACAACGGGGAGGAGGATGATAACACTTATAGCCTTTTTGGGTTGCGGAATAACCCAAAAAAATACAGCATAACCCATGGGGTTCAAGTTTGCCATGAGGTCTTGTATCTCTAGCATAACAGACACAACCAAACACTTTGAGTGGAATCACAAAGGAAGAATTCCCAAGTAAAATATCAGCAGGACTACGAGAATCAATTACCCGGGAAGGTAATCAATTAATAAGATAATCCGCAGTTAGGACAGCATCACCCCAATATTGGGATGAACATGTCGAGCAAACATCAATGCTCTAGCCACTTCCAATAAGTGCCGGTTCTTCCTTTCAGCCACACCATTTTGGGCCGGGGTATCAACTAGTCTGGTGAAGAATTCCATTATCAGCAAAATATTTTTGAAATTGGGATGCCTTGTACTCGGTTCCATTGTTGCTTCTCAAAATTTTGTGAGTACCCTGGAACTGAGTTTGGATCATTTTATGAAAGTGCTGAAAACATGAAAAATTTGATTTCTTGTATGTATAAGACAAACCCATGTGTGTCGAGAATGACAATCAATAAAGGAAACAAACCAACGACGACCAAAAAGAGAGGATTTACGATTAGGCACCCAAACATCAGAATGTACCAAATGAAAACAAGAAGAACTCCTTTTATTTGATAAAGAATAAGTAGAACGTGTCTGTTTGGCCAGAACACAAGCCTCAAAAAAAAAGTCATCCTTACTACATTTGGTGACTAAAGCAAGAAATAAATGTGCTAGAATTCCTAATGGGGGGTGACCTAATCTAGAGTGTCATTGGTAAAGTTCAAAAGAGACCAAGGAGTTCTGGTGTAATGGAGAAGGTAATGGTGGTGGAGAGAGACGGCCATCATCAAGAAGGTACAATCTACCTTGCACTTTACCCAATCCAATCGTCTTCCCAGATGTCAGATCCTGAAAAACATAATGGGAAGGAAAAAAAGTTACTTTGCAATTAACATCACGAGTAATACTACTAATGGAAAGAAGATTAGTAGTAAAATTAGGAATATGCAAAACAGAAGACAAAGGCAGGAAGGAAGTGCAGTTGATGATTCCTTTTCCAGATATGGAAGAAAGGGAACCATCAGCCACTTTAACCTTGTCTTTCCCAGAAGCGGGAGAATATCTATGGAATAGGCTAGAGGAACCAGTCATGTGATCTGCAGCTCCAGAATCTATGATCCAAGGATGGGAAGCTACAGAAGCACAATGACTACCAAATAGAATACCTGACCGGGCAAAGTTTGAACCTGAAGAAGCAGAGGAATTGGCAGTAGCAACGGATGTAGTAGAGGCAGCAGCAGCGGAAGTCCTTAGCACAAGTAGGAATGCTTGTAGATCATCCTGGGACAAACCAATGTTTGTAGTTGGGGCTGTAGTAACAATTTCAGAGTAGTTTGCTTTGTTTTTTGGTTTCTTCTTGGCAGCCTGTTTAGCTTCGAAGTCAGCTGGTTTCCCATAAAGTTTCCAACATTTGTCCTTGGTGTGGTAAGGTTTGTAACAATGCTTACAAATAACAGTGCCTGTAGTAGAACTACTAAGAGAGAGATTTCCAACAGGTGCAGTTGGAGCTAGGGTAGCAGTCTGTACTCTGTAGGGCTGATTTGTCAATAATAGGAGGGTGTATCATAGCAGGCTGTTGGTTTTCTTCAGCGGAGAGCAAGGCATAGGACTGTTCAAGTCAGGGAAAAGGTGAATGGCCCAACACTTGAACAAGAATCTGGTCATACTCAGCATTCAACCCGGCTAAGAAGTCATAGACCCTGATCTTGTCCACATGTTTTTTATAGGCAGCAATGTCAGCAACTGTAGTAGGGTGGTAATCAAAAAAGTGGTCCAACTGTTGCCAGAGGCTGCGAGAGTAGCATAGTATTTAGAGACCGACAAGTCTCCCTAAGTAGTATAAAGGACCTTCTTTCTGAGTTCATAAACCTGAGCGTCATTGCCAAGCTGCCCATATCTTTCCTTGCAAGCTGACCAAATCTAAGAAGTTGTATCAAGGAGAAGAAACCCATGTGCAAGGTCAGAAGCCATAGAACCAATCAAGTATGACATGAGAACCCCATTGTTGGCAAGCCATCGAGTTTGAGGAGGACCAGGTGCAATCGGCATAGTACTAGTGCCATCAATTTGGCCAGTAAGGCCACGGCCAGCAATGGCAAAGGAGGCAGACCGAGACCACAGTAGGTAGTTTGCGCCATCCAGTTTGATGGGATTAGGAGGAAAACTATGGTATTCTGATTTGCCAAGGCCATCATAATCAGAAGTAGCAGTGGAAGTAACAGAGTCACCCATAGTTGCAGCAGAGAAACCTAAATCGCAGAGAGGGGCTGTTGGGAAGATAAACCCAACAAATACTCCAAGCTAAGGGCTGAAAGCAAGGTCGAGTGGTCCTCCTGGATGGGGAAAACACCTCCAAAAATATCAGCAGCAATGGAGAACCCTATCCCAAAGATCAATGTTGTTAGGGTTTTGAAAAAAAACCCTGAAAGTTGAGATCGATGTGGAGAGTTGGATCCAAAAAAAACTTCATTAGAGCTGGATGTAGGCTGGCCAGGAACTGGTAGATGATGCCCTTGGTGGTAGAAACTCCTCCAAAAAATATAGCAGCAACAAGCAGCCCTAATCCCAAAAATCGATAGATGTTAGGGTTTTGGAAAACCTTGAAAAAGGAGATCGATTGGGAGTAGGGGTCTTCAAAGAACTGGTAGAGGCTGGATAGAAGCTGGTCAAGTTTGCAGATGAAGCTCCAACAGAGGAAAATCAGCCTTCAACAGTGGTATTGGCCTGATCTTCAAAAAATTCTGGAAAACTCCAAAAACGCAGAGAGAGGACCAGCAGCTATCGAGCAGAATTTATGACATGGAAAAAAAGGAAAAAGAGGTGGGGAGGAGGGCAGCAACTAGATCATATGATCACCTCTTCAGTGCTGCCCTTGGAGAGGGATGGGAACCAAAGAGAAAGGGGAGAAAAAAAATCGAGAGAAGGAGAAGGGAAGGAAAAAACGATGGGAGGGTATCAGAGAGATTTTGGCTCTGATGCCATGTTAACAAAACAGATTTAGGAATAATGCTTGAATGATCAAGACTGACCCCAAGCCATTATTTATAATAATGAAGTAGAGATTACGAGGACAAAACTGCCCCTAACATAGCTGACATAGGCAGTACATAACAGCATAGAACATAAAACATAAATAATGAAAGGGAAAAAGTCCAGAACACCCCCACAGTATTCTGGCCCATACAATCCAACGCCAATGCTCATCAATCCCCACAAAAAGATCCAACTAATCACCAACTTCAGTTACCTCCTATTGTTGTTTCAAATGAGAGACAGGAATGAAAATTAGAGATCAAAGAAGCCCCTACAAACAAGGACCACAAACAAACCTCACAGCCATGCATCAATCAGAATTGAGGAACAACTCAGACCTCTGGCTTGCTACTAAGTAGTAACACCTCACACTGGTATGCCAGAAAAGGACAGAAGAAAGGAGATGAGCCATAAGGCCCATAAACAACTAAGAGTACAGGAGTAACATGACCTGGATTTGCTTTTCTTTTGCACTCCAATGGGTGCCTCTGCACGTGACAATTCAACAATGTAGCCCTCTCAAGAGAAGTGGTAAGGCCACTAGGGAATCGAAGGTCAAATGAGAGGAAGAGACCAGGTTTAACAGTCATGTTACCCCTATCCCTTGGTGTTCATGAGAAGCTGAAAGAAAGTGTTGAGAGTACTATCTATTTTTTTCATTTTTTCTTTATTGATAGAAAAAATTTTCTTTAAGATAATGAAATATGTTAAAAAAGGATCAAAGAAGACACAGAAAAAGAAACCCAAAAATAAGCCAATAAGCAGAACACAAGCAAACAAATCAGTCAAGTCTCCTAGATAAGTGTTTGCCAATCAGCATATATTTGGATCTAACTACCATAGTTGTCGAAGCAAATTGGCTTGAATATCGAGGTGCTTGGTCCCTGAGACCAGAAGGAAAAGAGGGAAGAGGAAGATGAAGAAGATGAAATTGGAGATAACCTCTGTTTCCCGCTTGTCTCAAATTGGAGTTTTATCTATGAACTTTGCAACATTAGCAACTGTTAGAAGTTATCGATTAAGGGGTTCACAGCACTGTTCACATGAAAGTGTAGTGAACAGTATTCATGGGTACTGTTCACGTGAACACTAATTTTATAATTTATGATGTATTTCCTTTTATGCCTTTTATAGGGTTATGTCTTAATATATAAATTGAATGAAGTGGGAGTCCCAACAAAAGGTTGTAACTCCCAAGGTTACAGTCATCTCCTTTCTCTTCTCTTCTTCTCTCTTTTCTCCTTCATCTTATTATTTACATGGTATCAGAGATTGAACCTTAGGGACTATTACAATCATCACAAATTCTGCTTTGAGGTTTCTCTCGATTTCTTTTGAAGGGGCGCAGCAACCTATGCTGCTGTTTGGTTACTCTTAGAGACTAGTTCATCACCAGCCTTAAGAACTAGGTCGCATCAATGGTGGTTGCTGATCTATGGAGTGAAGATTGAAATCAGAAGTTCAAGTCTTTTGAAGAATCAATTTGTCAGGGTTTTAAAGAAATCGATTTTGTCAGGGTTTTGAAGAAATCGATTTTTTGCCAAGGTTTTTGTGGATCGATTTTGTCAGGGTTTGGAGAGATCAATTGATCTTTGTTGAAGGGCTACTTTTTGAGAATGATCAGTGTGTTGGATCAGTCTCTTTGTGGATAGATCCTACCTTTTTTTTCTTTTTTTTTTGATAAACTTCAAACCGATCGATCCTACTTGTCAGGGTTTTGGATCAATTTTTCTGGAGCAAGGTTCTTTGAGATCAATTTTTTGCAAGGTTCTTTGGTTCTTGTGCTTGATTGCTTGCTGATTTCTTTGCATCAATGGCTGAAGCAAAGAGTGTAGTGACTGAGGTTATATCCTTATCCTCTCATAGAATCACAGAGAAGAAACTTTAAGGGATTTCCAGCTTTCAAAAATGGAAGAAAATTGTTAGGTTGGTATTGATTGGTCGTGATCAACAGGATCACACAAAGACTAAGCCTACTAATGATGCGTCATGGGACACAGTTGATGCATGTATTTTGGGCCAGATGCTGAATTCCATGGAGAATCAGATTATTGACTTGGTGACCTATATTGATACTGTTAAGGAGCTATGGGAATACTTGAATGTTCTGTATTCAAGACAGAACAACCTTTCTCGTATCTAAGAGTTGTCTCATGAGTTTTATAGGGCTGATCGAAAGGGTCGTCCTTTGACCCAGTATTTTGCTGACTTCATGAGGATGTACGAGGAGCTGAATTCTCAACTTCCTATCACTTCTGATGTGCAACAGATGCAAAATCAGCGAGAGCAGCTTGCAGTCTTGGGATTTTTTGGGTGGTCTTGGGAAGGATTTTGATTCGGTTCGTTCACAGATTCTCGATGGTGATAAGGTAGCCACGCCTTCAGACACTTTTTCATGAGTTCTACGAGTATCTTGTGAAAATTATCGTGATTCCACCCTTGTTGACAATTCAGCTTTGGCATCTTTTACACCTAATAGTGGGCCCAATAGTGGGACAGGTAATGGTGGTAGTGATGTAGATCAAAATATGAAGATTAAAAAAAAAAAAACAACCAATATTTGTCTTGTTTGGGATTGATTTTTAGACGAACTTGTGGGCCTATCAAGCGCTGGAAGATTCTATCCTAATGCTGCCATAGTTTAGTTTCGATTTTCGATTTATATTAGGTAGTTTCTAATTTGGTTATCTTTGCATGTTTAGAAGGCTGAGTTATAAAGCCTTTAGTTGTTTCTAATTTCATTCAGATTGAATTTTCATTAGTTACTATTTTCATTAGTTTCTATTTTCCAACAAGTTGCTAAGTTATACTTTCTATTTTTGTTGCCTAGCCTCAGTCCATATAAAGGCAGCTATTGTAATTGATTGAGACAGAATTAATGAATGAAGTTTTGACGCATTCTTGCACTCAATTATGGGGGTAAAACCCCTGTTCAACAGCTGGGATAGCTGTGTGTGAGAGACCCAGGGGTGAGATAGCCCATCCCCCTACCCCCATCTTCTTCTATCTTCTCTTCTTCTCCCTTCCCTGTTCAATATATACTGCTGTGCTGTTTCTGTGACTGCAATAACCTACTGTGAAGATACCCTTTGAAGACCAAATTCAATTCCCAATCATCTTTAAGGTTTGCTGCTGTTGCACACCATTAATAGATCCTTGTCGTGTTGATCCTGGCTGCAATCGATCTCTCACTGGTTTCTCACTGGTTCGAGGTCAACTTTTGCATTAGGTAGTGGTGGTCGTGGTGGTGGGGCTGGTTATGGTAAAGCTCCTACTTCTGGTACACAGGCTACTTCTAATTCTTCATGTTCGGTGAAGACTTGTTGGAATATGTAATCCAGACCGTGGGGGTATTCTGGTCCTTTTGGGGTAGATTTATTCTTATGATATTAGGATTAAGTTGCTGCTCTTATAGAGTCAACTAGTTAGGGGTAATTATGTCTATTTCAGTCCCTTTGTATCAATGAATCTAACACATTCTATTCTATAATTCTCTCTTTCTAACTCACGGTTCTGCTAACATGGTATCAGAGCCAATTCTGATCTAGGTTAGAAGGAAAGGAAAAAAAAACCCTTTTCTTCTTCAATCGACTTCTCCCTCCTTTCTCCCTTTCTCGGCTTCTCCTTCTGTTTTTTGTCTCTCATCCTTGTAAGAGGGCAGCACTAATGAGGTAAACCTAAACCAATGATTTAGTTGCTGCCCTTCCCCCTCCATCCTACCTATTTTCATTACCTTTTTTTCAGATCAATGGTTGCTGGAACCATCTCTGTGATATTGGAGTTTTCCAGATTTTTTTGAAGATCAAATCTCTACCACTATTGAAGGCTAATTTTTCATTGTTGGAGCTTCATCTGCAACCTTAACCAGCATCCATCAACCCCACTTTCACTCCTTTCCAATGGCTAGATCTGGCCAAACCAATAACCTTCTATTTTTGGTTCTCCACCTTCTAATTTTGGATCAACCCCTGGTTTTCACAATCACACCATCAGATCAGGTTGGGATTTCTTGCAAGGGTTACTCCCTATACAAGCCCTACTCGACCTGAGTTTGGACCCTTTCTGCTGGCTGGATTAGTGTTTACAACAAAGCTTCCTTAACCTTCTAATTTGGTTACCTGCTAAAAACCCTGACAAAACCCTGACTCCAATCGATTTTAAGGTTACAGGTTTTAGCTTTTGCTGATTTTTGGAGGACTGATTACTTCTATTACAAGGACCAATCGACCTCAATATTGCACCTTTCCAAGCTTTTTTGAAGACCCCTACCCCAATCGATCTCTACTTCTCAAGGTTTTCCAAAACCCTGATACAAATCGATTTTTGGGATAGGGATGTTTGCTGCTGCTGTAGTGCTTTGGAGGTGGTTCTAACATTAAAAGAGACACTCTACTTCATCAATTCATGGCTTGAAGAAGGTCTATTTACTGCAATAGTTGCTGCCCTAATTTTTTGCAATTTTTTGGTGTCTCTCCCTCTTGAAGATCAAGTCTCATTCCAACTAGAGATTGGTTGTTCGCATTGGAGGTCCCATTCAAGCAGTACTAATCAGCCTCCATTGCAAGTCTACATTAGCAATTACAGCCCCCCCTTTCCCTATATCGATCTCAATTTCAGGGTTTTCCAAAACCCTAACTAAAATCGATTTTAGGGTTTGGGCTGTCCTATCAAGCTAATTTTTTGAGGAGAGTCTTATACATATCAGAGGAGTATTTGACCCATGTTTCAGCATCATTCATGGAGTTATTTTGAAAAAAAATCAGGTTTCACTCTTATGGCTGGATTTCACCCACTATCAACCTATTTTTTCCAGTTCCTATGTGACTGGCTGCATCACTTACTATTGGATCTGCTGAGTTATTATCTTATACTTGCTGGTTCTATTGAGCTTTACTACATACCTTGCTGGTTCTATTGATTGGCTTCTGTAGCATGACTGGTTGACATGTTACTACTGCCTTTATGAGGACTACTGCTGCCCTGTTCTTGAGACTGAGTATCTTACTATTGGAGATCGAATTTCTTTCACATTGTTGAAGAGTCAAATCTACTACCCTGGAGATCAGTTTATTTGGGATTACACAGTGTGTTCCCTGGTTATTGGTTGCAACTACGAACCTATTCAGTTGTGTGAAGCTTTTCTACTGGTTCATATCCAGCTGACTTTGGGAGCTTGATCCTAGCATTGTTCACTAATTCAGATCTGATCCAAGTTTTTTATTGAAGCTTATTACATCAATTCTGCCCAGATATCTTCATCAGCTCTAATTAGCATATTGGAGTTTATAAATTGGAGTTTTGCACACTTGTTCTTCCTTGTTTGAAGATTGATCAAGCCGTTGGAGCCTTTCCTTGCTTCAAATCCGATCTGTTTTTTACTTTAAATCAGATCTGAATATTGGAGTTAGGTGTTTCAACCCTGCAGGAGTTTCCATCTCAGGAGTTTGTTTGATCGTTTGAAGATGGTTGACAATTTATATGCTGCATTGGTTATTCTCCATGATTCTTTATCTCACTGCTACTTACAATACCCATCTCCCATACCATACTTTTGGCACTTCCCAATCACCACCTTGGAAGTATATGGTTAACTCTACTTTGCCATTTCTTCTTTTTCCGCTCCCAGAGCATCTTTGGAAATTCTGGAAGATTATACAGTTGCACTACCTCTTACATCATCTCTGTTATGTCCACGTGTACTACTACACGTGAGGGAGAGATTATGTACAGTACATCTGCTGACATTGCAGAAGCAGAACTTGCAGGAACACTTGGTGCAAAACATAGAAGATCGATGTTTCCACCATTGCCATTGGGTATCCTTTGTTATTAGGTTGAGTTTGCCGTAAGGGGGAGATTGAAATATTAAACTATTGAAGATATTTGGTTGTTGCCTGCCTATTTGAGGATTTACAGTGCCTAAATGAGGACCTACAGTTGGGTTGATCATTTCCATAACCAAGCTGGATCCTCCTTCTTTACTTATATGTATAATCCAGCTTGAGGGGGAGTGTTGGAATATGTAATCTAGACCGTGGGGGTATTCTGGTCCTTTTGGGGTAGATTTATTCTTATGATATTAGGATTAAGTTGCTGCTCTTATAGAGTCAACTAGTTAGGGGTAATTATGTCTATTTCAGCCCCTTTGTAACTTTCCCTTCTATTATAAATAGAGGGGCTTACCTATCAATGAATCTAACACATTCTATTCTCTAATTCTCTCTTTCTAACTCACGGTTCTGCTAACACTTGTCATCATTGTGGTCGCCCAAAACATATCCAACGCTTTTGTTGGAAACTTCATGGCAAACCATCTCAGCAACAGTTTGCCAATTCTACTGCCACTACTGATTCCTCCGCTTTATCATCTGCACAGTATGAGGGTAAGACAGTGAAGATGTCTGATGAAGATTATGCACGTTTTATCCAGTTTCAGATTTCTCAGTCCTCCCATCCTTCGACTGCTACATTTGTTCAAAAAGGTAATGCCACTGCATGTCTTTCGACTTCTTCTCACCCCTAGATCATCGATTCAGGTGCATCAGATCATATGACTAGGGTCTCAGGTATATTCTCTTATTTCCATATGTCATCCTCTAATGTTACTTTATTGATGGTCTTTGGCTAAAGTACTAGCACAGGCTCTGTTCATGTCACCCCTTCTTTATCCCCGTCTTCTGTTTTTTATCTACCTGAGTTCCCTTTTAATCTTTTGTCCATTAATAAGTTTACTAAAACTTATAATTGTTCCATAACCTTTCTATGATTCTTGTGTCTTTTAGGATTTTACGACGAAGAAGACGATTGGTAGAAGTCGAGAATCTGGGGGGTTGTATCTACTTTAAGGCACTTCATCTATGGCGTGTTCGAGTGTGGTGCCCCCTCACCAAGTTTATTGCCGTTTGGGTCATCCTTCATTAGATAGTTTAAAGATTTTATTCTCATTTTCGGTCTATTTCCAGTTTAAATTGTGAGTCATGTTAGTTTGGGAAACTTCATCGTGTAAGTTATCCCCCTAGAGTCAGCAAACGGTCTAACCAACCTTTTTCTTTAGTTCATTCAAATGTATGGGGTCCTTGTCCAGTAGTTTCTAAGTTAGGTTTTCGTTATTTTGGTACCTTTGTTGATGACTATTTCAGAGTTACCTGGATTTATTAAATGAAAAATTATTCAAAATTGTTCTCTATTTTTTGTGCATTTGTGAATGAGGTTCAAACTCAATTTCATACTCCTTTACACATTCTTCGTAGTGATAAATGCTACTGAGTACTTTTCTACTCCCTTTACTGCTTTTATGGTTCAGCATGGCATTATTTACCAGTCTTCCTATGTTGACACTCCACAACAGAATGGTGGTGTGGCTGAAAGAAAGAATAGACATTTAATGGAGGTCACACGGTCTATTTTGTTTGAGATCAAGGTGACCAAACCTTATTGGGTTGATGTTGTTTTGACTGTGTTATCTAATTAACCGCATGCCTTCTTTTGTCTTACGCGGTGGTATTCCTTATTCTTTGTTATTTCCTTCTGAACCTTTATTTTCTTTACCACCACGTGTCTATGGTAGTGTTTGTTTTATTCGTGATCATCGTCCGGGTGTTTCCAAGTTGGATCCCAAAGCTCTTAAATGCCGCTTTGTTGGTTATTCTTATACCCAAAAGGGTTATCGTTGTTATTCGTTTGAGTTGCAGAAATATTTTGTCATAGTTGATGTTTCCTTCTTTGAGTCCACCCCTTGTACTGATTCTTCTTTTGTTGTTTCGGAGTTGGATGGTGATCTTCCTTTATATATTGTTCAGTCTTCTGTTTCTCCAGTTTCACAGGTTTCTCCACCACCACCGCCACCTCCTCCACTACCACGGCCTCTTATTGTGTACCAACGCCACCTTCGAAAAGTTAGGGGCCCACCCATTTTATCTACCTCCTCCACTACCATGGCCTCCTATTGTGATAACCAGGCTTCTATTCAAGTATGCATATTGCATATTTGCATCAAATCCAGTTTTCCACAAGAGAACAAAACATATTGAGGTCGATTGCCACTTTGTTCGAGAAAAGCCACAGCAAGGAATTATCTCTACAAGTCATGTTCGCACAAGAGAACAACTAGCAAATGTTTTTACTAAGTCTCTTAGGAATGGTAGAATTGATTATATTTGTAACAAGCTGAAGATTAACATCTATACTTAAGCTTGAGAGGGAGTGTTAGAAGTTATCAATTAAGGGGTTCGCAGCACTGTTCACGTGAACAGTGTCATGAACCGTATTCATGGGTAATGTTCAATTGTTCATGTGAACAGTATTCATGAACAGTAATTTTATTATTTATGATGTATTTCCTTTTATGCCCTTAATAGAGTTATGTCTTATTATATATTGAATGAAGTGGGAGTCTCAACATAAGGTTGTGACTCCCAAGGTTACAGCCATCTCCTTTCTCTTCTCTTCTCTCTTTTCTCCTTATTATTTACAGCAATCAAGAAGATCGGACCCTTATTTTTGCCTTCTTTCTTGAACATACTGATGTTAAACCTTCAATTATAAATAATTATGCCCTCATGATTTTAAATTTCCATTTTCATCCATATTTTTACAGTTATTGCATTTATATCTTTGTGTCTTAGACATATTTACATCCATACCCCTAATCAAAAGAAATCCTACTGAGATATATAAATTAGACACCCTTCCCACCCTTCCTACCTTTCAGATAGGATAATTTTCTAGGTTTCCCAAACCTGTCCTACACCAATGATGATACTATAAGAAACATACAAGAAACAAGACATCTAGCCATGTCTTTAAATTTAGCCAAATAATGAAGAATTAACTGACCACATAGCGCCATGATGGAGAACGATGAGGGAGGCAAGTAAGACCAATCCGCTGAGTTAATTTCACCAGAAACTTGCGAAGTAAAGGACTTCGAGTTGCAGCATTGGATTTAATCAAGATCGAGGTGTCATTCCAAACCATAGGAACCAGATCAAGCAAAAATTTTCGACCACCAGCCTGCAATAGAAAAAGTTCAAGCAAAAGATAAATAAGACAATTAAAAAGGTGCTAGAGGTGTGAGTAATAATTAACAGTCTCCAAATTCCATAAGTAATAAAGGAGAAGAGAAAAATAGCTATTTACATGATTTACATGGCATATAGGAACAGCCGAGGTATACCATAGTTCTGGGAACTGGTCATTTTGGCTCATAGCTAAAGTGTGCTAACAAAGGACAGTTTGATTAAAATTTAAAATCTTAAAGATAATAAAGACAAGTTAGTAATCATAAAGAGGGTTGTGTATGTTGTCTAGACTCAACAGTCAACAGCTTCTGATTCCTAAAGTAGAAGTCTTTTACACAAGGCTGAAGAGATGGATTGACCAAAGGGATACAATTTTTTACTTCCTCTTTAAAAGGCTAGGTTCAGCCAAATGACCCAACCAGAAAGTTGTCCTGCAAGATTACTCAGAGGCCTCTAGAAGTTAATTCAAGGCCAACTTCATAACAATGCTCTCGGAGATATGTAGGGCAGGTGCCTAAAAGCATTCCTCAAGGAAGGCACTAAGCAAAAAAGCCTTCTTGCACAGAAAAAGCACTCATAAACCTGGAAATATGCCTTAATGGACAACTCATAATATAAGTCACGCTCCTCTCTGTCAAGCTCCTTATCAGGGACATGCATATCACATTGGCTATGGAAGTGTAAGATACAGAAAGGTGTAAAAAGTAATCTATCAGAACAAGTGTAAAAAATAAATCGAACATTAAGGTTGGATGTTAGTGGGATAGTAGGACAGCGGCAGCCAATTAGGACAGATTAAGGTTATGACTTATAACCTTGTATTTTGTGAAGCTGATGATTATTCTAATTGCTAAAAAGGGGTACATCATGAAGAACCTGAAAATGGTTGGGGTTTGGATGGTGGGTGAAATGGTGAAGGTTAGGGCTGATGGGGCAGGTCAGGCCATGGTAGAAATTTGGCGGTAGTTTGATGGAGATTCAATGGTGAAAACGGGATGGCTTCGTGGTTGGAGTAGACTGTTGTAACAATGAAAAGCAAATAGAAAGTGAAGAGAATAAGTAGAAGAAGAGATAACACCTAGGAATCCACCTTCAAAGGGAGCATCGAATCCACAAAGCGATAGTATGAAGAATCCATATAGCAATAGTATAAAGCTTGACAGAAATACCACTACTTCCATTGATAAATTACTGCTTGGGGCACAGGCCTATATATAGTTGTTGCCGGGTAAAAAATAGCAGGTCTTAACCCAAAATATAAAAAGCAAGTACTCACTAAAACCAGAAATGTAAATCAAATTTGTCCTCTGTTTTCACACAAAACAGAGCATGGGAGGCAGCAGGTCAAAAAATTGAAGTGTCAATAAGTTTGATTGGCCTAGTTTGGGTCATTTTTTGATAAAGGAAACTAGAAGGGGACAAATCAATGCAAGGGTAGAAGGTCAGGGATCAAGTCGAGTAAACGTGTACTGCAAGCTTGTGGTCCAATTTGGTTTTCATTTAGTTACGTTATTGCCCCTGATTAGCAGTAAGTAGGGGATTTTATGTCATCATAAGGTGTAAATTTTATTGCCCACTAGAAGACCCATAAGATAGTAGCCCCAGAAAACAGTTAAGCCAAAGGCCTATAAACCCTCTTATAATTAATTATAATACTATACAAAACCACTTTTGAGTTTCTACTGAACATAGCTTCTAATTTACCTAACATATGTTAAAAAGAAAAAAGAAAGTAAAATAGGCACACATACTACTCAACAAACTGTACCTAATGATACAAACATCAATCCCAAAAACTACACCAACTTGGCCCCACAAGCATAAAAAGCTAAAAATATGGCCTGCAATACATTATAGTAGGTTTATAGATTTAATTCTTATTCTTCTTCTTGCCTTTTGAGACTTCAATTTCCCATCACCAGGGTTAGGTCTATATCCAGTTTTAAACATAGTTCAAAATTTCGCCAAAATCTAGGAGAAATTTCACTAGTTTCGACATGCCCAAGACAAAACAGGAGGAGAAACCCAGAAGCAGCATAATTTCGGCTGAAATTTGGCCAAGTTCGCTAATTTCGATCGGAATCTGACTAATTTCTCGAAATTTAGCTAACTCCGGTCACAAAAATGCTCCGTTTCATCGAAATTTCGATCATTTTGGTCATTTTGTTTGAAAACTTCAGTCATTTCAGCTGTTTGCCCCCGAAATGGCCAAGCAAAACTCAGAAAAAATGCACTGCTTTGGTTGAAATTTCGCTAATTTTGGCCATTTCGGTCTGACCAAAATACAAGTTTTTGAACTATGGTTTTAAATAATGGCAGCTTATGCATAAAAAAAGAGATGTAAGGTGAGGTCCTTCTTCAGTTCAGAGGAGCTCATGAGTTTCAGTGATCTTGTCTTATAATTCAATCATGTCTTACAACATCTTATTCTAAAGTGAGAACTCGTAATTCAGGTTTGCATGATGAATCATAGAACCCCAAACTCAAAAAGCTAGCATCAGTATTCATGTATTCATAAGGACCTGCAATGCACACTCCCGCAATCATAATATAGGAATATAATCAAATATCACCTTGAAAATGGCTGCCAATGCTCCAACAACACCAAGTAATCGGAAATGGTCAACGGTATCATCTGTGACGGACGATAAAATTCCGTGTGCCCATTCAATAAAGCTGGGGAAATAAAAAGCCCACAGAAAGAAACATGTAAGTTTGAGAGGAAATATGAACAAGTAACAATTTCAAGCATCAGAAAATGAAACACCTGAAAAGAAAAGAGCTAAGTTAACATTCAAGTAGGTTGGCGAGCTGTGTAAAGTCACCAGTTGCCATGTGGCAGGAAATGGGGGATCTAGGTGGGTCCATGTTATAAAGACCCGTCACCATCTCACCCAACAAGTTTCATCTTTATATGAGTATGTAATAAATAGGACTTGAAACATGGTTCAAAATTATAGAAAATATTATTTAAAAAAAAAAACTGAATGAAGTAATGATTCTGATTATCCATTTGTTGTGGGTTTTTTCTTATAATTCTTCAATCATCTGATTAGATTATCATCTGTGAGAAGCTCATTCGTCCCTTTGTTCTATGTCGGAGCCATTCTAGGGAGGATCAGTGTTCGCCCTTCCGCTTTGCCAGAGTGCTCAAGAGAAAACTCTGAAGCAACGAAAACTATAGAAAGCAAGCTAGCGCACATCCATTTTTCATCATGCCCAACAACCTTATTCAATAATAGAGGTTGGTGGTATATGTAATTTGCATAACTTTGGATACGCTTTTGACCCATATAGCATGGTCATTTGGGTTGAAATTTGAGCAATATATGGGTAATAAAATTAACAATGACCACCCAATATCTTATCAATTGCCTGACACGTGGCAATTCATGAATTACAAAGTTCGCTAACCATGGTGAATGGTATCAGCAGCCAAAGAAAAAAATAATAAAGTATTAACATATGAGATCCTATGGAAACAAAAAAAAAAAATAACTGCAATCATATGGATTGTACAACTTTATCTGCTACGAATGAGCAATAAACTCAAGCTGTTTTCCAAAATTACACACCTTCTTAGAGCCTTCACACAGGCATAAGCATTAAGTGAAAATTGTATTCAAGATAGGTCAATACTGGGCCTCTGCACTCCCATGGAATCATTGTCAACCTCACCCACTACAGGACCTTGCCACCTGTCTGTCCAATTACAGGAGCATCCATAAAACTAGAAGCAAAAATTTGAGATCCAGAGACCATTTGAGATCTTTTTGGCACTGATATTAACCAGTATAAAGTTTCACATATAAAAAGGAGAACCACTCCCCAAGATTATAGCCAAGCTAATTAAAAGAAGATACAAAAAAGGAATAAAAATCTCAGAAAACGCTGGTTAGCATAACCTTGCACAATATCCCTGTCCCACCCACAGGATGTATGTCCAGTTGTTACGGAACCATAGACAGGTTGATCAGAAGATTTTTTGCAAGAACATGCCAAATCCATCAGCATCAAACCAATATAGGTACATGTTAAGAGTATTGTTATTATGTTAGTCCTACCACAGGGAGTATTTGGGTATATAATTCTGGGTTTAAGAGTGTGTTATGTCCTGTTTAGTAGTCAGGGATATACTTAGACATTAGCTGAAGCTATTATGATGTAAATACATCATAGGGCTAACGATTGAACACATTGTCTAAACCATGAGTTGGTTTTCTCCTCAAGATTGCAGAGCTCTCTTCTTCTCCTACATTGCTAACACTGTTTCCTGTGTTTGATATTGTTCCCTGGTATCAGAGCAGGTTTAATCAGTGTTTGCCATCTTCTCTTTCTTTGCTCTGAGAGACTCTATTTGGGGTTTTCTCTTGTGGTGTGCAGCCAGCTATTACTGCAATTTTTTTTTTGGGTGAATAGCTATTCATTACCAAAGGAGAAACCCCCGAGGGGGAAACAATGAAAGAATACAAGGAAAGCACCTCTTACGAGGTAGGGGGGAGGGAGAAGGGAGGCCCCATTACTGCAATTTTTATTATGAAGACCTAGTAAATATTAATGAAAAACTACGGTTTCCTTCGTATTTGCTATCTACATGAAGGAGATTTCCTGCAAAAGAGATTTCATGAAGTTATCTACAAAAATCAAAACACATCAAGTTAACCGGTTTTCTATTCTGGCGGTAGCCTGTTTATGGGTTTTGTTGGCTGAAACAAGATTTCTTGATATTCTTAATCTGGCTGTCACTTTTATCTGAGTTTTTAGGGCATTATTGGCCCCACTGGTAAGCTTCTTCAATTCCAATTTGAAGCTGATTCAATCTTTTCTGTTGCTGAAGTATACTGTAGGAAATCACCATAGGCGATACTCTGCTTTTGGAGATTTTTTGACAGATTTGATTTGTTTTTAATTTGAATCTGACCATCAGGTTCTCTTAAGAATTTACGGCACTGTTGGCCCTCTTTGTAAGGTTCTTCGACCTTGATTTGGTGTCAACCCAACACCCGGATCTGCTGTTGTCTTTTCAAGTTTTTTTTAAAAGGGGTGCAGCACCCTATGCTGCATATTGCTACAAATTAAACCCTAGATGAAGTTTTCAGTAGAAAACTAGGGTTCTACTACTTATCTAAAGTACAAGATCGATTGGAGTTCATCAATTTAAAGCTGCGATTCTTTCTTGAAGACTATTGTTATCCTTATTCATGATCCAATCAGTGGATCATTATTGAAGACTGAAGATCTTATCGATTCAAGGTATTTCTGTTATTATTTCTACAGTACCCTAGTTAGGGTTTTATTTCTCCATTCTTCAATCAATTCAATATCCTGGAGAGAGCTTTTGGAATCTGTTTCCTCTCTTCCAGAACAGCACTAGGCTACCTAGTTTGCTGACTTTTGAGTTTGGTAAACCCTAAAATTGATACTTGTTGAGGTTTGGGCTCTTAAACCCTAATCTTCCCCACTGTCGATTGTGTTACTGCTGCTGATTTGGGTTCTTAAACCCTAACATTACCACAACTGATTTGGGTTCTTAAACCCTAATATTGCTACTGCTGATTGTACTACTACTGGTTTTGGGTTGTTTAAACCCTAATTTGATTGCGGCCGATTGTGCGACTACTGATTTTGGGTTGTTTTCGAACCCTAATCTGGTTCTATTCAAGAGCCGATTGATATATTACTGCTGCTACTACTTCTAATTGATCAGTCCTTATGCCTGATCCTAAACCACCAACGGACAACGTCCAAGTTCAGATCACTACTATAAAACTCTCTGGAGTTTCGAATTATCTTTTATGGGCCCACGTAGTGAAAGCTTACATTCATGCCAAGGGAAAACTGAAATACATTACAGATGATCCTCCTATTGCTGGTCCTAAGGACACTTCCATAGTCAAAGCCCATGATGAGTGGATGTGTGAGCATTCTATTATCAAGATATGGTTATGGAACAGTGTTGAACCTGCTATTGCATCCAATGTGATGTTTCATACTCTTGCTAAGGATGTCTGGAATGATTGCATAAAAGTTTCTCTCAAGAAAGAAATATCTCCCACATGTATGATCTCTATGAGAAGCTTTTCAATTTCCAACAGGGAGATAAATCTTTAAGTGAACACTTTGTCAGTTATAAAGGAATGGTTAAAGAACTCCAGATACATCAGCCACTCACTACCAATCTGGATCAGTTGAAACAACAAAGAGCCATAGTTGTCAAGGCGGCAAGGCGACCTAAGGCGGTGGAGGGATGTCTAATCGCTTAGGCGACAAGGTTGCCTAGGCGGTCAAGGCACTCAAGTGTTATTTTTTATTTCCCCTCTTTTTTAACATTATTTAGTATGCTACAGTATGTACCTTATATCATCAAAAATCAACATTAAGCCACATCAAGTCATCAAAAATCAATATTAAGCAACATCAAGTCATCAAAAATCAACATTAAGTCACATCCAAGTAATCAAAAATCAATATTAAGCCACATAAAGTCATCAAAAAATTAACATAGAACTAGAAAACAACATAACTGAAGAAGCAAACTATTGGAAGTTTTAAACAATTAAAACAATTTGGTTTCTTCTGTTCTTAGAAAATATGACCTTATCAATAATTAATTAAACTGCTCTCGATTTAGAGAAATGTTCTTATTCTCTAAGAAGTTTGACTGATCGAATGATTTTATTTTTACATAAGACTTTTTGTATTAGGTAGAACACAAAACCAGCTTTCCAACAAATCCAAGATTGCTTAAATATGATTTATATTGAAGGAGTTGTGTTCCGGTCAAACCTTATTTGGTATGCGCAAATGCTGTCAAAATCGCTTTGGATGAAAATATTTATTTAAAATACCAAAACAAATGAATATTTTACTGCATTTTGGGTTTCTAGCAATGTTTTACCATATTAAGATTTATGGAATTTTTAGAATTGAGAAAAAACTCAGCATTAGAAAGTTGAAAATTTCATCAAAAATCCAATTTTTGTCCTTGAACTGGGGTGTTGACTTTTTATCCTTTTGGAATTTTATTTTTTAACTATTTTTATTGGATTCAAATGGGGGGTATTTGCTTATTTATGAATAATATCAAAAGGAAATGAAATACAAATATAAAAACATTTACTTAAATGATATTTGGAATAAATATGTGCCAGAACCTGGTCCGATACCAGTGCAAGGAACCCTACAATAAGGCCACAGTCGCCTAAGCCCCTACAAATCCGCCTGGACGCCTAGGCGACGCCTTGAAAACTATGCACAGAGCTGAGTTCCATGTTGCAAAATTCCTAGCTGGACTACATCCTAACTATCAATCTGTGAAGGGTCAACTGCTCACAGGGGAGAAAGTTCCTTCTCTCAATGAGGTATATTCTCGTATAATCGTCAGCTAATCCATCCAAAATTGATACTACTCCTAAGGACAACTCAGCCTTTGTTGCCAATCGTGATCGAGGATGTGGTCGTGGCCAAGTCAGAGGCCACGGCCGAGGTACTGGTGGACGAGGTATAGCTATCAACACATTTGACCAATCTTCCCACCAATGCACTTATTGTGGCAAACCAAATCATACTGTGGATATCTGTTGGGCCAAACATGGAAAACCTGAATGGGCGAATAAACTAGCCAATACAGCCATGACCGACTCTTCTGCTGAGAAATCCATTGGTGATGTGAGACAGAGTTCTACATCTGGTTCTTCATCTATTGTGTTTCGTGATGATTACAACATGCTAATCAAACGCATCCAACAACTTGGAGTTGCCTCTACCTCCACCTCTACAGCCACTTTAGCCTATAAAGGTAACTCTGCTTTTTATCCATCCTCTACCTAATGGCTAATTGATTCGGGTGCTTCGTGACATATGACTGGTAAGTCGAGTTTGTTTTCTTCAATGAATCAAGTACAAACCTCTTCTAATGTTATCCTTACCGATGGATCCTCTACTCAGGTAGTTGATCATGGAACTATTTCTCCAACATCCTCCATGACCTTCTCTCCAATTCATGTTCCTAAATTACCTTTAAGTCTTTTATCTGTTAGTAAACATAGTTGTCAAGGAGCGGCCTAGGCTTCCAGGCGGTTTTCTAGGTGCCTAGGCAGCTGCCGCCTTATTGTAGAGCACCTTGAACTGGTTTAATTGATGTCAAACCATGTTCAGTTACTTATATATGCCAAATATCAAATATCATTCAAGTAAATGATTTTATATTTGTTATTTCATTTACTTAAGATATTATTCATACATGAGCAAATACCCCCTATTTGAATCTAATAAATATAGTTAAAAAATAAAATTCTTAAAGGATAAAAAGTCAACCCCCAATTCAAGAACAAAAACTGGGGTTTTGGCGGTAGGTGAAATTTTCAACTTTCTAATGCTGGGGTTTTTCTAAAATCTAAAAATTCTATAAATCTTAATATGGTAAAACATTGCTAAAAACCAAAAGTGCGCTAAAATATTCATTTGTTTTGATATATAAACAAATATTTTCATTCAGAGCGATTTTGACAGCATTTGAGCAAACCAAATAAGGTTTGACCGGAACATAGCTCCTTCGATATAAATCAGATTTAAGCAATCTTGGATTTGTTGGAAAGGTGGCTTTATGCTCTACCTAATACAAAAAGTCTCATGTAAAAATAAAATCATTTGATCAATCAAATTTCTTAGAGAACAAGAACATTTCTCTAAATCGAGAGTACGTTAATTACTTATTGATAAGTTCATATTTTCTAAGAACAGTATAAATCAAATGTGAGACTAGGTATACCTGAAAATGACCAATTCCAAGAACATATAAACCAAATGTATGTTATGATTGTTTCAAACTTCCAATAGGTTGCTTCTTCACTTCAACTGTCTACTATTTATATGTTGATTTTTTATGACTTGTTGTGGCTTAATATTGATTTTTGATGACTTGATGTGACTTACTGTTGATTTTTATGACTTGATGTGGCTTAATGCTAGTTTTTGATGATATAAGGTACATGTTGTAGCATAATAAATAATGTTAGAAAAGAGGGAAAATAAAAAATAACACTTGGGCGCCTTAGTCGTCTAGGCTGCCCGCCTTGCCACCTAAGCGTTTAGACACCCCTCCACCACCTTGGGTCGCCTTGCCGCCTTGACAACTATGATACGAACGGCTCTTTTGAATGGCTGAAAGCCTGTTTGGTTACGAAGGGTTATACTCAGACCTATGGTGTGGATTACTTTGAGACTTCTCTTGTTGCTCGGCTCAATTCAGTTCGTGTGCTCATTTCTTTAGCGATGAATTATGATTGAACAATATATCAATTGGATATCAAAAATACTTTCTTATATGGTCATTTACATGAGGAGATGAATATAGAGCAACCTCCAGGGTATGTTTCTTAAGGAGAGAATGCTCAAAGAGTTTGTACGTTATACAAGGTGGTGTATGGCCCAAAACAGTCCCCTAGAGCCTAGTTAGATAAGTTAGTTTGATTGTTACTCAGTTCAGGTTCTCACTATGTTATTCTAATCATTCTATGTTTGTTCATCATTGTGATCCTAGGGTAATTGTATTGGTTGTGTATGTCGATGATATTATCATATCTAGGGATGATCTATCTGGTATTATAGAGATGAACTTATCTATAGCAGCATTTTCAGATGAAAGCTTGGGTGCCCTCAGGTATTTTCTTGGAATTGAAGTGCTTCGAAGTAAAAAAGGGATTAGTCCATCATAGAGAAAATATGTGTAGACCTTTTTGTCTGAGATTGGTATGCTTTCTTCTAAACCAGTTAATACATCTATGGATCCATACAGAAGTTTTGGACAAACAATGGTGAGGAATTTAAAGACAAACACCAATACAGGAGATTAGGAAAACTCATATACCATTTTTTTTTCCTCATGAATAAATAATTCATTACCAAAACCCCGAAGGGAGGGGAGGAAAAAAAAAAAGGGGGGGGGGAAATACACAGGGAGAAAGAGAGGGGGGAGCTATACAAACCACAAGCCACAAGCCAAGAGCGCCTAGCAGAGAGAAGAATCTAAACCCCAGGTAACAACAATGTGATTGTTCCTTGGAGAATCTAAAAGAGATCCATGGGGAAGCATATGAATTCTAGAGCTAAGATCGAAAAAGATGGCTTTCCAAATAAGGTCAATGGCCCGGGAGTTGGAAGTCTACCTACGAAGATTCCGCTCCATCCATATATGAGAGATAAAAGCCCCGAATACAAGCTTGCCAACAGTATCACAAATAGAGCTACCAGAAAAGGAAATATCAAGCCAAAGCCACTCCCGGGCAAAGGGAAGGGGACGTCTGCTTCGGGGCCAAATGGACTGCAAAGCTTTTTTTCAAATAGAGGAGGCTAGGGGGCAAGAAAAGAAAATGTGACCGACGTCCTCAATACCATTCCAGTAAAGGATACAGGAGGGGGAGACAGAGACGTGGCGAAGAATAAGGAAAGATTGGGTGGGGAGGCAAAGGTTTAGGGTTCTCCAAACATTGAATGAGTATCTAGAGATGTGGCCTTTGAACCAAACAAGATTACGCCAAGGGATAGACGGGCTATGGGGTCTAACAAAATCCCAAGCTGAGCGGGAGTAAAAATACCATTATGGGAGGGGAGCCAGATTACTTTGTCCGAATAAGGGGGATGGGGAGAGGGGGGGAGAGAGGCCCAGACCTGAGTGAGACCGGGGGGGAAGGGATAGGGGGGACCAAGAACCATAGGAGATTATTGATGAGGGGCAAAATTTGGGGATGCCAATAGAGTAGACCCCTCGGGCACCTAAGATGTTGTAAAGGACTCCAACGGGATGCAAAGGATCAAGCCAGAGGGAGGTAGAGGAACCATCTACGACCACAGAGGAAGTGGCACTAAGGGCTAAGGGGCGGAGGAGAAGGATTTGGCGCCAGACCCAGGAAGGGTCCGTAGGCTAAGGGACAGTCCAGATGGAAGCCTATTTTACGAGGTAGGAGGAGATTAACCCAAATTGAGTCCTGCTTAGAAGAGATTTTCTAGTTTAGCTTGAGGAGGCTTGCAATATTATAATCGCGAATTCGACAAATGCCGAGGCCTCCTTCAAATTTGGGGCGACAGTGCTGCCTAGCTAATCGGGTGGAGGAATTTGGAGGACTCTTGGCCTTTCCATAAGAAAGCACAAAAGAGAGATTCCATAGCTTTGATTGTGGATTTTGGAAGGCCATAGATACCACACCAGTAGATGTAAGAGGATAGAAGAACAGATTTGATCAAAACAATCCTACCCGCATAGGAAAGGAGTTTGCCCTTCCAAAGCTGGAGCCTCTTACGGATAAGATCTAGCATAGGGGTGCAATGATGACCAGTCAGCCTGGCAGGACTAAGGGGAAGGCCAAGGTATTTCATGGGAAAGGACCCGAGGAAAACCCAGTCAAACTGAGAAGAGTGGCTTAGACATGCTCAAAGAACCCGGAAAGAAAGATTTGCAATTTCAAGAGGTTAATGCGCAGACTTGAGAGAGATTCAAAGAGCTGAAGGTATTGTTACTAAAACTCGATATATCTTTTGTTGTTGGAGTTATTAGTCAGCTTATGGAGCATAGTTGTCACATCGTCACGACAATCCAAGTCGGTGGAGGGGTGTCATGTCGATATATCGATATGTCGCCCGCCATGGCGTTGCCATGGCAATCATATCGACCATGTTTTATTTTTTATTTTTTCAATTTTTAATGTCATTTAGTATGCTATAATATATACCCAATAACATCAAAAATTATCATGGAAGTGTACTACTACTCTACTGTGGTTTAATTCATGAAAGTGTAATATCCATTAGTGTATATGAAATCATAGATTATCAAATAATTGGTAGCAATAGTCTTGCTGATAATAAAGTTGAAAAACCATGAGAGTTGAGATGTGATTCATATGAAAGTGACTACAAAAGTAACAAAACAAAAAAACAATTACAAGAACGTAATTTATATTGAGTGAATAAAACTAATAAACAACCCATCTAAATAAAAAAAGAAATTGCTGATGTGAATATGTGATTGTGTATTAGTCAATAGTATATTAGTGTTTTCTATTTGATGTTTTTTTAATTTTTTTTATGTTAAGGAAAAAGCATTAAAATAAAATATGGTTAAAAAATTTTTGTTAAAAAATTAAGTTTTATAATTTGAAACAACCATGTCGCCCAATATGGCCATATGTCGTGGTATGGCGTCCATGGCGGCGCCATGGCGACGACATGGAGGCCATATCGGTCGATATTCTTACATCATCCATATCAATGGTCAATATGCCCACTTCTCCAGCGATATGAAGCCATGGCGTCGATATGGCGACACCAAGACAACTATGTTATGGAGTCGCATAAGAACACTCACTAGGAGGCAGCATGTCGAATATTAAAGTATCTTAAGTATGCTCCAGGAAAGGGGCTCATTTACCGACCTCATCAGCATATTGATTTGGTTGGATACTCTGATACAGACTGTGCTAGCGCAAATGGTGATAGAAGGTCTACAACAGGTACTACACGTCCATTGGTGGCAATCTTGTCACATGGAGAAGCAAGAAACAAACAACTATGGCCAAGTCCAGTACTAAAGTGTCATGGCTCATACAGCAGCCGAACTACTGTGGTTGAAATCATTGCTTCAAGAGTTGGGGTTACAGATTACTAAACCTATGAAGATGTCATGTGATAATCCAGCTGCTATCTATATTGCCAGCATCCCATTGTTTCATTAAAGGACCAACATATTGTAGTTGATTGTCACGTTGTGAGGGATGTAGTAATGAGGAAGTTGATTAATACTTCGTTCGTTTTCTGCAAATCAGTTGGGTGATTTGTTTACCAAGCCTCTAATTAGTCTTGCTTTAAAAGGTTGTTCCAAGCTGGGCATGGGTGACATATATGCTCCAGCTTGAGGGGAGTGTTAAGAGTATTGTTATCATGTTAGTCCTACCGCAGGGGGGCATTTTGGATATATAATTCTGGGCTTAAGAATCTGTTATGTACTGTTTAGTAGTCAGGGGTATCCTTGTCATTAGCTGAAGTTATTATGATACATAAAACATCATAGGGCTCATGGTTGGACACTTCTTTTTTCTTCTCTTGCATTGCTAACACTGGTTTCCAGTGTTTGATATTGTTTCAGTACATGGTCATGGAGTTGCGGTAATCAATAGTCAAAAGCTCTTCTACAGTTCTACCACACCCCAGCCCGCAGTGGAAGCTGTCAACCTCAAAGAAACATCTTGATGTGTTCTAGGGTAATGAAGATAGAAATATTAGAACACAAACTCACAAGGACAGAATCACAGTGTACCAACAAACAGGATAAGTGGACAGAATATAGAATGACAGACAACTCTAATTTAAACCAATGGGTGAGACTGGAATCCCAATCAAATGAAGGTCCTATTATGCTGAATAAATGCTCAAAATTGCAGATTAATCCAATGGGGGGATTAAGAGAAACAAACAATAACATAAAATAGTAACCAAGAGAAACTGATATATCTTCCAATCGAACAATCCAATGAACATCAGATTAGAATTGAAGAAACTAGAGGAGGGAAGGATCAGCATATCAAATCTCACATCAACCGGATGGTTAGAATTTTTGGAATTAAAGACTGAAAATCGAAATATGTTGCTGTATAAATAACCTACTCGCATGCACTAACTGGACTGGAAAAATATCAGGACTGATGAGGATGTTGAAGGGCAGTACAGTTAGCTGAATAAGCAATAAAAGAAGAGATTCGCTGAACAAAGAGGAATGAAATAGAAGAAAAAGAAGACAAGGGTTGACCTGGTTTTGACCACCGACCTACGGAGGCTTCACCACCACCCAACCTAGGAATAACCACCTAGGGTTGCACCTTGATTCACCACAAGTTGCTGCTCCATTCAGAAGACCATTTTCAACTTTAAAAAATGTGGGAATGTTCTCCATTCTCTTTATTTATCATAAAGCAACAATATTACCAAATGGAAACTGTCATGCGCAAGCCATAGGCTGCGAAATAACAAAAGATCTTCTCCCAACATGAAATAGAAAGTAAAGAAAATAGAAACTCCGAACTAGCTAGTGTCATTACAAAGAAATAGAAAGTAACGAAAACAATACGTAGATAAGGATCTTGAAAGATTTCAACATCAGCTCATATTCTCCTCCACGTAATCTAGCTATGGGCCCACAAATATCTTCTAAGAGTCCTCTCAAAGCAAGGATGCAACCACCAGCAATAGCCTCAGGGCAATGACCCTATGGGCCACACTAAATCGGTCAGAATCTCTTCTTTTAAACCTACTGATTGGTCAACTTCCGGTCAAGTACTTGGGTTTGCCTTTGATTCCGGCTAGACTGTCTGCTCATCATTGCACTCCTATGCTTAATCACATTAGGAAGAAACTCCAGCTTTGGAAAGGCAAGCTTCTCTCCTATGCTGGCTGTGTGGTGTTGATTAGATCAGTCCTTAAGTCATCCTACATCTATTGGTCCAGTATTTTTGGATTGCCTCAAACTACCATCAAAGAGATGGAGTCTCTAACGGCAGCCTTCCTTTGGAAAGGATCGGATAGCTCCAAGTTTCTTCATCCTATTAGTTGGGCCATCATTTGCCTCCCTTAGGAGGATGGAGGTCTTGGATTGAGAAGAATCAAAGAAGTCAACTCTGTTGGTATTATCAAGTTGATCTAGAAGCTTGTGACTAAGAAGAAAATATTTGGGTTGATTGGATCTACTCGGGCCTTCCCTTCTGATTCCATTTAGACTCCTCTCGCCATGTCTGATGCTTCTTGGGTCTGCCGTAAGATTTTGAAGCTTCGACCTACTATCCTTGGGGCCATCTCCACTCAAATTGATGATGGTTCCTCCACCTCAATCCATCTTGATCATTGGCACCCTGTGGATGTTCTCCTTCACTCTGTTAGTGTCATAGCCATAAATAGTTCAGGCTGTCTAAGCATTCTAGGGTAGCAGACATCATCTCTCATGGTGATTGGCCCCCTTCAGCTTCTTCCTCCCTTCTGTTCTCAACTGTGTGGGATGGCTAGCCCCTTATCAGTAGAAGGCCCCAAGGTAGGGGAGACATGTGCTTTGGACTGCAGTCTCTTCGGACATTTTCAGCTCGAAGCGGCTTGGGACTTTCCATGATCTTGGGGTGATGTAAGGCTAGATAGGAACTATCCAGCCCCAGTTAGGATCACAGGCACAACGCAAGTACAGGTACTGGTCCAGTTGCTCTACCTTGGTTGGACAGACATGAACCGCTTTGTAATCTGTTTCCAACTTGAGATTCCCCTCCTCCTTGGTCCTTAGGAGTCTCTCCTATTTTGTGTTAAGTTATATTTTCATAGTCCTAGTTGGAGTCTCTAGTTCTAGTTTTCTAGTTTAGTGCTAAATTCTTTTTCTATTTTCCTATTGTAATTTGGAGCCCTAATCTGATTAGTAGTTAGTCCTAGTATGATTAGGAGTTCCCCCCTTTAATGTAACAATTGAGTATAAATAGTTACAAGGTGAGGGAAACTGTCATATTTGACAGTTCTCTTCTCTTCACCATCTTCTTCTTCTCCTCACCTCTTCTTCTCCTCTTTCTCGGTTCTGATTCTCAAATAAGTGTTCTTGTTACACAACTCATATTCCCCAAAAGACTGATGTAAATCCAAGCTACAACTTAGAAGGCTCAACTAAAATTGAAGATACAGCTCCAGTTAAACAGCTAGCTCTTGAGAGGATAAACTAAGACCTAGTCCCTGATGCATCAATAGGACAGGAGTCTCTATTCTCTAACATGCCAATTTTTTCACAATTTGGTGCCTTGTTCTGATGTTATTCACCTAATCTCTCCCAATGATAAAATTTGAAAAAACACAGATAGAATGCTATCAAATAAAGTCTCTGATCATTATCCAGAGGTATTACAGATTTCATATCCCCAAGCATTGAAAACGCAAACAAGAGAAGAATAAAATGAAACATAGATACGAATGTATGATGAGAACTTCATACAAGCATGTAACATGATTTAATCACTGAGTATGTATGGATGCATAGAAAGGGAAACCTAGTAAAGGCCTTTGGCATGTCTGGACGTGTCAAGAGCTTCGAGAGCAACAGCCCAGCTATGGAACGCATAGGACCAGCATTTGAAAGGTAATCCTTAGAGAACTCTAATATTCTTAATACCAAAGGAGACAGCTCTGTCCCACCAACAAAGTTACTGTTTGCCATACTAGTATCCACACTGGAGATATCAAAAGGCACCAAAACAAGGATAGAAAGCCACAGAAGTATGACACATTTTGCCTCCATCTCTCCCGTACTTTCTTGCCGCAATGATGTTGCTGTTGTTTTGTGGTGGCACTTCTCTAAAAGAGAGACAGCAAGTTCTAAATCAGAGACCTGATGTGGAAAGAACTTGATAACAGCCTTGTATCCACAAACCGTAACAAGAGAATAAATAATAATGCACAAAGGCTTAATTATGTCAAGAATGTCATCAGAGATCACCCCCAACTCAATTGTTTTTAAGCGGACAATGGACATAAGTGGCAAAATAATGCTCTCCAAGTAAGGCTCTAGCAATTGACCCTGTTCTTGGTACTTCTCCAGCTGCATAATAAAGACAAGAAGGAATAATTTCAGGATAAGAACTATGTACTATAAAAGAAAATAACAATAGAAGTGAACAAGACATCAGTAATTTGTCAGCAAGCAATGGTACTAGTACATGCCAACAATATCAAATAAGGTTATTTCAAAAAAAGTGCCAAGCTGTTTTCACTTTTTAACTAAAAGCAGTAATCTAATAAACTAAAAAACTTGGTACAAAAAAAATTCCAGCAAATGCAACTATAAACTAGTAAAATATTGTTATTCGCTTGCTGTCCTCTTCCATGGAGAAGTCCAACAAGGAAAAATGTATCTTCTTTTTCTCCCCCATTTACAGATTCGTCAAGCAAAGAGAAAATTACAGTCCAACCTGAGCCATTACAGTAAGAAAGTTAGAAGCCACAAACCCACTTACACTTTCCTAATAAGTAAAAGAATTTTATCAAAAGAAGAAGGGAGAACACCATAGGAGCAAAAGCCTTGGCTTCTTAACTGAACATTAATTGCCTTTGGTGCTGAATGAATAGATAGGGGGGCATAGGGCTTCATTGCTTTGCAGGACAACCTCTCTCTCTCTTTCTCTCTCAAAATAAGCAATATATACCTCTCCTACTGTGAAATGTTTAACCAGGTACCCCATTTAATAAAATGGATAAAGAAATAGAAGATAAACATTAGCATTCACCAATTTTCTCTACCTCTGACCAATACCCACCCCCTTGCATTGCCTCCTCAAGAACACTCCATTCTATGTGATCAAATGCCCACTCTAAATCTGATTTACAAATAAAAGCTTCCCCTCTTTCCCTTAAACCATATCACATTCATTTATAAGAAATTAAAAGCCATCCAAGAACTGCCTCCTGAGATGAATCTCCCTGATAAGGCCCAATACACTCCTATAAACCTCCTGTAGCCTGTTAGCTAAGACTTCAGCCACAAGAATTACACTAAAAGACCTAAGGTCAATAATTTCATCAGCCTCTTCCTTCTTTCTTAAAAGAGATAAGAAAGTATTATGTGAGGAACAATCCATCAGCCTGTATAACAAAGCTGCCTAAGACTTTCAT
Organism: Telopea speciosissima; assembly: GCF_018873765.1. Taxonomy (NCBI): domain Eukaryota; kingdom Viridiplantae; phylum Streptophyta; class Magnoliopsida; order Proteales; family Proteaceae; genus Telopea; species Telopea speciosissima. The sequence goes on along the minus strand of NC_057926.1, from coordinate 34,008,449 downwards.
TGGATCTCTCTTCAACACACCCTGATTCCTTTTAAGAGGAAATATTGAAATCATCTGGTCCCAGTGATTTTCTCCCTCAATAGTCTTTCACTGCTTCCAAATTATTATGTCTCAAATTCCCTCTCCAAGCTCCTTGCTGGACTAGGACTTATTTCAAAGACCAAGCAATGCCAAGTCTGGCCTATTGAACCTATCAGACATATAGAGAGCCTTGTGGAAATCTAGCAAGGCTTTCTCATCTCTTCCTCAAGCCCCAACCCTTGATTTATTAAGACAATCACTTTTTCTTCTCCCATAGAGTTGGGATATTCTGATATTTTGGCTCCTAAATTTGATCAAAATGGCCTGGGATTCCTTTCCCCTAACAAATGTTACCTTGTTTAATGATATAACTATACCATTTCTATTTCTTTCCTACTCCATACTGGCAGATTCTGCAGGACAACCCACAGTCCCCTCTTTCAATTCCATCCAACTGCTCCAAGTAACAGACCCAAGAGCGAAGTTCCAATAGTTTCTATTGTTCCTTTCCCTCTTCTTCCTTCGAAGACCTTATTTTTTAAACAGAACCATCTTAATTTCAAAAGCATCCATCTCTCAAGGCTTTTTATAACTGGAATAGTTTCTGGATCTATTTATTCTACTTGCATATATATGGTAACAAACAGAGCTAGAACTTATTTATGCACTAAATTAAAAAACATAGCCATCCTCAACTGTAAAGAGTATAGACTAGAGAGAATCGCATAACCTTCAACCTGAATTCGAGACAAAGTGTTAGTGGCTGTGGAAACTGAATTTGACAACATTCACTTTGAAGCCCCATTATAAAGTTTCATGTTTGAAAAGTAGGGGAGGGAGAAGATATATATAAACTTTATATAAATAAACATTCTACAGCATTCTCTCTCTCCCACCCAATGAATTATCAATAACTTTATTTCTGGTAATCCTATGAGTTTATGATCTAAAACCAATAGAAGACAAGAGAAGAGAATAGAGAGAGAGAGAGAGAGAGAGAGAGAGAGAGAGAGAGAGAGAGATTACAATGGAACGGATCCTGTTGACAGCGGAGGGATCGGAGACGCAGCCACTGATGACAATGTCATCAAGGAGAGACTTAAGTCGTTCCCATTCTTGGAGAAAATACCTTTGAAGCACACACTCCTTAGAGTCGTGCTCATCGTCTTCCTCATTTGGTATCACCTCTGAAACATCATTTTTTGGGGTCTCTTGTTCTTGAGCCAACATTTGGTAGATCTCACGAGTGAATCTTTCTCGCCTAATGGTTTTGCTCCACCCACCTGCCTTTTTTGTGAAAATGCTAACTTGATTAGTAAAATATATCACTCTGCAACCAGAAGGAGGCGGAACTTCTAGCTTGGCAGGGAGTTTTAGATAAACTAAAACTAACTTTATTCACCACAGATTTGACTTGGATTATGAAAACTGAATTAAACGACTCTTTCAAGATTGATTTGAATTTGCAGAAAGAGAAGGCAGAGAATAAATTCGAAAAGTTGCAGATAATGATGGCTGAAACTCATATAAGGAGTGGAACTGTTCAAAATCCTCCAAACCTAGATGTTCGAAAGCAGAGGGGTGATGGATATCTATTAATTGAAACTAGAAAGAAAAATTGTAAGAAAGACGCCGAAACCTTCAAAAGAACAGAACCCACGAAGAACAAATCACCACATTTTGAGACGATGACGGTGAAAGACAAACAACGAGGTTCAACCCGATCGGTTAGTTCAATGTGGGTCGGAAAGAAACACCGAGTCTCTTGTTACTCTAAAAAACTCGGACCGAGTCCAGTTATTGTTTTTCAGGGTCCTAAGGTTTTTGACGTAATTATGGAAAAATCCTTCAATTTTGAAAAATGCTGCATGTAATGGTATGTATCCTCCCAAGGTTCTTACCAGTTATCATATTCCCCTATTCCGTTAACTTAAGGTCTAACAATGTTAAAATCAAAGAGTGAACTAATAAAAATGCCCTTACAAGAAAAATAATAATAAAAAGCCTGCAACTCATCTTCCCCAAATCGATTTGGGGAAGATGAGTTGCAGGTATCAAAGAAGGAAACACCATTGTAGGGAAGACCATTGATCTTCACCATTGTTGTTGAAGATCTAAAAAAATATTCCTAAACGCTTGAAATAGGAACCAAAACGAATACAAATTGAGTCAAAACCAAATTAGTGAAAATTCTGCAAAAAACCAAATGGATTTTGGTTTTTAGTTGTAATTCTAGGATTTTTGTTTCAGTTATTATAAATAAAATGTACGGTTCTGCTTCTCTTTTCTTCTTTTTTCTTCATTCTGCTGCCAATCATATTCTAAGTTTGAATTTTGATCAATAATAGCTATAGGTTTTTTTTTTTTTTTTAATGAGAATAAAACCTTATATTAAAGAGAAATATGCACATCACTGTGGTATGGAGTAGTGCAATTACTAGAGATCCTAGTTCTAGCTAAATCCAAGATCGTATCGTGGAAGGTGTTGTTACTACACCATTTGAAACTAACACTAGAGAAATTTGTAGTTTCATCAACTAGAGTGAAATAGTTTTTAAGTAAATTCCAAGGTAAGCACATTTTGTCACTTGGATAAAAAAGAGACCAGAGATCCCTATTGTAGCACCACACTTCTTTGATGTTAACATTCGCCTTCACAGCATCTCTCCATCCTTTGCAGCAGCCTGTGAAGTTCTGCCTCCTTCTCATCATTAGTTGGTAGACGACCTATAGATGTTAGAACTTTCTGGCCATCTAGCAAAATGGAGAAAGCCCAATCGGATAATCTTAGTTCAGGGTCATAAGTGCATGCGCAAATTAAGCCAGGGAATTGTAAGCCAGGGGTCGAAACACGATTCAATTCATGGAAAGAATGTGTGCATGGTGAGGATGCATGTATAGGATAAGAGGGGGGTTGAAGTTGCAGATCAGAAATCCACTAAAATACATCTTTCAAAACCAGCATGGGATCAACCTTGGCCAAACCCTTAACAACTTTGTTCCTTACAGACCAGATGAAATAACAAGTGTTAATAAACACTGAGGAAAACCAGATCAAAGATTGTTTATCAAAGCTTTTTGAGCAAAGGAGAGAGGCACACAAATGTGTCATTGAAGGGCTGGATAGATGCTCGGTTCTCAATCCTAGAGGACCAGATGCCCAGATGCGCTTAGTCCAATCACATGACAGGAATAGATACCAAATCGATTCATCACAAGACCCACAGAGAACACAAGTAGATTCAACGGACATCCATTTCGAGATATTAGCTTTAACAAGAAGTCCTGCATGTAAGACACACCAAAAAGACATTTTAAATCTTGGGTGAATCTTAATTTTCCAAAAAAAACACCAACATTTGGTAATCATGGGGTTGGGTGGATTAGATGAAGAAATGAACTTGGCCGCTTGTTGAATGGAAAACACCCCTGAATTGGAAAGAGAACATCTCCAAAGATAATTAGATTCTGAAATATTGAGCCTCAAAATATTGTTAATAACATGATTAGGAAAACAAGAAGAAAGAGCATGCCGATTCCAATTACCATCAGAGATCAAATCTTTGACATTCACAAAGTTTGAATTAAAAAAGCTGATTGAGGGAAAAGTATAACCAGGTTCTAATGGTATCTAAGGATCAAACCAACAGTGGGTCTCCTTTCCATTACCAATCCGAGAGCATACAATTTCTTTAGGTCTGGAAGGACTAACACTATACTCTTCCAAGTCCAAGAGCCACGTTTAGCTAGTGTTTTAGGGTCAATAGCTATAGTTGTTGGGTGTATTTGATCTCAGATTTCAAGAGTGTCAAACTATTCTTTCATTCCATATCAGATTCCAATCAACAGGTAAGATCAAATCAAAGTTTTGATTTCTGATTTATCCAACCAGCGGCTGCTCTGTTTTATAATCTATTTTCAGCACCTAGTGATTTGTTATTAAACCTAATCCATTAACCCGATTCCACCTGAACTTTGGGGAATCAAAGCCCTACCCTGGACCTATACTCAACCAGATTTGGTGGCTGTCTAATCTGTTATTTGTGTGCTACTTAATCATCGTTCATACCTGCAAATTCTTGATTCCAAAAAAAATAATTCCTGATTACTTCTAATCTAGCCATTAGATTAGGATAATTATTGGGGATTGTTGAAGATTGTCGAGATAGGGGAGCCAATCTCAACAGTCTTCAACAGGGATCATTAAAGATACCCTGGGGGAGAATTCGATCCAAATTTGGGGAAGATCTGACTAGTGGATTGAATTTAGTTTCTGTTTGATTGAATTCTGAAACTTCTCCTTCAAAATCGGAATTCTCTAATTATTCTCGAACTATCCAACCATTCTCTCATCGTCTGAAGGGAGTTAACACACTCATTGTTCCCTACAAGGATACCTACAACTCATCTTCCCCAAATCGATTTGGGGAAGATGAGTTGCTGTTTTTTTTTCTTGTAGGGGCATTTTTGTTAGTTCACCCCTTGATTTTAACACTGTTAGACCTAGACTAACGGAATGGGGGAATACGTTAACTGTTAAAAACCTCAAGAGGGGCATGTAGCATTTTTGAAAACTGAGGAATTTTTCCATAATTACATCAAACCTCAGGGGGGTATGTGAAAAAAAACCCTTTTTTATACTAGCCGAGTCTACATAACTTTTGACCAGGTTTTGTCCTTTTTTGACTTGACTCGGGTGACTCGGCCGAATCAAAACCTGATTTTCCAACAATGGCTTTTTTTTTTGGGTGTAAACACCCCCAAGCCCCCTACATTGATGGGATGGGGAAATTTATTCGTATAATGCGTAGATTACACACAAGGGAGAAAGACAAATCTCCTATATCCATGGATTGGAGTTGGGCCAAACTATCCTACATGATATAGACAGAGCCCTCTTGGCCTGAGAGTCAGCAATGTTGTTACTCTCCCTTGGAACAAAGCTAAAAGCACAAGATACAAAATAAGAAGACCAATGTATGATGTCGTCAAGGATAGGCTTCAAGCACAAAGGCACTGCTGCAGTACCATCTTGCAAAAGAGAGATAACACCCTTGTTATCATTTTTAAAAATAGCACATCCATAGTCTTCTGAGATGGCCTCTAACATAGCTACTTGGATATATACAAACCACTTCACCTACTGCTAGATCCAGAAACTGTGAAGGGCTAGAGACAGCTACCATGCATGCCCTTGGGAATTGAGACCAGTATAGCCGATACCCCCATTGTTTGATCCGGGTACTATACTAGCATCACAGTTAAATTTGATGTGGTCTAGGGGAGGCGGAATCCATAAAACTAGAGAAGTGACTCCATCAATATTAGTGCAAGGTGCCCCTTGAAATATAGTAAAGGCAACAAGCTCTTCATTATTAAGTTTTCCTTGATTTCCTATTTTAGATGTTAATACAATTGTATACTCATTGAAAGCAGAATTTGATACCTATAACACATCTTCAGGTGTCCAAGAACCTCTTCCCAAAACTGCATCATTATGTGCTATCCATAAGTACCAACAAATACATGTACTTAAGGAAATCATTTCTTTTGTAGTAGTTTTACCAAACTATGAGAAGTAAGACCATCCTTTAACCCAATTAAGAGGAATTTAAAAGATTAGTCAAAATTTAAACCATTGAGAGCCAAACCAGAACGAATAACCACCTTCTTGCTAGTGGTTTAGTTTGGCGGTTAAAGCCATGCTGAGCTGGTGTAACAGCAATTCAAAATTCAAATACTTTTGTTGATTTAATGGCATTGTTGTCATTGTTGGCAACTTGGTGGACAACAATGGTGTAAGGAATGTGGTAAGCTTGTCTGCAAGTTGGTAATAAAGAACACCATGTGAGCCTCAAAGCTAATAAATAAAGTAAGTCCCCATGACGTGTGAGCTTTCGATGAGAAGACAAAAAGCATTATCTAGAAAATGAAAAGGCAGTAAAATCCAATGGCATGTGAGCTTCTAATGAGAAGACAGAAAGCATGACCTAGAAAATGAAAGGGGCAGCAAAATTCCATGGCATGCGTGAGCATTCAACATTTTCTCATATAAGCATTACTAATAAAATAAAAGGGAAAGAACAAATAAAGCTGTAAATTAAAAAGGCAAAAACATTGGGTGTCTGACTCTTCTTGCAAGCCAGGTGATGCACATGGACAATGCCCATAGGTCTCCAAGGGGTTTCTAACTCTTGACAATCCTGCTTAGGATGACATGACTCCTTGAGGTATGTCTTGGTAGCACACAATAGCATTGTAGTTTCTTTTATGCTTATTTTTCATGTTTGCATAATATATTTCCCCATTGCATGAGTGTGTGAGTATAGGCCACCTTGTTTAGTTGTTTGAACATGCTCATAATATCAAAAATATTGTATTTGAAGTCTAACAACTTTGCTCTTAGAGATCTGGAGGTTTTGTGTACAGTTCATGGAAAGCATGTACAGGGTTAAAGAGGTAATGACTTGGTATGAGAGATGAATTTTAATATAGAGAGATTTCTGGTGGTTTGAGTTCTTGATGGCTCTTATTTCAGTTTATTGGATATGTTCCAAGCAAATTCAAGGTCAAACTTGAGCTATATTGCCTCCTCAAGTTTCAAGTTCAAGAATTTTCAAAATTCATGTCAAAACAGTGTTTTTTTTTTTTGTTTAGAGGTTGGTTTGATGATTCGTGAGACCCACAAATCTTTCAAGTGGCTACGCATGTTCAAATTCATGTTTGTGATGTGTTCCAAATGTTACTTGAGCCAAACAGTGATTATTTGTAAAAAAGACATGTTCAATTGAAAGTAAAGCTGAAATTCAGAAGCAGCAACTGCAAAGCCCTTTTGAGACTCTTGAAAAGTATGCATATAAGAGAGAAAAAGCAAGTGCTTTGAGCCAAGAGGTTTACAATGTTTTTCTCTAGAAGGGTAAACAAACTACACAGTCATTCGAGCTACAGGTTGATGTGTGTAAAGGCTAGAAGAGTGCTTCAAGATCACTGTCAATGAAGCTGGACAGCAAGCCTAAGTTACTTTTGAAGAGAGAGAAAGAGGAGAGAGTGTGGACCCCACCTGGGGTACCACGTGTCAGGGGTGTGAGGTGGCATGGCCACCTAGGCAGCCCATTAGGTCAGCAAGGCTGAATGCTCATGATAGGAGCCATGGCACCAACCATGGCAGCCATGTTACCCAGGTAGCTACATAGCACCAGCCCAGCCAGCCCAGCAACACCAACCTTCGTGGGCCTTTTGTCGAACAAGTGATAGGGGTTACCACACTTAGTATTTTTTTTTAAAGGATTTTTAACTTTGTTCTCTGGAATGCATACTCTATAGAATTTTAGTGAATTTCTTGGAGCATCACATAAGAATTTCAACCGTATGAATGTGAAGTCCATGTGGCAAGGAGTCGAAGCATAAAGTTTTAATTTTTTTGACATATGTACAAGCCATTGATGAGCTTTCGTTTTCCCAAAAAACCTACAAGGTGAATGGTTGAGATTAGTTCTTAAATTGGGTTTCAAATCATATGTTATGATTGGCTGATGGAGTATCATATGGTGTATGAGCGTTGCATGTTATCATTTCAGCTCTGATTGATTGATCTGAGATTTGATCGATGGCTATGATGAAAGATATCAAACCAGTCTTTCACAATTAAGCACATGCATAACTGGTACACTTAAGTGATGATTTCTCATTGGTGGATCAAGAATCTAATCTGATGGTTCTGTTTTAATCTCATATTAAAGATGAGGATCCATTGGTTTATATGTGCTCCACTCCCGTGTAAAGCGGAAGATGGAAGATAGAATCTCCTTTTAATCTGGACCGTCCATGCAATATGATCTAATGGCCCAGATTGACTCAATCTTCGTCTCAAACTTTGGGCTATTTAAGAGTCGAATTTTGGTATTCGTGTTGTGACGCTAACCCACTTATTTTGACGTCCTCTACGCAGTGGTGGAGTCAGATTTAGGGTTTGATGCTTCTGTGATTTTTGAATTTTCTCAGGGAAGAAGACGTTTTGAGTAGATTGATGCATTGGGATCCGTGTCAGAGGCTTCCAGGACATGCCACATGCTGCTATTGATGTCTAGAAGGCATGCATTGATGGTGGTTATAGTTCTACTTCATTCTTGAGGTAGTTTTTTCATTCAAGTTTCCATTCTTATCATTGAGTCTTGTTGGGGAGTGAGATTCATATATTTTGAGTGTTGGGAATTTGGATTGACAACCCTAAACTCATTTTTAGGTTTTAAAGTCTACTGTGCTGATATAGTTAGGTGTTTGGGATTGTTTCTTGTGGTTCCTATGTCATATGGAACCTGTTGATCCTGTGTAATAAGGTTTTTAATAGTGGAGTGCTGAGCAAAGCACGAAACCCATGAAGGGGTATTGCTCCGTAGATGTAGGCCATTATGTCGAACCAAGTATAGGCTTGTGTTGTGGTTTGATATATTATTTTGAAGTGCTTCCTTGCAGAGTGGGTGTGGTTCATAGGTAGACGAAGCTACTTTGTAGTGATTGGTTGGTGACCATACGATTGTGTTGGTTGTGATAATTGGAGTTTGCGACAATTTTAATAAGCACAGATTCACCCCCTCTCTATGCCGAGTACCATTCATCAACTTTGGAAATTGGAACCTTGCGATGTTGGGTATGCCGATGCCGCATTTAAAGTTTGAAGGAAGAACAAGCATCATGAGTGTGTTTTGGTAAAATTAAAATTAATGTATTATCTATCAATAATTTAAGGGTAAAGGCTGGGTACACCCAGCACTGTGTCTCCTCTCTCCTCTCTCCCCCCCCCCCCATTGAAAAGTCCAAACCTCCACCCATATTTAAAACTCAAGACTCAAGATCAAATCAGTCCTAGTCCTAATTCATGACTGAACTCGAATTTGTTATTTGCTAATCCATGAGGGATAATTGGGGAGATTGGTGGCATCAACTAAATTGGTCTTTATTAGTCCTATGCAAGGTTATAGGTGTTGGAGTCGGAGACCGTATGGGTCTTTGAAAATACCAATACGTCCATATCAATCTGGTATTGAGCCATATCGATGCAGAATCGACAGAATTTCAATAAAAGACCATGTGCTGATATCAGTACCATCGATTGCTATTGGTATCGGTCTCCAATGACACCAATACATATTGGCTAATATGACCAATACGATACTTATACCTTGATCCATCGACGCCCACTCCCTTAAAAGTCCACATGCAAAGTTGTCAACAAAGTTGGCCTTTATTGTACGACAGGATTGACAGAATAACAATCGTAACATAGACTAATATTGTTTGAGAGATTTGAAAGATGAGAAATGATATAGTTTTTAGATCTTCCATTCCATCTTTCAACACATGGATTCTCTGATCAATAGAAATATGGAGGAGGCTAGCCCAAATTTGATTTAAACTTGATTTAGTTTGATTATTATTGAAATGGTAGCCCCGGTCCCAAGTAATATTCAGGATAAAAAACAACATAGAAATATGGAGGAAGCTTTGTCCAGCTTCCTAGCTCGTCTTCTCCAAGTCATAATCTCATCCTATAGCCGCATAAGCTACCAAATGTTGATGAAGGAGTTTTCACTATTTTCACGGATGTTGCAGTATCTTCTCGACCCAAAGCAACAAGTGTGGGTTGTATCATTTTGGATCTTATAAAGCATCTTAGACTAGCAGCCTTTGATCACTTGACTTGGCTTCCAGCATTTATTGGGGAGGATTTTGCTATTAGGCTAAAGCTTCATTTCACCTTGCAAGTTAATCTATCTAAGGTTGTTGTGATTTCAGAGTAACTAACTCTTATTAACTACTTGTCCTTCTCTATCTATAACCCCCTATTGTGATATCCACTCTTGTCCTATATCAAAGGAATTAGAATCCCATTTTGGGTCTTATTCCTTTTAGTATTCAAATTCCTTATTTTATGGACATTAGTTGTTATCACATGTGAGGACTTTGAGTCCCATGTGATAACACATACTATTGAGCGATCCAAATTGGATCCTATATATTGTAACCTAATTTCCTCTCTAAAGTAATCAACATATTCAACTCTAATATGGTATCCTGAGTCCCTAGTCTCCACCCATCTTCTCTCTTGATCCTTCTCTTTTGTCACTCACCAACGTGAGATCTTCTATCACCATGCTCCCTTTAACCATAGCCATGACTACATCTACAACTGCTACACCTCTACCCACGGCTTATCACTATCTCAGCCTCAAACCTCCACCAATTTTCTCCTTTGGAAAGCACAACTCATCCCATTCCTTACCGGCCAAAATTTATTAAGCTATCTCGATGGAATAATACCACAACCTGCAGATCTTGATTCTGCTCTGGCTTGGAAACAACAAGATTCTCTCATCCTTAGTTTGCTCATATCTTCATTATCTACTGAAGTGCTGCCCCTAATATTGGCAAAAACAATAGCAAAGCTATCTGGGATGCGCTTCACATCGCCTATGGCTCCACCTCAAGCACTAGTATTATGTCTCCTAATTTGGCTCTCCATGATCTTAATCAAAAGCCTAATGAATTTGTGGCTCTCTTTCTCCAACAAGCACGCTCCATCGTTGATGAACTTCAGACTGCTAGCAAGACTATCACACCACAAGATTTTAATGTCCACATATACCATGGTCTTCTCCCTGAATTGAAGGCCATCGTCCCATCTCTGCTTACCCAAAATCCTGCCCCATCCTTCAACGATTTGTTGGCCCTCCTTCAAAGTCATGAAGTACTAACTTCATTCACCAAACTTGTTGTCTCTGAAGCAACTACTGCAACACTAGCTCTGTTACACCCACACCCAAAATATATCCTAATACCCCAGGTCAAATTAGACGTTTACCAATGGGTAATGCCATGGTGGCAATGGTCAACACCTATGACCTTGAACCTTAAATTCTATTATAAGTGTCCCCTCGAAGCCTTGAAAGTACGGGTCAAAGCCCCGCAACTTTCCTTGAGGTTTGGGCCCTGACAGCAGCAATGGAGTCACAAACGGACTCACTAGACTGGTTCCATTCGTGGATCCGTCTGTGCTGATTCTTGCCCTTTTGAAGTATTTTTGTGTGGGACCCACGTCCCTATGTCCCAGACACCATAACTAGACCTTCGGACAAGATGGACTCCCACCCTTACCTTCAATTGGTTAGTTGGGCCATGAAGGTGGGCCCACAAGACTTAATTTAAATAAATAATAGATTCTTCTACTTAGCTTGAACCAAACAAGCCCTAGAACTAATGTGTCCTTTATAAGACCTAGGGTAGACCCAAAAATATTTTAACTAAATACACTAATTAGGTGGTGACCTTGGCCAAACAGGCTCTAAGGTTCATTTGAACCCAAAAAACTATCTTATGTCTTAGAGACACTTAGATAAACATGCCCTAAGGCCTCTTTTGGTCCTTAAAAGATAAGGCTTAGCCTCATATCCTCCCATCTCTCCCCCTTCAAGCCAAACCGTAGAGGGGAAGAGGCAAGGTAGAAGAAGAGGAAGAAGTAGGAAGAGGAATGGGAGAAAGGAAGAAGATGGAAGGCATGCCAAAGGGGTTTGGCTGCCCTACCATCCCTCCTCCTGTTGTCCAATCAAAGCTTGAAGAAAGGAAGAAAAAAGGAACAAGGAAGAAGAAGATGGTGGATCTTCAACGCTGGCTAGGGCTAGGATTGGATCTCCACTCACCAAGGTATGTTCTATCTCTTGGTACCTCCCTCTTCTCCATGTACACTCTTGATTTCAAGTAGTTTTTTTGAGGTTAAGCTAACCTAGGGTTCCATTTAGGACTCAAGGTGAGGCTTAGCCCTTAAATGAGACTTTAATGGTGAAGACCAACCCCTAATGTAGGCTCCTACCAACCACTTTGTAGCCATTGTTGCTGATTCCTTGGTTTTAAACCACCAAACCCTACCCTTGGACCAAATGGAGCCAAACTCTCATGTGATCTTGCATCTATGAGGTAAGCCTAGGTTCTAGTGACCCTAGGGAGACCTAGGACACCCCTCCATGACCCTGAGTGCCATGTGAACTCTAGGTTCCAAGCTGGAGGGAAAAACCCTAAAAAATCTCGGAAAGAGCTCTGACGGATGCACGAACAGAGTCACCATCGTGGTTCCATCCGTCAGTCCGTCTAGTGTATCCCAGTGACTTGTTCGAACGGATGCAGGAATGGATTTACTCTATTGCCTCCATCTGTGGTTCCATTCCCTCTCGGGAATATCTCAGGGATCAAATGGATGCAGGGACGGATTCATAAAAAGGTTCTGTCCGTGGTTCCGTTTGCTCTTGGGTGTGTCTCAGGGTTTGAATAGATGCAGGAACGGATCCAGGTGGAAGTTCTGTCCGTGGATCCATCCCTCATGTTTTGACCCTTTGGCTTGAAAGGAGTTAGGGACGGACTCTCCCTGTTGCTTCCGTCCGTGAGTCTGTCCGTGCTATCTTGGTTGAAACTCAATTTTAACTTTGGGGGCATAACATAGGACCCCTCTATACATCTTTTAATATTTTCTCTTGCATTCTTAGGCTACCCAACTCGATGGATAAAAGGTGTACTGGTGAGATTTATGTCAACCACGCCGGGTGACACCCAAGTTCGGTGAGTGGGGTTTGGGTGATTTGTTTGGGCTTGGATATATATATATATATATATATATATATATATATATATAAAACAATCATTATCATGCTATTATATGAATTATAAGCATCTTGTGCATTGCATTATTTATCTCGAATGTGAACTGCTATAAATGTGATGTGATAATGTTCTCGCTATTGTATCAGGATATAGTGTCGGGTGTACCAGTATCGGAACCCCAGAATTAATCATGAAACTTGTTAACTGTCATTGTGATCTGTATGCGTCGTGCCGTACTGGCACACGGGTACTAGATGAAACGTGACGTTGATGCACTCGGAATACCTCTCGGGACGATAGGACTTGTATGTAGTATACCTGTGGTTAGGATTCTTGCTCCCTTATGCTACAACCCTTACCAACAGAGGTTTATGTGAATGGATAGTCTGAGCACCTGTTGCCTATGGGCGAGAGAGTCCAGTTCAGGTGTAGTGATGGCTATCGGGGTTTGCCACTGGGTGGTCTGATGGCTTCTATCGGTGTAGGTTCCCTCGTGATAACTGAGGTTTCATTGTGGCAATCAGTTAAGTGACCCACAGTGTCTCCCGAGTTATTATAGTAGCATACACTTGACTTAGAATTTGTGTGCTAGGTGAAAAATAACTCTAATATTCACATGCATCATGAATTATTTGAAATTGCGTGTTTGTGTGTATGTGCATTTCCCTTTGCTTTCTCACTAGCTTGTGGAGCTAACCCCGTTGCGTAACCCCTTTTAGTTGATATGTAGGTAATCTCTTAATGAGCACCTATGGATGCGAATCAAGCGGAGCCGATGGATGAGACTTAGATGTCAATGTACACTCAAGAATGGTGCCCTAGTGGCGTGATTTAAATATTTATTTTTGTATTCATCTTCATTCATGTATAAACTTCATGTGTAATTATACAGAGATAAAATGGATGGATACGAAATATTGTAACCGTATTATGTGTTATCACTAAAGAACCGATGCTCTATAATTATATGATTCAAATGAATTTCACTTCCGCTAACTCTGTAATTGGATGATTTATTCCATTGGATACGTCCTCTGATGTTATCATGAATTCATAACCAGGTGGGCTATGGCTCGGGACACTGTATCTGTAATCCTGGTAGTATTGGGATGACACCTGTTGTCCCAGTCACCCCCCTTTATTGTAAAATATCTTCATTAGGATGGGGGCGTAACAAGCTCTGTCTACACACTCTATAAATTGTGGTCCTGCCTCTGATCACACCATCTCCACTTCCCATAGAGGAGATGCCCGCGGTCATGGTGGCTGTAGCAGTGGTGGCCATTCTCCAACCAACACATAGTGGTGCACCATCTATCATCACCTATATCACTCTGCTCAAAACTGCCACTACAATGATCAACCCCACCTATTTCACCATCCCCCTCCATCGTCCTCTTCCATGTTCTCTTCCCCCACCACCACTACTTGTCCCTACCCCAACCTAACCCCACCAGCAGCCTATGCTACCCAACCACCCCTTCTTCCCACACCCCCATCCACAGCTTTGACCTGGTATCGGGATACTCGTGCCACACACCATGTTACCCCTAACATTGGCTCTCTCTCTACATACAGTGATTACTCTAGTAATGATCAACTTCATGTCGGTAACGGTAAGGGTTTACCCATTGTTAATATTGGTGATGCTTCCCTTCCTTCCCCCCACTCTGACCTTTCTTTTCGTCTCTCTAATATTTTACATGTTCCTACCATTAATAAACCTCTTCTTTCTGTTAAAAAATTTGCCCAAGATAATAATGTGTTTTTTGAATTTCACCCCTCTTTTTTTCTTGTGAAGGATTCCAACACCAAGGCGGTGCTCCTTTCCGGACTGAGTAATGATTGCTTATATACTCTTTCCTCTGCTTCCACTACTCCTCCATTTGTGAGTGTCTCTGAACGCACCTCCATTGACGTCTGTCATCATCGTTTAGGTCATCCACATGAAAGTCTTCTTTGTCACATGTTACGTGTTAGTCCACAAGGCTAAGTCAGGTTTGTTCTGCTTGTCAGTTGGGCAAGTCTAGTCATTTGTCATTAGGGGAGACCAGTTCTCATAGTTTATTTCGATTGGATCTTGTTTTTAGTGATGTTTGGGGGCCTTCTCCCACCCTTTCCATTCATGGCCATAAATACGTTGTAATTTTCATGGATGATTATAGTAAATTTATTTGGTTTTATCCTTTATCTTTTAAATTTGATGTTTTCACTATTTTTCATCAGTTTCAATCTTTAGTGGAATGCCAATTTAATCATCAAATTAAATCCATTCACACTGATTGGGATGGTGAGTATCGTACCCTTCCCCCCAATATTTTTCCTCCCTTGGGATTACTCACCAAGTATCTTGCCCTCATGCTCACGAACAACATGGCTCTGTTGAGAGAAGAAACCGCCATATTGTTGAAACGGGTCTCTCTCTGCTTGCCCATAGTTCCACTCCCTGTCCTTACTTGCATTTTGCTTTTGAGACTGTCGTCTATCTCATTAATAGAATGCCCTTTAAAGTTTCTTACAGTTTATTCCCTTTTCAGATAGTCCACTATAAGCCACCAGACTACTCTTTCCTTCGTGTTTTTGGTTGTCGTTGCTTCCCCTATCTCCGCCCCTACAACACCCATAAAACGAATTTTCGATTCACTCCTTGTGTATTTTTAGGTTATAGCCCTTCTCATACTGGGTACCACTACCTTGACTTAGCCACCAACAAGTTTTACATCTGTCGCTATGTTCACTTCGAAGAAACCTTGTTTCCCTTTACTACCTCACTCCTATCCTCACCCTCTCCATCATCACTCCCCACACCATCTCCCAGTCCTTGGACAACCATGCCCCTTCACCCACCTCATCCAATACCCTCTCCACCTCCTTACCGAGGCCCCCTTCTCCCTATCAATAGTCCCCCCTCCCCGATCCTATCTCCCCTACACCTAACCCCTCCCCAAATACCCGTGTCCGATCTCCCAGCATCAACCCCACTCCCCCCTTCCCCTCCTTACCGAACCTGCACCCTCATTGACCTTTATAATGCACCACCACCCTCCACCACCTCCACCGCACCTATCCATCATCCCATAAAGCTCCGCCCCCACAAACCTCCACAGGCTTACACCACCACGGCTACTGACATTTCAGAACCTACTTGTTTTACACAGGCTAACAAAGTGCAGGAATGGAGGACAGCTATGGCTAAGGAGTTTAATGCCTTGCTTCGCAATGGCACTTAGTATTTAATGCCTTGTAAGCCTAACATGAATCTGGTTGGCTGCAAATGGGTTTACCAGATTAAACGAACAGCAGATGGCTCTCTAGAAAGGTATAAAGTTTGTCTTTTCACCAAGGGTTTCCATCAACAACAGGGTATTGATTATACAGAACCCCATAGTCAAGCCACTACCATTTGCACTATATTGGCTCTTGCAGTGAGTAATGGCTGGTTCATTAGGCACCTTGATGTTCACAATGCATTTCTCCACGGGCATCTTATTGAAGAGGTATTTATGGTTCAATCCCTAACTTTGAAGATTCCAACCATCCAGACCACGTATGTCATTTACACAGGTTTCTCTATGGCCTCAAACAGGCCCCACGAGCCTGGTTCCATCGGCTCTCCCAGTTTCTTGTTCAATTTGGTTTTCAAGCGTCCAAGACTGACTCATCTCTTTTTATTTATCGGGCTGCACACTCTCTATGTCGTAACGCCCCAAGAATACATCCTAATACCGGCCCGCTTGGGAGATCATTGAGGTGTCCCCATCAAGACCCGACTGAGTACCAGGGGGTTTGGGAGATCGATAAGGGATGCAAACTTAGTCCCACATCGGCTAGGGAGGGAGATCCTGAGCTATTGATAAAGAGTAGCCACTTCTACTTGGTATGATGCATTTTAAAGCCTTGAGGCCCATTGGGTCAGAGACGACAACATCATGCCAATAGAGGAGTTTAGTCATTATAATGGTATCAGAGCAAACTTCGGACATCGTGGTGGGGCCACAACAGGGATGTTGTGCCCGTAAGGGAGGAGGGAGAATGTAATGCCCCAAGAATATGGCCTAGTACTGGCCCGCCTGGGAGATCGTTGAGGTGTCCCCCCCACCAAGACAAGGCTAAGTACCAAGGGGTTTCGGAGATCGGTGAGGGGGAGCAAACTTAGTCCCGCATCAGCTAGCGAAGGAGATCTTGAGCTATTGATAAAGAGTAGACTCCTCTACTTGGTATGACACATTTTAAAGCCTCAAGGCCCATTGGGCTAGAGAGGACAATATCATGCCAATAGAGGGGCTGGGTCGTTGCATATGTTCTCGTTTGTGTTGATCGTATATTGGTTACCAGCTCTAACAATGCACAAGTAGACCACCTTCTCAATCGATTGGCTCTTGAGTTCTCCATTAAAGATCTTGGGCCCCCGCATTTCTTTCTTGGCATTGAGGCGCTCTAGCACTCTCAAGGTCTCTTACTCTCCCAGTCTCGTTATATTGGGGATCTGTTATCCCGCACTGGCATGGTTGATTGCAAATTAATCCAAACCCCTATGGCTTCAACACTAAAACCATCTTTGACAAGGGGTGCTCCATTTTCAGATCCTACTCAGTACCGCTCTGTAGTTGGTGCCTTAGAGTATGTCACTCTCACAAGGCTGGATGTTGCCTTTGTTGTTAATTGTGCTTGCCAACATATGCATTCCCCCACTGAGGAACATTGGTCCATGGTTAAGCGGGTTCTTCGTTATCTTAAGAACACAATCAGTCATGGTCTACTCTTGAGTCGCAGCTCTAACTCCACTCTTTAGGCTTTCACTGATGCAGACTAGGCTGGTAGTGGTGAAGACCGAAAGTCTACTGGGGGCTATGCCATTTTTCTTAGGAATAATCTCATCTCTTGGTCTTCTCGCAACCAAAGGACGGTGGCCCGTTCCTCCACCGAATCCGAATACAAGGCTCTAACAAATGCTGCTGCAAAACTTATTTGGTTGGAGTCTATCTTTGATGAACTTGGCATCCCACTGCAATCTCCCCCCATCTTATGGTGTGACAACATTGGTGCAACTTACTTGTCCACCAATCCTGTGCTCCATGCCCGCACTAAGCATATGAAAATTGATTTTCACTTCGTTCGTGACAGGGTGGCTCAACGCAAGCTCAATGCCCAGTTCAACTCCACCAATGATCAAATTGCAGACATTCTCCCCATGGCTTTACCTACAGCCCGCTATCAATTCATGCGTGACAGGTTGAAGCTTCGGTGTCCCGACCCTTCACCTTGAGGGGGCGTATCAATGGAATTAGAATCCCATTTTGGGTCTTATTCCTTTTAGTATTCAAATTCCTTATTTTATGTACATTAGTTATTATCACATGTGAGGACTTTGAGTCCCATGTGATAAAGCATACTGTTGAGCGATCCAAACTGGATCCGATATATTGTAACCTAATTTCCTATCTAATGTAATCAACATATTCAACTCTAATATCCTGAACATTAGGTGGGTACAAGATTGTTTTGTTTCTTGCTCTTTTTCCCATGTTTATAGATCTGCCTACATGTTGGCCCATTATATTTTTAAGTGGGCAACCTCCTTCTCCAGGCTTGGTATTTGGGAGTCTTCCTTTTTAGAAGATCTCTTTTTGATTGTACAACATTTCTTGCCCTTTGCGGCCTAATAACCCCCCCAAAGTGTTTGCACAAAAAAAAAAAAAAAAAAAAAAAAAAAGTGTACAACACTTGCCATTTTATTTTTATTTTTTATATTTTGGGGTGCAAATTGTAGCACTCATCAATGGGCATATGTAGTAGACAAAAGAAGAAAAACATAGAGATAACTGAAAGCCTTCACCAGATTCAAGGGTGAGAATAGGGTGAGGTTGCAGATCCATAAGATCCATTGGCTTTCGTGGAGCAAGCTTTGCAGATCTAAAAGAAATGCGGGGTTGGGGTTTTGAGACCCAAAGCTGCACAATCAACCCATGCTTACAAAAGCGGCCTGGAAGCTGTGGAAAGAGCCAAATTCTCCTTGGGGAAACCTTATGAAAGCCATTTACTTTCCCTCTGCGGATTTCATGTCTGCTTCGGTGGGGAGCAAACCTTCTTGGGCTTGGAGAAGCCTTCTTGAGGGTAGGAAATTCCTGCAAAAAGGCTTAGTGTGGAAGGTGGAACGTGAGGACCAGATAAGAATTTGGGATGATCAATGGGTAACTTCTCTCCCTGGTTTTAAATTAAGACATCCAAAGCCTGTTAATTGTTCTCTTGTCTGGGTTGCAGATCTCATTGACAATACAAATAGAGTTTGGTGCAGAGACCTCCTTGACAGTTTCTTCCACAAAGAAGATAGAGAAGCTATTCTAATGCTCCCTCTCTCCTTGTTTCCACGTGAGGACTATCAGATTTGGAGTGCGGCAAAGGATGGCAAGTTTTCAGTTAAAACTGCCTATCACCTAATATGCAATTTGGAAGATTTGAGGCGACCGTCATCCTCTTCTGAGACTAATTGGACTCAGATTTGGAAGTGTAAAACCCTCCCCAAGATTAAAAGCTTCTTGTGGAAGGCTGCTGCAGGGGCTCTGGCTACAAAAACGGCTCTTCACAGTAGAAGGATCCAAATTGACCCTACTTGCCCAAGGTGTGGGGCAGCTCCTGAGTCTATAGATCACATTTTGCTCCATTGTCCCTATGCAAGATCGATCTGGTTTGGATCCCCTCTCTCCATAAAGACTTCCCCAACCACCTCCATCCTCCATTGGATTTCTAGTTGGTCAAAATTCTCCCATTTGGGATCTGAGGATGCTTCTAAAGCCACCACTTTCTGTACCTTCTTATGCTGGAGCATTTGGCTAGCCCGCAATGAACTTACCTTCTCAGGAATCTCTACTAGTCCTTTGGAGGTTTTGAACAAAGCCTGGACAGCTTGTTTGGAATTCCTCTCTGCCACTACTCTTCCTGCAACTAGGAGAGACATTAGCTCTCGCGGTCAATGTCAGCACCCCTCCTCTTGGCTCTCGCCGGTGGCCCCTGCTTTGAAACTCAATTGCGATGCTTCTTTCAACTCCTCTCATGGTACAGGGGGACTTGGGCTTATTATCCGAGATAGCCTAGCCTGGCTCAGAAGTGCTGCCTCAGAACCAGCTTCCTTCAACTCTGTTATTATGGGAGAATGTTTGGCGATCCGATCAGGTCTGCTGATGGCAATTGGAGACTCTATAGATCACCTAGAAGTTGAGTCTGATAGCAAGGAAGCTGTTCATTTCTGCTCCAGTACCATTTGCTCTCCTCCAGCCGAAGTGTTGCAAATTGTTCAGGATATTACACACCTTAAAACTTGCTTTTTGAGCATTTCTTTCTCTTATGTTCCTAGAGAGTGCAATGTAATTGCTGATACTCTAGCCCGGAGGGCCCTATCCATTATGAGCAGGATAGATTGGCCAGATTCCTCACCTTGGCTCATTGAGGCCTGTCTCAAAGATTCCACTGATGTTGCTCGTTCTTCTGAATAAGACTACTGTTTACCAAAAAAAAAAAGAATAGGGTGAGGTTGGGACATGTTTCATTGTCCATGGGTGAAAAATTTTCCTTCACCCGTGCAGAAGGAAGAATCTGCTAAGCTACTTTTTCAACATCTATTGGGTCAAAATCATTAAATTTGTATATCATTGAAGCCACGTAGTATATAAGTCACATATAGATAAAATTTCAGTTTTTATAAATATACGTACAAAATTATTACAAATATGATTTGTTTTCTTCTGCATTCTTCTGAACATACAATACAACTCAAATGTGAATTCTAATCTCTCAGATACAAATATAAATATTATTTAAGCCATGAGGTTATATTGAAATTCATGGGAGCCATAAAAAAAATAAGAAAAAAATTTCCTAGATCTACGAGATAAGAAAATTGACCATAATACAAGTAGTTTTTACTTTTTTTTACACCTACTTGTCTTGTAAACCTACTTTTTATGTGATTAATTTTTTTCTTTCGTAGATATAAGAAATTTTTCGACAAAGATATTGTTGCTAGTGAAGAAGAATGTTCGTAGATATAAGAAATTTTCCGAAAAAGATAATGTTGCTAGAGAAGAAGAATGTTCCTGGAGAAGAAACCAAACTTATTCTACTTCTCTCTCTCTCTCTCTCTGTCTCATGCTTTGTATCTATTTCTCTCTTACCTCATCTTTCTCTGTGTGTCTATTTAGATTCGTCTCTCCTAGACGCTGCTTTGGACATGAGGGCAACCATAAAAGGGGGTGTGTGTGTGTGTGTGTCAACTCATATTATTTATCTCGCCTGTTGGTTTACAGTATTTTGTTTCTAACATCAACCCAGGTGATTTTTCATATTGGGACTGGCTCTATTCTATTTTATATTTCTATGGTTTTTAAGAAATTAAACAACTGTTGTTTAACTCATATTTCAAGGGAGAAAGTTCTCCCCCACCGTACACCCATCTAGGGTTATAAATGTTTTGCTCACTATGGTACGAAGTCTAAAATATCTCCCAACTGTTCCCTGATACCCTTTGCCCACCATTCAAACGCCTTAGTCAGGGGATTCTCCCTTCACAGTGGGTGAAGGAAAATTGCTTCCTATGTCAAGAGAGTATGTCACCATTGCACTTATGCTGTCCCGTAATTCAGTTGTATAACATATCAAACGATTATGTGGTTTCCAGTGCCTCTGTTGACGAACTTTTTTAATTATTATTAATAATAAAAAAATGAACCCCACCCTTATTTATTTAAAGGACCAAGTTTTCCTTAAATCATGGTGAACAAGGAGTTTCTTCACCAATTATGTCAGGAAACAAGGCATTTCAAACCTTCAACGGGAAGGAAAGGGATGGGGTACCCATTGTGAATTGAAACCACAGTGAAACCCTCTATGAACCTCGTGCTGACAAACCTAGTGTTGGATCCTAGATGTATTGCCCGAACTTTTGCATCCTATATATCTTCAGGCCATATTTGTTTCTTCTAATCCTCTTGACCCTTCATTCGTCGAATGCCTTTTCGATCTTGTTATTAGTGAAGATTTGCGCTCCTTTCTCTGTTCTTATCCTTCTGAGGATGAAGTTAGGGGTGCCCTCTTAGACTTTTTTTGTTTATTTCTGCTATGGAAGTGCTCTCAAGATAACTTTCGGCATATCATGATCTTAGACTTTTCAAGGGTATTAAGGCGGCTCGATTTGCTCCTGAGATTACTCATTTACTTTTCACAGATGATACTTTTTTATTTTGTCGAGCCACAACTGCTGATAAAGGTTGTTTTGGACCTCTTCTCTGACCGATCAGGCCAAGAGATTAATTTCAACAAAAGTGGCCTTTTCTTTAGTAAAATGTCTCCTCGGATAGGAGGAGGTTATGCTCCCTGATTGGTATTGAAGAGTCAAAGGATTCTTCTTATCTTGGAACCACTTTAATCTATTCAAGGTCAAAGTCCAAAGAGTTGGGGTGTATTTTAAATAGAATGAGAAATAGATTATCTTCATGGAAATCTAACTTGCTTTCTTTTGCAGGTGGGAAAATATTGGTTCAGTTAATTTTTGGCTTCCATCCCGACTTGTCTCATATCCTGTTTTAAATTTCCTATTTAGATTTGTAAACCTATTGATTCTATTTGTCTTAATTTTTGAAATGGATATTTTGGGACTGAGAAGAAAGCTTGTCTGGTGGCCTGGGATTTGATGCAGGAGAAGGGAGGGTTGGGTTTTAGAAGGCGGAAGTTCATAATAATGCTCTTCTTCTTAAGCTTTGGTGGAGATTAATCTCTAATGATAAGACCCTTTGGGCCCAGATTCTTAAAGTCAGGTACTTTCCAAAACGATCTATATTTTTATCATAAAGTTGCTGCTAAGAAAAGTTCCTGGTCTTGGAACAACATTACTCAGATTCTTCCCACTTTGAAGAAAATGGTTTTAGGAATATTGGTAATGGTAATTCCTCCTTCCTCTATTTTGACCCTTGGACTCCCAAAATTCCTAGTTGTAACCTTTCTCATGATGTGGGTAATAATTTAGATCATTCAGCTTTAGTTAGTTCCTTTATTATTAATAACAATTGGAATTTGAACTCCCTTTATTCTCTTTTACCTTCTGTCTATGCCTTCTCAATTACTCATGTTAATATGTCAAGTGACAATGACAGATGGTCATGTATGCTTTCCAAAGATGGCCGATTTTCTACTCGATTAGCTGCCAAATTTCTGTGCTCTTCTTCCAAGCTTCCAATTAGTGCCCATGTTTCTTTATAGGGGAGATTTCTTTGAAAACTCCCTTTGCATCCTAAGTTTAAATTATTTTTTTGGCGTGTTTTACATGGTATTCCGGTCAAGGCTATTGTCTCAAAATAGAGACCAGTTGATCCCCTATGTGTTTTTGTGTGGTTCTTGCAATGGAAACACATGACATCTTTTCATATCATGTAATTGGACTAAGCATGTATGGGCTGCAGGTCCCTTGGGTTTGAGAACTAAGTTTCTCTCTTCTACTTCGATGGAACAACTTTGCATTTCTACGTTGCTAAACAAACAGTTGGATATACCGCTTCTCAAGTGTTTTTTTTTTTCTGTTTTTATTATCAATTGTTATTTTATTTGACACCATCAGAACAAGGTGGTTCATGGTACTTTTAATATTGACCCATTCGAACTTGCTTTAAATGGTGTTAGATCTTAGGAATCTTCTTTCTTCTTACGGTTCTAATACTATTTTTACTGATGTAGTGCTTAAGAAATTTCCTTCATCTTTATTTAATGGGAAATTTTCATGTACCTCTCCTAAGGTATCATTTAATTACAAAAACA
Source organism: Telopea speciosissima (assembly GCF_018873765.1). NCBI lineage: Eukaryota > Viridiplantae > Streptophyta > Magnoliopsida > Proteales > Proteaceae > Telopea > Telopea speciosissima. The sequence continues at coordinate 33,984,983 of NC_057926.1, read as the reverse complement.
CCCCTCAGTTTGGGGAAATTTTGCGTGCCCCCTGAGGTTCTTACAAGTTAACACATGCCCCCATTCCGTTAGTTTAGGACTAACAATGTTACAATCAAGGAGTGAAATGACAAAACTGCCCTTGCCAAAAAAAATAAAAACCTGCAATTCATCTTCCCCAAATCGTTTAGGATTTGAAAAATACCCGGTGAAGACATCTCCAAGCCAATGCAGAAACCCATTAATAGAAACTGACTTCCCTGGAACAATGAATCCATCAAGAGGTGATGAGTTGTGCAAGAACACCACAATTAACTGACAATCTTTCCAGTGACACGAACACGAACATGAGCTGATGCTATTTTAGAAAGTAAGCCTCCTTTCATTTGTTTACAATTCCACGAACAAGGTATGGTGCACTTGGACTCCCTTGCTTCTTGGTCCTGTTGTTCTGCAATAAAAATATGTGAAAGAACACCACAATCAACTCATGAGAAAAACTAAACAAGGATTGCTTTGGAAGTCTAAATTGCACAATGCTTTCTGACATGCAAGATCCATAACAGATGATTTAAAACTCACAGTGTAAATGATTAGTAGTGTGGGTATTGGTGTAAGGCAGAATCCCCTTCCCCACCCTAATCATTTTGAAAATTTTCTGTGATAAATAAAATGTTTTAGAGTTGAAGAAAGCAAAACCAGGGTGAACAAAAACTCTCTCTCACTAAAAGGATTTTTTTGTTTTGTTAAAAGGATCATTGGTATTAAAAGAAAAAAATAGAGTATAAGGATGAAAGAAAAATTGGAGGAAACCTGACACAAAAACAAGAATAACCAAAATTACCACCTCCCATCTTCGGCATTGTCATCAGCAAGAAGGGAAATTAAGCTACCTACAAAATTACCTCTCTCTCTCATTCTGTTTCTTTTTTCTTTTTTTTTTTCTAAAATGATCTTTTGTATTAAAGGGAAAAAATAGAGTACAAGGATGAAAGAATAGCTAGATGAAGCCGGACACAAAAACAAGAATAGCCAAATTACCACCTCTCACCTTCAGCACTGCCATCAGCAAGAGGGGAAATGAAGCTACCGACAAAATTATGTCTTTCGCTCTTTGTCTCTCTATACGCTTGTGTGAAACCTAGACACCTATTCGTCTTTGTTAGCTGTTGGTCAAATGAATTGTCGATCAAAATTAGTTGCCAACAAAATTGTAATGTATCTAAGCATAGAAATAGAGAAAACAACATGGTTCATCATTACCTAAATTAGTTGAACCTGCTTGGTTTATATTCAACAACAATTTTGTTACTTCGTTTCGTTGTTTCTGTCGTGCATCAAACTTTTGAGCATCCAATTTTCTTTCTTCTTCTCTTTTTGCTTCAACTTGTTGCATTTTGTGAGTCAGTTCTGCAACTTGACTATCCAACTCCTCACTTTGCTATGTTTTCGTTAGTCCATAATCCTTTGTACTTACTCCCACTCCCCGTAGGTGAATCCGACCATGGTTATCTTTGCCTAAATTCTTGGTGAAGATAGTTTCATGGACTGAAAGGTTATTTTGATTTTCTTCAGACACCTTATTCAAGTCCTCATTGAGATCTCTATGTTCAATTTTCTCAACCAAGTCAGCATAGATACTGGAGTATCGTCCTTCCTCGTATGTGTTTCAATAAACATTTGTAGCCTTAAGGCTCCACACCTTCAGGATTCTTTATTTTTTTTTTCTCTGAAAAACTTTTAAAAAAAAAAAAAAAAAAAAAAATTTTTAATACAGCAGTTTACTACATGTTCTTCATAATTTGAATGGGTTAATCACTTAATCCACTAGAAACATACCTTCAGGTAAAAACGCCGGACATAACTTCTCCGTCCACAAGTATGAGTCATTTTTTGGAGTTCTCTATTTTTTTATTGTCACTACGAAGTTTCTACATATTGTAAAAAAAAAAAAATTAACAATTAGTCAGCCACTAAATGACATTTAAAATTGCTTCGGTAACAAATAAATGACAAATTGACATCTTACCTTGTTCTTTACACTCATCCACCATTGTAGTTCCATCTTTGCAGTGACTCATTTCCTTCCTAGAACAAGCACTTCATATTTCCCCTACAATAAAAAATATATATATTATATGTAATGTCCCACCCTCCAATAAGGGAATTAAGGCCGTTAATCGGTTCAAGGATCGATTGTACTTAGTTGGTGAATCGTCAGAGGTAGCGATTTCAAATTTAAGACACATCCATATTATCTAGAGTAAATTCAGCGGAAGTAAAAAAAATTTAAATAAAACAAAAGAAAAAAAAACTTAAACAAATCTATCATCCCAACTTAAAATAACTAAAGAAATTATTACATGTTTTTAACCAAAATAATCAAATAACCATTACATGTCCTTCAAAGCAAAAGAAACCGAAAATGATGAAAAGCACGCTAAAACTCCTAACAGACTATAAAATGGACAGAGCAAGGTTGCGCCATGGTGTCATAGGCTGATGGCATCAGCCTGTGTGATTGAAGCTAGAGATCTTCTCAATTATGGGGACTTTTCCTCATTGTGACAACCAAATTGAGAGAGAGAGAGAGAGAGAGAGAGAGAGAGAGAGAGAGAGAGAGAGAGAGAGGTATCTAAGGTAGGATATCTCGCCCATGAAATCAGCTTGCTTTCTTAGAGGGAATCATAGATAATCTTACCATATTAGACAGATTCAAGAGTAGACTTCTATTTTAATTAAGAAACATGATAGATGGAAATTGTGGATTATCTTTTACAATTAATAATAGAGTGATCAGGCCAAGGAAGATCGAGGGATGGAGAAATAAGGGAGAAAACGTTTCATAAAAGATATTTGAGAGAGAGAGAGAGAGAGAGAGAGAGAGAGAGAGAGAGAGAGAGAGAGAGAGAAAAATGACAGATAAAGAAGAGGCCATAATAGAAAGATGAATAAGAAGGAAAATTTTATTATTATTTATTATAAAAAGTTAAAAGTAAGGGTACCATGAATCACTACAAAATAGAAAGGAGAGAGAAAAAAGTATAGTAAGAAAGGGTATTTAAATAAACAAGAAGGATAAAGTAGTGAAGGAAAAGTTTTGCCACGAAGCATGCAGGCGTGCTTTTATATAATAGTATGATAGTATGATATAATAGCTCTTTCATAAAACCGTCACTATACAAACAAATCCACAACGGTAAAAATAAAACCGCTTGTGGCACACCAATTAATTAGGCAAGAGGAAGTGCGCGGGAAATTTTTTAGCATTTAGTAACGTTTTTTTACAACCGCCGCTATATAAGCATGTCTAGGGTTCAATCCACCGCGGTAAGAAAATAGCGTTGCCAAATGATGCTATTTAGTGGCGGTATTAAAAAAACCGCCTCTAATTAAAAAGTCATAGTGTAACAATTGATGCCTTTTCTTGTAGTGATATATATAGTGGTGATAATATATTACCGCTTCTGAAATTTTTTATATAGTGAAGCTTTTTTTTAACTGCACAAGGAGAGTTGTAATTGAAAAACATCGATTACATAAAAAAAAAAATAAACGAACCTTATTTCCTTTGGTAAATCGTTGATCCAATTTGTGCACACATCCTCTGTATTGTTGATTAACTGAGATGGAAAGATCATAATCACTTCCATGCATGACACTATTTTACAACTATATTGAGAAAGGATTTAAGATAGGTTGAACTAGAGAAGCCAATACCTTGTAATTATAATGCAAGAGATGTGATCCTTCTATGGGAAACTCTGCATCAACGAGAACTACAATGCGCCAATTAATAGAATGGTTTGCCCCCATAGCTGTTTGGCATTAAATTATCTGCAAGAAAACAATTATAGGGTGACTCAATCTAGAAAATAAGATCTGAATCTTCCCCCAACATGTTTTGCCACAATTCCCATCCTTCCAAGGAGGATACCAACACACAATTATTGTTTTCGATTCAATGGGCACTCTAATTTGCCTTTAATTAAAATGGACATGATGGTTTCCTCCGCAGCCTCAATTATAGGATAAAGGTAGAAACGGATGCAAATACATGAAACTAAAACCAGTTTCTCAGGATGAACTGTTGAACATAAATGTGCATTTCACCTTAAGTTAGATTCTGCCCCCTTTAATGGACTTCTTCCTCCATGGACTGACAGCAGCAACAACCTTTCTTTGGTACGGGGAGTCATTTATATTGGGTAATGGAATAGTTTAGGATCAATCCCACCTTGTAATCTCCATGGTAAAACTAGAAACATGGAAAGTCAAAACGTAGAAAAGAAAAAGAAATACCCAAAATGATTCATACCTTGATGTTTCAAAATCTTGATGATGAAGAACGACTGAAGAAGAAAAACCAGATGAAAACCACCAAAAGAATGGAAGATTCGCAAGAGAGCTTCCTCCAGATAAAGCAAGGACGGTATGGGCCGTCATAGAGGATGTAGACTGGAGACCCTCCCTCACCCCCAAAACCACCTTATATAGGCTAGGGTAGACGGAGATGTTCTCTCACCTCAAAACATAGGAAAATTACTTGATTAGACACTATTAGTGTTGTATTTACGAAACTAGCCATGCTGCATTTACGTCAATGAAATTGCACAAAAGAAGTTTGTTTATACAAATCTAGCAAGAATAGTGGTTGCCATATATCAACTGAGTATCCTCTTGCGTGCGCTAGCCTTGACTGGCATATCACATTCTTCACATGTGATATGGCTGGCCACACTCAATTCTGTTATTGATTCTCAATCATCTCTTTCCATTATTGCTTCAATCAGTTTTATCTTTTTTCCATGTATAAAGATTGAGTCAATCACTCATTCAATTTGTCATCTTTCCTTGTATAAAGATTGAGTTTCCATTCTTTAGGATCTCAATCCCTCTCTATATATTCTAATCATTTGAAATGAATATCACTGAATTATAATTTTTAGGCTATATATTCGGGTTAAAAAACCAAAAAAAAAATAAAAAAAAGAGCCACCAGGCTAACAACCCTCTTCTAAGTTTCTTTTTTTTCCTCAACGGCCGATCCCTCTCTGGTCAATGCTTCCCTCCTCTCTCAATCGGCCACCTCTACTATGCCTGTGTTAACTTGGAATTAACCTATGCTCTCCTTATAGAGAGCTCATTGTATTTATAGAGAATGATGAGGATTACAAGAAATCTCTCTGGTTTAGGAAATACTAGAGTTGATATGGAAATACAATTTACACAATATAGAATAGGAAAGACAATATTATCAACATTGGTAACTCCAAGATTGGAAGGTGCACACTATAGATGGTGTTGAGAAAGGAAATTGTGATCGTTGAGATTGCACGAGATTGCGCACTAGTGACCTGGCCAATATCTTCTGCTGATACACCCCCTCAAGTGGAAGATTTCAAACTCCAAATCTTCAACTTGTCCCTAATAAAGCAGAACCTGATAGAGGAGAGGCCTTTCGTAAAAATGTCAGCAAGATGGTCCTTTTTAGAAATAAACTGAATTGCGATTTCCTTCTTGGAAACTTTATCGTGAACAAAGTGGAAATTGATTTCCATGTTTTTGGTCTCGCATGAAAGACCAGGTTAGTTGACAGGTATGTTGTACGGATGTTGTCACACCCTAGGATAGACACCTTAAGAATACCAATACCGAGTTCATTGAGTAGGGAATGTAGCCATGTGAGTTCAGAACGCGCATCGTCAAGGGCCTTGTACTCAATGAAATGTATATTGATAGAGACAAAACTACCCCTGAGGTAAATGAACAGATTCAATGCCAAGAAAAATTTGAGTGGACCCGGTTCTTTTATAGCTAATGTGGAGGTCAAGTCTGCTAATAGAGAGCTGATGTGGCCATTTGCACTGCTTGTCACCAGAATGTCATCAACGTAGACAAGTATATATGTGGTAACCCGACCATTCTTGTATACGAATAGTGTTGGGTCTATTTGTGAGGCCTTGAAGCTAGGGTCCAAAAAAAATGAGAGACTCTATGGAATCACCCCCTTGGTGCCTTTTTAACCCCTACAAAATTTTTTGCAACTTGCACACATAGTTGGGTTTTTTTTTTTTTTGCTAAAGGTCAGCAGATGTTTATAATATAGAAAAGAAAGTAAGGTACAGATACAGATTTCGACTAATATGTTGGAGTACATTCCCCACCTTCGGCATGGCCATCAACAGGGAAGCACACCACTGCAAAATTACAAGGACCAACCCCAATCACCTAGAGAACCTATATCTCGGCCTTAATGTCGCATCTAACATCATCTCATTGTTAATGTAACCTAGAACAGCATCCCATGTTGTTGATATCCTTGTTAGTGTAGTCCTCTTTGCTAGCATATCTGCCACCCCATTTATCTCCCTGAAGCAATGGGTTATCCTCCACCTGACCTTTGCAAGATAGCCATTATAGAACCTCCATCTCTGCTGGAATTCTCAAGGTAGTGAATTATTCTCCACACAACTCACCAACGCAGCCGAATCGGTTTCAATCCACAAGCACTCCACCTGCAACCGTATCGCCTGCTGAACACCATTGTGCAGACCCTCAATCTCTTCCTTGAAGTTTGATCCCACACCTGTGTAATAAGCAAAGCAGCACCTAGACCGCCCATTGTGATCTCTAAGAATTCCACCTGCTCCTGATCGCCCTGGATTTCCAAGAGAGCACCCATCTATGTTAAGCTTTAACCATCCCTGAACTGGGGGCTGCCAAAGAAGTTCGGTAATCAGCCTTCGAGGTTGCCGACTAACCTTGAGCGAAAGCTTCCTTGATAGCAGAAGTCCAGCCACCGTAGATATTTGCACTGGTTCCAAATTTGAAAAATCAATTAAGTCCTTCCAAATACCTTTTAAAATAGTAGTGTGATTGCGATGCACATTCTCAAACCTCCGCTTATTTCGTTCCATCCAAATGTGGTATGGCACTAATATTACCAATGCTGGCCAAATTTTTGAAAGCATCACACATGCCTTTTTCCTCCTCCACCATGAGAAAAGTTCTTCAATAGAAGGAAAACCAGTCCATCTTAGATCGAAAATGGACAGCATTGCTTCCCAAACCCCGGCTGCATAATCACATTCAATAAAGATATGGTGAATAGACTCCATGTTCCTAAAGCACATATCACACCTTGACGCCCCATAAACAGCCCTCTTTGTAACATTCTCGTCAGTTGGCAAGCTTCGATGGGTTAACCTCCAGCCAAAAATCGATGCTCTAGGTGCTAATCCTCCTTGCCAAATCAGCCTTGAGCATCTACTCTGAGGTTCCTTTGCACGCAGCCTCCCCATGCAGACTTAACTGAAAATACACCCGACTCCGACAAAGCCCACACCCTTTTATCCTCGGGTTCAATAGTTGGAAGCTTTACCTGCAAAATCTGATTGCATACCTCTTGCAGTTCCAGTGATCTAGGGGTTGGTAATCGCCACTCCCCATCATCAATATAATCGGCAACTTTGTCCTGCAACAGCCTTGGGTTAGTGACATAAGGAGCTATGGCATCATATATACGCTGCCCATTCACCCACCGATCGAACCAGAAACTTATTTTCTTCCCATCACCAATTATCCATCTTTCATTATCCCCTACCATCTCCCACACCTTTCTAATACCAGGGAGAATAGAGGACTTCACCCCCTGCTTTAAAGATCCGTCCACCTTAATCAGCCTTCCTCGCTAGAACTTCGCAAAACTTGAGTTATCATTCTTCACAAACCATGCCAATTTTGCTAGAAGTGCAAGATTGATCTCCTTAAGCCTTCTCACCCCAAAACCACCCTCACACTTAGGCTTGCACAGCTTGCTCCACCTAACAGTGATTGATTTTGAAATATTTGCATCCCCACTCCAAATAAAATTCCGGATCCATCGTTTCTTCAACTCCATAGACAAAGCAGTCCATAAGTACACCAAGAAATTATGCACTGGAATGCTACACATCACTGATCTCACCAATTCTACCCTTCTCGCCATAGACAGAAGTCTACCCTTCCACCCTGCCAGCCTTGCCTTGAATTTATCAACCAGGGGAAGAATAAAATCTTTTTTCACCCTACCCTTGAACAAATCCACACCAAGATATCGAGTTGCAGAACCTCCTTCACCCTACCTCTTCTAAGAGCGGACATACTCCCCACAAAAATCTTGCTTTTCTCAAGGTTAATTTTCTGCCCTGAATAAATTTGATAGTTGTCCAGAAACTTCTTAACCCTGTTAACACATTTCAAATCAGCATTCATAAAAATGAATAGATCATCTGCATATAGTAGGTGAGACGGGGTGAGGGTGTTTCTAGGGTCAGGGATCCCCTTCACTAACCCCTTCATCCTCAAATCAGATAGACCACGACAAAGCACCTCTTCAGCCGGAATAAAAAGCAGAGGGGACAAAGGGTCCCCCTGCTTTAAGCCTCTCTCCACCCCAAAGTATCCAACTGGACCACCATTAATTAAAACAGACATTTTTGTAGACCTCATCATCTCCTTAATCTAGCCAATCTAGCATTGAGAAAACCCGAATTTGCCCAATACATCGAATAAGAAATTCCAGTCGAGCGTATCATACACCTTCTAGACATCTAACTTCATCCCCAATGTTCCCCCACGGCATTTGGAAGCCATCATATTTGTCAACTCAGAAGCCACACCTATATTTGCAATGATTACTTTCCCCTGTTGGAAAGCTCCCTGTTCTTCAGAAATTAGCTTAGGAAGGAGCAAAGACAGCCGGGTTGCCATTATTTTAGGAATAATCTTAAAGAAGAAATTACCTAAACAGATCGGGCGATAGTGCCCGACCTGCCTAGCATTCTCCACCTTAGGGATCAAAGTAATAAAATGATTATTCACCCCTTTTGTGATGATCCCCTCTTTGAAAAAATTTGAAATTGCATAACATACCTCCGACCCAATGATGTCCCAACAGACCCTATATAAAGTACCTGGGAATCCATCTGGCCTAGGGGTGCTATCAGGATCCATCTAAAAAACTGCAGCTTTTACCTCCTCCGCATCAGGAACAACCACCAGCATATTATTCTCCTCCGCTGATATAAGGGGTGGCATGGGATATGATCGAGCAGCTCCTCCATGGCAACCGAGTTCCCGCCTCTATAGGAATTCTCAAAGTGACCTGCAAAATGAGCAGCTATACCCACTGGATCCTCCAAAATCTCCCCACCTACCGTCTGCACCTGCTGAATGAAGTTTTTGGTCCTTCGTAAGTTGTGGATAGATGAAAAAATTTGGAGCATCTATCCCCAAACTTAACCCATTTATCTCTAGAGCTCTCAGCCCATAATTTTTCATGGAGCATTAAGGCTTTCTCATGCGCGTTCTTTGCCTGCAATTCCAGCTCAAATAAATCTTCACTAAATCCTTCTCTTTCCAATCTCAATTGAATCTCCTCTACTACCCCTTGGTTTGGTTTTACTCCACCTCCACATGCGGAAAGGTCTCCCTAGCCAATTTCCTTAAAGGACCTTTGAGCCGCTTTAGTTTATGTGACACCACATAAATCGGAGTTCCACCTACTGGCTGGTCCCATGATTCCTTCACAACCTTCCTGAACTCCCCATGCTCCGCCCAAAACCGCATCATACAAAAAGAAACATTATTAGGGCGTGGCACATTACCAGGTGAAACCATAAGCAGTGAGTGGTTAGAGTACCCTCTTGGCAGCACCCGTTGCCCACACCCCTCAAAAGTGGTCATCCAAACCTCATTACCAAAGTTGCGATCCAGAACCGCACACACGTTGCCCACTCACCTGTTGTTTGACCATGTGAAAGAGCACCCCGAGGAGGGAATAGGAACCAACGCAGCAGTGTCCACCATAGCAGAGAACTCCTCACTAGAACCAATATTAAATCTACCTGGTCCTCTTTTTTCATGTGAGAAGAGATATGAATTGAAGTTGCCCAAGACCAGCCATGGACAGTTGATTCCAGCAAATGTAACCAGCTCATACTAAAGCTGCCACCTCACGCTCCTCCTACAGCTTGCATGAACCATCGATATCATCCCTTGAACCCCCCTACCATTACCGAGCACGTGAGTTGTTGATCAGACCCAAGAATGATAGTTGGGGGGGACCAAGGAGACCTTCCAAAAAAACCACAGATTGGGGACCCCCTCCTCTCTATGATTAAATAGGAATTGAGTACAAAAGCCCAGGGCTTCAAAGAATTTCACCAGGCATTTTCTTGGCTCCACCTTAGGCTCGGCAATGCACAAAAATAGAGGGTCATGCACCCGAATAAGCATGCGAAGATGTGAGCGCGTACGTCTATTCGCAATACCCTGAATATTCCAAAACATATACTTCATTAATTTCTAGTGGTTTGAGAGCTACAAGTAAGGCGGCGTACCGCCACCCCACCCCCCTGCGCTTGGACAATAGACTCATCCACCACTGCCAGCTCATTAGCCTTTTTTTTCTTGCGACGAACCCCCAACAAGGATGATATAGGATCACAACCCTCACCTGCAACTTGAGCAGCACCTTGGTTGTTACCTTCGACTAGAGGAACTGAGCAGTGCTGTTGCACCAAGTTCTCACGTTCCAGGTTCATGCAGGGTGCCAGCCCCACTCCTCTATCAGCCTCCACCGAAAGCACCACTTCAATTCTACCCCTTCCATCTGAACATAAAATGGGCATGCCCACCTCACCATGAAGTTCACCCACCGGGGCCCCATCAGCACGGTTCGACCCAGCTACATCACTCCCAACCGAAACCGAGCAACCCACAAATTGTGTTTGCTCAACAACTCCAATCTCACCTCCTAAATTCACGACACTATTTTGGGAACCACTTGGGAGAGACCCAGAGCACTGCAGTCCCACCTCCCCCAAACCGTTGGAAGATCCATTACTTTCCTGAGAAATATGTACCTGATTCCCACGTGGAGAGTCCACTTGCAAAACTGATTGCACCCTCCCTCCATCCTTTTGAATTATATTCCGTTCTGAAGAAGGATTCCCTGCCACGTAGACTCCTTCTGTCCCTAAACCACCATCCACCAAAGCAACCTCCGCCTGCACTCCCTGCCTGAGATGCTGCCCACGATCATGCTGCCGGCGATGCCTCGACACCTTATCCTGGACGTAATGTGTGTAAGGGTATTTATGTAATATCCCTTTATATGTTCTAATATAATCCTACTTGTATTAATGCATGCGGGTAATTTAGTAATTAGTCCATCCTGGCCTAAACCCTAGTTTTCCTATATATACTTATTGGAGGCATCAGGTATTCAATTCCAAACTCGGGGTGTAAATCTTCAGAACCTCGTCTTAAAACCCTAACCCTAACAATCTTAAAGCATTATTATTTTTTTTTCGTTTCTCTGCGATCAAGATCGGCTTCGGCAGAATGCGTTGAAGATCGCATTAAGATCGATCCTTGATTCGATTTTGGAGATCGTATGTGACGATTTTACAGGTTTTCTTTTGAGAGATTGGCGTAGGTTTTCCTTTGAGAAATCTGTTTCACGTCTTCGGCTTTAGGTGCGATCGTGGTTCACAATTTTGATTTGAGAGATCACATTACGCTTGGAAGATCGTTTCTTGTTTCGGCTTTTGGACAATCGTACGTCACGATTGCAGTTCTCTCTAAGGCTTCATTTGATCAAAGCTTTTGGTTATCTTTCCAAAGTATTTATTACGTTTCCAAAGCATTATTTGATATTGAAAGGCTTTTTGTCCTTTCTTCATCAAAAGGTTTTGATTTGATAGATTAAAGAAAAAAAAAAAAACCATTAACTTGTCAGAGAAGGACGTTTGCTTTTGGATTCTTTTGCTTTTGATTCAATTTCAAAAGCCGAAGTGGTTTCCAGAAAGCTTTCTTCAAAGAGCATCGACTGGTTTTTTTTCTTTTTTTTTTATTTGAGAAAAGGATAAAAGCAACTTTTGGCAGAAATTTATTTTTGGGTTCGGCCATTATCTGCGAGCAGCCAACATCCGCGCTAGCAGCCTGCATTAGCGTGTACATTACAGAATGTCGATACCGCTTGCACCGTCGTGATCTTTTCCTCCTTCATCTAAATCCGGGGTTCTCCATCTCGGTGATTGTTCCTTGAGCATTTATTTTTTTATTTGATCTTTTGTTTGGGCATATAAACAAATCACTTAATATGGAGAAACACTGCTCCAATTGAGATGATCAAATTGGAAAGTTTTAGTGGCTGCAGTTCGCTTGAAAAGGAAGACTTTGGTGAAGTACCTTAATATTTTCTACACTGTGTAGTAAATACTTTTTTCGATTGTACGGACTTAATCAAGCCCAATGGATAAGTGATGAGGACTTTTGCAAAGACTACCTATTGAACTGCCAAGATAGGTTGTGAGAGACCTATAGTAAATATGAGTCTGCAAAAGAGATTTGGGAAAACCTAGAAGCCCAATTCAAAAAGGAGGAGGACCTATCAAAAACTCACTTGGTTGACAAGTTTATGGACTTCAAGTTTCAAGAAGATAAGGAGATACTTCCACAAGTAACGTGACTTTGAGAACTTGAGAACAAAATTGAACCAAGAAAACATCCCCGTTGTTGATGCATTCTTAGTGGGTGCAATTATCTTTAAGTTACCCTCTACCTGGCATTCCTTTAAAACTGAGATGCACAGGAAAAAACACAAGTGGGGTGGATGATCTCAAACGGTTCATTAGAATCGAAGATGAGAACAGAGCAGGAATAACTTGGAGATGGTGAAACAACAACAGGCATCTGCCAATTTGGTTTCACAACCCAAGAAATATCCTAGGCAGTCCAAGCCACCTAAGAAAGAATCCCAACAGCTTGGAGGCCAAAAAGACTAATTTTAAAAAGAGGGGCAAGTGCCGAACGTGGAAAGTGGGGTCACTATGCATCCGAGTGTAGGGGTCCTAAGAAAGGGAACAACGACACACCACGAAGGAAGTTCATGTCTTTGGTGGACAAGATCGAGCCTACTAACTTTGTTGCCATGGTTGGCAAGGGTAAGGGGTTGGCCAAGACATCTTGGATTGGTGGTTAGACTCGGAGCGACTTGTCATGTTTGCAATAGCAAGGACACGCTCACGATGTTGTTCAAGTAGCGTAGATCACATCAGTGCAAATGGAGACGTCGTGGAAGTGGCTCAACAAGGGACGAATCCTGGTTCTCTCATCGTAAAATATTAACTTTGAAAAATGTTAAAATCTTTCCTGGTTTTGAAAAGAATTTAATTTCCATTGGAATTTTGCTTGATCTTGGCATGTCTATTACTTTTAGTAGTGGTAGAGTAACATTGTCTGTTAACTCCTTTTATTTTGGATGTGCTTATAATTTGAATGGTATGTTTAGGTTGAGTTTAGCTAATGAGACAATAAACCAGGTTAACCATAATTCACTTGATCCCAAAATACTACATTGTAGGTTAGGACATGTGAACTATAGGAAAATGCTCAAACTAGCTAAAACTCATAATTTACCATTAGACACTTCAATTAGATTTAACAGATGTGAAGTGTGTGTTCAAACTAAAATAACTAGAAAATCGTTCAGACCGATTTCTAGGAGCACTCAACTTCTTGAACTTATACATTCTGACATTTGTGACTTTAAAAGCTACACAACTAGAGGAGGTCGGAAGTATTTGATAACATTTATAGACGATTTTTCTAGATATTGTCATTTATACTGTTAAAATCTAAAGATGAAGCTTTTGAAAAATTTAAAATTTTCAAGAATAGGGTAGAAAATCGATTGAACTTGAAAATTAAAAGATTTAGAAGTGATAGGGGAGGAGAATACAAATTGACGAGTTCAAGGAATTCTGCCTCTGCAGCATAATCCTTGAAACTCTGCTCCTTACTCACCTCAATCAAATGGCATAGCGAAAGAAAGAACGGGGCGTTAACAGAGATGTTAAACTCCATGTTATTGGCAAGGTATGCCCTCTTGCTATTGGGGAGAAGCGAGTGTTATTGCAAATCATATTCTAAATAGACTACCACATTCAAAACTGACTTCTACACCTTATGAACTATGGCATAATCATCCCTGTAGATATGACACTCTTAAGGTTTGGGGCTGTGTAGCTTATGTTAGGATACAAGACCCTAGGAGACCTAAGGTGGGAACTAGAACAAACACTTGTGTATATCTTGGTTGTGCGAAGACAGTCTTTGCAGACCGGTTTTTGGATCTATCAACCAATGTGGTGATAGAATCTAGGGATGCTATATTCTTTGAGGATAAATTCCTTAGAGATAAAGGCCTGACTTTGCCTAGTTTGACTGAAGTGGTTACAGAATCACCTTTGGAATCCGAACCAATTGTTTCTGACACTACTCCCACAATGCTCCTTGAATCAGAATCTAGAAGAGTATCTACTAGAGATCGAGTACCCAAGAATTTTGGTGAGGATTTTGTGATCTACCATTTAGAGGCTGATCCATCCACCTATAAGGAAGCGATGAGATCTAGGGACTCCCTGTTATGGAAAGAAGCCATTGATGAGGAAATGAGCTCTTTAATGCGAGAATGAGACCTGGCACCTTGTTGATCTGCCTAGAGGGGCCAAGACAATAGGGTGTAAGTGGGTGCTCAAGAAGAAACTTAATCCGGATGGGTCTATAGCCAGTATAAAGCACGATTAGTAGCTAAGGGCTATAAACAGTGAGAGGGATAGATTATTTTGACATCTACTCTCGTCTGCCATTTGGCAACAATAAGGATTCTTCTTGCCATAGCATCTATTGAGCACTATGTTGTGCATCAAATGAATGAAAAAATGGCTTTCCTTAATGGAGACCTAACAGAAGAAATCTACATGAACCAACCTGAAGGGTTTGTCATGGAAGGTTCTGAAAAAAGAGTTTGTAAATTAAACAAATCTCTCTATGGTCTTAAACAAGCACCTAAATTGTGGCATGAGAAGTTTGACAAGACAGTAAAGAGCTTTGGTTTTCAAACCAGCAACTCGGATAAGTGCCTTTATTTTTTGTCTGAGTCAAACAAGGTCGCGATTATTTGCTTGTATGTAGACGACATGTTGATTCTAGGTTCTGATCTCTCTGTAGTGAGTGACATTAAAGATACCTTGTCCAAAGAATTCAACATGAAAGATCTTGGTGTGGTAGACACCATTCTTGGAATGAGAGTAAGCTTCAGTGAGCAAGGGATCACCCTTAGTCAGACTCATTACATTGAGAAGCTACTTTCTAGTTGGGGATACAGTGATTGTAAACCGATTGAGACACCCTATGACTATAACAAACGGTTGAAACCTAACACAGGTGACATCGTGAATCAGTTAGATTATTCTAAACTGATTGGTAGTCTCATGTATGCAATGAGTTGTACTAGGCCAGACATAGCCTTTACGGTAGGCATGCTGAGTCGTTTCACTAGTAATCCTGGAAAAGAGCATTGGGATGCCCTATCGAGGCTGATGAGATACCTTAAGGGTACTCAAGGTTATGCTTTATGTTATAATGGACATCCTCCAACTTTGGAAGGATATTCGATGCATCTTGGTGCTCGATTTGGGAGACAAGAGATCCACCAGGTTATGTATTTACACTAGGAGGAGCAGGTGTAGCATGGAAATCCAAAAGAGGACTAGTATTGCTCTGTCATCTATGGAATCGGAACTTTATGCTCTAGCTTCAGGGAGATGAAGCGAGTGGATAAAGGATCTGATTATGGATATTCCATTGAGGAGTTTTAAGTTAAACTCTATATCTATATTCTGTGATAATCAAGCAACCAAGACGATTGTGAATAACTCACTCTTTAATGGTAAGAGGAGACACATCAGGCTGAAACAGGCTATGCTGAATTATAGAACAGAACAAGGGATTATCACTTTGATTGATGTGAGATCGAAGGATAATATGGCGATGCCCTTACAAAGGGATTGAACAAAGATCGAACATTCAAAACTACAGGGAGATGGGGTTAAAGACCATTTAGTCGGTCTTAACCTAACCCAATATTATTTTGAATTATTCGAATCTCATCTAGCCTTGTAAGCATTCGGGACAGTTTACATGTTTCGATAACTTAGTTAGGTTACTAAGTATGGGGGTTTGTGAAACCATTCCAAACTTGATGGTGTAGCAAATTTTCATGTGAAGTCTCCTTACTTTGTTATTCCACAAAGGAATATGAAAAATGTCTGATATGTTTCAATGATATTGTGCTAGTCTTTATGTCATTCCAAATTTGATGACATGTCTTTCATAGTATGGTGTACCATTCCAAATTTGATGATACAACATAAATCTATGACTGATATGACGAATACAGATATTCCAAATGGAAACATGGTATGGTCCTTATGATAGAGACTATATAGGATCGAGTTCTTGTAAAGAAACTTGATGATGATGCTTATTGTTTTTTGATTTACCTTGACCATATATGAAATGTACTAAGTTCTTATTGTTGAACTAGATACTATTGTGCAAATGATTGAATTCATAATATCTTATGAAATTCATATTTGACAAATTACGAGAGAATGGCGAAGATGGAGGAGAACGGTTGAATCGGATCTCGATGAGGATGACTTACTTGATGAGTAAAGTCACATGGATTGCAAGGACTTTTCCTTTTGATTATTTCTTTTGGTTTAGCCACTTGCATGTGGAACTTCGGATTTATTGTTGGGTTTAGTTTTGATCTAAAACCTTTGTTTTATTTCTTGAAGTTTACTTATTTCTTATTTGATTTATTGGATTATTGATATTCAATTTATATTGATTCAATTACTGATTGAACAATGGTTCCTATACATGTGTAATGGATATATGTAGAACATAGGAGGAGATTGTAAGGGTATTTATGTAATATCCCTTTATATGTTCTAATATAATCCTACTTGTATTAATGCCCAGGCTGTGAGGGGCAATTTAGTAATTAGCCCATCTGACCTAACCCTAGTTTTCCTATATATACTAGCTGGAGGCAGCAGTCTGGGTATTCCAAACTAGATACTCAGGGTGTAATGCTTTAAGCAACCTTGTGCTTAAAACCCTAACCCTAACAATGTGCACCTGGAATCACAGCGTCCTCCCCTTTCTCAGCAGCCTTCCTCACGCACCCCTCAGCTCGATGCCCAAACCTACGACAAATTGAGCAACGGGAAGGAGGGTCCTCGAAGGCAACCTGTTGTTTGAACACGAAAGACTCCAGCGATCCCTCCTGTTCACGTTCGACAAAAAGCTCTTCCACACGGGGTAGGGACTCATCCATATCAATACACACCCTTGCAAAATGGCCAAAGGGGGAGGATTTAGTTCTCCTATCAATTGCCACCGGCAGAGCAGGATCTCCTCTTGCCAATATTCCTGTGGTAAATCCGGGAACCTGATCCACGTAAGCCTATGAGTGATGGAATGTTCATTGGCATTAAAATCTCTATGCCATCGTTGAAAGCGCAGCAGCTGGCCATCCATCCTAACCAGGCCACGTTTCTAGATATAGGCCATGTCCTCTTCGCACTCAAACCGAAACAGCATGAAACCTTTCCCTAACGACTTCAAAACCACCTTCTGTTTCAGCGACCACGAAGCAGCAACATAGTCCCTAAGCTTATCCATGTTGGTGTACCTAAAATTTAATCTGCCAAGGAGGGAGAACCGATGTAACTCCACCTGAGCATGATAAGCTGCTTGCGGGATCTTGATGCGAGTTAAATTTCCGTCCTTCACTGTAGATGGAAGCTTCTCCACGGCCGGCAGCGTCACCCTTCCCACCGCAGGTGCATAAGATCTTGGTCTCTCCATCCGTTTGGTTCCAGAACTCTCATGCGACACCCCATCAGGCACAGCCACCCCCTGTGTAACCACATGTGAGAAAAAATCCATTATCAAACGCTGACCCCGGAGCGGAGCCACCACTTCCTCTCTCCGGCCATCAGGGTCTAGGGCATCACCCTAAGCATCCCCACCCGCTTGAGCCTCTCTCGCCAGAGCTTCTCTCTCCTCACTCATTTTGGACATGTCTTCAAAGCCAGGGATTGAGTCATGTAAACCTCTTCATTGAGAATGCCATGGACGAAGGCATTATTGACATATTGGAACTCGAAAACTTGCCTTTTCCATCATTCAAAGAGAGGAAGGAATCGGTCTCTTTTTCTCGTTACTCATTTCAGCATTCTCACTTTTGATATCTATAGGTATTGTCACCAAAAAGCTTCCCCAATTGACAGAACGTCCTGGCCCAATTGAAGAAAGGTCACTGAATCAACATCAAAGTAATAAGGAGCCGCTTCCACAAGAAATCGGTATAGATTGGAAAACCTACTCCCCGACCGGAATTGTAATAGCCGTACACAAAAATGAGTGTTAATTTGGACTTTTCACTATTGCCACAAATATTGAGCCGACGACCAACTAAGGATCTTGATTTTGATGCGCGATCAATTGATTTCAAGGTGAGTTAATGATCTCATAAGATAGTTGATGATTTTATCAGTTGGTCACTGGTGATGAGTGCACGATTGTATTAAGGAATAATCCAGTGTATTGATAGTGTAACTAAAAAAATTAATAGTTGGCTTAGTGGTTGTGACTATATTTAAGTGTTAGGTCTAATGTTCAAGTCTCTTTTCTTGCATTAAAGAGGATTTTATATTTAAGGACTTTATATTGGTGGGCTCCACTTTGTAACTAACTACTAAATAGATGGAGTGTAAGAGGGAGAAATAATGCTTGTGGAAAAACAAAAAAAAAGAGTAGAGAAAAAGAAGGAGAAGTATGGGTACCGTGGTCTGAATCGTTTTTCGAGGTCCTTTGGAGGGGGCTGATTTACTATTGAGATTCATTATTAAAAATGGGGGTTTGAGATCATGCCATGTATATATTAAAATAAAAGGAGTCCCACCTTGGATTCGGGCCTAGGACCCAATGGGTGTAGTTCCATCTGGGGTGAGCAGAAAGAGCTACATAATTCCATATGGTCTTGTTAGAGATCCTGGGAAAGGGGTCAGGTTACGAGCGTAAAAATGTATTAGCACCCCATTTTGCCGGGAAAATCAAATTTTCTACTAGATGCTAGATTCCAAAAATTCTCCCTTATTAACACGTCCTATATCAACATACAAGGTTAGATTATGATGCATCAAACATATGAAAGAAAAGCATAATAAATTATTTCCTATGTACACTAAAGTAAAATACTTTAATGGTCTACATTGTATCTAAAGTAAAGGGATGTAAAGATGCATGCTTACGAACGAAATTAATCAAAATAAAGAAAATACAAAAGATATGAAATATGAGATGTCTCACGGCTCAGGTGAAGATGGACGATCGGCTTGCTTCGCTCTTGTCGGATAGAATAATGGCTATATAAAAGGGATTTCTCTACTCAGAGTTTGGGCAGAGTAAAGGTTGTAATAGGAATTTCACTACTTAGACTTCAGGCAGAGTAACAGATGGAAATGGGACTTTCACTACTCATACTTGGACAGAGCAAAGGCTATAGATGGGGTTTTCTCTACTTGCCCTTGAACATAGTAATGACTATACAAGAGACTAAATGTAGATAGGAAATGTGAAAAATAGGGGTTGATAGGACAGAATAAGGTCACCCTTAACAGGACCGATATACCTATCGCTCGTGATAGCGAATTGTGGGTACGTGGTTCTTTTGATATATCTGGGGAATAGATCACACAATCTCAGAGTAATCAAATTAGTGCCCTTTTTGAGTAGTGAAGTACCCCACGACATACTAGCAAATACCCTCGTCAGTAATTCTAGACCCGTACAATAAATATGAAGGGCTGTGGCTTTGTCCGTGAATTACCAATGACTACACATGGGGTTCAACGACTAACCACGGGGTTGTGTGTTCCCATGAAGTGTTGTGTGTGCAAGATAGTGGTGCAGGAAGCGGGTATCATACGATCTTAGAGTACTTAGTATGATGTGCCCCACCTCCCCGTGGGTAGAGGCATAATAGGGAGTACCCTTGTCGTTTAATTTCACTTTAAACACGAGACATGATGCGGTTAGTACAATAAAAGGGCTTAGCCAAACATGTCTCAATCAATCAATGTAGAAGGGAGAAAATTCTTGCGTTCAACGGTCGCATCTAGTATTGAAACCTTGACCATCAATCCCTAGCGGAGTTGCCACTATGAGGATCTGTATCTTTCTCCCTCCCGCGAGTGGTTGCGACACGCGCAGAATGAAGAGGGAGAGTGGTTTTATATTCCTTGATTTGAGGGAGAGAAGGAATGCATCTTCTCAGGGGGGGTATGGTGTCAATTTACCAGGGGATGGGGTCATGCAATAAAATGAAATGGAGTTGCCACCTACGGTTAGGACCCATTGGTGTAGCCCTAGAAGGGCTACGAGACTTCGGTTGGTCTGGTCAGAGATTTGGGGTAAGTGATCAGGTTACGAGAGTGGGAAGGTGTTGGGAACCCACCTCGCCCAGATAAACCGGTCTTTCTACTAGATGCTTGTTTTGGAATGTTCTCCCTTTATGAATGTCCTATTCCCACATATATGGCTAAATGATGATGCACAAACTATTTAATAAAGTTAAACTATATTATACTAACTACTGTACACTACACAAGAGTACTTAAAAGGACTACATCATAAGGAAATTAAAAGTTAATGGAAGAAATGTATACCTGTATGCTTTAAATAAATGCAATTATGCAAAACGGACGTCGTCCCCCAGCTCAGGTGGAGGCAAAAGACTAGCTTTGTCCCTTCATCAGACAGAGTAACGGCTTATGAGTGTCGAATCTTATGATCTCGAACAGAATAACAGTGTTCCAAGGCTATGGAAACTAGGGGCTCAAAGGCCAAACAGAGTAGCAATGCCATGGGAAGTTTCCTAGATTTTGGCAAGAAAGGGTCGAGGAGGCCAGACTCGGATAGCCTGGACTTCGGACAGAGGGATGAGGTTCGAAGGCTTGAAATCAGACAGGGGAGGAGCCCCGAAACAAGGAAACAAGAAAAAACTGAAAATTTGGAGCTCTGGGGGTGCCTCTCCCAAAAACTCCGATTCGTTCAAATGAGGGGGTGACCCCCTTTTTATATGCAAATTTTGGGTTCAACGGTGCTGCGGAAAACATGCGGGGCCACGACAGAGCAAAATCGAAGAAAAAAGGGATTTTGGGCATGCACGTGGCCACATGGCAGGGCCACGATCATACTGCACCGCGCGATAGGGCCGCAACATGCACAGCGCAGCACCGCATGGGTGGCGACATCGCGTGGCGGGGCTGTGCAGGCTGTGGTGCCGCATGGCAGGGTCGTGCAGGCCGCTGTGCCGCGTAGGCTGCAACATCGCGTGGTAGGGCCATGTAGTGCAGGGCACTGGCCTAAGGGGCCGCGACTGTGATGCTACCTTGTGGGGGTTGCATGGGCAGTCTGGGGCTATCTGGGGGGGGGGGGGGTTGTGCGCATGATTGTATGCTCTACGGGATGAGTGGATATGTTTTCCAATACAGTGTTGGTTTTTGAGAAAATTGCCAGTTTTCTGCGTCTGATTGTCGTCATCGCTAGGGGGTGACAAAATTCAGCGTCTACACTTCTGTGATATGAGGAATGTGCCCTCGAAGAACTTAGGACACAAATTGGTGGTTAGCTCCCTCACTAGAAATTGTGAATTTAAAAGAAATGTGTGCACCTTGTCCATTAGGAAGAAAAAAGGAAGCCCAGATTTGTATCAAAATTCATGAAGGATGGTAAAAAGCCGTATGCACGTAGTTGAGTCTCGGTAAAAATATACATCCGCGAACCAAATGGGTAGAGCTTTTTTTTAGGCTGAATCCAAGTATGTATGAAGTATACCAAGTATATGGAGGTAATAACAGGTCTAGAGATTTGAGTTGGAAAAAAGGGACAGTAATGGGTGTTAGTATAGCCAAGTATAACCGATAACAGAAAGAAACTGGAATGGAAGGATTTGACAAACTTTGCTCATGAACAATAGGTACGAATGGAATAATGGGTCCTCGAATGTCCCCCTTTGTTATTGGGAGCAAACAATAGGGATTCCATCAATATTCCAATTCATTCTAGAGTTGATTCAGGTATTGGAGAACCCAACGTGAAAGTTTTTTTATAGGAAGGAGCCATGTAAGCTCAGATAGTTCAGACTTATGCCTTACAACCCAATACTATAGAAGTATAGATTACTGGACGAAACCAGTAGAGATAGTTGGATCGTTTGAATTCTTGCGGTATATGTATGAGGTTTGATTCCCTTTGGACCTTTATATTAAGCAGAGCCTTAGATCGGCTGAACTCATAAGTGATTTAGATCTGTGGTTGAGAAGTGAATATTATTGGGAACCGAATCTAGTTAGCCCAATCAAAATAAAAGAGTTATGCCGATAAGAGACAGAAGAACCTAAAGGTTGCCATGGGCGATCAAATATTTCTTCAGGTATCACCAACCAAAGAGGTGATGCGGTTTGGTAAGGAAGGGAAGTTGAGTCTTCGAATCATGACCAATGGCATACTAATTGGCAAAAGTCCATGACATATTCCATGTTTCAACGTTGAAGAAATACCTCTCGAACTCGACTCATATATTAACTCATGAACCACCTGAGCTTGCTGCCTCCATGACCGGCGAAAAGAAATCCAAAGGGATTTTGGGATGTAAAGAGCACGATCCCCACAACCATACTATCTTATTGTATGGGTATCATGGAATAATTTTCCCGATCAAGGAACGTCCAAGTAACGAGAGGATGAAAGGCGATCGAAGTACCCTCACATGTTTAAATCCCCAGGTACGTCAAATTTTGGGAACAAAATTTTTGTAAAGTGGGTGGAATGTTAAACCCGTGTCTAAAAATACGGGTTAATTTGAATTTTTGGATATAGGTCCGAAACTCGAACCCATACCTGTTGGTGCCTAGTGGTGCATCAGCCCAGTGATCGAGATGAATGATGTAAGCCTGGTAGTAAGATCCTACATACTATTAAGAAGGGAAACACCAACTCCTTGCAACCGTATAGTTCACGACCAAATGTACAGCCTAAGGTAGGTATCACCCCTTGATTTCTAAGGCCCTACCAAAATACATGATACATTAGGTCTAAGAAGTATGTAGGTGAGTGGTCACACGAAGGGCCTTGGCCTATGGTTGATCTGGCACAAAACCACAGAGTGCTTTCAGCCAGTTTTGGGTTTGAGATCTGACTAGGGTTATTATTAAGTTCTAGTTTAGGTTGAGATTGGATCATCCAAACCCTCACATGTCATGATGAGAACTCAATTCCATACATGCATGATTAAATCCCAAATCGAAAGTCAAATTCTGCTACTCTGGCAGATTGACCCCTGGTTAATTAAAATTGTATAACTTCATCATCCAAACATCATTTGCTTTGATTCCAATCTTTGTTAGAAACTAGATTCATAGAGCTTACTTTTATTAAAGGAACCATTGTCCAATTCTGTCTCCAGGTGATATGGAATTCCACTTTAAGTTGCTGTCATGGATTGAATTCTTCTATTTGGGCAGATTGACCCCTATTCAGTTAAAATGACATAACTCAACCATGTAACCTTGATTGCCTTGATTCTTGATTTTTTTTGAAAATAGACTCTTAGAGTTAGAAGAAACCATTTTCCAATTCTCCCTCCAAGTGAGCTGAAATTTAACTTCAAACCCAAACTTTCCTGTTGTTGTTGTTGTGTCTTGTTGATCCACATTGGATCAACCAGTACTGCTGATCCACGTAATTTCCATTTCTATCATGTGGGGCCCAGTGTCTCGCACCCCAGATCATCTCCCCACACTCCAACTAGCCCGTGGAAACATAGCCCCGGCAATGTGACCATGTGGGCCCACCTATAGGCTTAAGTACAATAGAATAGGATATAGAATGTGTTTTTAGCCAAAAAGACCTTAGGCAAACAAGCCTTAAGCAAGTCTCTATATAAGCCACATTAAAATTCAGAATACAACCCTAGTCATTTCGTTGAGAACAGAAGGAGAGAAAGAAAAGGGAAAGAAGGAGAGAAAGAGAAGAGAAGAGGAGGAGGAGCTTAAACCTTCCTTGTACTTGTGGATTCTTGAGGTAAATCCTTCCCTAGTTAAGCTCTCCTTAATTGTCTATGTTGTTCCTAAGATATGAGCATGACCAGCCTCTAATCTTGTCATACCATTATGATCCACCATGCCTATATATGATGACCCCATGAATTACTAGCTTAGGAGCTAGGATCCTTGCATGCATGTTGAGATCTACCATTTTTTACCCTTCATCTGCCTTCCTCTTACTAAATACATGTCTTAACTATTATTTCCAGCTTTTGATGATCGATCCTCATGTCTATAGCAAGCTTAGAATGAGTTCTATGGTGTAGGACATGTCTTTCTTGATTGCATGACAATTCCATAACCATATGTATATATCAATGCTGATTTTGAGTTAATCAAACTCCTTCCAAACAGATTTTTGTTGTTGCATGTATGTGCAAACCATGAATGTTGACCATATGGGCCATAGATCCTAAAACACCCATGCATGTTTGATTTTTCCTTTGAAACATGATGTTTGCCATGGAAGTAACCTAACCATGCTTCCTGATCATCCCTATTAGCCATAGATTAGTAGAACCTAGCCCAAACAGTGATGGCTTTTGAAATTCTCGAGTTGTACATGTACTGGTCAATTGCCACTGGTCTATTGGATGGACCAGTACCAATCGACCACTACCAGAAACTTGAATCAGAGCTGAGCCTGATCAGTCCCATGGCCTGAAACATCATATGGGAGGCCATTCATGTGAACCAAATGGGAAACCATGCCCTGTTGCTACATTTGAGCAATGGGTTGATTCACTCAAATCGATTGGAACAACTAGTCCAACCCACCAGTACAGATCCTTGATTAAAAGCTTGACCACACCATGTGGAATACTGGAAGTATCATCTAGAGACCTTTTGGTGTGAATCCATGACCAGATCCATGAGTCCTTTTCAATTTTTGCTGCTGCAGCACCACTTGTCGATTCATACAGATCGATTGGATCGATAGGAATCGACCACTGTTGCTATCTTTCTAGAATTGAGTCTAGCCTTGGTTTAAAAACTAAAACCAAGGGTACCCTTGGACTCCATTGCCATTTAAACATCTATTAATGTTTGCTTTTGATTTAATAGCATTAGGCTATAACAACCTACCTGACAACGCGTATCAGAGTGCTTTTGAGAACCGGCAATCTTTCGAACAAGTAGATCTTAGCCAAGGTGAGTGGGAATGTGTCATTCATGTAGGTGTAATGCTATTGTGTGTTATATTATTATAAATGAATGTGTTATTTCATTTCCTTTAAATTCTTATCTTGAAATTCTGGAACTGTGAATGAAAATGTTGACATGCTATGTTATATGAAAGGCATATTATTGAAATAGTTAGGTTAGATGCCCAATTCAGTTTGGAAATGAAGGATATGGTGTGCCGTAGTATGGGATGCGGGAGCACTATACACTTCATACTTGAAATTGCTAGATTAGATATAGTAGCCAGTTTGGAAATGAGGATTGTGGTGGCCCGTAATGGGATGCGGATGACACCACTCAACTCATACGATGTCATATAGAAACATGTGGCTAGGGTTTATTACTACCCGTACTATGAGTCCTTACCAACAAAGGTTAAGGTGTTGGATACCACAAATGTGTTAGGCCAATGTCCTAATAGCATTGCTTGGTCGGTTGGCTCATCAGGTCACTAGGACAGGTGATGTCTGTTTGCCCATCAGTTAATAGGGCTGGTGGTAATACAGTGGTAATATAGGAGGCTAGTCGGGCTGACCTTGGGAAGGGATGCCAGAGCCGACTTGTCTCCTCCGACAACTCAATGGGTGTATTGCGGGAAAGGGTTAGAAGCCCGCACCAGGGATACATGTATTGGGGATTGTAGTAGTACTTACTTACTCAGTGACTTAGATTGTGATGTTACGTGGACTAGATAATCAAATCTGATCTCATGCATATAGGATCATTGTGTTGCATTTGCATGCATGATTTATTACTCACTCATTGGGCTCAGTGGAGCTCATTCCTCGTGGAATCTTTCTTTTTAGGTGATTTTGTAGGTACCAGTTTACAAATGGGCGATAAAGCTATTAATGGAAATATTGACCTTCCATACTTTGCGGTCTTGTGAAGACCTTGTGATTATATAAGCTTCCTTCTGTTGGATATTTAATTATCAGGATATTGTACTTTTGAGCATAAATGGATATGTATATGGTATAACATAGGTACTAG
The DNA here is from genome assembly GCF_018873765.1 of Telopea speciosissima. NCBI lineage: Eukaryota > Viridiplantae > Streptophyta > Magnoliopsida > Proteales > Proteaceae > Telopea > Telopea speciosissima. The sequence goes on along the minus strand of NC_057926.1, from coordinate 33,958,746 downwards.
GATTTTAATGTATTATAATATAATCCATCTTTTGGGTAATTTTTATCTTCTGTTGCCTTCTGATATACTTTCATTATATCCACCCTTGTTGGTGGTTTGTGGCATGTAAGTATGGTTTCTGGATCCTGGAGGATTGGTGGATATCATGGGATATCCAGATCACCTGCCCTAATCTCCTAGGGGTGGTTTGGTGGTCTGAGAAAAGGCTTTCAATATAGTAGAGATCATCCAAGGATAGAAATGGGTCCCATCTTATAGTTTCCAAGCTAACACTGAATATTCTTTCCCATGTATCCTCTCAAATATCTTTCAAACTCCAAATCTTAAATTGAATTTGGCAGCTTACTTCATACTCGATCAGTGAAAGACAACCTTCAATTTCAAGAAGATCGAAAGCACAAGGACATTCTGGAATATAAATGATAGGCATATGACTCTCAAGAATCTTCTCATTGTCCAAGTCCATAGAGATAATATGTAACACCCCCGAAACCACTCTAGTGGTTTAGGGACATTAACGATCCACAAGATCTCAAGTTAACAGTTATGAACCGGAGCAGAACCAAAGGCAGATACATTAATGTGAAATGGCTAAACTAAAGATGTTCCATTAATATTAAATGTTTTAAAGTTTCTGAAATGAAAATTACATCCTTGAAACCTCAAACCATAATTAAAAGTTTAATTCTAAATTACATAAAACCTCAAAATAACTTAAGTCTTAAAACATAAAAGTCCTAATCCAAAATCTAAAGCCAAAGATAGCTAATATAAAGATTCATCCTCCTCGTCATGAGTATAGTCCTAAATGCCATCATACACATAGTCATCTCCAAACTCCGTCATATCTGAAATGTGGTGAGGGTAAGCTTCAAAAAAAGCTTAGCAAGTATAATGCATGATTCCACAGGTGTAAAAATAATCATGCAAACAAGTCCAAAAGACATACATATAATGTAAGATATCTAGTATCTTATCAGGAAAAACATACATCATCATAATCATAGTGTATCATCAAATAGCTAAGCCAATATGGCATTGCTCATCGAAACAGCAATAAAGACAGTAAATAAATAAATGTGAAAAAATAAAGGCAGAAGATAATTACGACTTTCATGTAAAATCGACTAGTAGAGCGATCGTAGTCATACACTGATCATGGTCCTTGTGATAGCAGTACATGCAACACTCATGAACTACATCATCCTACCGTCTCACTCAGTTAAACAGAAATGATTGACACTACTAGTGACTTATAGTAACTGTAGCTCTACAATGCTCCCGAAGGTTTTACCAGCATGCTTCTCAAACTCGAATACTATGGTATGGAAGCACAATGTTCCAACAAGGAAAATCGTCTTACCTTTTCCCCACATATAACTCCATGTAGGTAAGGCAAAGCAAATCAACAAAAAAATATCCTATAACATACCAACAATTTTCGGAATAAAGGCTAGTTACACCTCAACTCCACCCTATGATGTACTAATGGTAAAACGAAATAAATATGTGAAAACAGAATTTTTAAAGAATGAAATAAATATGTTAAAACAAAATTTTTAAAGCACCAGTTTGTATTCAAAACGTACACTCATAATTGTGAAGATCAAACAATAATCTCCAATCAAACGGTAAGCAACTTCTCCAATTCTCTTGGATCGTATCTACAAGCTTTAATTTTTTTTTATTTTTTTTCCAGAACTTATCTAGGACCCGGGCAACCCCCTAAGATTTTATTAATGAAGAAACCAAAGAAAATACAGGGGGGACGTTCCGCCTTACCCCAACCTAAAGGAGGACAGAACTCTCAACTGAGACCTGGACCAAAGCCATACAAACCTTGGTAAACTGAACAAACTAAAAACGAAACTACAAGCTCTAATTCAAAATAACAAAACAAAATTTTATGCACAACAAAATGTATGAGTTTATCAATTAGGAAGCACCGTTCAAAGCACTTCGTCATACCATCACAATCATGTATAAATTTTATCTTAAGAACATGCATACTTTTAAAGAAAATTTCAACAGCACCTATCTTGAATTAAATAGTAAAGAATAAAATACTCTTCTCAAACACTCAAGTGCATGCATCAATTAAGCAATATAAAAATCTGATATGAGCATGAAATAAGTAACTAAACAAGAGACACGATGATAAAAGTCTGGCATATATAAAAATATCAAGTAAAATCATGCACGGTACTCACCTCTTCGAGGAAATCCAATTAGACAAAAATACCAAGAGTTGTTGGAATCCCAAGCTTGGTAGGTGCTCTAATGGTGATGATCTTCCTCTTCTAGGGTTGAGAAGCTTTAATAGAGTCCAAGGAGTAAGGTAATGATGAAATCAACTTCAAGGTATTGTTTAAACTCGGATTTGAGAAACAAATTTTAGACAGAGAAACCTACTTTCAGTAAATCTCCGACATCTCTCTACTTGGATCTCTAATTGGGGTGATTCTAGTTGGGTTACGAAGCTAAGAGACAAGGTTACGTTTCATCGTGAAATATAATTTTCTCAATAAAACTCTGAAAAAGGTCGAAAATGTCCGTCAAGTGACTGATCCTGCACAGTCCGAATCCCCCTCTTCTCCTTCCTTCTTCTTCCACGATTTCTCTCTCTCTCTCTCATGTTTTTTTTCCTCTTTCCCTTCCTCTCTCACAATGTTGATAAATGGAATGGGGTTTGGGTTTTGGTTATGGGAATGTAATCTTAACAAGAAAGAAGGAGGTGGAAAGAATCCGACTTAGTCTCTAACTAGATCTCCTTTGTTGCCCTCCAATGAAAATATTTTAAAATGAATCTTGACTTGAGATTTTTAAATTTAAGAGTAGTTTAATTTTAGAGCAAATTACTCCCCACTCCCCTCGATTATGCTCGAATGACAAACCCCTCCCCTGGGTATTGAGTAATAACTCTCCCCTCCCCTGCATTCACAAGATTCTATTAATCGTACCCATTCCGTTAAAAAGGGCTCTAAATATATTCATTTAAACCCCAAACTGCCCTTATATTTATGATATTCCAAAAATACCCCCTAATAACAAGAGATAAAATGAATAAGAAAACTTTCTTCTTCTTCCTGTCGTTCGAACTCTCGGCACCTATCTGTTATCTTCTTCCTCTGGTGGAAGTAGAGAACATCATCGTACTCGTCTGTGGACACTCTTTCAAAACTTTTATGCTCATGTATTTATAAGGTCATTCTCTTAACAAAATAAATTGACCTAGATGGGGTAGAATAGTGAAATAATGTTCCTGCTTCATACACCTAATGGGTGAGCTTCAACCACGATGAGTTTGAATCTAGCGATATTGAGTAAGCTATGTGGATATGCTTTAGGTTCAGTATTTTGGAATACCCATTCTCTTTGTATCTTGAGTCATACAGGTCCAAATATCATGGTATTCATTGAATAGGAAGGGATGAGGGGATTTCTACCTAATATTCTACTTAAAAACTAGAACAAGACAGACTAGTATAGAATTACCTCAAAATTGGGATTTTGGATACCCATACCCCACAGTGAATGCCATAGTATGGAATGTCAATACTGGCAAAACCAATCAGAGGTTAGAAGACAAAATCTGGCTACGATTAATTGATAGAGGGCTTCCAATACACACAGAAGTACAAATCATGGCAACAAATGGCAACACAGGCCGAAGAAGATTGACAACTGATTCTGCATAGGTATTGAGCGCAAGGCCGAGATTGATAGGAAGAAGCACAACCTGCAAAACCCAAGAAGATTGACAAACTGATTTTCCAAAGGTTGGAGACGATAGAGTAAGGAGAGAGAGTGACTGTTTTAAGATAAATTGTGAAAGGGTAATATAGTCTTTTCCTGTCACTTAACAGACCTTTTTAATAGAATGGGTACAGTTGATAGATTCTTGTGGATGCAGTGGGAGGGGAGAGTTATTACTCAATACCCAGGGGAGGGTTTTGTCATTCGAGCATAATCGAGGGGAGGAGGGAGTAATTTACTCTTAATTTTATATACATTCATTTTTTCGTTGGGATTTTATTTTAAGGTGGGTGGTAGCAGAACGTACGAACCGCCAACCGCCAACCTAATCTCACTTATCTTTAATTGTAGCCGTAGATTTAGTAAAAGATTAATCTATACCATTATTTGAATTTTCATAGACACTGGTTCCCGATTTTTATGGTAAAACATTTTAAAGGGATCTAACCGTAGTAACAGAGTGTGGTTACCTGATAAGAGGAAGAAAGCGGCGACGAGCCACCGACAACTCTTCCTGAGTGTAGAGAAGGTTGAATGAAATGTAAAACTGGATCGATTGATTTCCAATAAATTACATGCAAAAACAAGAAGTGGAGACTGAGACTCTGGGGAGATGAGATTGTTGAAAACAACATTAAAGAAGGGGTGGGATTATAAAGAAGGGGTGGGATTATATCAGTCCGTTGAAAGAAGTTGGAGAGAATTGGAAGAGGCGGGGAGCTGAAATTAGAAATGAAGCTCCAGGAGCATTTTTGTAACGGTTGAGCTTGACAAAGACGTGGACATCGGTGACGAAGCCGATGAAGCAGAGGCTCATGACGAGGACGATGATGGGAGTGACCTTCAAGCTCGGGGCATCGTTCGTGTAAAACCTCAACATGGTTGCTTCCACTTTTGCCAACTCCAAACCCATCGGATCTGCCTTCTCCACCAACGTCGAGCCTTTGCTGGATGCAGTTGCCACCACAGAACTGCACGGGGTCATAATACCCGACCGGGACACTGGAGAAGAGTGGGCGGGGGGAGGGAAGGGGGATATGGAGAGGCGGGAGGGGGGAGAGAGATGGCGGGGAAGGGGACTGAAATGGTATAGGGCGAGGGAAGGAGATGGGGTTAGCACTAGCAGAGGGGAGAGGGCAAGGTAGAGAGAGAGAGAGCATGGTCCCAGACTCCCAGCCGGTCTTAGGTAAGTAGTTCAATGGCTGAGATTGGATGGACTTAATCAACGATAATGAATTGAAGAACGGATTATCTAGCTATTTTTACACACGTACTGCTACATTTTAGCCTTTATTTTAATAGGATTTTCTCTCTCCAGGATTGAGTTTCCAGCCAATTGTAGCTTGCCACCTCACCTTTCCTTATCAATCCATAATACCTCCCTAACTAAATTCTTACAAATTGAAAGACCTTCATCAAATTGTAGATTGCCAAGACCTCCCAAGCTAGAATCGTGGAAACCCCCTTTTAAGCCCAATAAAATTTTAAAAATATTTTAATTCTACCTTTGAAGAATGAAACTTTAGACCTCTAACCACTTGAATTAAATGTCCAACCACTAGGGTAAACATAGAAGTTAGCTGACCTTCTGCTATCAAGGAAGCTTTCTCTCAAGGTTATTCGACAACCTAGCAGGCTGATTACTGAAATTTTTTTGCAGCCTCCAGCTCAGGGATGGGTCAAACTTAACATAGATGGGTGCTCTCTTGGGAATCCAGGGCGATCAGGTATTGGAGGAATTCTAAGGGATCACAATGGGCAATCTAGAGGCTGCTTCGCTTGTTACATTGGGGTGGGATCAAACTTCAGGGCAGAATATGAGGGTCTGCTCTATGGCATACAATAGGCGATTTGACTGCAGGTGGAGTATTTATGGATTGAAAGCGATTCGGCTGCATTGGTGAGTTGTGTGGCCAATAATTCGCTTCCTTGGGAATTTCAGTAGAGATGGAGGTTTTACAGTGCCTACTTTGATAAGGTGGTGTGGAGGATAACCCATTGTTATAGAGAGATTAATGGGGTTGTAGATATGTTAGCGGAGAGGGGTGCTTTAACAAGGATATCTAGTACCTGGGATGCTGCTGCAGGTTCATTGGCAATGAGATAATGTTGGATGCTACTTTAAGGCCGAGATATAGGTTCTCTTGGTGATTGGGGATGATCCTTGTATGTATAGTGGTGGAGTGCTTCCCTGTTGATGGCCATGCCGAAGGTGGGGAATATGCTCCAACATGTTGGTTGAACTCTGTATCTTATTTTATTTCTTTAATACAAATATCTGCTAACCTTTAGCAAAAAAAAATGTTATAAACATACAAAGTCAAATATTTATCCTAATTAGCCCTAATTACATATTAGGCAAAATAATAACATAATTCAAAATAAAGAGGCACACTAGGGTTCACTACATACCAAGATTATGAAAGTGCAACTTCCAACCAGCCCAAACTTCTCACACTCTAACTTGCCCTAACCCTGAAACAGGTGAAAAGACAAAAATACCCTTAGGCAAAATTTAGGGTTTTACATTATCTTAGTAGAATATCCAGTTAAGACTATGCATAGAAATGTAAAGGGATCAATTTGACTCACCTAATCTATGCTGATGATGTCTTCATTTTCTCTATAGCCTCACTGTCAGGCTATTATGGATGCCTTGCAGTTTTTTGCAGGTATATCTAGACTTCAAGTCAACTCTCAAAAATTAGTGATTTTCATTTCGGGGGTGCCTGTTGATGTGGAGGATCAGTTAAAAGGCATTTTGGGCTTTGAGATTGGTCAGTTACCGATCACTTATCTTGGACTGCCTTTGATTTCTTCCAGGATTTTTCTCCATCATTGTTCTCCTATTTTGGATAGGCTCAAGAAAAGGCTTCAGTTGTGGAAGAGCAAAGTCGTTTCTTTCGTAGGCCATTTGGAGATTGTTCGAGTTGTGATGAAGGCTTCATATCTTTATTGGACTGGAATTCATGGCCTTCCCAGCTATGTGATTCGGATGATTGAGTCCATCATGTGTGCCTTCTTGTGGAAGGGGAGTGACAATAATAAATTCCTTCACACCATCAGCTAGGCCTCAGTTTGCCTTCCAAAAAAGGAGGGACTTCTAGGTCTGAAGAGAGTGAAAGATGTAAATAAGGTGGGTCTTCTTAAGCTTCTTTGGAAATTTGTTGAAAAGAGAGAAGGTTTATGCACTTAGTGGATTTATTTTAAATACCTCAAGAAAGTTCTGATACTTCTTGGGTTTGGAAACAGATTCTAAAGTTGAGACACTTGGTTGAAGATCACATAGTTTCCAAGATTGATGATGGAATGTCCACCAGACTTTGGTTAGACAATTGGCACCCACGTGGAGTCCTCCTCTCAGTGTTTGGAGATAGAATCAGGTATGATGCCAGCTCTGAAAGGATGGCACTTGTCTCTTCGATCATCTATAATGGGTCTTGGAGACCCAGTCCTTCAATTTCTTTAGTTCTTGAATTTGTCTGGGAGCAACTTCAGTATATTGGTAGAATGCCTCCAGGCAGCGGTGATATTGTTGAATGGAACCCCTCTACCAATAAGATGTTCATTTCGGCGTAAGCTTGGGAGCTTATAAGATCTAAAGGAACCACTGTTCCTTGGTGGGACTTGATTTGGTTTACTCACCACATCCCCAGACATAGCTTCATTACATGGCGTGCCCTCACTAGTTCCCTCCCCACTCAGGAATTCCTTTCTCACAGGAACATCTCCATCCCCAATTGTTGTCTGTTGGAATGGTATGGAGAATATTGATTATTTGTTCTCTAATTGCCCTTTTTCCAAAGCTATTTGGCCTGGAGTTATTCGCAAGTGCTGCCCTTCTGATGTGCCGCTCTCTTCCTTTGCCAGAGAATGAAGTTGGATTAGACAAGAGTTTAAAGGAAAATCGATATGTAATAGGGCTGTAAATATGATTTTCTGTGCTACTAATTATCATCTTTGATGGGAGAGAAACAAACGTAGATGGACCTCCTCTTCTAAGTCTCATTTGTAGAATTGGATTGCCAGCGAGTTTGATGTCAGAACTAAGATCAACCATCTTCATGCTTCAGACTTAAATTGCTTCAAGAATCATCATATTGTTATTTCTTGGGGTCTTCTGATCAGGCTCTAGTAAGCCTTCTGCTGCTTTGTTGTTTTTTGTTTGAGGCTTTGCCTCTTGTTCCATTTGAGTTGTTGTATCTTCTTTGCTTTTTTTTTAATAATTATTTCTATTCAACCAAAAAAAGGAATATCCAGTTAAGACATCTCCATGCCAATGCAGAAACCCATTAAAAGAAACTGACTTCCCTGGAACAATGAATCCATCAAGAGGTTCGTTGATTGGTCTCCATGTTGTAGAGGCTTGGGTCAGTACTTCACACATGATGCCATGGTTGCCAATAGTCCTTCCAAAACAAACCACATTTTTATATATTTTAGTTGTAGGATTAAGCCCAAGTGCATAATAGTTGAGATTTTCATCATCACTTAGTGACAAGGGCTTCTGAGGAAGGTCAAGGATTTCTAGGGTAGCAAGGTTGATAACAAAGAGGTCAGGTTTTTGACCTTGGATTTTATCAATGCCAACTCGTTTCATGAACTTACAATCTTTTCATTGATGCGAACACGTGCTGATGCTATTTTAGAGAAGAGCAACAAAAAGCGGAAGAGATGACTAGAAGGTGTTCCCATTGCAAGAAATAATGGGCACAATTCAAGAACATGCCCTAACAGAGGAGTCAAGCTCTTCGGTGTCCGTTTTGCCAATGGATCGATCAGAAAGAGTTCGAAGGGTGAGACACCGGAGGACGGTGCCGCTGCCGATGACTAAGCTTCTGAGGATTTCGTCCCCGGTACTTCTTCCAGCCGCGGGCGAAAAAAGATATGTTATGTCTTTTCATCTTCTTAATCTTGTAAGAAGATGAAAAGATAAGTCTCATACAGTCTCAATGTTGGCTCTTGAAGTAGCAAAGTGAATCCTAGAATGCAAGGTAGGGTGCACTTGGACTCTTTTTCTTCTTGGTCTTGTCAGCTCTGTCCATATCTTAGTCCTCTGCCAATAAAAATATGTGCAAGAACACCACAATTAACTCATGACAAAAACTAAACAAGGATTGCTTGGGAAGTCTAAAAATCTAAAATGCTCAATACTTTCTAACATGCAAACTGAATTTAAGAACGTAGTGAATTGGTTTTGATAGTATTTTAAAAAATGATTAAACTTGTCGAATTTATAGTGACTCAGGTAAAAATATTTAGTTTTATTTGGCTCGAATAATTCATGATCGATTTCTAATCTACATGACTATTGATCAGATTTTTCAAAATTTTGATCCGACTTGAATGACTGATCCGAGTCAAAAACTTGATTTTCCAACCATGACTACAAACTGAATTTAAGAAAAATTGATTTGGGTAGTGGAGGGGGGGGGGGGGGGAGGAGTTTCTTTAGTTAACTATTTGTATGGTATGGTAAGAGAGGAGAGAGACAGACCTGCTTGCCCTGTGCAATCAATATCTTCCACAACTAGTATGGATCAATTTGCAGTTGCTATCAACAATCTCCTCACATTTGAGTTGCTATGAAGACCAGTGAGCACCAAGTCATAGATATCAAAGTTGAGGTAATTGGCCATGGCAGCAATCAAGCTCCACTTGCCCGTGCCAGGAGGGCCATACAAAAGGTACCCATGTTTCCAAGCCTTTCCAACTCTCCTATAGAGATCTTTTCTCTGAACAAACCTTTCCAGATTTTCCATTAACATCCTATATATTTTTGCACAGTATAAAAGATGAATAGTCCAGCATATTCTAAAGAAGTCACTCTAGCGAAGAAGCCTAAGAAATAAGAACTGGTATTGAATGGGGACTCAGTAAAAGATTAAGTCGAACGAAAAATCAGATTCAACATGCAAGCTTGGAAGTTTGGAAAATGTTTAAGCTATGGAGATAGAACTCAATGGAGACTATATTATGTTTTTGGATCCCAGTACACCCTCTTATTAGTGGGTCGTCTCGGTGTAAGGCAGCATCCCCTCCCCCAGCCTAAGACTTTTGAAAGTTTTCTTTGATAAATAAAATGTTTTAGAGTTGAAGAAAGCAAAACCAGGGTGAACAAAATCTCTCTCTTTCATACACTTTTTTTTTCCGCTAAAAGAATCATTTGTATTAAAAGGAAAAAATAGAGTACAATGATGAAAGAAAAACTGGACGAAGCCAAACACAAAAACAAGAATAGTCAAAATTACCATCTCCCACCTTTGGTATTGCCATCAGAAAGAGGGGAAATTAAGCTACCTACAAAATTACCTCCCTCTCTCTTTCTCTCTCTCTCTCTCTCACACACATACACACACACACACATACATGCACAGTTGTAATTGAAAAAACATCAATTACATAAAAAAGAAATAAACGAACCTTATTTCCTTTGGTAAATCGTTGATCCGATTTGGGCACGCATCCTCTATATCGTTGATTAACTAAGATGGAAAGATCATAATCACTTCCATGCATGACACTATTTTAGGACTAGATTGAGAAAAGATTGAGATGGGTTAAATTAGAGAAGCCAATACCTTGTAAATATAATGCAAGAGATGTGATTCTTCTATGGGAAACTCTACATCAACGATAACTACAATGTGCCAATTAATTGAATGGTCTTCCCCCATAGCTATTTGGCTTTAAATTATCTGCAAGACAACAATTATAGGCTACCTCAGTCCAGAAAATAAAATCTGAATCTTCACCATATACCTTTTTTGTTACAATTCCCTTCCTTCCAAGGAGGATACCAACACACAATTGTTGTATTCCATTCAGTGGGCACTCTAATTTACCTTAAATTAAAATGGCCATGATGGATTCCTCCTTTGCAGCCTCAGTTATAGGATAAAGGCAGAAATGGATGAAAATAGATGAAACTCAAACCAGTTTCTCATGATGAACTGTTGAGCTTAAGCGAGCATTTCACCTTAAGGTAGATTCTGCCCCTTTAATGGACTTCTTCATCCAAGAAATGACAGCAGCAGAAACCTTTCTTTGGTACAAGGAGTCATTTATATTGGGCAATGGAATAGTTTAGGATCAATCCCACCTTGTAATCTCCATGGTAAAAGTAGAAACATGGGAAAGACAGAACGGATAAAGGAAAAAGATATACCCAAAATGATTCATACCTTGATGTTGCCACACCTTGATGATGAAGAAAGACTGTAGAAGAAAAACTAGACTAAAACCCCCCACAAGAATGAAGGATTTCTAAGAGGGTTTCCTCCAGAGAAAGCAAGGACGGTAGGGGTCGTCATAGCAGATGTAGATTGGAGACCCTTCCTCACCCCCAAACCACCTTATATAGGCTAGGGTAGACGGAGGTGTTCCCTCACCTCAAAACATGGGAAAATTACTTGATTAGACACTATTAGGCTTGTATTTACAAAACTAGCCACGGTACCTTTACTTCAATGAAATTGCACAAAAGAAGTTTGTTTATTACAAATCTAGCAAGAACAGTGGTTGCCTTATATCAACTGAGTATTGTCTTGCGTGCACTGGCCTTGGCTAGCACATCACATTCTTCACATGTGATATGGCTGGCCTCACTCAATTCTCTTTTTCCATTATTGTTTCTCATTCATCTCATTCCATTATTGTTTCAATCAGTTTTATCTTCTTTCTGTGTATAAAGATTGAGTCAATCACTCAATTAGCTGTCACCTTTCCTTGTAGATTGAATTTCCATTCTTTAGGATCTCAATCCCTCTCCATATATTATAATCAGTTGAAATGAATATCGTTGAATCATAATTTTAGTCTTAGCATGGTATCAAGAGCCACCAGGCTAACAGCTCGCTTTTAAGTTTCTTTTTTTTTTCCCCCAATGGTTGATCCCTCTTTGACCGACTCCTTGGCTGATGCTTCCCACCTCTCTCAACCGATCACCTCTACCATGCCTATGTTAACTTGGAATCAACCTATGCTCTCCATATAGAGAGCTCATTGTATTTATAGAGAATGATGAGGATTACAAGAGATATCTTTGGTTTAGGAAACACCAGAGTTGATATGGAAATATAATGTACACAATGTAGAATAGAAAAGACAACATTGTGAACTTTGGTAATTCCAACATAGGAAGGTGCTGAGAAAGGAAACTGTGACCGTTGAGATTGCATGAGATTGTACACTAGTGACCTGGCCGATATCTTTTGCTAACCTCAAGTGAAGATATCAAACTCCAAATCTTCAACTTGTCCACCGAACCAGGTAGTTGAGACGCCTTTTGTAAAAATGTTAGCAAGCTGGTCCTTCTTGGGAAATAAACTGAACTGTGATTTCCTTCTTGGCAACTTTTTTGTGAACAAAGTGGAAATCAATTTCCACGTGTTTAGTCCTTGCGTGAAGGACCAGATTCGCTGACAGGTATGTTGCATTGATCTTGTCACACCCTAGGATGGACACCTAAGAATACTAGTATCGAGTTCATTGAGTAGGGAATGTAGCCATGTGATTTCAGAACACGCATCGGTAAGGGCCTTGTACTCAGCCTCTGTGGAAGAATGACAATAGTGTGTTGTTTCTTGGAGTTCCAAGGTATGAGATTAGGACAAATAAAAAAGGCATGTCCCTCAATAGACTTCTTATCGTCACTGCTGCTAGCCTAGTTAGCATCACTGAAGGCCTGTAAGGTTATGTCCATGGATTTTTGGAAGAAGAGACCATGACTCTGGGTGCCTTTGAGATATTGTAGTATCTATTTCATAAATGACCAATGCTCATCAATTGGAGCGTGCATAAATTGGCACACTTTGTTTACAGAGTAAGAAACATCATGGCATGTCAGTGTAATGTACTAGAGTCCCTCAACCATGGATCGATACTTGGTTGGATCGGTCTATAGGTCACTCCCTGCAACCAATGCTTAAGTGGTTGTGGCTATGGGGGTGCTAACTGGATTGCAGTTGGTCATGCCAAATTGATGAAGAAGGTCTGAAATTTATATTGATTGAAACAAAACTACCCTTGAGCATAAATGAACTGATTCTATGCCAAGGAAAAATCTAAGTGGACCTGGGACCGGTCTTTTATAGCAAATGTGGAGGTCAAGTCTACTAATAGAGAGTTGATGTGGTCATTTGCACTGCTTGTCACTAGAATGTCATCAACGTAGATAAGTATATATATGGTAATCTGACCATGGACCTGGGACCGGTCTTTTATAGCAAATGTGGAGGTCAAGTCTACTAATAGAGAGTTGATGTGGTCATTTGCACTGCTTGTCACTAGAATGTCATCAACGTAGATAAGTATATATATGGTAATCTGACCATTCTTGTATATAAAGATTGATGCATCTGTCTGTGAGGCCTTGAATCTAGAGTCCAAAAAGAATTGAGAGAGTCTATGGAATCACCTCCTTGGTGCCTTCTTTAACCGATACAATATTTTTTGCAATTTGCACCCATAGTTGGGTTTGGACTTGTCTTCAAAGCCATGGGCTGAGTCATTTAAACCTCTTCATTGAGAATGCCATGGAGGAAGGCATTATTGACATCTTTTGAGAGAGTGATGTTGTCTGAATATAGAGGAGTACCTAGAGCGCTGTCAATCAAACTCAGACCATCAAGGGTCCAAAGGTGGAAGGGAAGTGCAGGAAGACATACCCAGATAGGGATAGACTTCACTTCCAAGTTCTTCAATGGCATATTCTGATTCCATGACCTGACAACCAATGGTCTCCTCGCAAGGCTCCAAGGTCCCTCCTCTAATACCTTGACCTTGTCTTCTTCATTTACAAACTGGAAGATGAGGTGGCCACTATCTAAAGCTTTGACCTCCACAAGCCCCGATAATCTCCATAGTCTCGGGAGAGAAGACATACTCGAGAGTAGGCCTTCGGCCAATGAAGAAGCCTACCGCCGTCTTATTCCACAAATGGAGTTCCTCATTGACAACACTTGTTGGGCAATGGTCGATGGTCTTTCCCTCCACTACATCCGGCGGCGAGAAATGGAGCTGGAACCCTTCCAAAGCTTGGGTAGTAGACCCCAACAGGGACGACCAAGAATGAGGTCCAGCATTAGGAGAGGCTGATGCTACCGACTTCCCCTTATCTCCTCCCCAAACGAACCTGCGCTATCAACAACAACGTTCCTAGAGAGACCTTCCCCACCAAATATTGGAGGCCCATTCACCACTAGAGGAGGAAAGGCAGCCACATCTGAGAGGGACCCCACACAAAGGGGTTCTCCCCCACTCTCACACTTAGAATCCTCCACAGCTATGATCTCTCCAGGTTGGCCTTCTTCACCCACAGTAATTGGACCCAACTTCAACTGAATGATACCCTTCTGGCCGCCTCCCTTCTTTTTCTTTTTCCCCATGACTGTTCCAAGACAATCTAGAGAAGAAGCATACCACTGTTTTGCTAAGAAAAGGAATACATTTGGCTTTCCCAAGTCCTCCTTCACTAGCAACACATTAAATGGATGAATAATTCTTATTCTTGGAATTTGCAGCAACGCAGTGAAAGGATGTCAATGACTGGTCATACGAAAGGTCCCTTCAAACTCTCCGCCAAAACCCCCTTTGCAGCATTTTTTCTTCTCACAAAAGGTTGGTTTTTGAGAGAGAATAAGTTGTAATTGAAAAAACATCGATTACATAGAAAAGAAATAAACGAACCTTATTTCCTTTGGTAAATCGTCGATCCAATTTGTGCACTCATCCTCTGTCTTGTTAATTAACTAAGATAGAAAGATCATAATCACTTCCATGCATGACTTTTACGACTAGATTAAGAAAGGATTTAAGATGGATTAAATTAGAGAAGCCAATACCTTGTAATTATAATGCAAGAGATGCATCCTTCTATGGGAAACTTTGCATCAACGATAAATACAATGTGCCAATTAATTGAATGGTTTGCCCCCATAGCTATTTGTCTTTAAATATCTGCAAGACAACAATCATAGGGTAACTCATTCAAGAAAATAAGATCTGATTCTTCCACCAACATTTTTTGCCACAACTGCCATCCTTCTAAGGAGGATGCCAATACACAATTGTTGTTTTCGATTCAGTGGGCAATCTAATTAGCCTTTAATTAAAATGGCCATGATGGTTTCCTCCTTTGCAGCCTCAATTATAGGATAAAGGTAGAAAAGGATGCAAATACATGAAACTCAAACCAGCTTCTCAGGATGAACTGTTGAGCTTAAACATGCATTTCACCTTAAGGTAGATTCTGCCCCTTTAATGGACTTCTTCCTCCAAAGAACAGATAGCAGCAACAATTATTCTTTGGTACAGGAAGTGATTTATGTTGGGTAATGGAATAGTTTAGGATCAATCCCACTTTGTAATCTCCATGGTAAAAGTAGAAACATAGGAAAGAAAGACACAGAAAAGAAAAAAGACATACCCAAACTGATTCATACCTTGATGTTGCAAAATCTTGATCATGAAGAAAGACTAAAGAAGAAAAACCAGTCTAAAACCCCCAAAAGAATGGAGGATTCACAAGAGAACTACCACCAAATAAAGCAAGGATGGTAGTGGCCGTCATAGTAGATATATAGATTGGAGACCCTCCCTCACCCCCAAAACCACCTTATATAAGCTAGGGTAGATGGAGGCGTTCCCTCACCTCAAACATGGGAAATTACTTGATTAGACATTTTTAGTTTTATATTTACCAAAATAGCCACACTGCCTTTACTTCAACGAAATTGCAAGTTTGTTTACTACAAATGTCACACCCTACCCCGATAGGTCTTGGCATTGGTATGACCCAGATGCCACCCAGCATCCTAGTGACCTCCAGGATCTCAAGTACAACGCTCTTACTCACAACCCACCAATACAATAATCACAACAGCAAAAAGGAAATTTAACAGAATATAAGTAATTATAGATATCTACAAGTTCTACATAATATCATACTGTTTACTATGTCCCTGTATTAAACATTACAGCCACGTTTATGTTATAAGATATTATTTACTCAAAAAAAATGTAATTGTGCAAAATAAAAGAGTCTCGGCCTATCCCATTAGGCTTGCTCAAGAGAAAGCACACATATCACAGACATAGGAAGAGTCATGCTCCTCAAGCTCTTGCTCCCATACTTGCCATTTGGAACACCATCACTTTTGCACATAGGTTCTCCATCACCTGCAAAATCATCTAAAATAGGAAATTCCACAGGGATGAGCTCCACTGAGCCCAATGAGAGGGAATGTATGCAAGCAGTAACATATAATCCCATGATGCATGTTTTCAATTTATGATTTTATCCTCCTAGCAACAAGCTAAGTCACTAAATTTAGGCTACTACAATGACTAGGGAATAATCTTGGGTCACTTTACTTATCACCGAGATACAACCTCAATCATTGCCAAGGGGCCCAACTCCGCCTTCGACAACTTATGTCCATCTTTGAGCAGACCCCGATAACCAACGATCACACTAACCTGGCCTTTCACATCTCTTTTTTTTTTTTTTGGTTAAAGGTCAGCAGAAGTATATTAATAAAAGATACAGAATATAGTACAAGAGAATGGGAAACACCATTGATCCACTACTCCACCTTCGGCATCGCCATCAGCAGAGAAGTGAATAAAGCAAAAGAAAAGGAAAAAAACAACAAAATTTGTATCTGGGTCTCATTTGAGCATCCCAGTTAACATCATTAAGATTAAATGGAGGGACTGACTCCCAAACTGCTGTCACTCTTGCCGCTGCCGCATATTTAGCTAACCTGACTGCCACAGAGTTAGTTTCACAGAAGCAGTGAGAGACCTTCCATGTGATGCTATCTAAGAAGTTTTTGTGAAACCACCATTTTTCCTGAAAGCACCATGGAATCTTTTGATTACGACTACAATCTACCACAGATTGAGAATCGCATTCAATCCAGAGATTATTCAATCTTATTGATGAAGCATGTTGAAGGCCTTCAAAAACAGCTATAAACTCTGCCAAGAAATTGGTCCCAACTCCTTCAGAATATGCAAAGCATCTTTTAGGGGAGCCTAACCAATCCCTGAAAATGTCCCCAGCTCCAGACCTACCTGGATTACCAAGCGAGCAACCGTCGATATTTAACGTATAGCAACCCCCCGGCAGATGACTCCAATAAGTTTCAATAATTCTCCTTGGTGTAGATCAAACTATTGAGACCTGTAATTTCCTGGACATAAGAAAATCAGCCATTGACGACACACAAATCTGATTTATTGTCGAAAAATCACTCCATTCATTCAAATAGCCTTCACCACTAAAGCTGGGCTACAATGCACATTATCGAAATATCGTCGGTTCCTCTTCATCCAGATCTGATATGGTACCAGAATAACCATAGCATCCCATAACTTTTTAAGAGGGATCACATTTGCTTTTCTCCTCCACCAAGAAAATAATTTTTGGATAGAAAGAAAACCACACCAATGCTGATAAAAAAATCCTCAACACTTGTGACCAAATCTTTCCAACATACTCACAATGAAGAAAGATGTGATTTAGCGATTCAACATTTTCAAAGAAGAGATTGCAACGTGATACCAAGGGGACCAACGTTTTCCTCACTTCATCATCAGTAGGAAGCCTCTCATGAGCAAATCTCCAACCAAAGTTAGAAGATCTAGGACAAAATTTTATTACTAACTTGTACTGAGTTTTCTCCCGCAACCTTTCCCAAGCAGAGGAAACCGAAAAATTTTCTGAATCCGTGAGGGACCAGATCCTTCTGTCTTTCACGTTAACTGACAGAAGATGGATGGCCGGAATTTTATTACTAACTTTCCGTAGCACCGCCAAGTTCATCACTGGAAGAACCCATTTCCCCTCCTCAATAAAATCAGCAACCGTGGACTTCAACTTACGAGTATCTGGAAAGTCAACTAGTAAAAGATCAGAAATTTTTTCACCATTCAGCCACCGATCATGCCAGAAGCTGATTGAAGAACCATCTCTAACAACCCATCTTTCAGAGCCATCAACAAAATCCCAAACTTTTCTTAATCCTGGGATGATGGAAGATGTTTTTGAGGTCATCTGGAGCGAACCATCCGTTGCCACAAAGCAACCACGCAAGAAAGAGGCAAAAACTGATTGCTCATTTTTCACGAACCAACAAAATTTTGCCAAGAGAGCTAGGTTTACCTCCTTTAGGCGTCGGATGCCTAGACCATCTTCTGGCTTTGGTTTGCATAGAGATCTCCACTTTACTTTGATAGCCTTCGTGGAATTTACATCCCCACTCCAAATAAAGTTTTTAATCCATTTTTTCAGTATTGCAATAGCAGAAGAAGGCCATAAATAAATGGAGAAATTGTGAAGCGGGATACTACACATGATCGTCTTCACCAGCTCTACCCTGCCAGACATGGACAAAAGACACTCCTTCCATCCTGCAAGCCTAGCCTTGAACTTATCCATGAGAGGTAAGATATGGTCTCTTTTAACTCTTCCTCTGAAAAGGTCCACCCCCAAGTATCTTGTAGGAAGCACACATTCTAGAATGCCCAAAACTTCTTTAGATCTTCCTCGTCTGGCCACAAAGATCGAACCCAGGAAAATCTTGCTTTTATTTAAGTTAATTTTTTGTCCTTGGTAAGCTTGATAAACATCTAGAAACTTTTTAAGTTCCTAGATGGGAGGGAGTATAAACATTCCTAGGACCAGGAATGCCTTTTATCAACCCCTTATTTCTGAGATCCTGGAGACCACGGCACAAGACCTCCTCTGCTAAAATAAATAATAGGGGTGATAGAGGATCACCTTGGCGAAGGCCTCTTTCCATACCATTAAAACCTACTGGTCCCCCATTGATCAGAACTGACAACTTCGTAGATGAAAGAATTTGATGAACCCACCAAATCCAGGTTTGACAAAAACCGAATTTTTGCAATACATCAAAAAGGAAGCTCCACTCCAGGGTGTCGTATGCCTTTTGGATATCAAGCTTTAAACCTAAGTTACCACCGAAGCATTTAGAGGGCATCATATTCACCAGCTTTGATGCCATTCCAATATTCGAGAAAATAATCTTCCTCTTTTGGAAAGCCCCTTGCTCCTCTGAGATCAATTTCGTAAGGAAAAGGGACAAACGAGAAGCCAAGATCTTGGGAATTAATTTAAAGAAAATATTCCCCAAGCAAATTGGTCTAAATTGCCCCACCTTCCTTGCATTATCCACTTTAGGAATTGGGGTGAGAAAATTGCAATTTACACCTATTGTTACAACTCCTTCAATAAAAAAACTTCTGAATATCCAAACAAACCTCCTTCCCAATAATATCCCCACAGACCTTGAACAAAGTACCTGGAAATCCATCTAGACCTGAAGCACTTGCCTGGCTAGAGTCGTTGTAATTTCTCTCCCTGGTCCCCCGGTACTTTGGTGTGATAACATTGGTGTGACCTATTTATCT
This sequence comes from Telopea speciosissima, assembly GCF_018873765.1. NCBI lineage: Eukaryota > Viridiplantae > Streptophyta > Magnoliopsida > Proteales > Proteaceae > Telopea > Telopea speciosissima. Next base: position 33,939,549 of record NC_057926.1, on the reverse strand, counting down.
GCAAACCCGGTTTTTCATGCTCGTACTAACCATGTCGAGATCAATTTTCACTTTGTTCGGGATCGGGTTACCAAACGTCAGCTCATTGTTCAGTTTATTTCTACTCCAGATCAAATTGCCGATGCTTTGACCAAGCCACTGTCCACTACTCGGTTTCAGTTTTTAGGGGACAAGCTGAAGGTTCGCTGCCTCGACTCTCCACCTTGAGGGGGTGCATTGACGTATATAGAGTTTCAGTCAAATTGAAACTCTATATACGGTTGATTTGTTTAGGATTCATTCTCTCACTTTCCTATTATCACATGTACACAATCTCTTCTCTTTCCATTATTTTATGTAGGTAATCCAATCTCTAGGATTACCCTAATCTCATGTATAAATAAATCTTTACTATCAATGAAAATATAACTGAGAATTCTCAAATCCAATATTAGACCAGGTAAATCTAAATCTTGAAGATGGGATAGACTCAAGAGATGCAGAGTCCATCATTGCCGCAAACTCCTCCAAAGAACCCAAGTTAAATCTGTCAGGACCTTGCTTCTCTTGAGAGAAAAGGTACGAATTCAAATCGCCTATAACCATCCATGGAATCGTCGATCCTGAAATAGAACATAGATCACACCAGAGTTGACGCCTAATAGCTGCGAAACAGTTAGCAAGCACAACTAATAGAAAAAATTGAATCCCTATTGCTTCCACATATATAGAAATGTGCTGGTCAGAAGAGAGAACAATAGATGGACATTGAATATTTTCCTTCAAAAAGATCCAGATATTAGGGATATAATCCATGCGCTGATTATGAATAAAATTCATATGATAACCTAATGAAGAGATGAATTTTTTAGGGCACTTATCTGGCTCCACCTTTGGTTCTACCAAACATAGAAACAGCGGGTCGTGTTCACGGATAAGAAGACGTAACGCTACATGTGCTCGACTGTTTGGAATTCCTCTAATGTTCAAGAATAAGCACTTCATAGGAATTGCACTAAATCCCTGAGAAACTATGGAATCATGGAGGTTATGGCCTTGCCGTTAGAATCTTCCTTCTTTTCGTCTCACTTCGTACAAACTAGTCTACACAGGGTCGAGGATGGAGAATGTAGGTGTTAGCGGTGCTGGTTATGCAGGTTTGGAAGCAGTTTCTAGGGAGGGGGAGATAGATCCCCGGAGTAGGGAATTTCAGGGAGGAGGCACGGTGTGCTGTGATTGTGCTACTATAGGAGTTTCTGAGGGCTTGGCAGCGAAAAAGTCTTACGCTGCAGAAGTGGGGAAATCTTCCTTGCCAGACATTGAAGGCTTGCTGGAGCCGATTCAATCAGGTTCCATTACTATAATCGTCATTCCTCAGAAAGCATATGAGGAAAATCTAGGAAAATTCCGGTTTGCTCTAATCAATCGTATTAATTTTTGTTTTGCCTCAATAGACGATCTCAGAAAAACTGTGAAGGAGTCTTGGAATCATAAGAATCATGTTCATTTGATCTCCATTAGGAAAGGCTATGTCATATTTCAGTTCTCCTTGGAGAGCGACATGGCGGTGGTGTGGCGGAGAAGTCCAATCAGATTCAAGGGGCAATCGATTAGATTCCAGCGATGGAAACCAGATTTCAACATCAATGATGACCATGTCTCTACAAAGCTTGTGTGGATCAGGTTTTCGGACCTCCCATTTGAGTACTGGCATGAGGGTATACTTTTTTCTATGGCTAAAGCGATTGGCAGACCGGTGGCATTGGACAAACGTACTCGCCATGACTCTGTAGGGAACTTTGCTCATGTTCTTGCTGAGTAAGGGATCTCTGCATCCAGCCTAAAGGAGATCCAGGTGGAGCGCTTCCAACCAGGATCAAGTGTTCCTTATATTCTTAAGCAACTGGTTTTTTATGAGGATGCCTCACTCAGTTGTGGTTTTTGTAAGAAATCGGGTCACCAGATCAATTCTTGTAGGGAGAAGAAGGCTGCGGACCTCAGAGAAAGGAAGGTTCCTTAGGCAGTGAAAATCCCAGGCGCTATTTACACTGATGTGGGGGAGGCGGATGTTGCAGGTGCTGCCATGGTTGTTGTTCATGATGGTGGTCAGACTCAGGCTTTATTAGTGTTCTTAAAAGTGTTGTCATTGTTGGCAACAAGGATTTGGCAGTGGCAGTCATCAACATATGGTTGTGGAGATAGTATTCAGTGGTTTTGGGCTTGCGTTTTCTTACTTTTTCTTATTGGTTTGGAGGGTATCTCTTAGAATAATATATAAATTCTCTTGGGAGGATCGAAAACGCGTCTCTGGAGCCCTAGAGAAGAAGGAAATTGAGGAGAAGTCATCTTCTACCATTCGGGCGTGATTCGAGAGCATAGGCACGAAGGAAATCGTTAAAAAACATCAGTTTGGTTGTTGGCAATGGATTCGAGTGCTTGATACGTTTTGTCGAAGACCTCACAACATTCATTTGGAGTTGGGAGTTTGCCTTTGAGAAGTTAACCATGTTCACAAACCATTTTTTTTGTGTTCTAGGTTTATTCTTGAATGTCTTGAGTAGAACCTAGAGTGTAATCTGTAATGGGTTTGGTTTGTGATTGAAATCTGATTATTGGGTTGATTGATTGTTAGGCTGAGGCCATTTTGTATTGGGGATTGAGGTCCTTGCCCTCACTGTGGTGAGAGGTTGAAGCAGTATAAGGGGAATCCTGGCCATAGGGGCGGCTAATTGCATTGGTGTTGAGTATTGGACATATAAGAAACCCCGAGGGGTATTGCTTCATGGATGTAGCCTTCACATACTGTGAGGTGAACCACTTATATCGTATCTCACCATCTACTGTTATTTGTTGGAGACTAATCCCTATTTTGCAAAGTGGGTATACAGTCTTGGTGGTGCAAGATGAGACTGTAAGCGACTGTGTGGTTTGTAGAAGACGTAAAAATTAAGGAAACTGATTCACCTCCCCTCTCAGTTCGATCCGGTATTCACAATGTTGTAGAATGCAAGCCTCCTTTTCCACCTTCTATTTTATTAATGCCAACTCGTTACATGAACTGGCAATCTTTCCAGTGACACGAACACGAGCTGATCCTATTTTAGAAAGCAAGCCTCCTTTCATTTTTCTTAACTACAATTTTCTGTGTAGGTTAGGGTGCACTTGGACTCCTTTGCTTCTTGGTCTTGTCAGTTCTGTCCAGCATATTCTAAAGAAGTCACTCTAGAATGGGGTCTCAGCAAATCAGATTAAACATGCAAACTTGTAAGTCACTCTAAATTATGTTTTTGGAGCCAGGACACCCTGTTATTTTCAAGTGGATCCCAGTTTCAAAACTTTGTTTTATTTTCTATTAGTTTTCTCATTTTATTTGTGGGTATTGGTGTAAGGTAGCATCCCCTTCTTCACCCGAATAATTTTAAAAAATTTCTATGATAAATAAAATGTTTTAGAGTTGAAGAAAGAAAAACCAGGGTGAATAAAAACTCTCTCTCTCTCTCATTTTATTTTTTTTGCTAAATGGATCATTTGTATCAAAAGTAAACAATAGAGTACAAGGATGATAGAACAACTAGACGAAGCCAGACACAAAAACAAGGATAGCCAAAATTTCCACCTCCCATCTTCGGCTTGCCATCAACAAGAGGGGAAATGAAGTACCTACAAAATTACCTCTCTCTCTCTCTCTCTATATATATATATATATATATATATATATATATATATATATATATCACACACACACATACATGTGCACCTCTTTTCTTTATAATATTTTTATCTTTTAATACTAACTATGATTAATTGAGTTCTTAGTTCTTCATGAACTGATTATTATTTTTTTTTGGGTGAATGAAAATAATATTCAACAAAGCAGAACAATACAAGACCACCCAGAAGAGGGAGGAGAAAGAGGTCACACCGAATAGGGTGGACCCCTAGGGGAGAGATATAGGAAGAAAGGAGAAACAAATTGATGCAGCCCTAGAACTGGACCATGAAGTTGACAAAGTAGAAGCCGCCACCTCACACCCTAAGGTTCTTTGAAGATCGGTCCGGGTCAAGAAGAGGCATGCCAGGCAAGGCCAGCCTCTGCATGGATAGACCATCCATTCCTTATCTTCCCAATAATTTTAAGGAAAGAAGTTGCACCTAAAAGAGGGAAGATTTGGACTGATTTGGGATTATCTTAGTTTCTAAATAAATTACACCTAAATAAATAAAGGATCAATTAGCTAGTATATTGGGTTGATTTAAGATTTGATTGAAGATGGATTGAAGAGTGGATTTCTGATTGAGAGTATTTTGGGTAGATTGAAGAGAAGGTGGGATTCTGATTGGAAGAATATGGGGCTGATTGAAGATTGGAGATTGAAATCTTATTTTCTTTCTTTTCTTCCTTACACTTACTCAATTCTAAGTCTATCTGTAATCCTTCATGAGAATGTAGAAAGCAGATTATGAAATTAAATGAAATTGCTCTATTTTGAGCTTTGAACTCGGTTGGAGTTCTTGCAAGTCCCATTCTCTCCTTGTTCGATTGATCAACTCCTAGTCACTTAGGGAACATGATTTCGAATCTCCCGATCCGTAGCTTCCAATGAGGCTGCACCATTTGGTTATCAGAGCCTAGGATTGCCAGAGTGGAAGACTGTAATGGTGCCCCGACGAGCTACCCGTACAGTCCCTGTCGAGGCTATCAATGCAAGGGAAGAAAACTTGCGACTGCAACAAGAAATTGCTACCCTGACATGTGAATGAAGCTTAGAGAATTGAATTGAGACGTCCGAATCCGAATGAGGAGACAACCGATCCTGACTCACCTTCATCCGATGATGCGCAACCTATCCAAGAGAGGAGGCCTCATCGGAACGGGAACCAACATGGTGGAGAGCAAGAATTTGTAGTGGTCGTACAACTCTTGTGGAGGACATCAATACAAGTGAAGTTCATATGACAATGGATGATGTTGCAGACGAACGAATCATTGTTCAGCTTGATTTCAGTAAACACCCAATTGTCGATGAGTACCAGTATGAGTACATTGATGAACACGGTGGTTTCAAAAATCTTGAACCAAATTACGTTTCAAAAGCACAACTACATTTCTTCCCGCATCGCATTGGTTGGTTCGACATTTTCAATACTGCTTGAGTTAAAATAATACCGCAAGCGTACGGGTCAATCGTAGCTACTGGTCGAACACGAGGAGATATACGCCACTTTATTTAACTAACTTAAAAGTAATGCAAAGTGAACCAAACTAAAGTGTTAAATTAAACTAATGAAAATTAATGCAACCTACTCATAAGCATCTAACAAAATTAAGGGATTAAATTGGCGTCCTAACACATGAGCATCTAACCTATCAAACTAACGCAAATTGAAAGGAATAAAAATGCAGCTACACATAATAACCACATAAAAAGGAATAAGGGAATAAAAGTGCATCCACAAATCACAACCATATATAAAAAAAAAATAAAAGAAATAGAGGGAGAAGAAGAAGAAGATAGAGAGAGATAGAGGAGAGGGAGAATGAGATTAAGGGTTTAGAGAATGAGATACCTTGATGTGCTTGAATACTTGAATAAACTCACCATGACTTCCTCTTCTAAATCTCCATGTCTTGTCATCAACATAAGAACTTAGACTAGGAAGCTTTAAACTAAAACTATTACAACCATCAAACTAGGCTTATGAAATCAAAACTAAGAACTTGAAATCAAAACTAAGAACTTAAGCCAAAACCAGGAAAAGAAGAGAAAATTTCACTATGTGAATGAAGAAAAAATTACACTAAAAAACTGAATTAAAATTGAACTCGAAACTAACTAAAAACTGAACTAAAAAACTAACTTGTTACAAGCCAAAGGGCAAGGGGTATTTATAGGGGGAAGAGAGGAGAAGAGAGAAGAGGGAAGTGTAGGAGAAATATTCCCTAAGAAAAGGGAATATTCTCTTCTCCTTCCTTTTTTACAATGCCTTGAATCCTAAGAAAAAAAAAGAAAGAAGAAGAAGAGAAGATTGTTTACATAGACCTTCTATTTCTAGAAAAGTAAACTTCCAATTCTAACAAGTGCTTCATTTTCTTTGTAGATATCTTCTCCAAGCAATAAAATCAAAGCATCTTTGACTTTTCAACTTTCCATAGGTGAGAGAATATCTTTCAAAATAAATCTATCCCAAGTAGAATTCCAGAAGTGCCCTTGAGAAGTTGGAGGAGAGAGAGAGAGAGTAAGGATGATGACTAGGATTCCTTTAAGAATAAATAAAATACCCATTGTCTTTTAGAAAATGTGGAGAATGAGATGCTTATATAGGCCTCACCATTGTGTTCCTTGCAAAAAATCACCCAAATTTCGTCCAATTTGGAGTTGGGGAGCCCAAGATATCTCAAGTTGAAGTTGGACTGTCCAGAGCCCTCCAAATGGAATCTTTTGGGTACAGGAAAGTAACTTCTAATAATTGCGTTAAGGCCCCTGAAATCCGAACTTTTGCTTCACTTTGCCCTGGCCGACTGTCAATAATTACAAATAAACCCCTACGGACCATTTTCGTGCTTCGTTACGGAAACGGCCGTAACTTCTTCGTTTCAACTCGGAATCAAGTGTCATTTGAACCATTGCGAAGCTAACTTGATAGGCTACGCATCAAAGCCATTAACACCTCTAAACAGGTTAAAAACATTTCCTTAGCATCATCTCCTCCATTTTCACAAGAATTCACCTAAAACCTGAAAAGCACAAGAAAGCACCGAGTAACTCTGGCCAATGTCGTAAAATGTATGCTTTATGCCCTAAGATTTCACACATAAATGTGCTCATCAGATTCCCCCACACTTGAACGTTACTTGTCCTCAAGTAAAGCAAAAACAAAAACTAACCTAGAATGCAAAAAATCTTAAGTCACTTTCGTAAGAATCACGGTTGCACTTAGCATGTGCAACAAGCCTTTAAACCCCTAGGTTACCCCTAGTGGACGAGTTGTGTCTTGTGGGTGTTTGCAGTGAATATACACCCAAAATTCAATTGTAAATGAATGCTGCAAATTTTAATCATGGCATAAGTAGGACAGTGCACATAATCCCAAAAAGTGTTCAACTAAAGATCAAGGAGTCAAAGGTTCCCCCACACTTGAATTTTATCACCCCACATCAATTCAAGTAACATGCATGCATCAAATTCAAGGGATCTCCTCATATTTTCTGAACACTACTCACCTTCAAGTAAACCCCCCCATAGCATCGATGGAACCAAGGACTTAGGCATTGAGTATTGTTGACCATACTTTCTTTTTTTTTTCGGGCATTAAGGCTAAAGTTTTTTCTTTCTCAACTACAAACTCTATTTCTACTCCACTACTGTTCTCTGAATGACATGGTGGAGCTTACACCAGACACCCAAATACTTGGTAGCTTCGCTTTTTGCATATATCCATAAGACATTGAGACATTGATGCAAGAGTTTCTTGAGTTTCCTTCCAAGAAATTTTGGTCAAGTCACCCTGCTTCATGAGGCACAGTGCCCTGTCTAGTCCCAAGGAATTCCACTTTCTTTTCAGTTCCTTTTTCTTTTTCTTTTTTTTTTTTTCATTCACTTCCACTTTCATGCCTTGTCTTGCCACAAACAACTTGGTCTCAACTACTAGCCAAAAGATCAAAGGGTCCATAAAACACATAGAGGAATCTAGCCATCAAATGAAATAACGCTCATATTTTCAAACTCAATCCCCATCACCGGATACAAACCAACTACCGTCCTTGAATAGGGATTTTTTTATTATTTTGCATGCTAGGACACCTAATTTCCTCTCTCTCTTGTTTTGCCATCAAAGAGACATATGCACAAAACCAAACTATTGCCACAATCAAAATTCACCAACTAAGCCCAACATCCCCCCCCCCACTTAATTCATGCAGTGTCCTCAATGCATGCATAAAAGAAAAAAATAAGGACAAGGGAGGAGATGAAGGGGCTTACCAGATATAATAAAAAAAAAGGATCATGAAGAGTCATGAGCTCTACAAAAAGTGTTAGGAGCAGCAATAGAAATCTCAATCCATGGCCAGTAAATGGAGAAATAGCTTCAGAACCAGAAAACACTCGACCATGAATTTTAGTAAAGCGAGAAATAATACGGAAGTTAAGCACAACTGAGAAATATTCAATAGAAAAATCTGTCCTCATGGGACAGTGAAAAATGAAGGCAATAAAACTCAGGCCATAAATCCTTCCCTTATCTCCCATTTGCAATGTAGAACACCTATCATTCTTTGAAAAACCAACTAAAAGCGGATCACAATAAGCATAAAAAGGATTATGAATAACCTCATCTAAATAATCATAAAAAATTGGAGGTTTACTCAAATCAATCCTAGCAATACAACTATCCGCTCTTTGCATAACTTGGTTTACCAAATAAGGATCATGGAAATATGCTTGAAAGGCATTATGACTAACATTGTGCTCCTCAATAAAATCATCAAACCTAGGAGGTTTGGACAAATCAACATGTGAGACAATGGAATCCTCAAAATGACAATTATCTAAGTTTTCCAAAGAGAGAGGGGGAGATCGAATTTCCTGGGTTTCTATGTTATCATGAAAATCTGATTTTAAATCAATAAAAACACTAGGCTCACTAAAATCAGAAATTTCAGGAAAAAGTTGAACTTCCCCAGGTAGCTCATCAAATCTCGCTTCACAAATATGCTGAGGAGACTCAATCTCAACAAATAAATAATCATGATAAGCAGCTTGTTGGGAATGACTCTCATTAACCTCTAACTGGGGTGGTGGACTTTCAATATCATTAAATTGGGGATGGGGTGGTTCATTCTGAACAGGAATCTAGTAACATAGACTAGGTTCAGGCTGACTAGGTAATGTACCCATTTCCTCCTCCTGTAACATGGTGATCAGTTGAGAGAGTTGCTTCTCCATGGTATTGTGGTTTGTTGTGAGAAGGGCTATGTTCCTCTCAAGCTCACTCAGTCTAGGCTCCTCACCCATGTTCTGAAATTCAGGGGGTTGGTGATATGGTTCAAGGAGAAGTGGCCCATTGAGATTTAATGGAGGGTTGGGCATTGGAGGACCAAGCTGACCATGATATTGGAAATTGGGTGGTCCAGCTTGGTTATTCCATTGATCCCACAAGAAATCGGGATGATCACTCCACCCCTGATTGTAAGTGCCAAAAGAATTGTATTGAAATTGAGGACTCACATTCTCATCACCATAGCTACCCCCATAAAGATTAGGGCATCCTTCCATAACATGGATTGTCTGGGGATGTGACCAATCAAAATTTTCCGAAAGCCCATAGTTGGGTTGGGGAGCAAAATTGTACTGGGGTGGTGCAAAATTGTTCTCTATCTCACTACTTTTGACTTCTTTAACCTGTTTAAACATTTCCTCCAGAATCATGGTTACCTTAGCATAGGTCCATCTTTCCCCCAAAGTCTTATATGGAAGTGTAGCTCCCATTATTTTAAATTAACCACCTATCCCAAATTGAGGTCTCCCATAAAAAAAAAATTTAAAGAAAAATAAAAGACTAGAAAAAAAAATACTAAAAACAAGAGGGAGCCCAAGGTAGATAGTGCATCTATCCCTCAGAAATCAAAACAATGGTTCCAAAGCTGTAAGGTTGCCATATAGGTTGACAGCAAGGGAACCCGTATAATCTTCACGAACCACCTACGGACGACTCCAAATGGATTCTGATGTAGGGTGGAGGACTACTATACGTTTATGTTTCCAACGCTCTCACTATGTCACTTTCCTGTTATCAAGAGTGGTCACCTCCAAAGATAAGTCACATGCCAATCCAAACCACCCAACGAATCAAGGGGCACCAAGATTGGCTGGGTTTGGGCATATGAAGGACTTTAGATTGGGCGCACACTATTTGAAATAGAAGAGAAACAAGAAGAGGTTTTCAAAAACCTTTTTTTTTTTTTTTAAAGAAGAGGAGAAAGAGAAGAAACTAAAGCACTTCGAATTACTTAAAAATCAGAAAAATAAAGTGGTCAATAATCTCCCCGGCAACGGCGCCAAAAACTTGTTTGAGTTAAAATAATACCGCAAGCGTACGGGTCAACCGTAGCTACGGGTCGAACACGAGGAGATATACGCCACTTTATTTAACTAACTTAAAAGTAATGCAAAGTGAACCAAACTAAAGTGTTAAATTAAACTAATGTAAATTAATGCAACCTACTCATAAGCATCTAACAAAATTAAGGGATTAAATTGGCGTCCTAACACATGAGCATCTAACCTATCAAACTAACGCAAATTGAAAGGAATAAAAATGCAGCCACACATAATAACCACATAAAAAGAAATAAGGGAATAAAAGTGCATCCACAAATCACAACCATATATAAAAAAAAATAAAAGAAATAGAGGGAGAAGAAGAAGAAGATAGAGAGAGATAGACGAGAGGGAGAATGAGATTAAGGGTTTAGAGAATGAGATACCTTGATGTGCTTGAATACTTGAATAAAAACTCACCATGGCTTCCTCTTCTAAATCTCCATGTCTTGTCATCAACATAGGAACTTAGACTAAGAAGCTTTAAACGAAAACTATTACAACCATTAAACTAGACTTATGAAATCAAAACTAAGAACTTGAAATCAAAACTAAGAACTTAAGCCAAAAATAGGAAAAGAAGAGAAAATTTCACTACGTGAATGAAGTAAAAATTACACTAAAAAACTGAATTAAAATTGAACTCGAAACTAACTAAAAACTGAACTAAAAAACTAACTTGTTACAAGTCAAAGGGCAAGGGGTATTTATAGGAGGAAGAGAGGAGAAGGGAGAAGAGAGAAGAGGGAAGTGTAGGAGAAATATTCCCTAAGAAAAGGGAATATTCTCTTCTCCTTCCTCCTTTACAAAGCCTTGAATACTAAGAAAAAAAAAGAAAGAAGAAGAAGAGAAGATTGTTTACATAGACCTTCTATTTCTAGAAAAGTAAACTTCCAATTCTAACAAGTGCTTCCTTTTCTTTGTAGATATCTTCTCCAAGCAATAAAATCAAAGCATCTTTGACTTTTCAACTTTCCATAGGTGAGAGAATATCTTTCAAAATAAATCTATCCCACGTAGAATTCCAGAAGTGCCCTTGAGAAGTTGGAGGAGAGAGAGAGAGTAAGGATGATTACTAGGATTCCTTCAAGAATAAATAAAATACCCATTTTGTCTTTCAGAAAATGTGGAGCATGGGATGCTTATATAGGCCTTACCATTGTGTTCCTTGCAAAAAATCACCCAAAATAGACCAAAATTTCGTCCAATTTGGAGTTGGGGAGCCCAAGATATCTCAAGTTGAAGTTGGACTGTCCAGAGCCCTCCAAATGGAATCTTTCGGGTACAGGAAAGTAACTTCTAATAATTGCATTAAGGCCCCTGAAATCCAAACTTTGCTTCACTTTGCCCTGGCCGACTGTCAATAATTACAAATAAACCCCTACAGACCATTTTCGTGCTTCGTTACGGAAACGGCCGTAACTTCTTCGTTTCAACTCGGAATCAAGTGTCATTTGAACCGTTGCGAAGCTGACTCGATAGGCTACACATGTAAGCCATTAACACCTCTAAACAACTTAAAAACATTTCCTTAACATCATCTCCTCCATTTTCACAAGAATTCACCTCAAACCTGAAAAGTACAAGAAAGCACCGAGTAACTCTGTCCAATGTGGTACAATTTATAGTTTATGCCCTAAGATTTCACACATAAATGTGCTCATCAAGTACGTATGATGATCCATATTTGGCCTTTACTACTTTCACGTCTCCAATTCAACTTGTTCGAGGTATTAGCATCATCAAGAAGTCATGTGAATTCCTCATTTTTTCGAGTCATGAAGATATCCATAGCTATCTTAATCAGATCTGAAGTGGTAATGTAAAGTTTGTTATGTACAATTGAAAATACCAACAGTGATTTTCTTTGTTTCCCGTTGGACCCCGGTGGATGACGAGCATTATTAACTAGAAAGAGAGTTCGAGGACGAACTCTTTTTCAACCTGGAGGTAATGATGCAGCCTTGGACCTAGACCATGAAGTTGACAAAGTAGAAGCCACCACCTCACAACCTAAGGTTCTTCAAAGATCGGTCCGGATCAAGGAGAGGCATGCTAGGCAAGGCCAGCCCCTGCAAGGATAGACAATCCATTCCTTATGTTCCCAATAATTTTAAGGAAATAAGTAGCACCTAAAAGAGGGAAGATTTTGACTGATTTGGGATTATCTCAATTTCTAAATAAATTATTCCTAAATAAATAAAGGATCAATCAGCTAGCTAGTATATTAGGTTGATTGAAGATTGGATTGAAGAGTGGATTTCTGATTGAGAGTATTTTGGGTAGATTGAGGAGAAGTTGGGATTCTGATTGGAAGAATATGGGGCTGATTGAAGATTGGAGATTGGAATCTTATTTCCTTTCTTTCTTTCATTACAATTACTCAATTCTAAGTCTATATGTAATCCCTCATGAGAATGTAGAAAGCAGATTATGAAGTTAAATGAAATTGCTCTATTTTGAGCTTTGAACTCGGTTGGAGTTCTTGCAAGTCTCATTCTCTCTTTGTTCGATTGATCAACTCCCGGTCACGTTGGGTACGCGATTTCGACTCTCCCGATCTGTAGCTTCCAATGAGGCTGCACCAGGAATGCTCCAACTAGACACAATAAGACGGTTCCTATAAGAATTTGGGACAGCCAGAATTTCTTTCCCAAGTCTTCCAACAATTTCGATCTTGATGCAAACCCAAATCCGATGGTTGGTTCTGGACTCCCCCCCCCCCCCCCCAAGTTCTCAAACTCCTCTCGTACCAAATATGGTATACAGTGGTGTAGAACACAAGTCACCCCATCCAATCGCAGCAAGTATTAGCAAAAATCACCCATCGACATTCACTATCGAACACAAGAATCTGGCGTTGGCCTGGCCAACACTTCCAGAGGATCCCAGCCCACACAAAATGGGAATAGGAGCAGTCAAAAAATAGGTGGTCAACCAATTCATCTCCGACCCAGCAAAGCACACAAGAAGATGGAACCCCAACCGATTCATGAACTTATTATTACGTTTCAGTAACTTGTTTTCTTTAATTTTGAATTTGAATTAATGAAGAACCCATGGAACTAAATAATAAAGATCTAGGATTGCAAGCTGCTAGTTGCACCTGCACGTAGATTTGATGAAGGTTAGTTAATGGGATGGTATTGCAATTTTTTAATTTTTAATTTAGATTTTATTTTCAAGTATTTCTTATTCAGGTTTTTTTACTATATTTCTTATTATTTCTATTTTTGGGTTAAGTTTTTTTTATTTCATTCTAATTTATTATCATGTTTGGATTACGGGAAAAGGAATGCTAACCGGTTGCTGGGAGCAGCGTGTATTTGTGCTCAGACACAACCACATGCAAAATGACCGGTGCACCCTTGGAAAGATGGAAAGGACCAGGGTTGTGCCGGTCATTTCGCATGCGGCTGTGTCTGGGCGGAGGTACACGCCACGCCCAACAACCGGTTAGCGTTCTTTATCCTTTGGTTTATATATCATGATTTGTTCTATTAAGTTCTAACTGCTCTTACCTTATTAACTCCAGAGAATCATATCATGTGCATGTAGAACATGATTTATGAAAACCCCAAATTTGGACACACTCCTCGTCTGAACTTTTTCTTGTTTTCTATCAATTTCTTACCTAACTTTGATTGATTATTCTCATAACTAGTGTCACTAATGGCCCAAATGAAACTCACTCAAGCTGGTTTCTCCTAAAAAGAAAACATTCTGCATATGTTATGAGAAAAACGAACTTGGGCTCATTTTCTTATATTATTCTCCTTGGATTAAAGACCTAGAGAAAAGGACAAATCAGAGTCGGTCCACAATAATCGCTGCCAATAGTGCCAAAATGAGGTAGTTATATATTACCGCTTCAACATACTCACATAAAAAGTGGCGGTAATGTAGTATCACCCTTTCTACCAAAAAAAAAAAATGTAGTATCACCCTTAAATATAATAAATAGTTCACTCCAGTTGCGGTTAAAGCAATATCGCTTATAATTAGGACCAATCAAAGGTTGTAATTTAATGTCGTTGCTAACTCCGTACAAAATAGCGGCAGTAAAATATTACTATAGTTAAATATATAATAACACATCTCTTCCGTTGCAGTTAATGCTATAAAACTTTTAATTAGGACCAATCATAGGTGGTATATAATAACCAGTGCCAAAGTGACAAATGGAAGCGGTATTATATTAAAATTGTTGAATACTTATATATATACACTACAAAAAACAATCATCTTTGGTGGCGGTAAAAATGACCACTAATTAAGCAAACAAACGCCAACATTTAAATTGTGAAGGTTTTTTTTACCACCACAATTCCGCCGCGAAATGTACCGTAGCTGTTCAATGGTGGCGGTTTTTAGAATTGCCCCTGATAATGCTATATAGATACATATATATATTATTATAATAATAATAATAATAATAATAATAATACTAATACTAATAATAATAATAATAATAATAATAATAATAATAATAAGGGTTAAAGGTCGCGGGACATGCGTGGAAATAGGCTGGAAAGGCGTTGTTGAAATCTGACCTTCCATTTCAAACGGTTACTTTAGAGCCATCGATTATGGTATGAGCATTTATGTTTAAGTCTGATAGTCTGACAGTTGATTTGTAATTTTCCTTTTGAAGTAAATTTTGAAAAATGAGGACAAATCTGTCAATTGCACAGTCCAAGTTGTTGTGCGGAACTGAAGGATATTGCGAAACGTCATATAACGTAGTGGTCGGAAAGGGTAAAAGAGGGTTTTTCCTTAATCATCGTCTTCCCTTAAAGAGGGTTTTTCAGTATTCGTCGTCTTCCATAGCTCTGAACAAACAGGGACTGCCGGCATCTCCATTATCGTGAGGATATTTTCATCGGTATATCGAAGTTGTTTATTTTTCAGCACCGTGACTACCATTTAGAGAGGTTAGTTTGCGATATAAATTTTCCTAGTTTAGAATAATGAGCTTTATTCATGAGTTTATGTTCTTGTTGTGGCTGTTAGACGTATAAACGAGAACCCGTTAATGATTTTATAGTTGTTGTTGTGCCTGTTAGAAGTTTAAACCAGAACTCATTAATGATTCTTAGTTTAATTTTCGAATGCCTTCTTTAAGTCTCACCGTCCATTTTAACACCCAAACCCCATCGGTCAAAACCTGATGGGTAATCTATGTGAGTACAATTTTTCCCCTTTAGATTTACCTTGATTCATCTTCTTCCACCTCCGATACATTAGGGATCTGAAATTCAGATCCCTAATATTTCTGTATCTACTTCCTGCAGCAATCAGTTCGTCTATTACTCTATTGTCAATGTGGTAAACCCAAAGTTTGTTTTGCTGCCTTCAACTCATTCAGTCTTGCTATTTGACTGAGTTTCCAAAACATAGGTATGGGTTTTAGTAGCTGTTCATGTTACATTTGCCCCAAATTTGGAGGTCAGGTCGTTTTGTTATGGGTTTTCGATGAAGTTGGAATGTGGGTTATATTGCAATGGGATTGTGGGTTTGGTTGGATGTCTCGTAATGATTCATGTTAATCCATCTCTGTGTTTCTAATATATAGGATTCCATAGAAGAACAATGTTGAATGCTGGTGTACAGAAATTAAAGTGTTGAAATATCAGAGTTATTTGTTATAAAATGAATGTGTATAATGTAGAGTTATTCTTGTCGTTCATATGAATGGAGGTTTGTTTAGATGTATACTCGGTTTAATTTGTATTTGGTTTGAGTATTTATCGCATGTAACATATCCCCCTATTGGATTGTTGTTAGGTCTGGATTGTCTTCTTGTTAGAGTATCATAAGAACTAGTATGGGCTAATTTCAGTAATGTACCAACAACTGCCTAGCTCAGTTGGTGAGCTGTGGTGCGCTTCATGCCCATGCTCACCAGGAGGTCTGAAGTTCGAGTCTCATGGCTGGTACCTTATCCCCTCCCCGGTTCGAACCCCCCTCTATACAAAATTTATATATATAAAGCTTCCAATTCCAACAAATTAAAAATAAAAAATAAAAAAATTTGAGTAATGTATTAGATTTGTCTTGGTAACATAGCCGTTTGATGTAATTATGTATGGATTAAAAACAAAAATGTTGTTGATGACCATTGTTGCATGGATTTAAATGTTGGGATATTAGATTAATTATATGTTAATCGAACCAACATGTGTTGGAACCACTGTATCGTATTCTTCTATCAACGGCTGAAATTTGTTGGCAATTAGTTCCCTTATGTTGTGTGGAAATTAGATAGTCATGCTAAAATCTTATGATGGGTTGTAGATCGTTGAAGAGGGAAAATGGGCCAAAAGTATTATGTTGTCTTTCAGGGGCGTAAACCAGGAATTTACATGAGTTGGGAAGAGTGCAGTATGCATGTCCTTCGTTATCCAAATGCTATGTATAAGGCTTACAGCCGCCTTTCCGAATCTGAAAGTATGTTCAAATTAAACAATTCCAGTCAACAGTCATGTGGGATACAAGGGGTATCGCAAAGGAATATATTGAGTGGTGATGTCCATGAAAGATCGTTGGACATGAAATCAATTGTTGAAGCCGGGTTGGATGAAAGTCATCAAAGCCATGTAGATGTCTATGGAGGGACATGCAACTCTTTGAATGAAGGGACTTGCATGAAATTTGTAATGGGAATCTCATTTGCTTGTTTTTTCTTAGTATTTGGAATAATGATTGGGTATTTCATCCGTTAGTATACTTTATATATAAATAGTAACAATATGTGTGACATGTTTTTTATACTTACTTTAAATGTATGAAATTGCAACACAATTGTCGTTGCCTTATTAATGTAAAAATTATTGTTATTCATTGAAAAATGTTGTGTGACGTGTTTAGTCTTGTGGTTAGGGGTTGTACTACCTAGGAACAAGTTATGCAAAGAAATGTGGTGGCAAACTGGTGGAAAAAATAGCTTACTTTAAGTAGTAGTCATGTTGGTTGCACAAATTAGATGAGTTGTTAACAGAAAATAGTCCTCAATCTTGAACGATTTGGTTGTTTCATTTGGATTGTCCATGCACAAATCTGATGAGAATAATGCAACATTTCTGAAGAGAAAAAGAGATGATTTGATATTATGTGCACTAAAAATGCATGATTAGCATTATATAGTCCCTTTGTAACTAAGTATATGGAGTTTATCTTTCGTATGATTAAGCACCAAGTATTTGAGGATATGACGCACAATAAGAAGGGTGGTTTAATGACTAATTGACATTAAGAATCGGCAAAAGTATATGAATGAAAATGATAAGGAATTTATTTCTACGTTTAATAATGTTGATTCCAACATAGACAGCGCGAAACGCATTGGATCACCTTGGGTGTGTCCTAGGTTTTCGCAGAGCATGCCCTCGGTTGAAGGGGGTGTATGGGAGAACGAAATAAATTTTCAGCATCAGTAACAGCTATAGCTTTTGCTGCAACATTCAACAGCTCCCATTAAACATGGGGTAGGGAAACTTCAATAAAGGCAGTACCCTAAGCGTATGACAAATGATTTAATAGAGAAATCAACAAATAGGAACTTAAGGGTTTATCACTCGTGCTGAAATGTAACTAAAGCAGTCTATCATAAGGCATAATGAAGTGTTAAAGTAAGTTGTGTTGCAAGAGTTTGACCAAGATGTGCAAGTATAGGGTTTTGAGGCAGACACCAGTAAAAAAGCAATGATGGAAATGAGAAAATGACATTTTGGCGACTATAATACTTGGTTTTTTATCGGCTAAGTTAAGCCACGAACTGTACCCCTTCATGAGTTTACTTTGTCCACTTCCTTTAATCCCAGTATACATGGGCACCCTTATACATCTATACATACCTGTGAGATGAGATAAGTCCCCTCCTGAGGTCAAAGAGGTGCAAAAGTTGAAGACAAAGACTAAGTCCCCACAAAGCATTTCCAATAGTATCCCAAAAGTAGTTCATAGAAAGGCTTTAGATGAGCAACACTACTGGGCAATAAAATGAAAAGGTGTTCAATATTTGAAGGCTCAATATCCATCGATTAAGAAGAATTTTATAAGGGGAGAGTGCCTTGTACTTCCTTCTCCTGCTGGTCACTAAATTTCCTTCCCTTTCTTTTACGGTCGTTAATTCGTATGAATAATGTAATGATGAGGAAGGAAACGGCATGCACAAAAATGTATATCAAATGAATAAATTGTTAGGGTTTAGGGTTTAAGCACAAAGTTGGTTGAAGCAATACACCCTGCATATCAACTTTTGAATAAACTGGATATGTTGGAGTCTGGATCCTCCACTTCCACCCGCATATGTTGGGGCCTCCAGCTATAGTATTTATGGGAAAGACTAGGGTTTTAGGTTATATGGGCTGTATAGACTGTTGCCCACCACAACCTGATTCGTTGTTTTGGTTATACCCAACTGTAAGTACCGCGGTCCTTTGGGACGAAGGTTTCCTCAGCCCTTTGTTGTATTTGGCGACATAGGGTTTTGGGAGATACATGTGTGTGTGCATGGATGTGGATAACATTGTCAATGTATAATATCGATAAATAGGGGATTAGGATCATGCATTAAAATATGCTAACATAATGAGAAGTCGCCACCTAGGGTTAGGGCCTAGGACCCATTAAGTGTAGCCCCACCCGTGGTGAGCGGAATCGGGCTACGTGACTCCATATGGTCCGACCAAAGGTACGGGTAAGGGGTCAGGTTACGAGTGTGGGAAGGTGTTAGGCACCCACCTCGTCCGGCCAAAGCCGGTCTCTCTGTGTTAGATGCTACATAAGGATGAATGTTCTCTGTCTCTCTTATTACGGGGATGGGGGATATTATGAACTACATTCAGATGCTATGAATTGAACTAAAGCATAATAAACTACATTATATATATGAAAAATGCGGACTAAAACGGTAAAATATGAAATGACTACATTGGATCAACAAAAATGCAATAATTATACTTGTATGGTTGTATGCCCCTGCCTCAGGGGAGATGGACGAATGGACCGACGCTGCTTCTTTCTCGGCAGAGTAGCGGCTCTTTCGAGTGATTTGGAAGAGAGTAAACAGACAGAATAACGTCTGTAACAAAGGAGTTTCGATGGTTATCCGTGCACAGACGGGATACCAACGCCAAGGAGCCAAAGCACTCTATACCCAGAGGGACAATCGAAGGATCTGTCCGCCACAAGAAAACTTCAAGCACTCATACACTCATGAGAGAAGGAGGAGAAATGAGGGTGAAAAGGGAGGAAAAGAGGCTAGGAATCACTTGGGGAGGGTCTCTCTACCCAAAATTCCTTGGGAAATGTGGGAGGGGACCCTCCTATTTATAGGGAGGGACCCTTTCTCTCTCCTAACCGGATAAGTCCTCCACGGCGCCGTGGAGATGTCCACGGCGCAGTGGGGGACGTCAGCAGGCTGATGTCACACCCCCTCATGGCGCCGTGGAAATCCGGTACACATCCCCACGGTGTCATGGGAAGGTGCCCACGGTGCCGTGGGAAGGCGTCCACAGTGCCATGGGAAGAGTCCAAGGCGCCGTGGGAGCGCAGTGCCATTTTTCTCTTTTTTTGGGCCTAAAATGGGTCATTTTGTGCTCAGCATGGTTCTTGGTCTTATGGGTCAGGTATCTTTGGGTCTGAAAAGAGGGAGAGTGCGTCGTCCATGTCCCGTTGTCATCATTGCCAATCAGGGGGTGACAAAAAATCAGCGTCTACAGTTTGCCCCTCTTTGGCTGAGGCCTGTGCCAACAGCCAAAGGGTAAAGACAAAAGACCAACTAATTTTGTCACCAAGAGCATGTACTGCTGGTGCTTTGCTCAAAGGCGGCAGAGTTGTTAAAAATAGGCGGTTAATCGCGATGAAATCTTTCGATAATCCTCAAAAGAAAAGCTTAGACGAACCAAATCTTTACCTTGTGAGCATTGCTCAAACAATTTTTGAGGGTGATAAGGCACCGCTCGACCTAAGACCTAGATAAGGCACCACTCGGCCCACAAGATCGAATATGAGGGACTCCACTGGGATAGAATTTTGAGGGTGATAAGGCACCACTTGACCGAAGATCTAGATAAGGCACCACTAGGCCCGAAGATCCAATTTGAGGGTGATAAGGCACCACTCAACCAAAAGTCAAACTTGGATGGTTATAAGGTGCCACTCGACCGAAACTATCAAGTTTGGGGGATGATAAGGCACCACTCAACCTAAGATCTAAATAAGGCACCACTCGGCCCGAAGATCAAATTTGAGGGTGATAAGGCACCACTCAACCGAAAGTCAAACTTGGATGGTTATAAGGGGTCACTAGACTGGAACCATTAAGTTTGGAGGGTGATAAGGCACCACTCGACCGAAGATCTAGATAAGGCACCACTCGGCCCGAAGATCCAATTTGAGGGTGATAAGGCACCACTCAACCAAAAATCAAACTGGGATGGTTATAAGGTGCCACTCGACCGAAACCATCAAGTTTGGAGGGTGATAGGGCACCACTCGACTGAAAGTCAGTATTGAGGGATTTCACTAGGGATTTTTTTATTTTTTATTATTTTTTTATAATTATAATTATTTTATTATTTTCTTATTTATTTATTTATTTATTTTTATGTTCTTTTCTTCTCTTTCTTTCTTTTCTTTTCTTCTTTCTTCTCTTTTTTTTTTGGTCCACGGTGCCGTGTGGGGGTCCGCACTGCCCCGTGCTTGCATGGCCCCGTGTGCACGGCTCTGTGGGCAAACCTCCACGGCACCGTGGGCTGCTGTTCCACGGGACCATGGAGAATTCCACGGCGCCATGGGCGCAATATAGAATTTATAAACAGAGGGCTCCCTCCCTCATTTCTTTACTCTCATTTCTGCTGCGAAGCTCTGCTGTTTTTGATTTTTGACTTCAACCCCTTTTTATCCGTTCACACCATGTCTTTCCGCCGACGAGGACGCCAGTCTCACTGGGAGCCACTACTCGGCACTACTGCTCGCGATACACGAGCTACATGGTATCTTTCAGGGGTTACCCTGGCCGACACTGCCCGCCATGGTTGCCGCCCCATATGGGGCCAGGTCAATATTCTTACTCTTTCCCTTTTAATTTATGCATTTTATTTATATTAGCTTCATACCTCACCACATAGATTAGAGGTAACGTCCCTAGATTCTGCCCTAAGCACCTAATGGCATGTAAATCTAGGTAACGCCTCTAGATACCATCCTAGGCACCTAGTGGCACATAAATCAAAGCGATGCCATCAAACACCATCTTAAGTGTCTTTTGACACGTAAATCTAGGTAACACCTCTAGATGCCATCCTAGGCACCTAGTGGCACCTAAATCAAAGCGAGGCCATCAGACACTACCCTAAGTGTCCTCTGGCACGCAAGTCTAGGTAATACCTCTAGATACCCTCCTAGGCACTTAGTGGCACGTAAATCAAAGCGAGGCCATCAGACAATATCCTAAGAGTCTTTTGACATGCAAATCTAGGTAACGCCTCTAGATACCCTCCTAGGCACCTAGTGCCATGCAAATCAAAGCGAGGCCATCAGACACTACCCTAAATGTCCTTTGGCACACAAATCTAGGTAACGCCTCTAGATACCCTCTTAGGCACCTAGTGGCACGCAAATCAAAGTGAGGCCATCAGACACTACCCTAAGTGTCCTTTGGCATGCAAATCAAGGTAACGCCTCTAGATACCCTCCTAGGCACCTAGTGGCACGCAAATCAAAGCAAGGCCATCAGACACTACCCTAAGTGTCCTTTGGCATGCAAATCTAGGTAATGCCTCTAGATACCCTCCTAGGCACCTAGTGGCATGCAAATCAAAGCGAGGCCATCAGACACTACCCTAAGTGTCCTTTGGCATGCAAATCAAGGTAACACCTCTAGATACCCTCCTAGGCACCTAGTGGCATGCAAATCAAAGCGAGGCCATCAGACACTACCCTAAGTGTCCTTTGGCATGCAAATCTAGGTAACGCCTCTAGATACCCTCCTAGGCATCTAGTGGCATGTAAATCAAAGCGAGGCCATCAAACACTACCCTAAGTGTCCTTTGGCATGCAAATATAGGTAACACCTCTAGATACCCTCCTAGGCACCTAGTGGCATGCAAATCAAAGCGAGACCATCAGACACTACCCTAAGTGTCTTTTGATATGCAAATCTAGGTAATGCCTCTAGATACCCTCCTAGGCACCTAGTGGCATGCAAATCAAAGCGAGGCCATTAGACACTACCCTAAGTATCTTTTGGCACGTAAATCAAGAAAATGCCCCTTTTTATAGCGTCTCCCTCCTCTTTTTTTTATTTTATTTAATTGTTGTCCCCATTATTTTGGCTAACCACTTACCTTATTTTTCTTTGCAGGGTAGCTCCCTTCCTTCGCCCAAGAAGTATTGCGGGCTGGAGGCTGTTTCAGAGTGGTACCGCACACTTTGCCCGGTGGTACAGTCGCGGGTTGTTCAGATCAGGCTGGGACACATCACCTCATCCCTAGCTCGCGAGTTGGACAGTCTGACTGTGAGGGCTCTGATAGAGAGGTGGTGGCCGAGCACCCATACATTTCACCTTCCCTTTGGTGAGGCGACGGTCACCCCCCTAAATTTTTACATGATCATGGGATTACCCTTTGGTGGGTTACCCGTGACACTGACTCCGGAGGAGAGGATTATAGCCTCGGCGGAGCCATCAGAGCGCCTGGAGTATTACAGGCAGTAATTGGGGATTGCCGTTACAGGGAGAGAGATCCCCGCGTCGATCCTGAGGGGTAGCTGGGATGAGAGGGTCGTTACAGACCAGTCGCCGTCCGTCCTTCAGGATCAGCAGGCTCGATGCTTCATCCTCTTCTTGCTGGCGGAGGTGATCTTCAGCGATATGACGGGTACGGTGGCAGCCGATGCCGCATATGTTCGCTTCTTTGAGCACTTTGACATGGCCGCGGGCTACGATTGGGGGGGCTCGGCCTATGCCTACTTCCTGGATATGTTAGACTATCTTGTTGTGGGGTCGCCGAACCTGATCGGATGCTGCTATGTCCTATGGGTTAGTTCTCTCAACTTTGCCTTTTTCTCTTTCCTTTTTTATTTTTATCTTATTCTTACTTTTTTGAGGTCATTTATGATTGCCTATTGCAGACGTGGAGCTATGAGATCCTTTGGTTTCGGGTCCCTACTTTCAGACCTGGGGATGACCCCGAATCCACCTTTCCTCGGACTACGCAATGGCGTAAGTCCCACTTGCTCAGGAGCGGTGGCCATAAGGACCTTGGGTCCATTCGCGGCCTCTTGAACGAGCTGTAGCCTACCGAGGTAAATTTAAAGTGGTTGTTTATCTTATTTTCTCTTTTCTTCTATTCTTTTTTTTTTTTTTTTTTTTTTTTTGCATTGATCTTGACTCTTACTTGACAGGCTTCTCTCTGTCCTTATTTGGGGGAGGTGATTTTAGAGCCGGACATGTTTGATAGGCCAGCTCTCTCCACTGGCAGGGTCCTTTTTGAGGGCCCATGGGGGTTTGCTTTTTACTTGGGAGAGCGAGTGTCCCTGCAGTGGTCTGAGGCTCGCTTGGTGCCTTGCCCTCCTCCTGCTCGGGTCCATCAGCCAGCCTTGATGGATCGGGATGAGATCAGGCACTGGAGGGTTGGTGAGCCTGCGACTGGGCTGGTGCTAGCCGAGATGGACTATACCGACTTCCTTCTCCAAGAGACAGTCTGCGTCCCCCTCACCCGCGAGGGACCTCAGGTGAGATCTTCTCCATTTTCCCCTCCTCTCCTCAGATTGTTAATCTAGCTTTTATTCTGATGTGTTTCTCTTCTTGACAGTTTCCAGGTCGCCCCATGATTCCAGGGGTCCGTGGTGGTGGGAGTTCTTCTCGCGCCTCCCGAGTAGGGGAGGTGGAGTCAGGTGTTGGGCCTTCTGGAGAGGTTCCAACCTTATGGATTGCTGGTCCAGATGACCACATTCCAGGGTATCGTTCGTGGTGCATTCGCCACCACGAGCCTGGGATGGTTGAGGTCATCTTACCACCTCCTCGGGCTGCAAATATGGACCTAGGCCTCCCTCTTCCTTATGATGGGGTAAGCACATCCGACTTTCCTAACTTCATACATTATTTTTTCAAATTCTTGACATCTTGGGTGATTATCATGTTTAGGTGGATGCGAGCCGATACGCCGACATGAGGCGCATGATGGTGAGCATGGATGAGATGATCATCTCGCATGTGGACGCGGGCCATAGTATGGTAATGCTTTGTCTCTTTCCCCCCCTCTCTTCTTTCTTTTTTCCTTTTTTATTTCAATTTTTTATTATTATTATTATTTTTTTCTTTGCTTATCTTTTGATTTTCCTCTCTCTCTTTTCCTCTCTCTTTTTTTGGAGGGTTGAGCTCGACCATTGTCGTAGAGAGATTGAGAGACTCAGGCTTGCGAATGATCAGCTGCAGTTCAACCTTACACAGGTTGAGGTCAAGAGGGATGCCCTGATAGCGTCCCAAAGCGGAGAGGTGGGAGGCTTGGATGTTGACGATTACTCCCCTGAGTCATGACCGCTCCTCTTTTTTTTTTTTTTTTTTATTATTTGGAAATATTGTTACAACTATGTACATTTATTTTCCTTCCCTTCTCATTTTGGTATGGATACTGGTGCAATTTTTATGTACACTTTTCTTCTTTTTTTTTTTTTTTTTTTTTTTTTGTACACAAACGAATTGTCTATGAATTCATTGGATATTTCTTTCTTTGAAATGCACATGAGACTCCATCCCTTTCCTTAGAAGCACAAATTCCATTGGTAAATGACTCCATTACATGAGCAAGGACAGAGAAATTGAGAAAAGACAGACAAACAAGTGGAGATAGGATCATCAAATTGGTATCACTTATTTGGACAACAGAATCACCACTTCTTGTGTCACATCTCTGGGGTTCTGAAATTCTCCATCTTAGGTCGTTCCTGTCTTGAAGATACTAAGTAAGGGATATAAAAACTGGTGTCAGTTAAACCCATGAATCTCACATAATTGTACCCTGATGTTCCTGATTTTTCTATCTTGGCCTTCATCCAAGGGTAGTTCCATTAGATTTCTAGGACATCTCTCTCCTCCAAATATTTCTTCCAGTCTTGGACCTTGTGGAATCTGACTTTTCCCTTTGTATTTTATAATGCATAGGCCGGAGGTGAGGACACGGGATTGGTGTGACCAATTTTAGTTTTTCCATCAACCACATTTGGAACACCACCGGAGATCCATGAAGGAAGTCTTTTCCGTATTTCTGAGACTGACTCATGGTATCAAACCCTTTGAATGTTTCTGCTAAAATGGTAGGAGTGATGTCGCATCCTTCTTTAATTTGCCTAACCACTTCTGCAATTATTGGAGACATGCCTTTTCCCGGAGATGCTAACAAGTACCTCCCGATCATACAGAATAAGTACGCCCACTTTCTGCGTCGGATCTGTCTTTCTTCTTCAAATCCATTGTTGTTGAAGAACTTCACAACTTTCAACGCATCCACCTTGTCATAATTGAGAACTTGCTTTAACTCCTTCTTATTCATGGCAAAGAAATCTCCCAAATTTTTGAAAAGCTTTTCTTTCTTCATAGTTGGGAGGAACAACTTTCCTCGAGGGGGTGACATCATGCAAGCCCGAAACTCTTCAATGGTCGGAGCCAGCCAGACTTTTCCGAAGCAAAACGCGTGCAATTGGGGGTTCCAGCACTTTAACACTTCCCTTAGTAAATCATGATGGAGCTTGAAGCAACCGATCCTTCCCAATACTATCAGATGGTGATCCTCTAGAAGTGTAGGCTCGTCCACATTCATTCGGAGAGTCCACTGACGCAACTATTCGTCGAGTCCTTCTTTCTTTGGTCCTCTCATACTACCTGTATCAAGGATTGGGTTAGCATTTTGCGACACAGAATGAATAAATCCTTTGTTAATAACCAGCTCTAGATGACTTTACTCCTAAGCTAGGTCAAGGAATGGAAGGCCAAATGGCGAGATTTACTCATATGTGCAAGGGACACCGGCTGGCAAAATTTATGGGAGGAAACCAATACAATGCCCTCTCTCTCTTTTTTTTTTTTTTTTTTTTTAGACCGTACCCGAATACATCGAGTTGCCTACATATCCCTTCGGAGGAATCAGGTCGAATGTAGTTCAAATTGCTTCACATATCTCAGACAAAATACTTCTTTAGCTGGTCCATATTGACCAATCCCCAAAGATCTTCTCCGTCAAGATCAAAGAGTTGGACCGCCTGTCCTGGCAATATGGTCTTAACTTTGTAGGGTCCACTCCAATTGGGTCGGAATTTTCCTCTTGGGTCGTGGATTGGAGCTCGCTGCTCTCTAAGGACCAAATCTCCTTCTTCAATGCTCCGAGTATGGACACCCTTATTGAATGCCCTAGCCATTCTTTGCTGATATTTCTTGAGATTGTCCATGGCCTTCATCCTTTTCTCATCCAGGAGATTGAGCTCTTCATATCTGGCCCTTACCCATTCCCCTTCTGGCAATTGACTATCGAGTAAGACTCGAAGAGAAGGGACCTGAATTTCTACCGGCAATATGGCTTCCATCCCATATACCAGGGAATACGGGGTAGCTCTGGTAGAGGTTCGGATGGATGTCCAATACGCCCATAAGGCTAGTGGAAGTTTCTCCGCCCAGTCATTGTGTGTATCTGCCATCTTTTGCAATATGACCTTCATATTCTTGTTGGCTGCTTCTACTGCTCCATTCGTCTGTGGCCGGTAAGTAGTAGACTTATGCCTCTTGATGCCAAATTGGTTATAGAGTTTTTCCACTTTTCCCCTAAAATGCAGGCCTTGATCTGAAATCAACTATTGCGGCACGTCGTATCTGCAGATGAGATTCTCTTTTATGAACTTTGCCACCTTGGTGGAAGTTAGAACTGCATAAGATTGAGCCTCCACCCATTTTATGAAATAGTCAATAGCGACTAACACGAATTGATGTCCATTTGAAGCCTTTGGAGTTATTTTACCAACTACATCAATTTCCCAGGTAGAAAATGGCCAAGGGGCATTTAATGAGTGCAACTCTGTCAGAGGAATATGAATGATGTTGGTAAATATCTGGCATTTATGACATCGCCTTACGAAGGCATCACACTCAGCTTCCATAGTGACCCAATAGTATCCCATCCTGAGAATTTTCTTGGCCAATATCCTTGCATTCATGTGTGGTCCACATATTCCTTGATAGATTTCTTCCATAATGATTCGAGCCTGATCCTCATCTACACATAATAGTTGGATACCATCATAAGACCTCTTATACAACAAGTTTCCTTGGAGGATGAATTGAGTAGCATATTTTCGCAAATGCCTCTTCTCTCTTTCTGAAAACTCTTTAGGATATCTCCTTTCCTTGATGTAGTCGACCACTAGAGCATACCAAGCTCTTCCATCCTTAGTGAGCGTATTGACTGGTTCTCCATATGCTGGGCAGGTCCTTCTTTCTATTAGGAAGGGCTGGATCTTGTCCCGAGTATCACATTCTACCATGGATGCCAAAGTGGCTAAAGCATCGGCGAACCGATTGCTATCCCTGGGCAGATACTCAAAAGAAACTTCCTTGAAGCATTGCGTCAGTTGTTCCAGATAGACTTGGTAGGGCTTCAACTTCTCATCCTTAGTCTTCCACTTTCCTTGTGTTTGACAGATCACCACAGAGGAATCTCCGTAAACTTTAATTTTGTCAACTCCTACAGATAGAGCCATTTCTAACCCAATAGCACAAGCTTCATACTCTGCTATGTTATTGGTACAACTAAATTCCAATCTGAAGGCCATTGACAAGTAAAAGTCCTCTGGGGTTATCAATAACACCCCTGTGCCAAATCCTTTTTGATTGGCGGCTCCATCAAAGTACAGTTGCCACCCCCTAGTTGGTCCGACTTCTACAGAGTGCAAATCTTCATCTGGGAAGAGGTCCTTTGTTGCTCGGGAATCATCCTCTGAGGAAAATGCTGCTAGATAGTAAGAGATTGCTCGCCCTTTCACAGACTTTTGACTGACATAAGTTATGTCCAATTCTGATAATAGCAGCAACCACCTAGCCATCCTCCCTGTCAATGCTGGTTTCTCGAAGAGGTACTTAATTGGATCCATTCGAGAGATCAACCTGACGGGTTGTGACACCATGTAGTGCCTCAGGCACTTAGTTACCCAAACCAGAGATGTACATGTCTTTTCTACTGGGGCATATCGAGTTTCATACTCGATGAATTTCCTGCTTACATAGTAGATTGCATGCTCTTCTCCATCCGCCTTGCCAACTTGGGCCATCATTGATCCGACCGCTGTTTCTCCTACTAACAAATATAGGAGCAAAGGTTCACCGAACACTGGAGGGACAAGTATAGGAGGAGAAAGTAGATACTCTTTAATTTTCATAAAGGCATCTTGGCATTTCTCGTTCCATTCTTTCGGCTCTTTCTTTCTTAGGAGTTTGAAGATAGGTTCATAAGTGGACGTCAACCGAGATATGAATTTGCTGATGTACTGGATGCGGCCCAAAAACCCTCGTACCTCTTTTTCTGTCCGGGGTGGTGGCATTTCCATGATGGCTTTTATCTTGTCAGGGTCCACTTCTATCCCTCTTTCGCTGACAAGAAATCCTAGTAATTTTCCTGCTTTGGTCCCAAACATGCACTTCTGAGGGTTCAGCCTTAGCTTGTATTCTTTGATTCTTTCAAAAAACTTTTTGAGAGCTGTAAAATGGCCTTGTTGGTCAATAGATTTGACTATCATATCATCGACATATACCTCTACTTCTTTGTGTATCATGTCGTGTAGGATAGCCGTAGCCACTCTTTGATATGTTGCCCCAGCATTTTTCAACCCAAAAGGCATTACTTTGTAACAAAACGTGCCCTAGGGTATGGTGAAGGCAGTTTTCTCCCTATCCTCCGAGCACATACTAATTTGGTTATATCCTGAGAAACCATCCATGAAGGACAGTAGAGCATGGCCCGCAGTGTTGTCTACCAAAATGTCAATGTGGGGTAACGGAAAATCATCCTTCGGGCTGACCCTGTTTAGGTCACAAAAATCCACACACATTCTGACCTTCCCATCTTTCTTAGGGACTTGGACAATATTGGACAACCATTGAGGGTATTGGGTTACTTGAAGAAATCCTGCATTCCATTGTTTGATTACTTCTTCCCTGATCTTCTCACTCCATTCCGGCCGCATCTTTCTTTACTTCTGCTTGACTGGGCGAGCCTCTGGATATGTTGGTAATTTATGTTGCACAATCTTTGGATCGATGCTGGGCATATCCTTGTAGGACCAGGCGAAGACTTCCTCAAATTCCTTGAGGAGAGAGATCATTTGGGATGTTTCATTATTGTTGAGAAAAGCGTCAATTTTGATTATTCGAGGGCATTGATCGGTCCCTATATTTACGGGGTGGGTATCCTCTCGGACGGGTTGAGCTCTTCTTTGCTCTAATTGTTCTAATAGATTATGATGTTCTAAGACATTATCATCATCAGAAGAATAGGAAGAAGAAGAAGAAACATACTCAGAATCAACAATTTCATTCATGATAAGGGGAAGAGTACAGCATGCACCCAATGGACTGGACATTTTCACCGGACTCGAATCTGACTCAGAGAGAGACTTAGACAGGACTATGCTAGAGCTAGTTACAACTTCAGACTCATTAATATGGAAATCTTCCATCATTCTTGCCCAATTTGCTATGGATCCTTGGAGAGGTTGTATGAGAAGATGTGGTGCCAGTCCTTCTTTCTCTTCTTCAATGATCACCGCCACTTCAAATAGTTTGCCGATCCCATGATCTCCTTGAGCTTCTTTCTTGCTAGCTTGATCCAATTCCATGGCTATCCAGTCCACTTCATCTCCGAAGAATATTTTGAGCCCTGGCAGACGTTCGCCCTGCTCTTGATTGAACCATGGTTCTGGATTTCCACAGTAAGGGAAGTCTTCTCCCTCTTTCACGAAGTACCCGTTCAGAGTCTTGAAATATGGCTCACCATTTGCCATACTATTCTTCTGTCCTGTGGCTTTCTTCCTTGGGTTCTTTAGGTTAAACCCTAATCCACAACGGTTGGCATTGGCTGGTATCTCCGGGAACGCCGGTACCCCCTGTTGGTTTTTTCCCAGTCCTAATCCAGGGAAATATTTCATCTTTCTCATAATCATTACAAAGGCCTCGCTCCACATTGTCAGGAATTTCCCTAGACTCTGGTCTTCTTCACTTGCAGAGGTAGTACAAATGTGGCCGATTTCAAACCCACCCAGCTGCACTTCTTGCGAGGATGAACCCCCTACTTCAATGTTGGCCAAAGTGTATACCATTTCTGGGTCTCCAAAAATGGTAATCACTTTCTGATCATATATGAACTTCAGCTTTTGATGAAGACTTGATGCTAGGGCTCCCGTTGAATGTAGCCATGGTCTTCCAAGCAACATATTGAAGGATGCTTGAATGTCAATGACTTGGAAGTCTATGGTAAAGCAGGCTGGTCCAATCTTGACACTAGTGGTAAGAATCTCAATTACCTCCCTTCTAGAATTATCGTATGCCCTGATGGTTTGACTGGACGACTTCATCTTATCTAGAGATAAACCCATGCATCTGGCTACTTTGAGGGGCATCACATTGAGGGCGGACCCATTATCTATCAGAACCTGGGGGACCTGATTCTTGTTACATTCCACCGTAGTGTAAAGCGTCCGGTTGTGATTCTTTCCTCCTGGGGGTAAATCCTCTTCTGAGAAAAAGAGTGACTGAATGGCATAAGTGGCTCCCACTATGTGAGATAATTCCTCAGGCCCCATTTCTATGGGCACTTGAACCTTGGTAAGAGCTTTCAAAATAGCTTCTCGGTGGGTTGGCGATGCCATTAATAATCCCCAGATTGAGATGTTGGCTTGGGCTTTCTTCAATTGGTCTAGTACTCGGTTTTCTGGCTCAACAACCGCCGTTGATTGGCTAGACCGATATTTTTCCACTGTCAACTCTTTATTCTTGAAGTTTCGGCCACTTCTGGTTTCCGCCACATCTAACTCTCTGTCTTTGATGACCAACCGGACTGGGCAAAAGTCTCCATCTTCTTTGTCACTATCAGTGATGATAAGAGGACCCTTGGGACAAATTCGGGTTTTACCTCCTTCATCAAACAAGGCCACGATGGACTTCCGGGCTTGATTTAGGATTCCTGATAGGGTTTCTCACTTTTCAGCAACCTGCTGGACTGTATGGGATTCTTCTGGTATCAATTGGCCAATGGCATGAAAGGCTTCCGAAGCAGCTTGGTACATCTTTCTTGCTTCCGCCAATGACTTATAGAAGCTGCGATCCTTCTTTTCTCATTGAGAAACTGAACTTTCGGACCTCTTTTCTGGGGTTGAAATAACTGGGTGGATATTCCCTGTTGGGTCATTTACTGCTTCTCCCTCATTGACATGACATATATAGAAATCATCATGTGCTCTTGCCCACACATGGTATTCTTTGTTACCCTGATACAGAGATGGGGGAGGAGTCCCACATAGGTCTTGTGCCAAGGCCAAAGTTAGCTATACAGAGTTTTCCAAATGGCGAATTGCTTGAGGGAGCGCCCACTGTTCTCTAATAGGTTTTAGCTGTTGAAGCTCTTCCTGGTACTTATCATCCAAGACCACCGTTCTCATGAGTGTTTCTTGGATTTTATCCACATCCCGGTGGATCTTGTTCACCCAAAATGATAATTCCCATGGTGCGGGTCCGCAAATGTTCTCATACTTCTCCAGACGTGTCCTCGATTGACAAGGTTCCTCATCCTTCGTTTCTTCTTCCCCTTCGGACACTTCATCATTGGATTCCTCTGATGCAGATTCTTGCTCACTTTCATCTTCTTCAGATAACGGCTCTTCCCCTTCATCATCGATGTCCATAGGAAAGATACCTCTGGTAGGGTCAATCTAAAATTCCCCGAGGCTGATATCATTGATCCATGCGTCCCATATTTCACTTCTTCGGGGTGGATCCGGATAGGAGAATGAATCTGAATACAAGACTAGGTCTTCTGGAGGAGTTTCGAACAGATCACAGGCCAAAGCATTGACTAACCAAGTCATGTTTTTCAGCTCATGGAGGGTTTGAGCGAGTACATCGCTCTCATTTGGCATCACCAAGCTCTCACAATGTGCTGCGAAGTTACTACATACCAGATCTGGAAATAGAGAAGTAGCCTTGTACAGGATCTCTTGAGTATTGGTGGAAACATCGAGTATATCTGTGACCTGGTAAAAGGCGCTCATGCTCCAACGCTCAAAATCTTCTCTGGACACCGTCCAATCGCCTCTGGGAACCTCTGGAGATGATGTCTCCTCATCATCTCTGCTTTCATACTCATCTGATGATACGGGTTGAATAAGGCTGGTAGGGTCATTGTTATCATCGCTTCCAATGTTATTTACCCAATCCATCGCTTCTACTCCTTCGTCTTCCATCGTTGGACTTTGCTCGGCATACTCTATCCATCCCTCATGGATTTCTCGGTCGCCTTCCTCATCTGAGCTATTGTCAGTATCCCCCCCTATATGGACAAGAGAGACTTCTTTGGTCAGAGCCTGTCCAATAGCTAGTGCTGAGACTGCTTTAAGGAGCTGAGGTGTGACTCTGGTGATTTCAGTCCCTTCTTCTTCTTCAGGAACCAGGTGAGATATTTCGGATGATGAGAAACCATACAATGGTGTCATTATCTCAAGACCCTCTAACCCATACTCCAAGAAATCCAACTTTCAAAGCCGGTTGATGGATGCTATACCTCTGCCTTGGTCACATGGTTGCCCGCCTGTTCAGATATTCCCATCACAGTTGGTTCTGGCGCAATAAATGCAAACCTGTATCCTTTCTACCCGTGCTTGCTGTGACTGCTCATCTCTTCCTGAATACCATGGGATGGGCTGGATCAATGTAGTAGGATCTTGGAATATGGTGTTTCTTCCTGCAGCATGTTTACTGATCCTGTAGATGACTCTGGGGAATAGGTCCCCTTCACCAGTGGTTGTGAGATTTTCCATGCAGATATCTGGTATTCTACCCATGTGGCACCTTCTGACTTTGGATGATAGAAAGGGGAATCGGGCCGATCCACTTCCTGAGACACCTCTTGTCGAATCTGTGGTTCTTTTTCCTCCATAAGTTTCTTGGTCAACATTGCTATATAGACGTGTGACTTCATTAGCTTCCTCTTCCCGACTGGATGAATCAAGGTGGTAGGATCTGCTTGCTCGGCATCCTCTTAAAGCATGTTTACTCCATGATTAGGTAGAGGATTTGTAGTGACATTTGGCGGCTGCTTCTTCTGAAGTTCAATTTTACCCTCGTCAATCAAGTCTTGGATTGCATGCTTAAGAGCTAGGCATCTATCCGTATGATGGCCTTGTTGGTCGTGGTAATGACAGTACAGATTGGGCTTATACTAGGTAGGTGGATTGTTCAAATCCACAGGCTTAGGAGGAATGGAATTGATCATTCCCTGCTTCTTGAGCTTGGTGAATAACAACGAGGGTGTCATTCCTTCAAAGTTGAAATTCCTCCTGGATGCTTCAGATTCAGTTTGGATCACAAGAGGGGTGGATCCTGTAGCTACCACTTGGACTTCTGTCGCCTGGCTGCTTGTCCCTACAGTATTTCCTCCTTTGGCTCTTGGGCTTTTCCTTGCCGAATAGCTTCCTGATGCTTCACGGGTCATACCCTGATTCTGCCTTTCTTTAAAGATCTTATCTTCAATCTTCTTCCCAATTGTCATAAGAGCATCAAATATTTTGAAGTGCTGGTAGTATATCTTCTCACGGTACTCCCCATACAGATTTTCTAACAATATCTCGACCTGCTCCTCCTCAGTGGGGCGGTTCCACATTTTTGCGGCCTTCTCCCTGAATCGCATGATGTAGTTTGAGAACTCTTTACTTGGTTCTTGCCTCAAGGTTTCCAATTCTCTTCGAGTAATATCCATCTCGGTGTTGTATGAATATTGCTTAGTGAAGGCTTTAACCACAGAGGCCCATGACTAGGTTTGAGTATGATCAAACTGGGTTAACCACCTCAAAGCAGATCCGGCCAAAGAATACAAGAATGCCTGTCCCATTTGGTTTTTAGAAAGTCCCCATGATCTGGCAATGGTGGCAAAAATCTTGAGATGAGCCCTAGGATCTCCCGATCCGTCGAACTTATCCAATTTCCATTTGAAATCTTCGGGGATTTTCCCTTCGGGAAAGAACACCAGGTCTTCTTCATCTTGTTCTTTGACTTTGCCCTTGACAACCACTTCCAACTCGGCTACTTTTTCTCTCATTTTCTTCTCCCTTTCAGTCTCAGGAGGGTCCATAGGGTGGCTATCTTCCCCTTCTTCTACTGGTATGATGATTGGAGTCTTGGGGGTTACGGGGTTAGTTTTCTAGACTTCTTACTCTACTGGTCCAGCTATGGATTCGCCTCTAGATAGTTCATTGACCGACTGAACTAGTTGTGCCATGAGTTGCCGCATTTTGGCCATGTCTACTTGCAGCCTATCCACTCGATCTTCGACATGACTTTCAGACAGGTGATCCTCCGGAGGATTCATGTTACTCACAAGTGATATCTCAGAAGATGAACTAGAAGAATGAGAAGGAATTAGGGATCTTGAGGAGAATGGTGGGCTCGCTCGAGTCAACCTTCCGTTGCGTCGGACCCAGATGGATAAGGACGGAATCGTGCTTCTACGAAAGAGAGAAGAATACCTAGTTTAGATCCTAAGAAGGCTGAAGAAGAATTTTATTTTATTTATTTATTTTTATTTTTTCCTTTTGAGTTTTTTATGATTTTTTTTTTTTGGTATTTTACAACATTTGTTTCATATTATTTTATTATTTTATTCGACTCAAGTAATCAGAGTGGTCATCAGAGTTCCAGCAGACTCCTTCTGAGACCAGGCTTCGAATGCCGTCATTGCCCAAGCATTTTCGAGCACAACAACAAAAAACAAACAAAAGAAAGATCCTAGTTACCGGGTTATTGATGATTATGTCTGGAGTCAAGATGAGATGCCTTCTTTTTTTTTTCGAGGGACATGTAAGGTTCCATTATATGGAAGTGGGCTTCCATTTTTCTTTCAGGGATCATCGTGGGACTATGGAATTCCTTATCTTTGGTGGCATCTCATATCAAAATCGGGTTAATCGTCAAATGACCCTAAACTCGGTCTTTCTTACAGCTAACAAAGGTTAGTTTGTGTCGTACCCTAATCATATGTGGTCTATTTTCCTACATGATGCATGTAATGGGTAGGCTTCCATAGGACAGAATAAGGCCACCCTTGACAGAACCGATATACCTATCGCTCATGGTCGCGAATTGTAGGCACGTGGTTCTTTTGATATACCTGGAGAATAGGTCATACAAACTCAGAGTAATCAAGCTAGTACCTTTTTTGAGTGGCAAAGCACTCCACAGCACACTAGTGAATACCCTCGCTGGTGATTCTAAACTTGTACAGTAAATATCAAGGGCTGTAGCTTCATCGCGAATTACCCATGACTACTCATGGGGTCCAACGACTAACTACGGGGGTAAGAGGGGTTCCCATGCAGGGTATGTGTGCAAGAAAGTGGTACAGGAAGCGGCTATCATCCGATCTCAGAGTACTTAGTATGACGTGCCTCACCTCCACGGGGGTAAAGGCACGACAGGGAGTACCCTCGCCATTTGATTTCACTTTAAGCACTATGCATGATGCGGTTAGTACACACAAGGGTTAGCCAGACAAACATATTATGGTATTTATTTATTCATTTATTTATATTTTTTTTTGTATTTTATTTTGTATATATTTTTTTTATTATATTCTTTTATTATTATTATTATTATTTTTTTTTATAAAAGTTTAGAGAGAACATTCTGTCATTTATTGATAGCACCTATTTAGAGAGTTTGACCTCAGGTGGACGTTTGTCCACCACATTCCCCAGTGAAGTCACCACTGTAAGTACCGCGGTCCTTCGGGACAAAGGTTTCCTCAACCCTTTGTTGTATATGGCAACATAGGGTTTTGGGAGATACATGTGTGTGTGCATGGATGTGGATAACATTGTCAATGTATAATATCGATAAATAGGGGATTGGGATCATGCATTAAAATATGCTAACATAATGAGAAGTCGCCACCTAGGGTTAGGGACTAGGACCCATTAAGTGTAGCCCCACCCGTGGTGAGCGGAATCGGGCTACGTGACTCCATATGGTCTGACCAAAGGTACGGGTAAGGGGTCAGGTTATGAGTGTGGGAAGGTGTTAGGCACCCACCTCGCCCGGCCAAAGCCGGTCTCTCTGTGTTAGATGCTACATAAGGATGAATGTTCTCTCTCTCTTATTACGGGGATGGGGGATATTATGAACTACATTCAGATGCTATGAATTGAACTAAAGCATAATAAACTACATTATATATATGAAAAATGCGGACTAAAATGGTAAAATATGAAAGGACTAAATTGGATCAACAAAAATGCAATAATTATATCTGTATGGTTGTATGCCCCTGGCTCAGGGGAGATGGACGAATGGACCGACGCTGCTTCTTTCTTGACAGAGTAGCAGCTCTTTCGAGTGAGTTGGAAGAGAGTAAACAGACAGAATAACGTCTGTAACAAAGGAGTTTCGATGGTTATCCGTGCACAGACGGGATACCAACGCCAAGGAGCCAAAGCGCTCTATACCCAGAGGGACAATCGAAGGATCTGTCTGCCATAAGAAAACTTCAAGCACTCACACACTCATGAGAGAAGGAGGAGAAATGAGGGTGAAAAGGCAGGAAAAGAGGCTAGGAATCACTTGGGGAGGGTCTCTCTACCCAAAATTCCTTGGAAAATATGGGAGGGGACCCTCCTATTTATAGGGAGGGACCCTTTCTCTCTCCTAACCGGATAAGTCCTCCACGGTGCCGTGGAGGACTTTTCCAAGGCACCGTGGGTGACGTCAGCAGGCTGATGTCACACCCCTCATGGTGCCGTGGAAATCCGGTACACATCCCCACGGTGTCGTGGGAAGGTGCCCACGGTGCCGTGGGAAGGCGTCCACGGCACCGTGGGAAGAGTCCACGGCGCCGTGGGAGCGTAGTGCCATTTTTCCCTTTTTTTGGGCCTAAAATGGGTCATTTTGTGCTCAGCATGGTTCTTGGTCTTATGGGTCAAGTATCTTTGGGTCTGAAAAGAAGGAGAGTGCATCGTCCATCGTCCATGTCCCGTTGTCATCATTGCCAATCAGGGGGTGACAAAAAATCAGCATCTACACCAACATATATGAGTATGGAGGTAATTTCCAAAAAGCTTTGCTTCAACAAAAACACAAAAGGTAAAATTAGAAACATTATCCCACACACAGATCTAAAGAGAGGTAATGGTCAATTGACCCCATAAAAATTAAATCCACAAAACATAAGAATTGTATCTAAATAAATAGTCCACTTAAAGAGAAGAAATGTGGCATGAAATGTTCAATTACAACCCAAAAAGAAACAGATAGTGTCTTGACAATCAATCAGTTCCATGACTGTCACTGAGAGTTGTGGTGTTTAGAATCTTGAGCATCTTTAGACTGTTGGTGTCAATATCTGTAGGTGGTTGAATAGTAACCTCATGGGTGAGATCAACATTGAAATGTGGTAGAATTTTAGTGATGAGACGCCCATATGGGAGGTTCCCTTGGTCACTGTGAATGTCGAACCATACCATGTGATTCATGATGATCCAAGACATACAGATTTTCTTTTCACGCATCAGACAGTAAATGATATATGCTTCAAAAGGACGAACTAAATCACGTCTACCGCCATGGGATAGTATATTTGATTGGACAATCAAATGTAGCACCTTTGCTACGGTGTTTAAATGGTTGGACGTTATTTTAAGGTTTGGAGAAGATGGAGATTTGCGTAAAATGGTTTCCAAAATCTCATTGGCCACAACCAATTCATTTAAACGGATGGATGGAGGGAAGTACTTTTGTGTGTCCGATGCCTCTAACTCTAGAATATAGTTCAATTCTTCGAGTCCAAATTCAAAATATACTCCTTTGACAAAAGAAATAATTCTGAAGGTTGAGCCAGTCTGCTGAATGCGCATATTGTAGTAGAACAGTCTTACTAATACAGGGTAGCAGTCTGTGGTAGGATAGAGCAAATTCGACTTTCCCTCGAAGAGATGGGGGATATTTAAAGCAGAGACATGTTGATATATGACCTTTCTTCCTTGTTCGATGTTTCTAGACTGATAAAGATACGAACTAAACCGCCCTTTATCAGAGTCGAATAAACTTACCTGGGGGGGTGAGGAACCACGCATAAACGAATCTCTATCGTCGTCAGTTAGAGAACATCCGTCGCTCTCCAAATCACCGTCACTCTCATACTCTCCGACTGTAACTTGGAATGTTCCTAGAAATATTCTAGATTCTGATGGTGATCCCGTAGATATGTTGGGTATAGTTTCTGAGAATAGAAGAGTTGGGGATTTTGGTGTATATATGTGAATTGGGGATGATGAAGGACCCATTACTTGCTTCAAGTCATCGTTTATTTTAGGGTTACCAAAGACTGTTCCCGACTGCTTTTTTTATGCCATGTATATGATGGTTAGGGTTTCTTGGAAGAAGAGATTTGGGGATATAATTGGGTACAAGAAATGTGATGAAGATAGAAATGGGTGTGATTAAGGTTTTAGATTAGAAAGATTCTTGGCCAAGAGGGTTTGGGCTGATGGGAAAAAGAGGGTGGAGAAGATGGAGTGGCCAGAAGACTTAGAGGAGTTAGAGGGGAATTACTATAGAGAAGAAGAAATGAATGAAGGATTGAGACGTGGGTTTATTGAATAGCGTAGACGATGTGGACTCGTTAGAGGAGGGGGAGGAGGTAGAATTTGTTGCACCTACGGTTCCCTGACCGGTGTAGTTCCCTAGTTCCTCTCATAAGAGGGGTGTGGGCCCACCTGTCTTGAAGAACCACTAGTTACCAAGGGATTATCAATTTAGGCAGTTGACCATTAATTGATTCCATTTGTTTGGGTTTGAAGTTGGAACATTCCTGTGCCAACTTGGATATATTTTCCCGCCAAATTAACATATTTTCCTCACATTACTTTAGTGTCGTAACATGGCAGTTTCTCTCTCTCATTCCTATTTCTTTTGTTGATTTGAATCGAGCCTTCTGCAACTGTCTCCCATTCGAGATTTCTTTCAAAGTGAACCTACTGCAATTGCCATCAATCCTGATTTTGTGGGTAGCGCTTACTATCCTATTGTCGTACTGGATGTCGTCGCCTGCTAAGATCTTATTATTACACCCCTCCATCTCCCTCTACGTCTCTTATTCTGTCTCTATCTATCTGTATCAGTCTACCTCTCTTATTCTGTCTCTATCTATCTGTGAAGTTAAATTTGTCTATTCGAGCCTTTTCCTTCCAACAGAGCGCTACAAAGGGGAGCTTCACAGCCACTAGGTCACCTTCTTCCTTTCCAGCAATGCCATTAGCGAGAAAAATGGAAAACCCTTTTTTGAATCGTTCAATAATGGTATAGTAAACCAGGGTGAAGGTAGGGGTATGGTTTGGTTAATTAGGGTCAGGATATGGGTTTAGATAAGGAAGGTTAGTTAATAATTAAAAAACTTATTTTACAATGAGACCGTTTGACCACCTCTGCTATGTGTCAGGATTGTAAGGGGTACTTATAGGAACCTACACATTCGGGAACCTGGGAGGAGTAAAATCCCCATTGAACCTACCAACCTAGGATGCTGGTATGGGATGCTTACTTTTTTTGTTAATTTTATTTATTTTTGGATGAGAAAAAAGGAAGTTTATTATTAAAAAAGAAGAAAAGTACGTACATCATAGACAAAACAGTTGGAGGCATCCTTAGTTCGGAGGGTATGTACATCATAGACAAAACACTTGGAGGCATCCTTAGTTCGGAGGGTAGCCAAAATATTGGATCGGAGAGAACCCATCCATTGATTATGTTTTAGAGATATGGGGATAGTAGTAAAGTTAGAGGTGAGTTTTGCTACTTCTTAAAAACAAAAAAAGAGCATATTCCATGTTATAGCTATAGTCAGGTCGTAAAAACGAACTAAGACCATGGTTATATATCCATATCTCCTTTGGATTGAATCCGTTCCAGAGCGCATGTTTCCATCCTTGCAAGAATCCTGTTAGCTCAGCCTCCCTTGGGTTAGTTGAACGTGAAATTCTTGTAGACACAAAAACACATCTAACAAAAAGCATGAATACCCCCGGCCAGTTAGGCTCATGGACTATTCAGAGAGGCCTGCGCAGCACAGAATAGGGAATGGGATATCATTATTAGGTAGGGTACTACAATTAGTGGTC
Source organism: Telopea speciosissima (assembly GCF_018873765.1). Taxonomy (NCBI): domain Eukaryota; kingdom Viridiplantae; phylum Streptophyta; class Magnoliopsida; order Proteales; family Proteaceae; genus Telopea; species Telopea speciosissima. Next base: position 33,899,053 of record NC_057926.1, on the reverse strand, counting down.
CATGTTATATTCTGGGGGGTGGGGGATGTGAGTGCAGTAATAGGAGGGGTTAAAAATTCAAATAGCACATCCAACGATTGACATTAGATAAAACCAAGTACGGGTCAGCCCGAGACAACCCTCTTAAGACATTGTTTCTTACAAAGCATAGAAAATAACAACATAAAATAAAAATGGAAAAAAACAAGGAAGGAGAAGTCAAATCCAGAGCTATGGGAGGCACGAAGATGTGCAATATTGGGACTGCTAAGGTGCTCTGTTCTCAGGCAGAGGGGCCCAGATGCCCAGACATGTTTAGTCCATTCACAAGATATAAAAAGATGCCATTGGGTTTCATCACGAGCACCACAGAGAAAACATGTAGGCTCGACCGGCAGCCAGTGAGAGATAATATCATTGACAGGTAAACCTGCATTTAAGACACGCCAAAAAAACATTTCAAATTTCGGGTGAAGTTTAAGTTTTTAGAAAAAACGCCACCAGGTGGACAAATGCTTGTTATGGTGATTAGTGGTTTGTAGATAAGAGGCAGCCTGTCGAGTGGAGAAAGTCCCAGTTTTTGTCAAGGAGCATTTCCACTGATCCTCAGAGTCTGAAATAGAGAGTCTTGAAATTTCAGAAAAAAATCAAGGAGGAAATAAATCGTTAAGTAAAGAAGAATTCCAACGAGAGTTAGAACTGAGATCAGTTACCATTTGTACCAACGTGTGTAAGAAGGTTGGTGGAAATTAATGGGTTGGTATTGTAGGGACCCAGGGATGATGCCAACTAAAGGATGTTTTGGCATTACCAATATCCTTGCACACAATTTTAACCCTTGTATGTAGGGGTGTAAATGAATAGCCAAAATCTGTTTTCGTATCCGTGTCCCTATCCGCTTAGTAGTATTTGTGTCCGTCGGAAAGCTAAATGGATGGGGATATGGATAGGCTATAGCTATCCGAAAAGCTATATTTACATGTAAATGAATAAAACATCCGATCCATATCCGTGTCCGTATCGGTTTAGCACTATCCAAATCCATCTGATAAGGATTCCGGATGCGGATGCGGATATAGCACTATCCGAGCCGAATCCGATCCGTTTACAGCCCTACATGTATTTAGTGTGGTACCGAAAAGGTATCAGCACGGTGATGGTGTTAGCAAAATAGGTACGCATTGCCCGATATGATACTGATACTTAGAACCATGATCTCTTCGAAGAAGAACAAGGAGAATGAAATGTTGAATAAAAAATGAATAATATAGAAAATTAAAGTAAAAATAAAAAATAAAAAACACCGAATGTAGTAAAAACTAGGAGAGAAAAGAAGTGGGTGAGTGGTTTCATTTTGTACTATTTTAATGACACAAAAAAAAAATAAAAAACAAGAAGATGGATGGTAGATTAAATAGATTAGCAGGTTACTAGGTGAACTGGGTATTTAAAAACATAAGGGTAGAAGGAGAAGTCAAAGTTTAAAAGTAGGGCAGTATTAGGAAAGAAGTTTAAGGTAGGGTAGTTTTAAGAAATATAGGCTAAGTGTAGGGTAGTGATAGTAATTGTCCCTTATAAGAAACATTACAGAGGTTAATAGGCCTGAAGTCATTAGCAGTGTTAGCATCATCATGGTTGGGGATCATACAAATCGGGGTATTCAAACAACCTTTGAGGAAGCGACCCAATGGAAAAAAGTGAATGCACAAGCCGAATCATATCAGGGTCAATAAGGTCCAAAAAGTTTGATAAACTGTGCCTGAAACCCATCCATTCCTGCGGCTTTGAAGGCCACCATAGAAAAAAACTACTTGGCGGATTTCACTTCCTAAAGGGGGCTAGATGATCCTCTTGATGGATCACTGGGTCAAACAAACCTCCAATGATAGCAGAGTTGAGAGGATTAGAGGAAGTGTATATCTTAGAAAGTTGGTTAGAAAAAATGTCAGCTATTAAAATTGGATCCTCAAGAGTATCACCCTCCTCCGAACGGAGTTGGTAGGTGTGCCTTTTCCTAATGTTAAGCTTTGCACAAGAATGGTAATATAGAGTGTTCCTATCACCACTAAAAATGTAATCATGTCTGGATTCTTGGAGGCAAATGGCTTCCTCAGCAGCAAAGGTCCACTCCAAACGCATGGAGAGATCGTTGATATTCAAGTGTTGTGAATCAGAAAAAAGACATGTCTTCCAAGATTCCAAGGAGGTCAAGGTATTTAGTTTGCAGATGTGCAATGTTTCCAAAAATAGGCTTGTTCCAATTAAGTAACAGCTTACTCAAAGAAGGTAGCTTAGAATGGAGGGTTCCGGGAGAGAGGGTGGCCCATTTATGGGAACACCAGTCCTTCAAATCAGGTTGATATGTCCAGGCAAATTGGAAATGAAAACACTTGTTAAAGGATTTCACATAAGGAGAGGTGTTGATGACAATGGGATTGTGATCCGAGCCCGCCAAAGACAATTTGTGCATGCGAGACAGAGGAAAAAGAAGAAGCAAGGCACGGTTAGCAAATGGTCGGTCCAGACATTGTTTAATTAATTTTGGAGGGCGTTGTTAGGAAAAGACAAAGGTTCAAGGGAAATGCCCATTCACAAGTGTCAATATAATCGTCCAACACTCCCCAAAATGTAGGGCGGTCAGAAGCGTGAGGGGGAGCATATGACACAGACAGCAACTAATGGGGTAATATTCAAGCCGTTCACAAGGATGGAAATAAAATGTGCATGGAGATGAATCAATTGGTGTCTAAGACCAGGTTTAGCAAGAAGCCAAATCCCTCCCTTTAAACCCTTTTCTTCCCCAATACTAGGTAAAGAGGCCACCGAACACTACTTGGAAGTAAGATCCTTACAACAGCAATCATCATAATTCACCACCTTGGTTTAAGTAAGGAAAATTATATCACGACAGAATTTAGTTAAATGATGGTGAAGACAGCGGGGTGTGAAACGATTATTTAAACCCCTAACGTTCCAAGAGAGAAGAATCATGATGGCCCCAACAAACAGTCGGTAGACAAACAAGGAAAACATACAGGTACAGAATAGAAGCACACCAAACCTAAAATAGAAAATAGAGCATGCTAAAGCAACAAGAGTAAATAAACAAGAAAACCAAAAAACAGGCAACAAAAAACTACAGTAGGCAGACAGTACAACCAACATGAAAGTAGAACGTAAAAGATAACTAAGAATTAAGAGTAACCTTGGGGGGTGAAATCCACGTCTCAAATATCGGCCTTCCAGTATAAACCAGGAAAGGGAGAGGCAAAGGAGGGGAACAGAGAAAATATTCCACAATTCAAAGACACGAGAATACTGATAAGAGAAAGAGTAACTTACCTGGGCTTTGGCGGAAGGATCGTCGGGGTCACTGACACAATAGGTGGGGATGGAGGAGTGCACAGGAGGATGAACAGGCAATTTGTCATTATCAAAGACCGAAATGGCAGAAAACCAATCTTGAAGCATAGCAATGAGCAGTTGGGGATCAGAGGACAGTTGCAGAACATGGGAAAGTGAGTGCTTGAGTTTGTCAAACTCCGTGAGCACAGTAGAGGGCCGTGCAAGAAAAGTTATTTTGCGCTTCTTGGACACAGGCAGCGCGCTCTGAGCACCCACAAAAACTGCACCCCGAATACACAGCCTACTAATAATACTGCGCCCTCAAAGAGCCAACACTAGCGATGACTGTGTTGTGGAATAAATTCACAGATTCAGAAACTTGATGGATGGACACTGTAGGAGGGGCATCAGAGAATGAAGTCGGCACTAATCTCGGGCTCGCCGCACCAACACAGTTCCATTGCAACTCTTCAGCCATTGAAAAGAAATTTGAGTGAATCTCTGTCCATACAGCATTCAGTTCAGGCAAATTCTTAGTATCAAAAGTGCCAGTTGAATCCCTCCAAGCCAGCATAGGTGGTACAGTAATGGGCGAAACTGAAGAATCCTCCACACAAGCCTGCTTGACAGGGGTTTGGTCCAAGGATTTCCTTTCGCCTTCATATGAGTCCTCCAAAGCAGACGAAGACCGTTCGGCCCTAACAGTGCTTCGCTCATTAGGCACCGAGTAAATACTGACCTATATAGGAGGAACCGTAGCACGCCGGTAAAATCCAAAAGGGGCAGGTTTGGATCAGGGGTCCCCTCAAAAAAGGACAATGACCGATGTCATGACAGATACGTCCACAGCACTCACAAAAAAGCAGCAGTTCATAATAAATATCCACAGGGTATCCAATACCCAATTCGTCCCGGATCTTAGAGGAAATACTAATGGACCGGCGCTTCTTAAAAGCAATTTTGACTCTGGAAGTCCCCTATTGTAGTCTCCCAAATCAGCAAAGTTCAGTTGAACCTCAAGTGCCTTACCAGTACACGAAACCGCTTGGCGAACCAAGTTGGCCGAGAAACAGTTATCAGGTATCCCACTAACCTGGGCCCAAATCTGGACCGTTTCCCTTTCATATAAAAAATGTGGGTCATGAGGAGGGTGCCTGAACACTTGTATCAAACACAGATTGAACCACCATGGTGCTAACGTCAGAATTTGATCCCTTTGAGTCGAAGTTTGGAATTCAGCATAAAAACATGCCTTCTCAAAACAGCGAATAGTCATTACTCCAAGAGGCTCCCACAGCCTACCAAGAAAGTTGCCAAGAACCCCCCTTTGAGGTTTGGGAAAACCAATAGTAAACCCATGAAGAGAGCAAGCTTCCACGTCAGGGGCATCCATTGGGCAAGAGTTCAGTGCCGAAATCCATATATAACCCGGTAAGGCCTCATTCATCCGGGAATTGTGACGGTGACCAAAATGATCCGAAGATCGATGATAGGGACGATGGTGAGAATCAGAGTGCCTCAAGGCCATGAGAGTGCTCAACCAGAATCAGGGAAGCAAAGCTCCAGAGGAGCAATGCAAGCTTCAGTACACAGCTGTAGGACACCGCAGTGGTGGGGTGAACAGGGAACCAGAACCGCTTAGGGCCAAAGTAGAGGAAACGACAGGGGAGAAGGAGTATAAAATGGAGAGAACAAAAGGGGAGCAAAGAGAGTCCAAAGCGCCAGAGAACCTTCGAATACCTCAAGTACCTTATGTATCAAAAAATTAGGGTTTTCAATGAACTACTTTGTGTGACATGTCATGTCATATAGGGTTATGATGGATGACATGTCATAAAGTGGAACGAGATATTGCTGCTACATTAGTAGAAATGGGATCTTAAAGGGTATATCAGAAAATACTAAAACCAAGGAGGGTATTTATGAACCGAAAGGGGAAGTGAATTATTCCATTTCCTTGGCTGCTAGCCTTATAGCAGGAACATTCCTGCTATAGGCATAGCAGCAAAAATTTTTCCCCTACAATGCATATTACCCATGTGTATGAAGAAGTGTTTGTAGTATGAGAGTGCAGGAGACAGTAAAGTCAGTAATGTGAGAGAGGGAAGGGATAATTTAAAGGGTAAATTACATATCAGCCCCTGGTTTTAAATCGAAACTCATATCAACCATTCAACCCCCAGTTTCCATCATGTATAAGTTCCTATAAGTACCCTCAGAATCGCGACATGTGGCACTACCTGATCTAACAGATGACAGGAATCAACCTTAACCCAACTTAACTCTAACCTAACCTAACATTCTCTCCCCTCCCTCACTCCTCCCCAATTTCGGATCAGCTACCCACATGGGGATGGGTGGGGACAGATCTGACCCCTCCATGGGACATGGGTCCCTCACCTTACAGGCGGGTCCCACAACCCCATGGAGGGGTCAGATCTGTCCCCATCCATCGTTTCTCTTTCTTCTTTTCTGGCAAACACCACGTGACACCTGCAACTCCTCTCTCACTCTCAGTCCAACCGTCCCACTCCCCTGGTTTAAATCCAGACCAATTTTGTCTTCCTTCTTCTTATTCCCATGTTTCCCTCCCTCACATTAGGTAATAATAGTACCGGTTTTCTTGGCTTGCCTTATTACCGTTAATGGCTTCTTCAAAGTTTTTATTTTGAGGATCTCCACTTAAGACTCTCTCCTCTATAAATGGGAAACACAGGTTCTTTGGCATCCCATGACCCTCTGCCTCTTCTCTCCATTCCATCCACCAGGTAAACAGAAACCCATCCCTTGGAAAGGTAAAGAAGGCCTCTTATAGTTCCATCTCAATCTTCTCCTAAGATCTCTTGGTCTGTCCTCCACCATAGATAATTAAGGAGGACAGGAAGAGAAATTTAACTCAGTCCAATATTGATTATGTTTTCCTTTAATAATTTGCGTTGCAGGCATGCCAGTTTCATTACCTTAAGTCAAGATTGGTGGTTAACCCAATAGATAATTAGAAATATGAGTTGCAGACGATGAAAGGAGGAAGTGACAGTTGTGGATTCTTGTCCAGTCCTTCCGAAATGAGCAAGGGAAGGGTGGTTAAAGGGAAAAAATTTGGGTTAACAACTCAAGACATTAGAAGTTTGTTCGACTGCAAACATTCCTACCACAGAGCCACCATTAACATAGTGAGTCCAATAAACTGTTTTCCATTAATTTGCTTTTAAGGAACCTCAAAAACAATGGGGCATGAATCTATTTTCTCTCATGAATTCAAGAGGAAGAAATAAACAAACAGTTCAACTGAGAGAATAAGAGGACATATTTAGTTGTTCTCATTAGGGTACACCCTGAAATTATGAAGAAATTGGAATCCAAACACAAATACACGAATTTAAAAAATGATCAAACTTTAACTAATTTGATTTGATTGAGAATGAAGTTAAATTTCTCATCCCTTGGTAAGCTAAAGAAGGCTTCTTATAGCTCCATCTCGAGCTTCTCGTAAGATCTCTCTTTCTCTCCTCCACTAGAGATAATTAAGGAAGAAATAACCTAGTACTTGGAGGTTTGCTGCAATTTGAATGGCAAGGCATTAAGTAATTTCATTCATGGATGGAGGTTGCTCCAGCCCTTTTGATCTCTCCTCAGAAATCTTCAAACTCTCCTACATTAGAAACCATAGCTGAAGAAGCAGCAGAAGTCATTCAGATGACTCTTAATGAATGTTTCTCTTCACTTCCATCATTCCATGACATCAGGTTGAGCCATAAAGTTATTTTCCACATTATTCCATTCCTGGTCCCCATGTTGTGGAGAGACTGGGCACGTGGCTTTGGTCAATCTAAGACGTAGAGAATTTTACCAAAAAATAAAATTAGACATAGAGAATTATGAAATTTATCTATTAACCCAACAAAAATTACGAAATTGATCTACAAAAGTCAGTCCATCCGCTAGCGTTGGAAATGCACCAAAACTACTTGTGTAGCTATGATGAGGCGCCGAGGTCATAGACTCATAGGATATAGAACTTGAGTAAAAATACCCTAATTCAAAGATAAAGATTGAAAAAGTACTTCATTACATATTTGTAAATGGGTACAAGAGGAGGTGAATGTTGACGTATGTGGGTGTACACAATCAACTCACATTCGTTCAGATGGAACATTTTGTCAATTTAGATTCTATCTGAATGACTTTGAGTTGAGGACGTAGCCTTCAGTAGGTGAACATTACCCCAACATAACCTAAAAACTGCACAGACTCCTTGCTACACAAACTTACAAAATGTAACGTAAGAAACACATAGAAGTTTGCAGAACTTTCCCAAAAGAAGTGAGAGACTGTTAGATAACTAAAGTGAATTTCATTGCTTGATTATCTCCTCTCAATAGGAGAGTGTATATACTGATACCCAAATTCCATGATCTCCACTGTAGTTATACAAGGTAATGAATCACATAAAATATGGAAACTACAGTAGGAGATATTCACTGAGATTACATTCTATATCACATGTCATACCGATTCTAGCTGGCCTTTCATAGAGAGATTTTATATCACATGTGAGATATTCCAACCAGATTTTTGCCATATATGATCTTCAAGAGAGAAAGACATGTATACCCTTGATAGAGACAAAAATGGATCAAACCACTAGGTAAGCACAAAAACACAGTAAGGTCGTTACCCAAAAAAAAAAAAAAACAAACACACAAAGTGACGCAGAACATTCCCAAAAAAAGTATAAGACATAAAAGCTTTGCAGAGCAAACAAAAGTACTGTAGAATTGGTCAGCCCACAAAAGTTGTAAAGGGGAGCATATAAAAGGGGAGTAGGGAACTATTTACTGGACTTTCCCACCGTGGTCGAGTTGTTGTGAGATAATGCTGATTGCGAACGATGGCTTAGCAACATCGACCTAAAATATGAAGGTGGGAGAGTGAGTACACGATGAGGACGTACAAAGTACGTTGGACGTACCAAGTTTCCCCTTGCTGGTGTACTCGGTCCAACCCCATCTTGTATAGCAGCAGTGGCGCAATCAGCTTTGCCTTTCAGTTTCACTTCATCCCTAACCACAGTCGCTTCTACCTCCTCTCTTTTTTGGGAAAAAAGGCAGATTATGGGTTCCCGCTTCTCTTTTCAAAGTAGGAATTTCATTTTCCTCGTCAGAACTGGAGGAGATGTCAATGTATTCGACCACAACCGGATCATCCGGTATGATTATTGGGTTCAAAGCACTTGAACCCGGCCTTTCATGTTGGGGAGAAATCCGTCCAGCATGGACAATAGCAAGCTAGTTACGCCACCTATTTTGAGCGCTTCTCAGTTGAAGAGGGGGGTATTGTCCTCCTCCTGCTATGGTTGAGAGTTGAGAATGGTGTTCCATTCTTTTGGTGACTAGGAACAATAGTAGGAATCTTCATGGGTGGTCTAAAGGAAAAGTTATTGGATGGAGTAGAGTGAAGTGATACTGATAGGCTGATACCATTTGTTTTTATAGGAAAAAATTTGGCGGCGAAAGTTCTTTGTTTCCTTGTCAGATTTTTCAAAGTTTTCAAGTAATTGGGTGTCTTTCTCTGAGATTACCTTAGCTATCTTGCTTCTTTTTCCCACCAACTACACTTACTTTCCCTGCAAAATTGTGTCTCTCTTTCTTTCAAGGTCTCACACAAAGTCACAGTGAATCATTAATCTTGTCCTTTTTAATTTTGTTTCTTAATTTTTTTAAAGATCTCTTTCTTCAAAGTCAAGTTTCTTTAAATTTGAACCTTGCTGATACTACCGCCAATCCTGATTGTGTGGACAACCTACTTCAATCCTATTTTGGTTCTGTACTATTTGGCATGATTACAAATTTTTGGGAGTTTATGTTGACATCCTCTACCTCTCAAATTCTCTCTCTACATCTATCTCTATTTGTTTGCGTCAGCGTTTGAGTTTGAGAAGAGAGTTAAATATGGCCTCTAAACATGCCCATACATCTCTTTTGCAATAATATCATGGCCATTTTCACCCTTCCTATTTTTAAGTTATTAGGGAGTCCTTATCCCAAAAGTCACTTACCATGCAACATCCGATATTTTCATTTAGGGTTTTCCTCTCCAAAGCGCAAGGATTATGTATGTAGGCATTTAATGTGTACGCCGGAAAAGATAGAGAAGGCCATCAAGTCATAAGTGTCAATCAAATCAATGAGAGTAGGTTGTATTGTCTTTTTTTTTTAGGTGAATAGGTTGTAGTGTCTTTAGTACTCTTCATCATGCTATGTTGTGATACAACTGCACAGGTGTGTATCCCTTGGAAAATTCACAACTCTGAACCATCCCAAGTATGGACCGCAAGGTTTCCTCCTCACTTTAAGGGAAGTGTGTAAAGGCAAAAAGCAAAAGGGAAAATGAAAATTTCTATTACGGGTCATATTTGGGTATTACGGTTTTTCATTAATTGTTTAGGGAAAAGTTTTCATACCCTACACGGCTTACATGTGAGAGGGTGGGAGTTTCAAGGCATTAAGTAATGCGTGGAGGCTTATGCCATTTCCAATTCTCTGTGAGAGGGGACATGACCGTGCATGCTTACACGACCATATATGAAAACTTCCCCCAATTTTTTATTAGCATTATTTAGTAATTAGTATGGTTGGTGCTACGATTCTTAGTTGTGTGTGTAGAGGTGTAAATGAATAGCCGAAATCCGTTTGCGTATCCGTGTATCACTATCTGAATCCGTCCGATCGCTAGTCGGATGTGGATACGGATAGTCCATAGCTATCCGAGAAGCTATATTTACATGTAAACGGATAAAATATCCGATTCGTATCCGTGTCCGTATCCGTATAGCACTATTATTTTATTTTATTTTGTAAAACGCCGTTTACCACTATTAACCAATATATGCGCTATATTGGGTATCCTCGGTTTCCTTAACACTCTCAACCTCTTACCTTTAACCAGCACATGTGATTATAGAATCCTTCTATTATTATCGCATGTGAGATATAGTTACTACCATCCTTATCACATTTAAATCCTTCATAGAATCCTAACCCAATGGGTCTCATTGTAACTATAAATACCATCTCTTATAACTATTCAATTTAGGAATACAAATCACAAATTACATTCACAATAACCACTATCCAAATCCGTGTGAAAGCGAATCGGATGCGGATGCGGATATACCACTATCCGAGTCGAATCCGATCCGCTTACATCCCTATGTGTATGGGTATTAGATGTCTTCTATCGGAGTTAGGGTTTTGAATGAATTTTCATTATTCCAATATCATACACGGCTGTGTAAACCGTGTATGTGAGATGGTCTCTCACAAAGAATTGAAAAAGTCATAAATCCCCATCTAACTCCTCTACTTCCGCCTACCTGGTACTTGCGTGCATCCACACACACAAGGTGGGTGGAAAGTACCGCCTTACCCCTGCTCGGGCAAGGTGCTCGGGCAGGGGTAAGGCGGTACATTCCACCCGCCTTGTATGTGGGGCGCACGGAAGTACTGCCCACGGCGGAAGTAGAGAAGTATCATCCCTCACATACACGGTTCACACAATCGTGTATGAGGTGAAGGTTTTCATACATGGCTCTGTAAACTATGTATGTGAGAGGGTCTCTCACAAAAAACTTAATTACGTTGGTTATAAATACCCCACCCAACCCGAAGCAGAGTATGAACAAGCACGAGGAAGCCTTCCAAACCCTCCTTGCTGCTGCTGCTACTCTCTGTCTTATAGTGAAGATGATGAAAAGAGCTAAGAAACAACTGCTTCCATCCATTGGAACTCTACCAAAGGAGCTGCTAACAGAGGTGTGTGCTCGAGTTGGATCTTCTGTAGTGACTGACCTCTTCAACCTGAAACAGAGTTGTAAACAATTCTACAGGGCTGGGGTTGACATAGAAGTGCTTCGAAGGGTCTCATTAGAAAAGCTTCTGGAAATTCGATGGCGGGTTTCATCTGGGTATCATTCCTTCATAAGACAGTGCAGGGAGAACGGTAACCCAGAAGCACTGTTCAAGCATGGAATGGTGGAATATTTTAGTAGAATGGAACAAGAGTCAGGGATTGAGTTACTGAAGAAAGCAATTGATCTTGGACATGAAGTAGCTGCATACATGCTCGGATTAATCCTCTTGTGCACTAATTACCCACTAAAAGATCAAGCTTTAGAAATTCTGAAAAAAGTAGAGCAAGGATGTTCACCATCATCATCAGCAAAGATTAAAAAATGTCATAAGCGATCGAAGGAGATACTTAGGGACATGTGGACTAATACTGTTTCTCTCCCAAAACCAGCTGAACCCATCTGTACCAGTTTAGTCTGCAATAAGAGAAATGGATTGATTAATTCTTCTAGGTGGTTATCAATTGAAGATGAAGAACCTCCAAATTGTGAAGCTTGTATATGGGATTGGGAAATTGTTTTGCTTAGGAATGTGTTACATGCAACATAATAGACTAATCTTGCTTAAATTAATGAAACTATGAGGCTGTTCTTACTTAAAAATATGATCAATTTTATTACATATTTAATGGATTCCTTATTCCCTTAAAAAAAAAAAAAATCAGAACCAATGTTAGGAGGCACCCGATAGCAAGAGTTCAGTTTTAAAGAAGCTACATTATAAGATGACTGATCTGTCCAATAATGAGACTGATACTTCTAATGTTAAGTGTTAATCAATTTACCGGTTTACGAAATGGGGCACCTTATTAACATGATCCGTCTGCGTGTATGTGTGTCAAAGTCGAAATAAGACAGTCGATCGAATTATTTCGTTACCTTAGTCCTCCTGGTAACAATGGCTCTTTACGCACCATTATCTACCATTACCAACTGTGCTATAATTCTTTTGTTAACCGAAAAAAAAAAAAAAAAAATTTGACCAACTCCTCTTACTTGCCTTCATAAAGACACCCAAGAGCAAAACCAGAAAGGAGATATGCAAAGTTGTTAATTTCCATTCAAGACAATCTGGTGAAAAGAACATCCATCATAATGCCACAGCAATGGGACGAAAATAAAAAATGAGACAACAAAAAGAACATCTTGACCAAAAATAAAAAAAAAACTAAGAAAGGATATCAATTCATGACCGAAACAACAACGTCAGAACTATGGGAAGTTCGTCGATGCTTGGGTATATTGAAGGCTTGGCAAACGGCATCATCGACTGTGGCAGATGCCTTCTTCCAATGCGTCTTCATCTCTTCCATCTCCTTCTCACAACGATCAACACGTTTCCTCTCGTCATGTGCATCCTCTAACGCTGATCGCAAACCCCCCTTCATCTCTTCCATCTCCTTCTCACAATGATCAACACATTTCCTCTCGTCATGTGCATCCTCTAACGCTGATCGCAAACCCCCCTTCATCTCATCTAATAGCTCCTGGAACTCCCACATCTTTGATTGCAACACCACAGTCTTTCTGATAATAGTCCCCTGCTCATGTTCCAATTGGACAACCATCATCTTCATCTCCTTAACCTGATTATCCAACGAGGACATGTTGCCTATAAGGTCACTGTCAGGGGTGACAGTGGTCGCCCGGCGACTGAATCCTAGAGGGGAAGACGGCCAAGGCGACATAGCACCTAAGTCAGGAGAATCGGGTGAGCGCTTTTTTGAGGTACCTGCTGATTGTGTACCGGAGGTCATCCCCACCGAACCCACTATGGGGGATGGGATTCCCACTCCGACATGATACCGTTCATCGAATTCATTCTTGGTGTGGGACTCCTCTTCACCCTTCTCTGATTCAACCAAGTCACCACCGTCCAACTGTGTAAATGTCTTTGAAAGGAAAACGAGTGCATTCAAATGACGGTTCAGACTTCAGACAGTTGTGTCCCCACTCCCCTCTCACAAAGAATTCGAAATGTCAAAAACCCCAATACTCACAATAATAATGCCTTGAAACTCGCACCCTCTCACATACATACAGCCGTCTATGAAACGTTTCCCCTTTTTTCATAATGGGACGGTTGTCAGAAGTGATGTTGGTGGTGTTTTTGAAAGATCAGTGTTAGAGCTTCTTCGAACCTCGTGATGGTAAATCAAATATGAGTCCCTAAAGTTTGTATTATTGATAAATTGAAAGTCCCTAAAGTTCTTCATTATGCTTTTATGACTTAGAACCAAGACAACTATGATGGATGGATCTGGTCTTAATAACCCGTCATATAATGTATGCGTCTGATGGATCCATGAGCAACAATGCATGATTACCCTTCTGTATGGAGAATAATAGGAATTAGGGTTTTGATGTATGAGACGGTAGGATATAGAAAGTACTGTACTTGTTCTTGTAGGTAGTGTCTATTCCACACAACCAACCTGTGAATCATTGGATTAGAATCCAGTGATATTGACCTTTGCTGTAATTTTGTCAATACAAATTACATTTTAGATCAATAAGATTTGGCCTATCTTGTGAATATTGCTTGAATAATGGTTGTGCAGGGTATTATAGGTTGTATTAACAAAAGGTTTACCATACATAAATAAAGTATAAGGTTTACCTCCTGGTACACATCCTACCTCCCATCATAGGCCCTACCAATTAAAAATAGCTAGTTGTGAGAACTGATCTTGGTGGTATTTGCGAAAGTTGACCGTCGTTTTATTGAGATTTGGGACTCATAAGCAATAACGAACTTTACTGTTCAACTTGATCTCCTGGTTCTTACTAAATTTTTAGTTTAGGGTAACAATAATCGGTCGACTTGTAATGATACATGTATATAGTGCTACCTAAGCCATTTACAATCTTTAACTCTATCGGTCGAATGTTCCAAATTTGTAGTCGACTTTATTACATTAATCGATCGACTTGTCATTGTTGATGGGTTGATTTGTATAAGATTATTGTTTTAAATATTAAGAAATTTCTTCGAATTTAGGACATTGATATTATAGGTAGTTTTAACTTATTTATATCAAGAGAATGAGTTTATAACTAAAAAGATTTCATACAAAAACTTAAGGGGAAAAAAAAAATTTTAAGATTTCATAGAAAACAAATTTTTGGTAGATCCCATTGACACATAGACAATTACATATATAGAATTCATATTTAATCAGTGATGTGCACCCCCTAAGGTTATGTACGAAAACAAAAAAAAAAAAACAAAACCCCGTTCAAATGGTTACAGTGACACACGCTTATGAATTATATACATATATAATTGATATAGGGAAACCCAAAGTAGTTTTTGGGACCTTTCATACCCAAACCACAATTAATAATTTCATATATCTTATAGATATAAAAAAATATCATTAGACCCCTTGTACACACTGAGACACATACATAAGTTTACTAACCAATATCATTTGTTCACACCAGTGAGTCTACGAACATAACCGATAATTTATATTCGAGTGACAGCTATTACATATTGTATACACATAACTCAAAGTAACCGTTACACCACTGACACATATACACACTTACTAATTACATATATACAATACATACACAAAATTGACCGTAAGTTCCCTGACAACCATACACATTCAATAAATACATATATAGACATCATATTCAAAATAAATCGTACCCTATTGAGCCATACAACAAGTACTAATGCTAATGTATATATACAATATTTAATAGTGCAACATTTGTGAGTAGTGGTGTAAATGAATAGCCCAAATCCAATTCGATTTTCGTTTAGAACTATCCGAATCCACCCGAAAGATAAATTGATGCGGATACGGATAGGCTATACCAATCCGACAAGCTATATTACATGTAAACGGAATAAATCTCCGATCCGTATGCGTGTTCGTATCCGTTTAGCTATATCCGAATTCGTCGAAAACGTAATCGGATGCGGATATAGCACTATCCGAGCCAAAAACCGATCCGTTTACATCCCTAGTTGTGAGTGTATGGGGAAACAGACCCATACAGTGCTATATGTACTTTGACTCATGTAAGAGTGTAAGATTCAACTTAGATGTTCCACAATGAATACGCCCACCTTCATATCAACCTATATACGGGGGTTTATCAGACTGGGTTTTGGTGATCGGTCGACTGGTACAAATAATAGATCGACTTCTGACTTATGATCATCACCCAAGTAACCTGATTGGTTGACTGGTAGGGTTAATTGATAAAACAAAAAATTTTGGGTTAATGCTACAAATCACATCATACAAGTACCGTTAATGTTCCTATAATATAACACTGAATGTTAATTTCATAAACCTTGCAAATTTTGTTCAAATCCAAAAAAATTTAGAGTGTTAATTAAGGTTCATCTTTAAGAACATCATTGGCCACGATCCATAGTTATAATCTTTGTACTTGTGATTCAATTACTTTGCCTCCACTCTCGAGTTGATGAAAACATTACTCTTGACCCAAAATAAAAAAATGGAAAATTTGAACCTTCTTTCTTGCATTATTGAAAGAGTCAAAAAGACATAAATTCATTGCATATCCCTCATTTTCAATACTTGGGTAAAAAGTTGGCCGCCAATGTCAGTTCCATATTTTTTATTAATTACCCAATAAAAAAGGAAAAAACAAACTATACCCTTATTTTATTGGGCAAATCAGACTAAACGACTACTCTCCATTGTAAGTTGGTGGACAAGAAACCCTAAACTTAAGCCATTGCTTAGAGTTTCGGTCGTATGTGTCTCCTCTGATTGTTTGAGCTCCTTCTACACTACGCATCATTAAGGCCCATTCCAAGGTATGTTACTTTGTTCCATTTTCATTTCTCTTTTTTCTGGTTATCCCAGTCCTGGTATTTTTGTGGTTCTGCTTTCCCAAATTCCGTTCTTTACCCATAGAGAATAATGTCGTTTGTTTTCTGTATATTCAATAGAAATGCAAACAAATGTCATCAGTAATATGTACATTAAATGTAATTGAGAAACTGAACAGTAGAGTACAAAACGAAACCCTATATTTATTGTTTAGAAAAATGGGTTATTTGGAATAAGATTTGGGGTTGCATGCAGTCCAATTGTTATGCGTTATGGTTCTGTCTTCTCCAGTCTATTTTTCAGTTTGTTAAGGAACATCTTCTTCTCTTCTACTTGTGAACCATACACATATTTCGACTTCCAACATGATTCACAACATGGGTGCACCATCTGTAAATATAAGTGTGTTTACCTCCTATTTTTTTTTTAAATTTTTTTATTAATTGTTATTTTAAGGGTTTTGGTAAAGATGAATGACAAAAGTAAAAGCCGAAGTTCAAAAGGGAGAACATCATGTAGTTCTAATATTCAGGTCAGACGATTAGGGCATATTCAGTCTCCATCATATGGTAGAAAGTCGGATGAAGGTAGAAATGTTGGCATTGCAACCATTGACTTAAGTGAAGAAGAACCCGAGCATTAGCAGAATGAAGAACAATAGGGTCCTGTATTGAATAAAAGAGAGTGTTTCAGTTTGAAGGGCAAAGAGATGTGTGAATATCATGTAAGGAAATACTATTCCAATGATTATCAAGGTAGATGTTTTTCATCTCAATTAATATGTGATGTTTTATGTTTACGAATATTGTATGTTTTGTGAGTGTAGGGGAACAAAAATCGGTACCGGGAACTATACATTGATTCCTATCGGAAGAAAATTTTAACATAATGACACTTGATTTTGAGTATGATAAGGGTTTATTCAGTATTAATCCGAAATTCTCTTTTTTCAGTCTCAGGAATTGCTCCAAGAAAATCAAGAATTAGCCTTACAGTTGGAAACAGCATAGGGCATTGTGAATAAGGTATGTATCATATTGTATTGAGCAATCCATTAATTGTTGTAGTCTGGTACATATACCCCCAATGACAATATTTTATTAAGCTGATACTCAGAAGATTTATGAATGATATAGCATTGTTGGAATATAGGTACAAGCAAAAAATATTGAACTAGATGCCAAACTTGTAGCTGCTCATTCAGAACTTGACATTGTATGTTTATCCATAACTTCCATATACGTCTTGATCAGGGTTTTTTGTTCCTAATGTAAATTCTGGGGTGCAATGAATTTTCTTAGACGAATACTGATTTTACAGTTTTAGGATGCCCATGAGAAGTTCAACCGATAAGTATCAAATCTTACGAGTACCCACTCTCAACCCAACCCTACAAAAGGTGATGGTGGTACTGATATGAGTACCCACTTTCAACCCAACCCTACAATACGTGATGGTGGTACTCATTCAGCAAAAATTGAAATGGTAATTGAACTTGCAGCAGCGGGCCAACCAAAGCGTTGTGGCCCAGGTAGGCCTTACAAAGCCCACGACCTTGGCTAGCCTTCGTCTAATGCCGATGCAGATACTGAGGCCAAGTCACGAAAGACCTCCTGATAAATCTACTACTCATTCTGAATGCTGATACCGGATGTTTAAGTTTGGGAACATGTTTTCATAAGGTTTTTTAAAACTGTTTTGTAATTTACATTGTTTAATCTGTCTCCTGCTGTACAATAACTAAGTTTTGGAATTTACTATCCTCTTCATCAAGCTTATGATACAAATCTGATTTTGGTGGTTCGATACTGTTAGGTATATCTTATTTAATATTTAATTAATATTAAGTAGTTTTTTTTTTTTGTAGAATTAATATTAAGTAGTTAATTAGTAGTAAGTGTGTAATTAGTTATTAGCAACCAGATGAGTTGGAGAGAAAATGTAGAAGTTTTAGGGGTGGGAAGTGGGTAGTTGTGATAACCAATTATTTTACGTGTATTTATTTGTGAAAAGGTGAAATAGAAACGACATTTGGAAAATTAAAATTAATGTTGAGTTTGTACCCAACAAAAAAAAAATTAGAATTTGCTTCATGTGTAAAGCAAAACTCTGTCCCAAAATTTTCTCTCTCTTCCCCTCTTTCTATCCCTATTGTTTCTCTTTTATTTTATTTTATTTTGTACATTATCTTGCACTTAACAGATACAATTGAGTGCATATAAGGTTGGGCACTTTGTTCGATCCACAAGATAAAAAATTGATTGTAAAATTGATTTTAGATACACTATTAGAGATGTTACCCTTTATTGAATCCCTAAATTAGTTCATGTTCGCCCCTTCCTACAAGGAACTAAAATTACACTTCTTACAATACTCTTTCACATCAATTTTTTCCATCGTTTAAGTCAAAATATAAGGATTAGGCTTCCCTCATCTTCTTTTTGACGTCTTCGGGATCACAACAACTACCGTAAAATGAATATTGATCTCAAAATTTACTGATACTTTGACGTGAGAGATGAATAGAGATTGTAGAATGAAATATCCAGGGGTTTAAGGTTCAAAATCGGGAAAAAGAAGAAGAGGAAGAGGGTGACTGGGGTTAGCTTTCGAAGTAAAGGAGGAAATGACTCCTTCACCCTCGAATTTAATAATTCATAAGTACATGCTCATTAAACTTGACTACGTTACACACATAGACACAGTAATCAACTGTGTATATATACAAGCATGATGTAAGACACCACAGACCCAGGCACAATCATGTCTACTCATATAAGAGGGGAAGATTGATGTTGTAAGTTGCATACTGAATATGCCCACCTTCATATAACCCATACATAGGTAGGTTTATTAGAGTAGTCACCATTGATTGGTCGACTGAATGGCCATAATAGATCGACTTATCACTTTTGATAATCAACCAAGCATCATAGATCGGTCGACTGTTAGGGTTGATTTTTAACTGATTGTGTTGGTTAATGGTTCAGATCACATCGTACTTTGACCGTTCACACATTACATTATAACCCTACCATGTTATCTTCGTTAACGTTGTAAATGTTTTTGCAAATCCTACAAAATTTACACATGCGACAAAGGTACATCTTTGACCACATCATTGGCCACGAATGCTTTATCTTTGTCAGTTTAGATTTTGATTTGTTGACCAAAGACACAAAGGGAAATTGAACACTTGTTTTTTGCTTATTGGAAGAGTCGAATAGATAGAAATTCATTACATATCGGTCATGTTCAAAACTTCACATTAATAGTTTCGATATGTCATATCACCATACATGCTTCATAGCTGTCATTGCTTTAATACTTATTTTATTGGGACTAGCAGAATAAATGACTACTTTGCGTTGTTATTTGTCGCAGAGAACAAATGGTGCAAAGTTCAATCCGATCTTCCAAACGATGATGCTGGTACTGTTTGATAAGGAACTATTTGTTCTTGTTGTAGCGGCTAAGGCAGGATCAACCTCTCTACATTTTTTGCAAAGAAATAAAAGAACAAATAGTTTACTGTAATATTTATTTCGATTATTTATATATGAAAAAAAAACCTTTGTCACTGTAAAATGAAATTATTTTGTAAAGAAATAAAAGAAAAATTAGGTTACTGTAATGTTTATTTCGATGATTTATATATAAAAAAAAAGCAAATACGTGCTTTGACTCATACAACTTTACTAATGGAAAGGAAATGTTGCGTTGGGCTCAATGAAGAGGAGATTGGGATTTGGTCATTTATTTGGACACAGAACTCGATTGGGATTTGGGATTACGTGAAGAAAGTTGTGGATTCTGTAGAAGATCTTTGGAGATCTTTTGATGTTAAGATTCCAGTTCCCAACATATAGAAAACCCAACAAAGTAAAGTGACCAACTTTTTTTTTTTTTTGTAAACAAAGTGAACAACTCAACCCCAACAACCCTCATTAACTTCGTCATAATAGCTTGTTGGCTTTGATTGTAATCTATGTATCTATCTATAACTCTATCTATCTATTCTATCTATTCCATATATTCCATCTATGTATTATATCTATCATACTTCATACTATATAATATACTATACTATATTATACAATACTATACGATACCAAGTAAAGTATGTTATAAATACTATATTATCATATTATTTGATTTTATTACTATTATTAATTATTTTATTATTATTATTATTATTATATCACATCATACTATCATATCATATCATACTATCATACTATCATATCATACTATCATATCATATCATATTATATTATCATACTATCATACTATCATATCATATCATACTATCATACTATACTATACTATACTATACTATACTATACTACTATTTTTTTTATTTTTATTAAAAAAATTAGAAACGAGTCTATCTTTCTACCAAAAAAAAAAAACACATGTACTTATAATATGCCAGTGTATGGACTGTTTGTTCATATGTCATTCTTAACCCTAATAATATTTAAACTCCCTACCCATTAATTAATGTCTTGAAACTCCCACCCTCTGATGACATACACGGTTTACAGACGATCGTGTATGAAACCTTTCCCCCAAAAAAATGCTAAATCTTTTCGTATCCCAACCACAAAACTAAGTTTATTTCATTCCTCCCTAAACCGTTTCAGATTCTGCTTTGGCCAGTGCATGTAGACTATATTATGATATTACATACAGAGCTCATCTTCTCCATTTCTTATTTGTCTCTGACTTTGACAAAGTGAAGGCTCGAAGAAGCATCATTCTCTGCGTTTCATTGAGTGTATAAGAAGAAAACGTTTATAAGGTACATCTCCTCTTTGTAGTGTATAAGAGGAAAACATAGAGGTTCATCTCCTCCTTCTTCTTCTTCTTGACTCTTCTAATCAATAGAATTTCAACTTGGTTAATGTATTTCTGCTCTTCTCCGTTTGATCGAAGCAGAATATTTTTGTTCACGACTACGTTCATTTTGGATGTTAATAATTAATTATCGTATATGTAATGGATGTAGGGACCGGTAGTTTTAATTAATTTCAGAATAGTTTTGAGTTTCGATGAAGTGTTGCTTACGGTCGTTTTTTGTTTTGGACTATTTTCTCTATTGGCCATTTTTTTATTGGAGTTATTGCACACTGAAAGATGTTTTTATTCTTTGTATATTTGTTTTTGTTCTCTACTTCCTTCCATGTGGAGGATATTTGGTATTTTTAGTCATCCATTTCTCCCTTGTAGACTCTCCTGTTTACTGGTGTTTGTCTGTAATATGTTCACAATTTGGATTGTGCTCCTCTTGCTGTCGTTGCTAACTCCACTCCAAAATGTAGGATAACACCACCACCAATGCACTTACTATTAAATGGGTAGTGGGTTCATCTTTAGTTAATCGAAAAGCCTGTACATACAAATTTTTCCCCTTGATGGTTGATCTAATTAACACACTCAAAAGGAGACACTATTGTGTTACTTTGAAAACTTCAGCATTATTCAACCCAAATTTTCAGGCCTTTAACTAACAACATGTACTATTTACTTAAATTAGGTTTCCCCATAAAATTATTATATTCTCCAGTCAACAGAACCTTAATCTGACCGGTACATGAATGAATCTTGTTCAACCTCTTTCCAATTTTATCCAATGTTCTTGAACCTGACATTCTGTCCTAATATCAGCACAATTATGGGGTTGTTAACTCTTCTACGCTCAGTTGGTCTCTGCCAATTTTTTATTTTTACTTTTGTATGATTAAAAATTTGTGGATGTATTTGAATGTAGATAACCTCTGGATTAGTCGAACCCAACCATTCACACAAGAAATTCAAAAATAAAGTAGTTGTTTGGTAGATCTTTAACTATATCTGGATTGTAGAGGAAATTTTCTATTTAAATAGAAAATACTAAGCTTCAGAACCACTCTCGGTCCATCGCTCATGCATAGGGTTGTGGGCCTAACTTGAGATTTCAGCCACACTTGGGACCCGTCTGCATCTCCACTCATCTGGAATTTCAGCTCCATTTACATTCTGGTTCTAAAGTTGTAAAGTCATACATATCGAGCCTATACTCCCCTATTTTTAATTTATATGTTTGACTAATTCAAGATCTTATTTCCTAAATTAAACCTCATAAGATTTACAACCAATGGTGAAGGACACCAAAGACACCATTAACACATGTATCCTTTTTTCTTATATGCATGAATCTCGCTTTATTGAATAATACTTTAGTACTTCAGACTATTTTGCACATTGAGAAAGTCTCATTATCTTCTAAAACCAAAATAATTTTCTCTCCAACATTTTTTAGTACTATTTATATACAAGCAGATTCTGTGATGTCTTATACCGATTGCCTACAATGGGTCCTATTTTCTAACAAGGTTAAGGTGTTGAAATAGTTGTAAGACATGCCTGACATTCCCACCTATGGGGTACATCCACCTGAGCCCTCCATTAGTGATTTCACTCCTCTTCCTCTGTCGCCAGAGGAAAGGAGGATTGAATCTTTGTTTGAAAAAATTGAGCCCTTCAACAGTCAAAATTTCGAACGTTGGAAACGTATGATGCTGCTCGCTTTGTATCAAGCTGGGGTACTATTTCCTTTTATAGTACCTAAACCGAACGAAAGTGATAATGTTGGACTTGAGGCGGAGAGGATTGCATGGGAGGATGCGAACGAAGAGTGCAGATTTCATATATTGACACATCTCCCTATTCAAGTGTATCATGATTACTATTGAATTGACTCTGGTTCTATGATTTAAGAAGCGCTGAACAAGAAGTATGGTCGTGGTAAATAATCTAATAGTTTTTACAGCCCTTTTTTAAAATTTTTTTGGTCCAATCATCTATACAGTTGGAATTTTCAAGTGTTCTGCCTATCATGTTGAATACTATATTATTTTTGGGAAAAGAAATTGGGAATCATTATATGCTACTGCACAAACTCACCCAAAAGCAAAGGATGGCTCCTCAACTTTTCAAACATACCCTACATCCAAATGGAATCCTCCTCCCCCGAATTTCATTACAATTAACTGCGATGTTGCTTGTAATAATAAAACACAACTGGGTGGCATAGGCTTTATCCTTAGAAATGAGTCTGGCTCTCCAATATCAGACTATTCTTCTTGCATCCATTGTGAATCAGCTAGAATTGGTGAAACAATTTCTATTCGATCTGGACTATTACATGTGGTAACAATTGGAGCTACCCATGTCATACTAGAATCGGATTGTAAAACATTGATCCACCAACTAACTGCAGATTCACAGTTGGAGAAGGAAATTCATAGTATTTGCCATGATATTTTGCTATCTGCAAAAAATTTGAATCATGTACTTTTTGTTTTGTTCCAAGATCCTCCAATTATGTGGCAGATTCCTTGGCCAGGACAGCCTTATCAGTTGAGTCTCTGATTGTGTAGCCATGTACCTCTCAGTGGCTTTTGCAACTGTGCTGGAGATGCTACTGTTTGTAAAGACTCTTCCTATCAATAAAATTCCTTTTGACGAAAAAAAAAAAAATTCAGTTTGGGAGTGTCATACTCTCCTCTTGATACTGTCACATGTTTTAAATCTGATAAGTATGTGTTTCAATGAATCTTACACAATTTAATTCTTACCAAATAATCAATGTGTTATACAAAGACAATGCATATAAGGTTCAAACTAAAGTGTAAAAAGGGAATGTGACCGTGTATGACCATATAATCAATTAAGGAAATATTGCAATGTATTGTTTTATGCTAAATGAATGAAGGAAATATTTCATTCAATGTAAACAATGATGTTTAAGTGAGCTCATATAGGGGCATTTGTGTCAATGTTTTGGAATTAAGTCAGTACAGTTCTTTTGGTTGTTGCTGGTGTTGAATATTATACGGGTTGTTTACCCGTCCACAACACTGGGTAGGATATTGTTGTTTATTTTTTGTGTTTTAAATCCCTTTATTTGTTTAGCAAAAAAAAAAAAAAATTCCCTTTATTTTTTAATGTTTAATTTCACCTTGCTGAAATAACTTAGGTCTCATTCAAATCTCTATCTCCCTCCACCGACCGTTTCCTTTGTTTCTGATGACTGAGTATGGCAAAAAGGAAGGGTAGAGCGTAAAACCACACCATATCCGAAGATTCATCTCCTGATCGTCAGAGCAGGATTTCGGAGTCATTGAGCAACTCTTCAGACTCGACAACGGCCCCCGAACAATAGGATTCAATTCAAGTAGGAAGCAATAATGACAAGGGTCAGTCTGCTGAGGTAGATACTTCTAAGTATGAACCGTTTGCAACCAGAGAAGCATCTACAGATTTAGATGACGCATCGGCAGATTCAGACGAAGATAGGCGAAAAAAGAGAAAAAAGAATGATGGGAGGTAAAAGTCATCATCAAGTAACACCGATCAAGGCCGAATCAGATGTGAAAACAGAATGAAATACAAGATGGATGAGGTGTATGCTAATCGAAAAGCTGGAAAAAATTGGAAGAACTATGCTGACAGACATGTACTCAGAGGTAGGTATGTTCAACTTAAGGATTTTGAGACATTTGACATTGGGAAGTTGTTTAATGACTTAGGTTGGACAGAAATTATAACGTGCAAAGAAAAATGTTATCAACACCTTGTCAGAGAGTTCTACTACAATCTAAAGATTGAAACAAAAGGGGATATTCATATGTAAGAGGTAAACGTGTATGTTTTTATGCACGAAAATTAGCATCAATTTTAAAGATATCATATGAAGGAGAAGAGATTTTCTTCTATGGTGATGATGAAATTGAAAAGCATGTAATCAAATTTGATCTATTCCGGGCCATTGGCAAAAAAGGTTTGCAGAATAAAATTAGTAAGACCATAGAACTAGGATTGAGAGATCAGCAAAGGATAATCACCTTGATCATCCAGTCTAATATCCTCCCTAGGAAAGGCAAAAAGGACAGTGTTATCCCTTACCTAGGTTTTCTTATTTACTGTGTCACAGTGGAGAGGAAATTGAACCTTGGATACGTAATTTGGAAGTACATGTCTGTTTTTGAATTTAAAAATAAGTCACGTGCTTTGCCATTCGAAAGGATGTTAACTCTAGTTTGGAAACACTTTGGGATAAGGTTGAGTGAAGAACCGAAAAAGAAGAAATTGGAATTAGATATCAATTTGGGTGTGTTCAGGAGAATGGGGATGTCTATGATTCCCCCTCGGTCTCACAATGTTGAACATCATCAACCGACCGTCCCCAATTTATGTGATGAAGATCACATTCATTGCAATCCAGATGCAACTCCTGTTGATGAAACATCAATTTTGCCTGAACAACTTGGAAGGGTAATAGATGGTATTGAGAGATCAATTTCAGCTGATCAGCACCTAAGAACAGGAGTACAGGAGAGTACAACAGAAGTTTGTAATACTAACACCAGGAGCCTAAAGCCCAATGTAATGAGTAGGATTGTTAGTATTGACAATGGTATGGCAGAACTGAAAGAGTTGTTCAAATCCTCATTTGGAGATATGAAGAATTGGATGAAAGACATTGAATCTGAAATTACAGGTCTAAAGGAGGTAGTGGAGGAGGTTAAAATTGATGTAGGCAACTTACATTTGCTGACCATTGCAACAAGAGAGGATAAGAAAAAATTAAATGAGGACAGTAAAAAAGCTTTAGGTTTCTGTAGAGAATTATCAAAAGAAGTAGGTGAGATAAAAAAGGCAATACTCACAATTCTACCAGAGCCTGAATGGAATAGTTTCTTTTCAACTAGTAATTTTGATCAGGCTGAACATCAGTCTCAGCCGCAGCATGAGTATAAGTCCCATCCTCAGTATCAGCTCCACCAACCTCCTAAGGCTCAATAGCAGCAGCAGCAGCAGCACCAATCGGCTAAACCCAGCCATAATCCCCCTTGGAAATGAAGTGTATTTTTGTAATGAGGTTGCCAAACATGTTTTATATAATTTTGGTATGCAGCTAATATAAAAAATTATGTTGCGTAAAGAGTGATGCCATGGTCAGTCTACTGTTTGAAATGTAGTCAGATGACCTAATGGATTTTATTAGGGTCCATTCTATATTATATTTTGAACTTTGAAATCTCCACACTTAGAGAAGAGAATAGTAAAGGTGTACTCTATCTCTCTCTCTCTCAGTCGACTTGTCATCATACATAGGTCCACTGTTATCCAACGACCGTTGTATAAGCCATGGGGGTTGCATTGGTTGTATTGTGACAATATCATATTTACAATCAAGAATGCATACAAACTCAGCCTAAATTCATTCATACCAGCAAAATTTTAGTTTTTGTTTAATAGTTAATTAACATTATAATTGCGACGATCCAGTCTCAATTGTTCAGATATTAGGCGGATCTTACCATTAACTACGACAGAGATACCATTATTTATTATATTTTCAATGGTATAAAATCTCCACACTTAGACAAGGGAACCGTAATTGTGTATGTACTCTGTCTGTCTGTCTCTCGCTCTCTCTCTCTCTCTCTCTCTCTCCCTTTGTATTTCTCTATTGTTGCCTTATGCAATTACTTTAGTCTCATTACAAAGTGGATTGGTTACTATGGTCTATGGAGCAGTAGCATGTGAATCATTATTTGGTCGACTTGTCATCATTAACCGGTCAACTGTATATTACCTCTGTCTGTCCAATCATGTCTATTTCCATATCCATACTGTTAATTAAGGTTATTATCGACATTCGGAAAACTGAGCATTATTTTGTAGTCCACCAATCTATGTATAGTGTTAAGTAAGGGTATTACTCTTACCCAAAATGGTATAACTTAATTGTCATTAAACGGTCGACTTCTTAATCGTGAGTAGTCTACTGTGTTGTAAAAATCAGTCGACTTGTCATCATAGATAGGCCGACTGTTCTCCAACGACCGTGGTATAAACCATCCTTACATTGGTTGTATTGTGACAATATCATGTTTACAATCAAGAATGCATACAAACTCAGCCTAAATTCATTCATACCACAAATTCTTTTTTTGTATTTAATAGTTAATTAACATTATAATTGTGACGATCCAGTCTCAATCGTTCAGATATTATGCGGATCTTACCATTAACTACGACAGAGAGACCATTATATATTATATATAGAATGGTATGAAATCTCCACAGTTAGACAAAGGAACCATAATTGTGTACTCTGTCTGTCTCTCTCTCGCTCTCTCTTTCTCTCTCTCCCTCTGTATTTCTCTACTGTTGTCTTATGCAATTACTTTAGTCTCGTTACAAAGTGAATTGGTTACTATGGTCTATGGAGCAGTAGCATGTGAATCATTATTTGGTCAACTTCTCATCATTAACCGGTCGATTGTATATTACCTCTGTCTGTCCAATCATGTCTATTTCCATATCCAAACTATTAATTAAGGTTATTACCAACATTCGAAAAACTGAGCATTATTTTGTAGTCCACCAATCTATGTATAGTGTTAAGTAAGGGTACTACTCTTACCAAAAATGGTGTTACTTAATTGTCATTAAATGGTCGACTTCTTAAGGACTTGTCATCATAGATAGGTCGACTGTTCTCCAACGTCCGTGGTATAAACCATCCTTGCATTGGTTGTATTATGACAATATCATGTTTGTTTGGACCCTGATCTTCTATGGCGGGCTGCCCGGAGCGGCCTGTCCGGTGCAGACTGTGTCGCTTGCGCAATGACCGCCTTATGCCCTCTCGGGCAAGGCGCTGGGTAGGGGGTAAGGTGGTCATTTCATGCGCGACACAGTCTACACCGGGCATGCTGCTTTGAGCAGTGTGCCATAGATGATCTCGATTGTGTTTACAATCAAGAATGCATACAAAGTCAGCCTAAATTCATTCATACCACCAATTTTGTTTTTTTGTATTTAATAGTTCATTTACATTATAATTGCGACCATCCACTCTCAGTCGTTCAGATATTCTGCGGATCTTACCATTAACAGCGACAGAAATACAGAGAAATACAGATAGATAGAGAGAGAGAGAGATTGGGTTATCACATGTAGCATGAGATTGGATATCTGGATCCGTAATGTATCATGACTCATGACAGGTTTGATCAGGAAACTAAACTTTTTCAGACTATGTAAATCGGATTTATATCTGCTCCATTACCGACATGGGCCATTTTGAGACGATTTACCCCTTAGGATGTTGACACCTGACTCAACTGGGTCTCCTCTCAATCGTCAGATTAATGCAAGACAGGTGTGAATATCCTAAGAGGTAAATTGAGTAAAATGGAGCATGTCAGTAATGGAGGAGATAAATGTTTTGGAGTATGTAAGTAATGGAGCATGTCATCAACATTCACGTCTTCTACTGTGATGTACTGACTGTACTGACCTCCAGTGTCAATCGTTCAGATTTTTGGCGGATCTTACCATTCAAAACACACTGCCTTGTATGAAGCACTGGGACTTGGAACAAAACCCATACTCTTACATAAATTCAGATGGGTACATCCTCCACAGAACCCTTATTTAATGTAATTTAATATAGTCCTTAAAAAATTTATCCAACTGAAATAAGTCAATCCCAATGTAAAGCCTACATATATTTTATAATCTAATAAGAGAAGCTACAAAGAACACAAATAGCTTCACGAAAAAAATGGATTCAGTGAATGACTACATGTCAATAATATGGCTTCATTTGCTAATAATGGTAGGTGGCTTAAGATGAGCCAAAATACATTATATGGCTTGCAATGAGCCAAAAGCAATTAGATGGCTTGGTACAATGTAACGTGTGGAAACAAGAAAAACTTTCCATCCTCCAACACAATCGGGTAGCAAGTATCAAGTATCAAGTCCCAATTTAAGTGTGTATATATGAAAAAGACTTTTAAAATTCCAAGAAGAATAGCTAAGTTTCAATGACACCTTTGTCAAAGGTCATTATTGTTTCTCACTTTTCACTATATCTGGTACATTTATTGCGCATCCAAAGAAATTTATTTTTTTGGTAGAAACGCATCATACCATTAACTACAACATAAAAAGGTAGAGGCAATGTGACATGTGAGAAATCCGATATATGATGGAGTAGATGGATTGTTTCTTCTACCAAAAAAAAAAAAGATGGATCATTTCTCATGTTCCTTGGATTTAAAATCTACAAATACAGCTAAACAAATCCCTGGTGTAGGTCATCCAATGACATCCTCACCCTTATAAATAGTATGGGTTTCACTACTATTCTTCATAAATGTTACTCACACAAGATCAACAAACATGGGTATCTAAGAAGGCTAGGACTATTGCATATATGTTTTTGTTTCTGACTGTCTGCTCTTGTTTTATCCCCTTATGGATGTACTCTTTGCCCTTTTCTGCATCACTTTTCCTTGGACAGGCCGACTATTGTTTCATATTCAGGTGTGATCTTCAATCGACGTTACTGCTTCAGGTGTGATCTTCTATCGATGCATCTCATCGTCTCATGAAGATCATACCAAATAATGTTGTTATCTTCGTTGGAAGATGACAATGTTTTTGTGCCTCCAGCAGTTCCGATTCTTTGCTGAAGATAAAGCAGTATACAGATGCATCATCTTTCACAGTAGGTGATGTATCAGTATGCAGCTTTATCATCTTTAGTTAGGTGATGTGGGAGAAAAGATCGACAAGGGAGAAAGAACACCATGAAGAGAATGGAGGTGATCTTACGAGTAGGTGTTATGATTTTCAGGGATGATCTTTTACATACACTGCTTCAACAACTTTGATCATCATTTGTTTATCTTCATTTCTATCTTCAACAGGAAAGATCTTTCACATACACTGCTTCTACAACTTCGATCATCATTTGTTTATCGTCATGACTGTGTTCAACAACTAGAGATCAATGTACGGTGTTCTCATGAGCGTTTAAAGTAAAACCCAATTCAAAAGTTTGTCCTTTGATAATGAAAGTTTCATATTTCCTTAGTTTAAGCAATGATCTAGACCATTAGTTTTGGAAAAGCAGATCTTTCGGGATCGAAAAGTTGTTTTGTGTTTTTCAAGACTTGTGGTATGAATTTGTTATAGATCATACCTTACATTAGGGAAATATATTGTTTTCCTTATATAAAGTACATTTTCTGTCTTCGAGTTTATCTGTAATATGTAATGGATTAGTAACAATTATTCTGATAAAATTTTGTCATTGAAGCACACAAATTTCTAGATACAACTCCATAAAATAACAGTTCCTTATAATACTTTTTTTTTTTTTTTTGGTTGAAACTAAGATTATAATTCAAATCTTAAATGTGGGGAATTTGCATAGATCAATTATATAGAGTAGAGTAACAAACTCAAATATTACACGACAAAATAGATAATATGTCCATAATTAATATTCATTTCCATCAACTTCCTCTGATGGACTGATTCATGCATCACAGTAGACTAGTTTTAAGTAGTGTTGTCCAAAACTATGACTCGGCTTTCCTGTGTTTCATCCTCACCAAGAGTATACAAAGAATAGTTAAATATTACATACAAGGAAAAAACGAAAAAACACAATAGGCTGGTATTAAGTAGTGTTGTCCAATACTATGACTTGACTTTCCTGTGTTTCATCATCACCAACAGTTCTAGCCTGTATTAATCAATACAAAGAATGGTTAATTCTTACATACAGGGGGGAAAAATACGTTCATAAACACTAAATGAAGGTAAGGAATATTCACCTGTCCCACATGTCGCTGTGATATTGTTACCACATTCTCCTTTGGAGGTGCATATGCATGTCCAGATATGGTTAGCGGTTGGATGAGATGGTAAAAAAAAAAGGATAAGTATCTATGTCTTGCTCTATCTTTGCCCAATATTCATCCACCCAAAGGAAGTCTCCTCCATGCCCACCACCTCGAGGACATTTATAAAATGGACGGCCAAGATTCTTTGCTATTTGGGATATAAGATAAATCATCTTTCCACCACCACATTCACATAACGGTGGTGTTGTGTCAAGATACACCGGTATATTTTTAAGCAATTCTTTCTTTGGTGTTGTGTAAGCCATATCTCTGCAATTAGACATTGGATTGAAATAAAGGAAAAAAAATATACAAAAGAGAGGGATATTTGTAGCCTTGCAGGTGCTGCTTTTGTCGCACCATGTATAACACAGTTGCAGAACCGATGTAGCCTTGTAGCAGAGCAACCGACAAGGAGGATGAAGACGATGGCCCAAAATGATTGAAACCCTAGCAGATCAGTGTAATTTAGAGTATTGGGTTGGGTATGAGTGAGTTTGATCCGGTCGGTTCATATTTCTTTTGGGGTTTACCTTGGGTCAAAAGGTCTGACAGGATGTTCAAAAAGTTGTGACTTTTTTTCTACTCCCACCTGTTGGATGGCTGTAATGATGAGAGGTTGCATTTTCAGAGGACTTCTTTATATTCTTGTTCTTTGCTTCAGATCAATCACACTAGGTTGTGTTTAATAAATAAAAAACTAAAAAGAATGAATCCTGGTTGGATGATGACCTTCCTAACACACTATCACTCCCTCCCTCTACTAGGCTTTCACCTGGAACTTACCCACTTGGAGAAACTATTAAATCTTCTCATGGACCGTGATGTACACATATCCTTGTTCATATTATTGTTTTTTAAATCCAGTGTACTAGTACTCTATAACTCTGAAATGAATCAAATCAATCACTCCAGCTTATGTTTATAAAAAACAAAAAACAAAGAAACATATAAGTCCTTCTTGTAAGCTTACCTTCCCAATACAGTCTCATTATCACTCCCTCCCTCTACTAATAGGCTTTGAAGCATTGAATTATCACTTGAAGTGGTCATTGAAATGCTTTTGCCAAGATGGGTCATAATAAAGCTGACCACCTGTCAGCTCCCTCACTATATTGTGGGACCCACTTAGATCATGAGTAGATATTGCATCACAGCTGTTTTCACTCCATCTTGTATGTGGGGTGCACGAAAGTACAACCCGCTTTGGAAGTAGAGAAGTCTCTTCCATTTTGAGTACTTGGGAGGAAGTTATGAACAAAAGATTGCAGATAGATTTATAATATCCACATCATATCCACATCCTCTACTTCTAAAATTCGTACTTCCATCCTACTTTCACGATGTCACATTGCACCACCTGGCCTTACATGCATCCAACGGTTCAAGTTAAACAAAATCAAAATATTTTAACATCATGGAAGATGAATTATGGAAGGGGAATTACAAAACTTCTATTTTGAATGGAGTTCTTTCAAAAGTGAAAAAAACAAAAAACAGAACTAATCACGGTAAAGTTAGAGGTGATGCAGTTCTAGTTTTGAAAATTTGTAAAGTCTAAAGAATTATGTTAGTTTCGCTGGGGGCATAAACCCCTTCAACTAAATAATTTATGGTTCAACCATGTAAGGGTCAGTACAGGACATTTTCAGACAGTAAACTACCCTTTTCTGGTACTCAGGAATTATGTATGAGAGAGTGCAATCCAGTAATTCAGCTAATCTTTTGTCAATTGGGTACTGATCAATGTGTACATATAAACACATTCACCATAACTTTCATTTCTGATCAACATATATTACGCAAAACCATACTAACCCTTAATCATACCCACCAAAAAATTATTCTTTGCTATACTCCTATAGTTCATATAACTATGTCAGCTAAGTACACGTCAGGCTACTCATAAAGGAAGAAACTGCTTCGACAATCAGCAATGTGCCTGAACCTCCGACTGAAACTTCATCTTATATCTTAGACCCTTCAACCTCACATTCTCAGTTTCTCTGTCTTTACTTGCATGACCCTCTCTTAATTCCATCTGTTTCACTTCACATTTTCTTATTTCATCTACCAAACAATTTCTTTTTCTTATCACCGCTTCCTTCAACTTCGCATTCTCTTTTTCTTCCTTCCAACTTCCATGGCCCTCTTTCAACTCCATAAGCTCCAATTTCAAATTTTTTTTTTACCTCCTCTGTTAAGCAACCCATATTTCTTATCACTGCCAAAGCCACAGTCTATGCAACCATGTATTAGTCAAAATATTCCCTCTCAATCTAATGCAACATGTGGTGGGATTGATGAACTCATCAGTGGGAGTACTACTATCAGCAAACGTAAAATTAATGACAATTGATGATGAATAAGAATTAAGTTTTGTTTCTAATTTAAGGTCGTGGGAACTACTTGTAATCAATCCTGTTGTGATATCCACGCATAAGGCAAAAAGAATAGTCTCACATCGGATATGAAAGGGGATGTGGGTGGGTTAATAGGTACTCGGGCACCCTCTCTTTAACGGATAGCTTTTGAGGATGAGACCCAAGTTCCTAACTAGTGGTATCAGAATCGGGGTGTGGAGATTCCCATTTGGCCGAGGGTTCTTGGGATTTGATCTCAGGCTCCACGTCAGGTCCCACGTGGAAGGGGAGATCGGGATCTCAGGCTCCATGTGTTTGCCATCCGCGTGGAGGGGGAGATTGTTGGGTATCCACACATAAGGCAAAAAGAATAGTCCCACATCGGATATGAAAGGGGATTTGGTGGGTTAATAGGTACTTGGGCACCCTCTCCTTAACGGCTAGCTTTTGATGATAAGACCCAAGTTCCTAACAAATCCCACCACCCGTTTATCTGTAATTCAATTTTTTTGGGTAAGGATCCTCTACTGCCGAGCTGCCCGACAGGACCCTACTGCCAAGACACAACAAGGCGGTAAATTACCGCCTTATCCGGGCCTGAGTGGGGGTAAGGCGATAATTTACAGCCTTGCTGTGTCTTGGGAGTAGGGTCTTGCCGGGCAGCTCGACAGTAGAGGATCCACACTCCATAAATTGATAGGCTTTCAGACAAACGGATCGCGTTGGTTTGTCTCTGGTAATTATCATATACTCAAAACACCAATATTGTCAAACTAAATAGGTATGACCATACTCTCCATAATATGACCAAAAAATAAGATGATACAACAAGCCACTGTTCGTTTTATTACAGTCCCATTGTTAAGTTTTGTCTAAACCTGACAATGTATGCATATTAGTCTATCCTAAGCTTGCTATGCTGCTTCGCTACTCCTTTATGACTTCTACATCAGGAGCTTCATCCATTTACCAACTCTCCTTGGCCTCACCAAGTCCAAGTTTATTTTGCTTTCCAAAATAGTGGACCCTAGGGGAACCATATTAAACCCCTTCTGGGTCTTCTCCTTGCCTCATTGTGGGGCCCTGATGTATTGTAGGCCGGTCGGGCCTGTTACACCCGTGACCCAACTCGTACTAATAATACTTGTGTATGTGTTGTTGTGTAGCTTATACAGCCCTTCGAAGTCTCGAAGGAAGACCTTGACTAGGCAAGCTTTAGACTTAGACCTTGTACCTTATTGTTTGCTCATTTTACATGATTTGGTTCTTGATCATTTCCTTGGCTTTTATGTGTATTATTGATACTCTTTTATGTCCTCCCTGCATGTATAACAACCCCAATTAGAACCCCTTTTAAACCGTTACCTTAACATCCTCGAAGTAGACAAGATCGTCGGAGTCGATTCAAATTCTGTTCTGCTGTCAACGCACTACAACCATCTTTGAACCCAATTTCGAGGTCCTTCCCTTCTGATTTGATCAATGATTTCTTCATAAAAAATGTATCCCTTTAAGTCTAGTTTACAACGCATTTTGAATTGCATCATTTTGTTATGTATCGATCAAGTTATGTCTAAAAGAGTGGGCAGAAGTCTGCTGTATTTTGACCCGATGGCTCATGCTTGGGAAAACGACGGACGATGCACACAGTCCGCCACTGCATCATCCGCCGAGTACGAAAATGATGTTATTTTGGTCTAGTTTCATCTTGTCTCAACCCAAGGCTTAACGCCTGGTTATTTTAGACTATTTGTGGTCCATATGACCTAACTAAACCCTAAGACCATAGACCTAAGACCTATTTGGATTCTATCATGTTTTAAAACCTATTTCAAGTCCCAAATCAATCCCAACCAAACATACCTTTGAATCCTTATCAAAATAGGTGGAAACCACAGCCCCCTCTCATTTCTCCCATCTCCAACACCTAAGAGAAGAGAGAGAACGTGGGAAGCAAGAAGGAAAGAGAGAAGGAGGAAGAAGAAGGAGAAAGAAGAAAGAAGGAAGAAGATCACTCCCTTGCTATCCCAAATCCACCTTTGCACCATGTGTGAGCTCTACCTTCTTTCCAGCACCATTGGAACCCGTTCCAACCTTGGAGCTCATGGAGGAGAAGAAGATTGAGCCACTCCAAGCTCAAGAACACCTCCCCTCTACTGTTCCATTGATTCCTCATTGTAAGCAACCCTTTCCCTCTCTATTCCTATTGCTTTCTCTTAGGTTTAGATGAGTTAATGATCAATATTAGTTCAGATCATGGGGCTTCTTGCTCTAAATACTTTATCCCTTCTATTTGATGTTAAAGACATCAACTATTGACCTAGAATCACCCATCCTCAGCCCCATGGCTTAATTGCCATGAAACCCTCTTGAAGAACCTCCAATTTGAGGATTCTTGATGTTGGAGTCCATCCAATCTCCTACCAAACCATAGGGCTTCTATTTCTAATTAGTGTATTCACCTAATTGGATGCCTAGAGCACCATTTGGAACCCTTGAACACCCCATTCCCTTGCCTTTGGCTGAGATGCCATGAAACCCCCTTCTATAGACCTTCATTTTGAGGTTTTGAGCACTGACCACACAATCCATGCCTTGGGGCCTAATTAGGAACCAATGTACATGTTCAATGGCTCATTTGGAAGCCTAATACATTAACCCATAGGTCCCAACCAATCCCATGACCATTAACCAGGGTTTGGAATAAATCCAAGCCATTTCCTACACTTTCGAGCTCTGGCACAGCCCGTCAGTTTTATTTAAAGGCTACACTGCCTGCACAGTCCGCCAGGTGCATGATCTGCCTAGGCCAAATTGGTACTGAATTGGAGCTTTTGACTCTGGACCGTGGACCCTGACACTCTCTCACCTACTGTATACTTGTATGATGATATTCTAGGCTGGCGTACGCGTATGGGAGGACTATACACTACACGGAAGATAAGATTACCTATGCTTCAACGAAGTGAGTGTATTGAACACTTGAACTATTTTATTGGAGTGTTTCTCATTAGGCATCCGGTTAGTTATGCATGTTGAATTAATTAGGTATCATGAGCATGACTATCTCTCCTGTGTTATGTGTAATGAATGGGGGCGGGTTTATTCATGTATGAATAGTAATGGACTTTACATATGGATCATGCTATTATGGGGGGGGTGTAGAATATAAGATTATTCATAATTCTTTATTATAATGGATTGTGGAATTGATTCGGGTGTGACCGGCCGACTGTTATCTCGGTAACACACCCGCCGTATTGTTACTTTGGTGTGAGTGTAAGTCAGAAAATGAAAAGGTAGTGTGACCTCCGAATTAGGCACTACGGATTCAACCTCCAGATTACACTCGCAATGTGTAGAATTGTAATCATTATCATTGCATTTTATGGTTGTCAGTTGGCTAGGAGGGGATGAACCCAGTACTATGACCCTTCCGATAGGGGTGTAGGTGTCGGGCAAACCCATGGGTCCCGATTGTATTTCGAGGTAGCGCACCATGAAGTCATCACCGTACTTTGGTGACGCCAGGACAGGGTTTGTATTGGGGGCTCGCAGATAATCTCGGTGAGTGAGTCCGGTCTCGCGGGTTTCCTAGGTAACGTGGGGTTGAGATGGTTAAAATACCATCCGTTATGACACCGTTATTTATCATCCGTTTATGACACCGTTATTGTCATCCATTTATGGCATCGTTATTTGCCATCCGTTTATGGTACCGTTGGCCGATGATGCTCCCTGTGTTACTATAGTACTTGACCTGACTTAGAGTCTCATTGTTAGGGGGAAAAGGTATCGAATAAGAACATTCATGCATCATATGTGATGAGCATACTTTAGCATGCATTGATGATGTATCTATTTAATGTATTACGTTTGGTTTGATCGTTCGCTGGGCTTTGTAAGCTCATCTCTCAGGAACCTTGTTTTTAGATGTGGGCACAGGGGCTACAAACACTATTGGAGGAGACTCGACGTTACCCTTGGGAGAGGACTTTGAGGCTTGGGGCGTTCAGCCAGAGTTGGAGCTGACAACGGATTATCTTTACAACAAGTGCACCCATGAGTGTTATTAGTTTGAGCCTGGGATTCGAACTTGATTTGGATACCTCGTACTTGTGGATTCGAGGATGAATGTAATAATGGCATTGGTACTTGACTTTTCTTCTCTTACTATTATATGATTTTAGTACTGGTGTTATAACTGTGACTTGAGATATTTGAGTTAAACTGTTTAATTTACTTATAAGATATCACATAGAACTCCTAATTAATTGTGATCATTATGTATATATTCTTCTGCCATAACTCTGATTTCTTTTTATTCATTGAATAAGAAGCTGGGTAGTGTACATGACACAGCAAAGAATGTCGATCCTGTTGAATGATTTGGGATACGGGGGTATTTTTGTCTTTTTTTCCCATGGT
The DNA here is from genome assembly GCF_018873765.1 of Telopea speciosissima. Taxonomy (NCBI): domain Eukaryota; kingdom Viridiplantae; phylum Streptophyta; class Magnoliopsida; order Proteales; family Proteaceae; genus Telopea; species Telopea speciosissima. The sequence goes on along the minus strand of NC_057926.1, from coordinate 33,861,438 downwards.
CAAGAAATTGGGGTGTGGCAACGCCTGGTTGGTTATACCCAGAAACAAAAAATTATTTTTTAATAAAACGAGTATGCATATTCTGAATTACCATTATGACTTATGAGTTATGAGTTATGACACATTGACAATGTCCCTATTTATAGAAATTAAATATAATCCACCCACCATTGGGCAATGGCAATGACTACTAAAGCGTTGTACAGGAGTATGACTACCACCCATTGTAGCAACACCAGACCAGGCGAGTCGGGCTTTTTTAGACCAGTGTTGGATACCAAGTAATGTACTACAAAAGCAGAAATTAGTGAAGAAGTTAGGGTTTTTCAACGCTGTAAACTGAAAAAGGGGTGTGGTGAACAAAATCCTTTGTCAAAGGGTTTGTTCCAAAAACTAAGCAGAGGAAACATTGAGCATCATGGGCATAAACAACTAGTGGGTGGTTCCTCCTTCTTTACCAACGTTCATCAAATTCATACTTGACCCTTCTGCTGAAAAACTTGTAAGTGCAGAAATGTTGTATCCTGCTCTTTAAATGCTTTAACGAAGTCCACATACAACCCTTCACTTTTGCGTCTTTTGCGCACATCTAACTCAATCAATTACATTTTTTCTAATAACTACAGAATCAAGTATGACATTTGTAATTTTCTTTCAACTATTTTAGGGATTATTAATTATTTGTGTTCTTTAAGCATATATGTTGTCAGACTTGAAATATTCTTCATTTGTAACAATACATTAAGTTACAATATTTCGATTCCTTAACATCATAATCTGTTACACATAGTTGCAATTTATAACTATAAACACAGGAAGAAAACCCTAATACAAGAACAAAGAATGCCATGTCTATGTGCAATAACACCCTTTGTTTCATACCAGGATATCTCCAATGAGTTTGCACGAAGATATGGAGATCAAGTTCCAAATGAGGTCATTCTAAAGATTCATACCGGTTACATGTGGAAAGTAAACATAAAGAAAAGAGATGGTCAAATTTCATTTACAAATGGCTGGAAGTTATTCTCCAAGCATTTGAAACTCGACTGTGGTTGTTTATTACTCTTCGAATACGATGTGCGTTCGACTTTCAAAGTAATTGTGTTTGAGCCTAGTGGTTGTGAATCACAATATTGCATGTTAGAGTCTAATGTCACAAAACCAGAAGAAGGTCAAAGAGGGAACTTACAAAATATGATGTCAGGTTCAATACGAACATCAACCCATCTCGTATCTGCTGCTTCGAGTTCCAGTCAATCTGTTAGAGGCAATTTTGATTTGGACTTACTGAGAAAGAAAATGCGTGTTAATCAGCTAGCTCATAACATAGTAGTATCTGCAACACGTTACATTAAATCGAATGCTCATTCTTTCCATGTCGTCATGAAATCTTTGTATCTACACAAGGGCTTGGTAACATATATTATATTACTTTATCATTATGACTTTCTGAAATGCCTTCAAATTCTTATTTCCATTTAAATCGGGATTCATGTTTTACATTCCTTGTGCAGAATGTTCATCTTTCATTTGCCCACAAACATTTCTAGAAGGGATGTCATCTGATTAACCTTCATTTTAATGGTAAATGTTGGTCTGTCCATTTATATAACTATGACACCAAAGCTGCGTTTAGTGGTAGTTGGAAAAAATTTGTTACTGATAATGGTATTTCAGTGGGAGACTGTTGTATCTTCAACGTTACTAACAAGAATAGCCCAATTCATATCACAGTGGACATTTTACATGCCACACTCAACCATGCCTTGCCTCTTCGAAATGGTAATTCTACATTCATGAATAACTCTCAAATTCACTTCAATTGTTCTCACTTCCTTTTAATTGTGTTTGCTTAAATGATTTCTGCTTTACAGTAAAAGGACGGAAGCAGAGGACACATGAAATAGAAGACAGTATAACATCTCAAGCTGCAAGTAATTTCAAGTCTAACTACCCATTCTACTCTGTGTATATGCATAAAAGCTATGCACATAGAGAAAGCATGGTCAGGATCCAACCAATAATTGTATATGCACATATATTTTCCCAAATCAATTATGTTGTTGTTAACCATTATTGTATTCAATGGGTGTATTGCAGACTGTCAAAGCAGCTTTCGTCCGTAAGCACCTGACGGATGCAGGTGATACAGTCACACTCCTGGATTCACATGGTAGAAGATTTGCGGTCGGGTTCGCCCAATGTAAAGGTCAGGGTAGATTGGGTGCTAGTTGGGTTGAATTTGCAAAGATAAAGAATATACGTTTGGGGGATGTTTGTGTATTTGAATTAATTGACAAATTAAAATAGATACTAAAACTGTATTCAGGATAACTATTATCAGATGAGTTTGATCATGAAAGGTTTGTTAAAGGTGTACTTGTTAGTGATGTTGAACAATGATTATAGTATTGGGGGGGGACAATAATTCCAATGGGATATGTCCTGGATTATGATAATTTATATGTGGTGTGTTCTATAATTTTAAGTAAGGGTTACTTTAAGTTTATCAGTTAATATCTGTGACAAAGATATGGGTGTTGTTCTGTTAGACTTTGATTAGCCGAATACATTTAAATGTAACATGAGTACATCGCAATTTGACTTCCTCTCCGCCTTTACAACAGTATTCTGCTCACTGTTTTATAGTATATTCACTTCATATTTGCTGTGACCTCATTTACATGTACTTAGATTTCATAAACTATTGATGAACTGATGACATTTTGATATGTTTATTCGTGAATTTTAAACCACACATGATTATACCTAATCTCAACACATCAATTGTTCGGACTGATATTTGGGTTCTTCTAAGGGTAAATAGGTATTGGACTCAAGATTCGAGTATAATCAAAGAACTGGGTTGACATTATCCTTGCTTGAAATTTCTTTTGAGAATTTAAACTTGTAAAACTTAAGGGCTTACAAGTCCAATCCTTTTTGTTATTCCATTTGTTTTTTAATGGTTATTTGTATTGTACTACAATTCTAAAAAAATCAAGAAAGAGGGCTTCTCTACAAATTCATAACTTACCTGCACCTGATGAAGTGAGGGACTCAGTTTATACTCTTACAAACTTTCTCCCAAGTGGGAAGAGAGCAGTTGTGGGCCTTTCACTGGGATTCGGATCTTCCATCTACCCGATCCATGATCACACAACAGTCATCAATGTACAACTGTACACATAGTGGCAATCCAAACCCTTCTTTCTTGAGCCAACTCCATAATCACACAAATCAATACCTACTTCACCTTGTCTATTTATCTGCTCCATTTACCTCGTCGCTCCATTTCCCCATGTTTGGACACCACCTAGTCAGTGTGTTTAGGAAGGGGTAGGGTCTCCATTTATGCTCCCCCTCTATTACAGGTGCTTGGGGGAAATGACAATGGACTCCAACGTATTGAATGCTAGTTTTTTTATAGACTTCAACATTCCCACCAAATATATATTCGCAATCTGCTCGTCAAGTTCTGTGCACAGTGAAATATGGCATGTGTTGTAAGTGCCTTGACCGTGTAGATTTGGTTTCTTTACTTTCATGTTCCTTGTACACTTTCATATATGGGGTTTATGAGCTGGGGTATTGATTCAAGTCATGTGGGGGCTTCTCTAACATCCTAATTTTTATACATTCATACTAGGGTTTCCAAACCTCCAAGAAAACCTTGACACACATAATATTTTGAACACCAGGATAGCAACTAATCCGCGAACGACTATAATTAATATATCATATCTGATAACTATGAATGAATATCCTCCATTCTTTTTACCAATGTCATCATCTAATAACTAATTTAATGCCACAATTGTTGACTACTTAACACAACATCTTCGAAAATGCTCTATTCACGAATCCATGATCAGAATTATCTACCCATTGCAAAATGTAATTGCTCTCATATATGTACCCTATGAATCGTTATGCAGATTTCGTTGATTGTGAGGTTGACTGTTCGCATCACCTGCATATCCATTAACCTACATAAAAGTAACCAATTAGTTTATTAAAAATGAATACTATGACGGCATCACAATCTTTTAAGGGTATAAAACACTTACGAGATAAATGACATTTCACCATGTTATGTCCTGTACTTCCACAACGCGAGCAATGGTAAGGATGTCTATTCCTCAATTTTTTCAGGGCCGACATCAACCGACTACTATTAGGTCTCCCTTTATTTAAAGAGGACTCCCTTGGACAATAGACGGGGGTGGTGTTCAGATCTGATGGAAGTACAGTGGAACGTTGTGATCCCAAATTGGTAGTGGGAACCCCACTGGTTGATTGCAAATTCAACAACTCATTAAGACATTGGCTTATACGCTGATGCGCCAAACCATACCTCTCTGTGGAAAGGGATCCTTCACTAGATATCCGGTTAGCAATGTCTTGAAGTAATCACATAGGCTGCAGGGTCTGCTGCCGAGATGAGCCCCCACCATGTTCTCCAACACTAGTATTAGCACCTTTGGTCTACGCAAAACGTAGGTTTGGGGAATCTCGGATCTGTCCGTTATTACATACTCCTTCAGTATGTGCCTGCACAGTAAGCCTAACTACTCGAAGTTCTTACAACTACAACTGCTCATTTCACCATCTTCATTGTCAACCACATAGTTCAAGTTAATTTCTCGACTGCCATCCACTGAAAATACCCTATACCTTCTCTCGTGGGTATCAAATTCTATAACCTTAGCCACAAGTCCAAAGCATGCACACCATTCTTTTAAGAAAACCCCAAACACCTTCGCTATATAAACAAGCCTGGCTTGCTTCTCAATTTTATGCTTTGTATGCAAACATGGTAAGGAGGTCATGCATTTGATATCTGCGTTCGCTTCCTTTTCTCTTCTTTTCTTAACAGCCTCATCATATTATGTAATAAATTCACAAATTGGAGTAGATGGACTGAAGAAGCCTTTGAAGTACTTGTTCATTGACTCACCTCTCTGGGTTGTGCTCATACAAGCAAAAAATATGTCAAGAAAGTAACATGGAACCCAATGCTTCCTTCGTTTGAACTGTCTCCTCAACCATTTATGGTCTTGCAAATTGAATCTCTCAATCATTCCGTCCCATTTTTGCTCAAACTCTGTAATTGTTTTCGAATCATGTATGCAACTATAATATGTGTTCTTCAGTTCGGGGTATTTCTTGTATAAGGGCCCCATATGACTAGTCCTATGCTTCTCCAAATGCCAACCACAGAGACGATGTACAGAATATGGGAAAACATGTCTAATTGCTCTCATTATAGCCGGGTCCTCGTCTGTCAATATAGACTTTGGTTGGACATTGTCCATTGCTTTAAGCCACGACTGAAACAGCCATATGAATGATTCCTTGGTTTCATTGACTAATAACCCACAACCGAAGAGTGTGCATTGCATGTGATGATTAACACCCGTAAATGGAGCGAATGGAAACTTGTATTTATTTTTCTTGTAGGTTGTGTCAAACACAATCACATCTCCAAAATTTTTATACTGTTCCCTTGAATGACCATCCACCCAAAAGAGCCCTGTCAGTCGCTGTTCCGCGTCCATACTGATTGCATAAAAAAACTGTGCATTCGAAATTCCTTTGCTCTTTAAATAGTTTACCGCTAACTGACAATCTACACCTAAGGTTTTCCTACGCTTTGGTTTGAAAATATTTCGGCAATGCTCCTCGCTGACACTACCATTCTCCTCGCCACCGACAAACTCTGATACGATTGAAATGATGTCGCTCTGTTTAATCCCACATTTATGCAGTTTGCTAATTAGTTGCATTGTAGCATCTATCATTTTCTGGTGTGACCGAAGTCTAACAGATTGGCTAGGATCCACCAGTGGGTGGTTGTGTTCTTTTTCCAAAATATCAACCACCCACTTCCCATTCCTGGACTTGATCCTCATTACTGCACCACAATTGCATTTTTTTGTTGCACGAGGTTTGTAATCCATTCCCTTTCTCCTCTTATCATTACACCATTTCTCACCTTGTTGTGAACACACATATGATCTAGCAAGTACATGATTACCCACTCTTGAGCGCTCCACCCTGAATTTCCGAACTGAAAATCCCATCTCTTTTCCATAACCATTATAAAAGTTATATGCATCATCCTCGGATTCAAATTCCATGCCAAGACATGGTTCCAATACTGGGATTGAACTTGTAACATTGCTATTGTCATCTTCATTCAACTTTGTTTCTTGGGGATCCCTACTTCTCAATACCTCAACACCACCAACATCAACATTACACCCAGAAGATGCATTGCTATCATCGCTCCCATCACTATCCATAAAATCAGACCCTTGCTCTCCAGAACTGATAGACCAATCATCCATATCCTTTTCATCTTCTTCGGATGAACTATCAATCCCCATCCTTTTCTTGCCGCGTACAACTGTCTCTCTAGTTGCATTTTGATCTCTTGAATTGTTTCCCCTTTCCATTATTGCCTCATGAGGGTCCGAAACATTATGTTCTGAGACCGGAAGCACTATGGATAATTCGACTTCAGATAAACCATTGCCTTCCATTTCAAACCCCCTGCAAACAATGATTACTATGCGCTTCTATGTATCAGTATTTTGACCTTTAATCAACTCAAATGAATTAGTACAGTATATAGAACAGATTGAAGCTGTAACTTATATAAGCTAAATTGAGTTTTAAGCTGTAACTTATATAAGCTAAATTGAGTTTTAAGCCATTTCAACAACTTTGTTGAACAAAAAAAAAGGATGAGTTCTGCTATAAACGTCTAAAATTGGGAAGAAGAAAATCAACTATCGGAATAAAGCTCAAAATGAACTGAGTTTTAAGCCATTTCAACGATGAGGTCTGGTGAGTCATGTACACACCTCTTCATTGAATAATTGAACGAGGCAGGTCTGGACTGAACTGCTATCATACTTCAATGAAATTTGCCTCGCCTTTCCATCCATGGAGCTGCTCTTCTCTTGGTGGAGGAGGAAAAGCAAGTCGGTACGCTTAACAACTATATGGGGGGTGCTTCTAATTGTGGTTTGTCAGTAGCTTTGGTATGAACGCAATAGAAGAAGGTACGACAATCTCAGAGGCACGCCGATGCAATATGGTGAAGCACTGTCTAAGAGAGATTTTGGATTGCTCTCGCATCAAAGGGGTACAAGTCAAATCAGTACAAGACCTGGTATTGGCAAGAAGATTCCATGTTGTGATCTCTAGACCACAAGCAAATTCAATCATGGAGGTATGGGGGTGGCATCCTCCACCGGGTTGGATCAAACTAAATATAGATGGATCATCCCTACGAAATCTAGGGTCTTCAGGAGCAGGGGGAACCTTTCAGGATCATCTCGGCACTGTAATCAGAAGTTTTGCGACCTACCAAGGAGTGGGGACAAACTTTAATGCGGAATTAGCAGCATTCTTTGAGGGGATTAAGGTAGCGAAGGATCTTCAGATTGGCTATCTATGAGTGGAATGTGATTCGACATCAGTGGTCTCGTCTATTCTTTTAGCCAAGTTGCCTTGGAACTATATGCAACAGTGGTGGGCAATTGCAGCTTATCTTCATTCCATTCAATGGCATATAACACATTGCTACCGAGAAATCAATACAATAGCTGAAGCACTAGCCAAGAAGGCAGCAATCCGTAAAGAGTCACGAATTTGGGTCTCGGTCCCAAATTTTATAGCCCATTCGATTGTATGGGAAGCTCTGAAACGCCCATATTACAGATTCTAACCAATGTTGAGGTGTGGCCCTCAATCTCAATACAGGGTGTTCTTAATTTGTGGGTGTTCTTATTTTGTGATTTGGATAACTTTATTTTATCATTAATATACATTGCTGATCTTTAGCAAAAAAAACGATGAGTTCTGGTATGAACGTCTAAAAATGGGAAGAAGAAAATCAACTGCAAGAATAAAGCTCAAAATGAACTGACGGAATGAAGTTCATTAATATGCCAAACTAGCAAGGAGCAAGGGTACAACATACTAACCTTGGAAATGTGTTGATTGAGAACCTTGTTGGTGGTGAAGAATGTCAAAATGGATGGCAAAGGAAATGCCAATGCTCAAGAATCTAAGATGCAGGGGTATAACGACGAAAATATGGACAGAAAATCAGATGCCCGATGGTCTGCGCCTACAAACAAGAAGGCAAAGTAGAACAATCGGTAAAAATGGAGAAGAAAGGAGATGCCGGGTACATGCGTCAAGGTGAATAATGAAAAAACTAAGGGAAGTGAAGGTGAATAATGAAAAATTAAGGGAAGATGATGTAAAACCCTCTTTTACCCTTTCCCGCCATTACGTTATATGACGTCACTAAACAACTTAAACAGTGTAATTGACCAATTTGACCTCGTATACAAAAAATTGGAACTACAAATCAACTGTCAGGCTGTCAGACTAACACATAAATGCTCAAGGCATAATCGACGGCTCAAAAGTAACCGTTTTAAATGGAAGGTCAGATTTCAACAACGCCTTTCCAGCTTATTTCCACGCACGTCCCGCTACCGGTCACCCTAATAATAATAATAATAATAATAAATTAGCTTCAATATGGTCTACTCTTACATGATTACCGAAGATCAACAATATCACACTTAAATGTGGTATTCATAATAATATGGGAACAATGCTCATAGATTGGGTTTCCATCTGCAGGTTCTTCATGAGGATGAAACCCGCACTCTTGACAGTTACAAATCACAGATATACCTCCTGGATCCAAAAGATCAAAGATGTCATGTTGCCTGTAGTAGTATAGGAAACATGGCAATACATTAATATTCATAATAAGAATATGATGATAAGTAATTCAGCAGTACCCTGCAATGGCAGATGTACTGATTCAGTAAAGGAAATCAATAGATAACAAATTCTTGGAAGATAGATAAGTCTATAAAGGGAGGCAAACACTAACTTACCAAACAAAAAACGAGAACACTTGTGTAAAACCTACACACCTATTCGCCTTGGTTTGCTGTAGGTCAAATGAATTTGTCAATCAAAATTAGTTGCCAAAAAAATTGTAATGTATCCAAGCATAGAAATAGAGAAAACAACATGGTTCGTCATTACCTAAATTAGTTGAACATACCAGCTGGTTTATATTTAACAACAATTTTGTTACTTCGTTCAGTTGTTTCTGTAGTGTATCAAACCTTTGAGCATCCAATTTTTTTTCTTCTTCTCTTAGTCTTCTTTCTTCTTCTCTTTCTGCTTCAAATTGTTGCATTTTGTGAGTCAGTTCTGCAACTTGACTATCCAACTCCTCACTTTGCTGTGTTTTCGTTAGTCCATAATCCTTTGGACTTACTCCCACTTCTCGTAGGTGAACCGGACCATGGGTATCTTTGCCCAAATTCTTGATGATGATAGTTTCATGGAGTGAAAGGTTATGTTGATTTTCTTCAGACACCTTATTCAAGTCCTCATTCAGATCTCTCTGCTCAATTTTCCCAACCAAGTCAGCAAAGAGATACTTGAGAACACATCAACACATATATATGTACAATAAATAAATACACACAATTTTTTGGGCTGAAACAGGATCAACAGGAGTATCGTCCTTCCTCATATGTGTTTCAATAAACATTTATAGCCTTGAAGGCTCTACACCTTCAGGTAAAAACGCTGGGCATAACTTCTTTGTCCACAAGTATGAGTCAATTCTTAAAGTTCTCTATTTTTTTTTTATTGTCACTACGAAGTTTCTAAATATTGCTAAAAAAAAAAATTAACAATTAGTCAGCCACTAAATGACAATTAAAATTGCTTCAATAGCAAATAAATGACAAAATGACATCTTACCTTGTTCTTTGCACTCATCTACCATTGTAGTCCCATCTTTGCAAAGACCCATTTCCTTCCTAGAACAAGCACTTCATATATCCCCTACAATAAAAAATATATATTATAATAAAAGTAGAAATAAGTATCCTAGAGTTGAATTGCCAAATGGATCGTCACTTTACCTGCATTTTATTCCATAATAAACGAACATTATTTCCTTTGGTAAATCGTTGATCCAATTTGTGCACACATCCTCTGTATTGTTGATTAGCTGAGATAGAAAGATAATAATCACTTCCATGCATGACACCATTTTACAACTAGATTGAGAAAGGATTTAAGATGGGTTAAATTAGAGAAGCCAATACCTTGTAATTATAAAGCAAGAGATGCGATCCTTCTATGGGAAACTCTACATCAACGAGAACTCCAATGCGTCAATTAATAGAATGGTTTTCCCCCATAGCTATTTGGTTTTAAATTATCTACAAGAAAACAATTATAAGGTAACTCGTTCTAGAAAATAAGATCTGAATCTTCCACCAACATTGTTTTCTACAATTCCCATTCTTCCAAAGAGGATACCAACACACAATTGTTGTTTTTGATTCAGTGGGCACTCTAATTTGCCTTTAATTAAAATGGACAAGATGGTTTCCTCTGCAGCCTCAATTATAGGATAAAGGTAAAAAAAGATGCAAATATTTGAAACTCAAACCAGTTTCTCAGGATGAACTGTTGAGCTTAAACGTGCATTTCACCTTAAGGTAGATTCTGCCCCCTTTAATGGACTTCTTCCTCCATGGACTGACAGAAGCAACAACCCTTTTTTGGTACAGGGAGTAGTTTATATTGGGCAATGGAATAGTTTAGGACCAATCCCACCTCGTAATCTCCATGGTAAAAATAGAAATATGGGAAAACAGAACGCAGAAAGGAAAAATAAATACCCAAAGTGATTCATACCTTGATGTTTTAAAATCTTGATGATGAAGAAAGACTGAAGAAGAAAAACAAGACTAAAACCCCCAAAAGAATGGAGGATTCGCAAGAGGGCTTCCTCCAGATAAAGTAAGGACGGTAGGGGCCGTCATAGCAGATGTAGATTGGAGCCCTCCCTCACCCCCAAAACTACCTTATATAGGCTAGGGTAGACGGAGCTGACCTCAAAACATGGGAAAATTACTTGATTAGACACTATTAATTTTGTATTTACAAAGCTAGCCAATTAAGCTGCATTTACGTTAATGAAATTGCACAAAACTTGTTTATACAAAGCTAGCAAGTATAGTGGTTGCCATATATCAGCCGAGTATCTTCTTGCGTGTGCTGGCCTTGACGGGCATATCACATTCTTCACATGTGATATGGCTGGTCTCACTCAATTCTCTTTTTCAATTATTGTTTCTCAATCATCTCTTTCCATTATTGTTTCAATCAATTTTGGTCTTCTTTCCATGTATAAAGATTTAGTCAATCACTCAACCAGATTAGTCACCTTTCCTTGTATAAAAATTGGGTTTCCATTCTCTAGGATCTCAATCCCACTCCATATATTGTAATCATTTGAAATGAATATCATTGAATCATAATTTTTAGTCTTAACATGTTGTCAAGAGCCACCAGGCTAACATCCCTCTTCGAAGTTTTTTTTTTCCTAAATGGCCGATCCCTCTTTGGCTGACTCCTTGGCCGATGCTTCCCTCCTCTCTCAACCGGCTATCTCTACCATGCTTGTGTTAACTTGGACTCAACCTATGCTCTCCATATAGAAAGCTCATTGTATTTATAGAGAATAATGCGGATTACAAGAGATCTCTCTGGTTTAGGAAACACCAGAGTCATAATGGAAATACAATAAACACAATATAGAATAGGAAATACTATATTGTCAACATTGGTAACTCCAAGATAGAAAGGTGCACACTATAAATGGTGTTGAGAAAGGAAACTGTGATTGTTGAGATTGCACGAGATTGCGCACTAGTGACCTTGCCGATATTTTCTGCTGATACATCCCCTCAAGTGGAAGATTTCAAACTCCAAATCTTCAAATTGTCCCTAAAAAGCCGAACCTAATAGAGGAGAGGCCCTTCATAAAAATGTCAACAAGATGGTCCTTTTTAGAAATAAACTACGATTTCCTTCTTAGAAACCTTATCATGAACAAAGTGGAAATCGATTTCCATGGGGTCCTTGCATGAAAGACTAGGTTAGTTGACAAGCATTTTGCACGGATGTTGGCACACCCTAGGATGGGCACCTTAAGAATACCAATACTGAGTTCATTGAGTAAGGAATGTAGCCATGTGAGCTCAGATCACACATCGGCAAGGGCCTTGTACTCAACCGTAGTGGAAGAACGGGAAATGGTGTCTTGTTTCTTAGATTTCCAAGGTATGACATTTGTAACGTCCCACCCTCCAATAAGGGAATTAAGGCCGTTAATCGGTTCAAGAATCGATTGTACTTAGTTGGTGAATCGTCAAAGGTAGCGATTTCAAATTTAAGACACATCCATATTATCTAGAGTAAAATTCAGCGGAAGTAAAAAAAAATTAAATAAAACAAAAAGAAAGCTTAAACAAATCTATCATCCAAACTGCAAAATAACTAAAGAAACTATTACATGTCTTTAACCAAAATACTCAAATAACCATTACATGTTACTCAAAACAAAAGAAACCATAAATGAGGAAAAGAACATTAAAACTCCTAACATACTATAAAATGGTGAGATTCATCATCAGTATGGGATTCTTCCACTTCACGATCCGTTTCCACAATGTCATGCCCTAAATACTCATCATCTAAGAAAATATTAGGGTAAGTTTCGGAGAAACTTTTTTTTTTTGGATGAATGAAAATAAATTAATGAAGCACAGAGAATCTTCTCTCCCCCTCCCCCCAAATAAGGGGAAAGAACAAGGAAAAATATTAGAAGGAGAAAGCCCCAAAACAAACCAACAGACTAATTAATCTACAGTCCAATCAAGCTGAAGGAAGACCATGCAAGAGGATCAAAGGACAAAACCAGACCTAAACAACCAATCATCTATATACAAAGTTGACCTTCTTCCTATTAGGTTATAGGGAGGAATCGGAGGACTCACCCAACCCCCGGATTGATTCTCTCCATTTCTTTCATAGGACCCTCCATCCATTGGACCCTTGCGAACATGATGAGATCTCCTTAGATCATGATGAATTTCTGTTGAACCATCCAAAGCAAGCTGTTGCTGGCCATCATTCCTCTCCACAACTGAACTGGTGTTAACCCCATGCTCAGGTGGGAGCTCCCGAGCATTCCAAGGATCGGTCAAGGTAGCCATATCTGAATTGACGGAAAGCCCATCATCTCTCACGGCAATACACTGCTCCAGGTCTACATAACCTTCCAAATTTCTGTCCACATGGTGGGAAGAGAGGTCCATGTGAGGCTCATTGGAGTAAGGAGGACTCAACTCAACGGTTGGAGCAGCTTCCTCCTCAAATTGGGGGGCCACGTTAACCAACAACTCAAGAGACGTGGTGGGAGCACCTATAGAAGAATTTGGTGAAGATGGATCCACTTCATCCTCCAGGTGGGCAACAGCCTTGACATTTGTCATCTTAGCATCCAACTCCTCAACCTCCAAAATAATTTCTTCCCCTCCAATATTTTCAGCACGCTTAGTTGTGCGCAACTCTCTTTGCCTCCCTTGATTCCAGGATCTCAAGATTGATTGGTTGCAGTCCTGCAAGAGATGAGGACCAATACCTGGTTGCTTGTAATGTGAATTAGGCTCAACAGACAATGGGTCAGGGTCTCTATCCTCTTTTAGAGTCTCCAAAATAGAATAGCTATTGGAGTCCAAAATTAAGTTACTTGCACGGTCAAACCTATTGCTATGTCTGGAGCTTTCAAACAAGGAAATTTTTGGGAAGACCCCTAACACAATCCGTAGCATGCGGACAAACCAGCTGTGGGATAGTAGCTGTTAGACTTTGGGATATGGTTTCCTTCCCCACCTCTAACCCTGAGGAATTTTGCAAGGAGGAAAATCTAACTTAATACCATACAAGTTTGAAAAAAACAAAGGAACCAATAATGCAAAACCCATAATGATAAATAAAATGTCCCGAGATGATGATACAACAAAGAAAAATACATCCATGTATCAATAAATTTCCATTTTTCCTGGGTACGTTTAAATAAGATGCCCCATGTTGTTGCATGGCCTACGCGAGTTACGTAGCCTTGACATGCATATTGACCCATAATGCCAATTTCTCCTATATCACCATGGTATTTCCAAATGTGAGAGGATGTAAGTTGGCCCACGCCGTTATGTGGCCTGCTCGCATTACATAGCCTTGTCAACCCACCCAAATCAATATTGGACCATGTCAAATAGGGATAACCATATGCTCAAATAATTACATCATAAAGCCAAAATCAGAACTATATTCCATGCCATGTACTAATTTGACTCGCATATTCAAAATCATAAATAAGTATATCTCATATCCAACTCATATCATGTTCATGTTTAAATTCCCAACACACATATGCATAGAGAAATCGAAACCAATTTAAGAATTATATCCATTTATCATACTTGCATACAATCATATGTATATCTCATAAAATCTTACATCTATCAATCATCATGCATCCCATAAAATCATACATCTCATAAAAAGAAGTTATATATATATATATGATCATGTTAAAATGCCTTATCTTACCATAGAATAACCTAGGACCTATGTATCAAACTTATAGATATTAGGAGGGATTTTCACTTATACTTATTGTAGACTAAAAATCAAAGTCTTCTACCCTTGAGGTAAACAGTCTTGAACCCTTCAATACAGGGTCTCCAACAGTCCAAACCAGAACTTGAAGTTTGAGGAGGGAGAGGTAGTCTTCTTCCCTTCTTCCTTTTCTCCTTCCCTTTCTTTCTCTTTTTTTTTCTTCCTTCCTCAAACTCACACCTCTCTTCTCACTCTTCAAAATTCGTGAGGAGCTAGCTTAGGCCCCCACGAATTTGGGTTGCTTGATATAGGAGAGATTCTCCTTCTCTCTATTTCTAAAATCCTTTCTATTAGGTGTTAGAATTTTAGTTTTAATAAAATTCCATATGGACATAATTAAATCCCTAAACCAGGCTAATTAGGGTTTTGGTCTAATAAAGTGGGGTCATTAAGTTATATTAGAAGTCTAATGTGGACTGGCTTAATGTGGGCCAGATAGATTCCTATTGGGACTGTGATGAGTCAGACCCTATAGGGATTACTATATAAGGAGAGCTAGGTCCCCCCTCTACCCATCACAACTAATTATTCTCAATCACTATTGAGGAGTGCATTCTGGAAAGAGAGGGAGATATTCAGTGTTCATCGTCCCTGCGCATACGGTATTCTCATCAGGCCAGTTACTTTGGGAATAGAGGGGAAGCACCTAGATCTTTGTTCTTTATTTTCCGCTGCAATCATCATCACTATGGATGCGAAACAAGGTTGGTGGTTCTATCCCTATTTTCTATTATTTATTTGATTGTGTTCTTGAACGCCCTATGGAGATCCTGGCTTTTGGGATTTTGTCCCTATTCGGATCGCTTTATTTTAACATGTGGTATCAAAGCCTCCATAGATCCGTTCTTGAACCTATATGGATTCAAAATAATAGAACATAATAAGGGAATCGAAAAATTTTTTATTCGAATCAAGGTTTTTAGGGTTTTTTCCAGTTTTCCAAAAACCCGTACGGACACTGGCATTCTGTCGATTTTTTTAGCCGGCGAAAATAGAATCTGATCACATGGGGGCGTAGACCTCAAAAAATCAGAATTTTCGGTGGGTGGATCACCGCTGGCGGCAGCCGCGGGTGACCTTCACTCGCCGGCAGAAGTTAAAAAAAAAGGGATTCTGGGGTTTGCTATTGTGCGCCTGATATTATTTATGGACGATGCTAACGTGCGCCACCCGGGTCGGGTAGACCCATTTTTTCGACCTGGTCAAAATTGGCCCGGGCCCGGTTGGACCATAAATGGCCCGATTTTGATGGACCGGGTTTGGTTCAGAACTAAACCGGTTTGACCCTTTGGACCGGTCAAACCAGTACAGTCAACCATTTTGGGCTGAAAACTTTGACCAGACTTTTCGGGGGCTACGAGACTCCGTTTGGGGTCCCGTTTTTTGCGTTGGCTCTGTTTTTCTGTGCTCTACATAGTGGTGCCCTCTGTTTTGATCAGATATGCATATTTTAAATATTTTTGGTATTCTTTTGATGCATGCCCTATTCTGAAATTTGTCGATTCGTTCCATTGGGAACCGAACTAATTTTCTGACTTACTGGAATACCTACTTTGATGAACAATACTGTTGGCATATTTGTGTTAATTTTGAGACAGTTAAGCCCCTTGTCATAAAGTATAAAATAACACAATTTGTTTAAGGAGGTAAGTAATTTTGGAATATCCCAAGAGAGGGTTCCATGGGTTCGACAGGATGCAGCCGCCAAAGCGACATTCCTTGTTGGATTTGTGAAACACCGGTCTCTTATAGTTGTGGGATATCCTTCAAATCTAATGTGTAGTCATACACCCAAAGGTGGTGGTCATGTATTGGTACTTGAAGGGGTACATATACAGTATGCATATGAAGAGGCTAACCCTAGAATTCTGCACACCCAAAGGTGGTGGATTTTGAAAGTTGAGCTGTATTCCCATGGCCACTGGTATGTAGGGATTTTTACAATTGCATGTTGGGAATTCAGCCCAAAGGTGTTTTCACAACAATGTGTGTAAAATTCTCATTAGCTTATAAGGTTTCAAGCTGTACTTGCATCATGCTGATTATTGTACTGTTCATTGTTTAAATTTTCAGTCACCTTTTCTGTCAATAATAACATGGTCACTATTGAGATTCTTACTGGGTCAAATTTTAAGAAGTGAAAAGAGGACATTATGTTTGCCATGGAGATGGCAAATGTGCATACGTCCCTTGTTATAGATAAACCAATGGACCTAACAGCTGATAGTACTGCGGATGAAAAATTTGTGCATTCTGCATGGGAAAAGAGTAATCGCTTAGCTGTACTATCTATAAAGAGGTCGATACCGGAACACCTTAAGAGTGGTCTACCTAATAAATGTACTGCCTGAGTATTGCTGGATGCAATTTCCAAGAGATACCAAGTTTCATCGAATGCTAAGATTGGGAGACTTCTGTAAGGGCTATTTAATATGGAATATCATGGTTCTGGGGGTGTTAGGGATTATATTGTTTGGATGATTGACTATCAAACCAAAATCAAAGCCTTGAATATTTCTCTTCCTGATGCCTTGATTGTTCATCAAGTTCTTAATACCCTACCTTCTGATTTTGACATCATCAAAACCAACTACCTTTCCCAGGACGGTGTCTGGAGTATCGATGACCTTATTTCTAGGGTTGTATCCGAGGAAGAGAAACTACTTGTTATTTTCAAATCCCATGAGAGTGAAAAGTCTAAAAACTATACTCATAAGTCTGCCAATAAAGAGTGCGATCGGATTAACAATTTGGGACCTAAGAAAGACTCTTTCAAGAAAGAGAGTGATCGCTGCTTCTTTTGCAAGAAGAAGGGTCACATAAAGAAGGACTGCAAAAAATACAAGACTTGGTTATCAAAACCCAGGCCATCAGGTAACGATTATTTGGCTTTTGTTTGTGAGCCCAATCTATCATAAGCCTCATCCAGTACTTGGAGGCTAGACGGCGGGGTAACTAACTAAGTTACTTTTACCATATAGGGATTCATAAACCGGAAGAGGCCAAATCAGGATGAATCAGGACTTGTCATAGGAACGATGGATATGATTGACGTAAAGTTCGTGGGAGATATCATTTTATTACTAGTTTCTAGTTTTAATTTGACTGTAAAGAATACTTTTTATGTACCATCCTTCAGGCGGAATTTAATTTCGATTTCAGTGTTGGACATTAGTAGTTACCATTTTGAAATAAAGAACAGTATGATAAATTTGTTTCAAATAAAGTTGGTTCCTGCATTACGTCCAATGGATTGTACAGACTGTGTTTATCTCCCAATGATATCTACGCCTTCCATAATGTTGAAAACGTTGTTTCCAAAAGACCCTTACCTAAAGAACGGTCTTTCACATTGTGGCATAAGATGTTAGGTCATATTTCTAAGGCAAGAGTGGAAAGACTGATAAAGTCTGACATCCTACCTACTCTCGAAAGTGATCTAGAAACTTATGTAGACTGATGTAAGGGAAAGATGACTAAGATAAAGAAGAAAACTGTAGTCTATAGTTCTGACTTGTTGGACGTCATTCACATTGACATCAGTGGTCCCTATTCAGCCACATTGTGTAGGAATTTTTTATTTCATCACTTTTAACAGACGACTACTCCCGATATGGCTATCTGTTCTTAATTAAAGAAAAGTTTGAATTTCTTGACAAGTTCAAGATTTTTGGGACTGAAGTTGAGAAATAGTTGGGGAAAGTTATTAAAATTGTTAAATCCGATCGTGGGGGTGAGTATTATGGCAGACATGGCGATGCTGGATAGCTTAAGGGCCTGTTTGCCAAATACTAAGAGGACTCTGCAATAGTTGGTCAATTTACTATGCCAAGAAGTCTTGAGAAAAATGGTGTCGCCGAAAGGCATAACCGCACTGGTGAAGAGTATGATTAGTAAGACAAATTTTACCTAAGTTCTTATGGGAGAAGTTTTTGAAAACTACTCCTTGTATCCTTAACCATGTAGTTACTAAACCGAAATCATCTTAGAGTTTGGGGGTGCCTCTGAGTAAAACTATATTATCCGACTTTGAACAAGTTGGATCCCAGGACTACTCATTACTATTTTGTTAGCTACCCAGATCATTCGAAGGGATATAAATTTTATAATCCCTGCGGAGGCACTAGGATTGTGGACTTATAGGCAGTGAAGTTTCTGGAATTTGATATGGCCAAAAGGAATGATTGTTCTCAGACTATTCAAGATAGTGACATGGTTGGTACATCGGTATATGTTCTTCTACCTATTCAGACGGATGTGGGGCATACCACGCCATTAGTTACACCTGCTGGAGTTCAGGAGCCTGATATTGATAACGATCCTTGACATTCATGTAGCACCTGATAAGATTCCTCTCAATCAGGATGCGATTGAGGATCCTATCATTGATGCAGTTCCAGCTGAGATTTCTCAGATTCAGGGTGAGGCAGTGGTAGCACCATCACGGAAATCCATCAAGGGGAGAAATTCAGAAATACCATCTATCTATGAGGTCTATCTGAGAGAACATGACTACGACAATGGTTGGGTGGTTGATCCAGTTACTTATTCAGGCGTTGTTTCTAGTTCTCAGTTAGATTTGTGGTTAGATGTAATGAGAGATGAGGTGGAATCGATGAAACATAATGATGTTTGGGAGCTTGTTGAATTAAACCTGAGGGTCTTGCGGTGGATGGTTCAAACCATCTTGCGTGGACTCAAGAAGTCTATTTACGGTCTCAAACAAGCTTCCAGGCACTGGTATTTGAAGTTTGACAGTGTCGTGACTTCATTCGATTTTGTGGAAAACAAAGCGGATCAGTGTTTATAACCTAAGGTCAGTGGGAGCAAATTCTGCTTTCTCATATTTTATATGGATGACATCCTGCTTACTAGCGGTGACCTAGGGATGTTGGATAAATGAAAGCAACTATTATCTAGGGAATTTGACATGAAGGACCTTGGTGAGGTTTCTTTTGTCCTTGGCCTTGAGATCCATAGGGATCGTTCTCATCGTTTACTAAGTTTTTCTCAGAGGGCTAATGTTGATCGTATTCAGGAGAGGTTCAGTATGCTGGATTGCAAACCTGGGAATGTTCTTGTTCTCAAACTGAGCTCGACACAGTGCCCGAAAAATGAAGTTGAGAAGGATGACATAATGAGGTGCCTTATACTAGCGCACTAGGTAGTATCATGTATGCTCAGGTCTGTACCAGACCGGATATTACTTTTGTGATGGGTTTTCTTGGCAGATATCAGTCAGATCCTGGTCTTAGCCATTGGGTTATTGCCAAGAAAGTATTATGGTACTTGTAGGGGACAAAAGATTATATGTAACATAAAGACACATTCCTGAATTCAAGCTAGTGGGTCATACAGATTTCGACCTTGCTAGATGTGAGAATGATAGGAGATCCACATCTGGTTATGTTTTTCCAATGGCAGAAAGGGTAGTATTATGAAACAGTACAAAACAAACATTGGTAACCACATTGACTATACAGGTAAAGTTTGTAGCATGCCATGGGGTTGCTACTCAGGTTATTTGACTCAGGAATCTCATAAAGTAGTTGACCATTTTAGATTCTGTGGATAGACCCATCCAGACATGTAGTAATAACAGTTTTGCTGTGTTGTTTATAAACAACAATAAAGAACTTAGAGGGTCTAAGGACATGAAGGTCAAGTATTTGACCATAAAGGAGACAGTAAAGAAAGGTGACATTGCAGTGGAGCATATTGGTACAGATGATATGGTTATAGATCCCCTAACCTAAGGTCTTCGCCCTTGTGTTTTGAAAGACATGTCATAAGCATGGGTTGAGAAGCATCATGGGATGTGGTTGGTTAGTGGGAGTTGTTTTGCTCCATTGTAAAATAAAATTTATTTTCGTCTGTAATTTTTACCTTATGGTAAACTTTGATTTATATATATATCAGGTGTCATTGCATACAGTTTCTTTTAAACACATGAGTGTTTTATTTATTGACATGATGTATATATTTCTGTTTTTAAAGTCTTAAGGAATGTGTTAACCTTAAGCAAGGCTGGGGCATTAAGTTGTTAGCCTTAAGGTATGTCTTGTAACACATAAAGTATAACTCGAGTTATTTCTGATGAGACATACAGATTTGTTAGAATCACAAAGTTTATTTCTCTAGTGAGCCTGTGCCACTTAAAGAAGAGAAATTTTGGACTGATAAACGGATAATATATAAGGAATCACTACGTGAGTATTATCTCGTTGCTACACTACCACATTGCAACCATGTTAGTAGAGTTGAGGGCTCTCGTGACCATGGAAGGCTCTGTGTCGCTTGACCATAGATGCAGTTACCGCCATGATTCGGTGTCTAAAACTCTATGGGATAGGATTGACTTTCTAATATGACCTCTAGACCAATTTATTTTAAAAATTGTGAACATAAAGTTTTCTTAAAGAGTTGTTAGCCTGTGATTTGTTTTGGTCAAAACTGTTTTTAAATCCTTTTAAAAATAAGGAATTTAATGTAAGTCCAAGTGGGAGAATGTTAGAATTTTAGTTCTAATAAAATTTCATATGGACATAATTAAATCCCTAAATCAGGCTAATTAGGGTTTTGGTCTAATAAAGTGGGGTCATTAAGTTATATTAGAAGTCTAATGTGGACTGGCTTAGTGTGGGCCAGATAGATTCCTATTGGGACTGTGATGAGTCAGACCCTATAGGGATTACTATATAAGGAGAGCTAGGTCCCCCCTCTACCCATCACAACTAATTATTCTCAATCACTATTGAGGAGTGCATTCTGGAAAAAGAGGGAGATATTCAGTGTTCATCGTCCCTGCGCATACGGTATTCTCATCAGGCTAGTTACTTTGGGAATAGAGGGGAAGCACCTAGATCTTTGTTCTTTATTTTTCGTTGCAATCATCATCACTATGGATGCGAAACAAGGTTGGTGGTTCTATCCCTATTTTCGATTATTTATTTGATTGTGTTCTTGAACGCCCTATGGAGATCCTGGCTTTTGGGATTTTGTCCCTATTCGGATCGCTTTATTTTAACATTAGGTTCCTAAAACTAGGATTTCTTTGATCTTCCCACATCTTCTATCTAAATAAATATTAGCCCTTGGATTAGTATAGAATCCCATGATCACTAGCTAAGATGTGATGTAGACCTTCTAATTATGAGGTAAATTGCTATTCAAGCAATTAATAAGTATCCAATAATAGGTTACCACTTGGCAGGCCTAGAATATTCACTTTCCAAACTCAAGGAGAAGATGGAGGATGGATCCCACAAGATATGGCCCTTTGAATACTCTCTTATGATCTTATCCTTGTTCCAAAATTTAACTCATAGCCAATAATCCTTCAAAATTTCCGTTAATTCTTTCCAATTTGAATTCATAGTCTATTCAACTCAATCTTGACTAAGCACATGATTAAATCTTAGCCCTACACCTCGTCATATCTCAATCTCACAAAAATCAAGTGCTAAAAATCTCCAATAAGCTCCCTCCAAAATAAGTTGCTCTAACCTGGGCCCCACACATGCCTAGATTACAATATTAACCATACATAATTACCTATATTTTAATTTAAGCTCTAAAATTCCCAGTAAGCCCCTACACAAAAATTTGGCCATACAAGCTGGCTAGGTGACACACACAGATACATATATATATATATATATATATATATATATATATACATTCATACATATTTATACTTACATGTATAAATATTAATTTATAAAACCAACAAGTTGTAGCTAAAACAAATTACCCAAATATCCTTGTAAAAAAAATTCTTAGGGATATTACAACATTAGGAGATAAAAATTTCAAATCAAAATTCCACTCCCATAAAAAGTGATAATTATTTTCTTCGGGTCTGTTAGTCAATGATCTTCTTCTTTTTCTTCTCATGATTGCTCTTTTTCTTTTTTTTTCCTTCTACATCTCTCCCACAATACTCTCTCCCCTCTTATAATTCTCTCTCTCTCTCTCTCACTGATAACCAAACCGTGGAGTCTTCTTCACTTCCTTCCCTTTTTCTTCTCCTTTTTTTTCTACTCTTTTTTACTTTTCCACAAGCATTCTTTCTCCCTCTTACACTCTAACCATTTAGTAGTTAGTTACAAAGTGGGGTCCACCAAAGACTAAGAATGTCACACCCCGCCTTGGATTGCCCAGGCATGGTATGAACCGATGCAATCATGCACCCAACCTAGCCAGAAAGCTCAATGCAACACAATTACCAAGCACAACCAAAAAGAGAGATAAAATAGCGGAAGATTATAGTAACTGACTTATATATGAAAGGAGTCCGTTGAGGACCGAGTGGTGAACTTATATACATATGTTCAGTTAAGTAACCCAAGAACACATATCTACAGTTATCTAAAAAGAATATTTACATATAGCAAGGTGTTATACACACCCAAAAAGGGAACTAATAAAAGGAACAGCCTAATCCATCAGCCCCACCTAAGAAAAGGCACACTGGTCACAGATGCAAGACCCATTGTGTTCCTCGGGCTCTTGCTCTATGAAGTCCTCATCGCCGCCAGCATCGTTGCAGTCAAACACTGGTAACTAGTCATCTGCACAATCACTTAAAAGAGATTTTCCACGAGAGTGAGCTCCACTGAGCCCAATGAGAGGGAAACACAGAACATATAAATGATGCATGCAACATATTCTATTAAATATAAATATCAATCACTTGATGCATGTATGTTTCCATTTTATTAATCCACCTAACAAGCAGACTAAGTCATTGCTTTGAACTACAACGTTGACTCGGAGAGTGCTTTGGGTCACTTCTTCATCATCGCCGTCGCACTCCCTCAACCAAGACCACAAGGAGCCCACCTCCACGCTTGGTACCCAGTACCAAACCCGCACCCCCCTGAGTTTAGGTTAGTTGTTACAGTCAGCCCCACTCCGTTAGTTAGGTGTTACGGTGTTGGTAAAGTTTGACTTTGAATGACTAATATACCCCTAATGGGGTGTGAGCTTACCATTTTGCCCATAGGGCATCCCTAACTTCACACCCCTTTCCAAGTTCACTATTCTTCACATTCCCTCTCTTGAGAGCTCTCTACAACTCTAATAACGCCCGGAAATAGAACATGCAATCCCGGCCTAAACCCATCTCCCCATCTTCCCGTCTCGTCTTCTGCAAAACCCTAAAACCCATCTCCCAATCTCTTCTTCTACGAAACCCTACCCCATCTCTTCTTTATATTGTGCTTCGTGATGCTGTCGATGATGGCGGACAGCCGTTCCTCTGGCATTGCTGCAAATCCTCATCCTCAGTTGAGCTGTTGTTGTTCCTCCACTACAAATTAGTACGGTGATTCTAAAACATCCAAAGGTTCACTGCTTTCCAATTCCCACCATAGATCCAATTACCACTACGAATAAAAAAGCAAAAGTAATTACTTGATAAAAGCCTCACTGTTCCTTCTCCATGGCTGAACCAAGGTGATTTCTTTTTTTTTTTGATAGATAAATCAATTTATTGAAAACAAGAGAGAAAAGATATACAAAAACTAAGGCAACCTACCAAGACTTGGAATGAATTCCCCAAAACTCAAAAGGAACCAAGACTAAAGATTATACCCAAGGCCTGAAGCCAAGCAAAACTCAGGAGACCCCAAGAGCACAACAAAACAAAAAAGCAACAAAATCCATATCATCCCATCGGGACATTACTCCCCCCAACCCACATTGGATGCACTTCTCATTTCTGAACTAAGAACATATTCCTGGGAGATTTCTCCCCCTTGGGGACATCCGCTCTACACCAGTCCTGGATGTCTGCTTTGATATCTCTAATAACACAAGGCATAGTCTTCATTTCATTTCTGAAAAGACGGAAATTTCTCTCCTTCCAGATGTGCGCTACTGTCGTACAAAAAGCCAACTTAGCGATGCACCCAATCGAATTTCCCTTGAAAGTCTTGGTGATCCACTTTGTTTCCATTAGAATACCAGCCCCTGGCCTTCTAGCTGGAGAGCAAGACTCAAAATATCTCCCCATACTTTTTTAGTAAAGGAACACTCAAACAATAAATGGTCTCTATTCTTCAATCCTGCCCAACAAAAAACACAATACGGAGCAACAATCATCTAGCGTTTCCTGAATTGATCTTTGGTTGGGAGCCCATCCTTCAAGCATCTCCATGTTGTTACCGAATGCCTAGGAATACAATTGTCGAACCATATTGAACCCGCCCAATCAACCTGTGAAGAAGATGATCTCACCAAACTCCAAGCAAATTTTGTAGAGAAGGACCTTGTAGTGGAGGCAGTCCACAAGATAGAATCTTGAAGGGGATTAAGTCTTCTAATTCCGTCCAACTGCCCCCAAACCAACCTGAGAGACAAGGAAGTGGGGTGGCCATGGGACCACATTCCATCCACCAGAATAGATTGCACCAAAGCCAATCTATGAGAACCTACATCAGATCTGCTATGATCCCCAAATCTATTACAGGGTACTCCAGCAAGGTGCCAAGGATCCAACCAAAGAAATGTGCCTAAGCCATTCCCTATAATGTGGTGAATAAAAGGTTCCACCCGAACCCGATACTTCATCATCTTCCGCCAAACCCAAAAGCAGTTCTGAGTAGGTTGGATAGTCCATATAGAATCCACTCACAAGTATCTATGTCGAACCCACTTCACCCAAGGTGATTTTTTTCCTCTTTCTGTTTCTCTCTCCCACCCCAAATACGATTTGGGTTATTTCTTTGTGGGTCTTAAATGTTCCTAGCTCTTGCTGGGATTTTTATTTGTTGTAGTGCCTTAGCCATTGTGACCGTTGACGTCCATAAGGCTCAGGATCTCATTCATTCAAGCCATTGTTACATAGACATTAGGTATGTGGATTAGTTACTCTCTTTTACTTCTTAGGTTTCCTTCTGTTTTTCTCTTTCCTGGGTTACCGTTAATTTGTTCTTATTATGGGATTGTCATCGCTTCCAGTCACAGAACCACAGAAGAATTTCAGAGAGGTCATGTTGAGGTTGAAAACATTTTGAACATTCCTTACTTGTTTTTCACTCCGAAAGGTATTCTATTCTGTTTTTATTTTTTTTTCTTCAACACTTCTCTGCTGAGGAACAAGAGATATATTATTAATTTTGGTTCTATTTTCTTGTTGGAAATCCCAAAATTCAAGGAGGTCAAAGAATCCCCAATTTGTGGAGCAGGTTTCTTCCGTTTTGCAGCAAAGATGATCCTATAAATTGTGTTATTTAACAGTTTTTGGTTAATGATATTAGAAGAAGGCAAAGTTGGTATTTTATATTGTATTATTTAACACCGTCCACTTAGGGGGTGCAGCTGTATAATTTAGAAACACAGGGGTCGCTCTATTGTATTGCATTACACTCCATTTCGAACAATATAAATGGCCTTGAATAAGTGCTCTGTTAATTTTTGACCCATCAACTTCATAGCACAATAATATACAATAAATTCTATGTTTTCACTCAGCTCATAGTCTTTTATTTGTAGCTTCTGTAATGTAAGATGATAAACTAATCAAAGAGATTAAGAAAAGGTATATGGGATAAAATAAAGAATTTATGGGATAAAACAAACGGTCCATAAATGGGCTTAAACGTGTCCATCTTTTAACGTGCCGGGCTTGATTGAGCACCCACCGATCCATCCCCTTGCAAATATGGGAGGTAAATGGTGTGGCCGATCCCATGGTCATGACCGAGGATTGCTTCCAATCCCATCAACTGATCAAGCCTCTAATTAACAAAATCTCAATAGAAGAAATCAATCTTGCTATTAAACTGAGTTCTCTTATATCCTTTTTCAACCAATTAAAAATCAATATATTTTTTAGAAACTTTTTCCTCTGCCGTCTATTATAACTAATTTGAACTACACCCTAATTCAAAAAAAAATTTGATTTAATGTGTTAAATGAGTTGATTGGATGTTAGAAGAATATATCCCTATTCATTTTCCAAAATCTGATTTAATGAGATAACAATATATGGAGTCCTTCATATTTCGGATTAGCAGATAAAACTTTCTCATTTTATCTTTCTCAAGTGGAAGATCTAGAGTTAAACTATACTGAAGAGGTAATTCAACATGTTGACAATCTAAAGTAACTGTTAGAGTTGAAACAAAAAGAAGATTGAGGAACTCCATTGGGAAGACACTCATGTCTCTGCTTGGTGTAGGAGAAAGAGTCACCGTATTAGTTTTGCCCGGCCCTTATTTTCTTTGCTCAGCCAATTAAAAAATCTGTTATAACTAACTTGAGCTACCCTAATTCAACAATAAAAGAAAAGTTGATTTAATGTGTTAAATGAGCTAATTAGCCATTGTTCGAAGGATATACTCCTGTTCATTTCCAAAGATATAAGATTAAATGAGATAAGGATAAACAGAGCCATTGATTGCATATCCGTCCGATCCAGCCCTATTAAAGGTGAACCGAATCAGTATTGAATTGCTATCGGCCGATACTAATCCTGATCTGACTCCTAATACTAAAACCTTGTAACAACTTGTTTTCCATTGGCTACATTAGAGCAACAAACCTTTGTTAGTTCATAGATCTATCCATGGAGGATAGAGATAGTAGCTGTTCGTTAACAATATCTTTGTGCATTCTTCCACATTAATAATTTGTGTTTAGGTTGCATACGATTTGGTATCTTGCTTTCTTCCACACACACACATATAAAGGACACATAAAGGGGATGGGAGAGGCTGTCTATACAAAAATGGATCTCCTCCATATTGCTCACAATACCGGCAAGCCAGTCGGTGTAGTGGTTCGATATCTTGAAACAAAAATGAAATTTAAGCTTGATGAAGTGATGAGATAGCTTAAAGATGACCTTTAAAAAGTGTCATGTACTCTAATGTGAATGATGCTTATTATTAATGGCTTTAATGGCTATAAGAGACTCAGAAAAGACGATGAGGTGGGATATGCCCATGTGCCAAACTTGAATGATGCATGAATGAATGGTGAAATTTTCAGTCCAAAGGGTAATTCGAGACCGAGTGGCTCATGCTAGGGCAATAACATGCCCTCTAAGGTTTTCACGAATGGAACCATCACAATTTAGGGTTATCCAATTAAGAAGGGGCCACCCAACGATGGAAAGCACATCTTCTAACACGGAAATTAATTTCAATACCCTCGAAAAAATTCCTAAATGCGGTTAATGTATGTGACATTGTTTTTAATGTTTGAGAACTAAAGGAAGATGTCATTGATAATGGAATGAGTAATCTCCTTTGGCATACGATTAGAGTTTTTGAAGCATTTGTGTGTGTGTAAACATAAATTAAATACATGAAATTAAAAAAACTTGACAAAAGAAGACCTAAAGCTTGATTGTAATTTGTATATGGTATCGAGAGAGATGAATTTCTTACTTGAAATGTGTTTTTGTAAAGCAAGAGTTGTGAGGAGGTGGATGTGAATGGCTGGATGAATAGGAGATACAGGAAACTTGTAGGTAGTTTCAAGGGAAGAAAACAAATTGATTTGTCTAAAACCTCAGCCAATTTTGATTTAGTCCGAATCAGCTAGAATCTACAGAATCAGCCTAAAACCTAAAAACTAGTGACAACACTCCCAACCCCAGAGCCTTAAAAATGTAATATTAACTCAAAGATAAATGCGTACCGAAACAAATTATTTTTAATTGAAATAAGGCCAAATGTTCTCTGTGTCGGAGGCGTAGGATGCGCCTAGACACATGGGGGTGAGCGAAATGACCACCCTGCCCCCTTGAATGGCCGAAATGACCGTCCCATGTATCCGGACAAAACCTGCGCTCCCAGGTAGAGAACAATCACCCTTGAAATAAATATGTTGTTTTGTTTTTAGTGAAGGGTTTCATACATGGTAATGTACGCATACGATCAGTACTTCAATTTTTGCATATACTCAATTAAGTTGGAATCTGATAGATTTGGCAAAAAAGTTTAATTTTTTGTGAATAAATAATAAATAAATACCCAAAGGTACATAATAAAGAGTTTTATTATAGAAATTTATATTAGGAATGGATTGTTAATTAAAATAATTAATTTATTTTATTTAATGATAATGGTGTAATCTTTTATTCATCCATTAAAAGAAAAATAAATAATTATTGGGAAATTATCAACGCCACCCCCTGACATTTGCCTATATTTTAAAGCACATCCACTAACTACCAAAATATCAAGGCCAACCCCTACTTTACCAAACTAATTCCACACAGACCCCTACTATTAGGTTTTTTTTTTTTTTGGTAAGTGTGCAAAATTCATTCCAAATCGATGGGTAAGCTCCTACCATCTACCACAGGCAAGGTAGCTAGGTAGAGATCGGAATTGGGCCAAACAATCCTACCTAAGAGCTGTTAAGTGGTGATGTCAGCTATTTAATAGTATTTAAAAGACAATTCTTCCCTTTTTAGTGGTCAAAGTACCTTCGACGAGTACAGTGTTGGTCAAACAACGGTCCAGGGATCAAACCATGGTTTCGTAGGGAAACCAATTATAAACCAATTAGGGTATTGCACGCCCTGGGTTATCCCATGGTGTCCCATGGGTGCCCCATTTTAATTTTAGGGTGTCCCATGGGAACCCTGGTGCATCCTTATTAGGGTTTCTCCTTCCCTATTGCGTCCCATAAAATTAATTATCACAATAGGGACGGAGAAATTCATCTCTAGTCCATCACATGGCAAGATGGATCCATCCCATACTCGAATGCGCAGCGGAAATTAATCGATTCGAGTTTCTTTCGCATCCCATAAATATTAATAATCAATGAACAGAAGGAATTAATAAAGAACTGCTAACCTGGTGAGCCTCAAGTGTTGCTCCTCCAATAGACAGTGGTTCTTCCTCCAGTGAGCGCTCCAAGCAAACAGATCTGAACCTCCAATGGTGCTACCAAGGTTCTACACGCCAATCCCAGATGCCCTCAAACTCCTCAGCACATATCTAGGGTTTCATAAACCCCAACTCTCAAACACAGGTGAGAGAAGCAAGAAGAAGAAGAGAGATCACAAGAGGGAGAGAGAGAAACCAAAAATGCAGGAGATAGAGTGTCTGCTCCAAAAACGTGGAGAGCTTCCTCTTCTGCATTTTATGGTCCCCTATTTATAATAATAGAGTTTAATTAAATCCTAGATAGATTTAATAGAGCCCTAGTGAGAGTCTGACTCTCTCTCTCTCAGTTTGGCAGTTCTGTTTAAACTCAAAGTGCTACACAGGTGAAGAAGCAGAATCTAATAGGGAAAGTATTAATTATATTCTTTATTTAATTATTAATGGATAATTACAATTAGCACCAAATCCATTAATTAAATAAAGAGCCAATTAAATTAGTAAATTCCAAATAACTCCCTATATGATAACAATTTATCATATACAACCCCCCCCACTAATCAACACCATCATTATGGAATCTAGGGCATGTACACATGTACTGCCAAACCCCAATCCATAGTACATGTCCATATAAGAGCGTCTGTGCATCCGATCGGGTCCCGCAAAACTCGATAAAACACTTTATTTGAAATAACTATAAATAATGTATCATTTTATGTAAAATAAATTTTGCAAAACCATTTCCAAAATGGTACTGGATCCGTTCGATCCGACCATGCACGATAGTCTCTATCTTGGTGTTCCCCAATCGGGCAGTGGTGACCGTGTTGGATAACTCCTTCACTCACAAAGTGTTCACGCATTCCCAGAACACCGGCTTTGACTCGTTTGAGTCTCAGTCATTGATGAACCAAAGAATGCGTTCACACTTTGCAGTGATAGGGTTCCCTCAGGTACAGGGTGTCGGTGACACATGTCTATCCCTTCCTACATCTGGCAGTAATACATGAGGGAATCGACAAAGTAGATTCTTCGTCAATGCACACATCAAACATGTGAGCACTCGCATTCGTACCCTGACATCACATGTCTAGGCATACCCAATGCGACAACCATATGATAAGGGTGCCCAGCCCAAACCCTAGTCGTGACTACCATTTTAAGTATAACTTACGGACACATAATGCTCAAAAAGTTTATATCGCATGTGACAATATTAAACTAAAATGTATAAATGTTCAATACAAAGGTGAACTGGGTTGAACCGGACCGAACCGGGTTTGATGGACACACACTTGTCCAACAATCTCCCACTTATACATCAAAGCCAATTCCCCATACATTTTAAACCCATGCCCTCCATGTGCTTCTCAAACACTCCTAGTGACAAACCCTTTGTCATGGCATTAGACACATTTTCAGTTGTGTCCACTTTGGAGATACTCACGTCACCCTGCTAGATAATCTCTCTGATGAGGTGATACTTCCGCTACACGTGCTTGTTCCTCTGATGAGCCCTAGGCTCCTTAGCTTGTGCAATGGCCCCTCTGTTGTCACATAACAGGGGAATAGAGCCCTTGACAAGATCAGGGACTACCTCCAAATCTGATAGGAATTTTCTCAGCCAAATACCTTCTTTTGCTGCATCACAAGCTGCAAGGTATTCTGCTTCGGTAGTAGAATTGGCTGTAGACTTTTGTTTCGCACTCCGCCACACAATGACACCTCTACCCATTAGATATACCATCCCGGACGTGGATTTTCTGTCATCCTTGTCAGTTTGGAAATCCAAATCTGTGTATCCCAATACTGACAACTGATCAGATCCAAAAACCAAGAAATATTCCTTAGTCCTTCTTAAGTACTTGAGGATATTCTTGACAGCACTCCAATGCTCGCGTCCAGGGTTAGATTGATAACGACTTACCATGCCTACTGCATAGCAAATATCCGGCCTCGTACACAACATGGCGTACATAAGACTCCCTACTGCTGAGGCATAGGGAATCCTCTTCATCTCTTCAATGTCTGTCTGAGACTGAGGACATTGAAATCTGGAAAGACTGACTCCATGTCTGAAGGGAACACTTCCCCTCTTGGAGTTCTCCATACTAAATCTGGCCAGGACTTTGTCTATATAGGTAGCCTGTGACAAGCCTAGCATCCTTTTCTGGGGATCTCTTACGAGTTTGATCCCAAGGATATAGCTAGCTTCACCAACGTCTTTCATCGAAAACGTTGTGGATAACCACTGTTTTACTGATGAAAGGAGTCCTACATCGTTACCAATCAGCAATATGTCATCTACGTATAAAATAAGAAAACATACTGCCCTCCCACTGATCTTCTTGTAAACGCATGGTTCATCCATGTTTTGATCAAAACCAAATGATTTGATTGATTGATCAAACCTGATGTTCCAGCTCCTGGAAGCCTGCTTCAGTCCATAAATGGACCTCTGCAATTTACACACCTTTCTTTCTTCCTCCAAGGAAGAGAACCCCTCTGGCTGTTCCATGTAGATTTCTTCTTAAAGGAACCCATTTAGAAATGCAGTCTGCATATCCATCTGCCAGATCTCATAATCAAAGTGTACTGCGATAGCCAATAAAATCCTGATGGATTTCATCATCGCTACTGGTGAAAATGTTTCCTCATAGTCTATACCCTCTTTCTGGGTATAACCCTTTGCCACCGGTCTCGCTTTGAATCTCTCGACCTTTCCATCTGTGCCCTTCTTCCTCTTGAAGATCCATTTACATCCAATCGGCTTGACGCCAAGTGGTGGATCGACTAGAGTCCAGACCTTGTTGGAATGCATCGAATCGATTTCAAAGCGCATTGCTTCCAGCCACCTAGTGGCATCAACATCCTTTAGAGCCTCAGAGTATGTCATCGGATCATCATCCGATTCAACCGATACCATGTGGAACTCTTCCACTGTTTGCTCTTCGGTTAGAAGAGTTGGCCTGGTGGGTGGTCTAATAGTCCTCCCACTACGTCAAGGTTCGTCAGGTGTTGGTATTTCAGCGGGTATGTCAGTTGGTCTCACTTCTGGAAGTGACGTTTCTGAGCCATCTGATAGCTCTTTTATGACTACTGGTTCGGACCTCTAGGTCATCATTTCTTCCTCCAAAAATGTGACATGTTTACTTACAATGACCTTTTGGTCAACTGGGTCATAGAAATAATAGCCTATCGTGCCTTTGGGGTAGCCTAAGAAATAGCATCTCGAAGTCCTGGATTCTAACTTGTCTGTCTGTTTCTTTCGCACATGTGCTATGCAACCCCATACCCTAGGGTGTTGAATACTGGGCTTTCGCCCTTTCCACAACTCAAAGGGTGTCTTGGCTACAGACTTAGATGGAACCCTATTCAAGATATATATATCGCCATCTCTAAAGCGTACCCCCAGAAAGAAAGAGGCAGCTCACTATAAGTGAGCATCGTCCTGACCATATCCAATAGGGTCCGATTGCATCGTTCGGATACACCATTTTGTTGTGGTGTGCCTGGATTAGTTAGCTGACTAACTATCCCTTGGGATATGAGATGTTCTTTAAACTCATCCGATAGATACTCCCCTCCATGATCTGATCGTAAGGACTTGACACGTTTATCGAGCTGTCTTTCAACCTCGGCTTGAAATTCTTTGAATTTATCAAAGGCTTTCGATTTCCTACGCATCAAGTATATGTAACCATATCTAGAGTAATCATCGGTGAACGTGATAAAGTACTCATACCCATATCTTGCTTGTATGTTTATGGATCCACACACGTCAGTGTGTATCAACTCCAACAGATCTGTGGCTCTAGCACCTTTATTGCTAAAGGATTTCTTGGTCATTTTACCCTGAAGGCATGACTCACAGGTGGGGAATGGTTCCACCCTCAGACTCTCTAAGGGCCCATCCCTCACCAATCTACTGATTCGGTCCACATTAATGTGACCCAATCTTAGATGCCACAGATATGTTGAGTTCACTGGAGCTGCTTTCCGTTTCAAATCAACATTTGAAACAACAGTCGTTCTAATAGGGCAATCTAGAAAATACAAACCACTTTGCATATATCCGGATGCCACAAAGGAATTATTAAAACGAATAATCAATTTAGAATTAAAGGAAAAACTATATCCGTCCAAAACAAGTTTTGAAACTGAAATTATCTTCCTCTTGAAAGAGGGTACATAATAGCAATCCTTTAAAACTAAACTAGCAGAACTTAAAATAAAAGTTCCCATAGCCAATGCCATGGTCTCAGCTCCAGTGCCCATCCGAAGACGCACTTCATTTCTTTCTAGGTTCCTTGTCTCCTTGAACCCCTGCAAATCATTGCAAATGTGAACAGTGGATCCACTATCCACCAACCAAGAATTGGTCGGTTCAAAAGACAAATTAGACTCATAAAGAACGTGAACATCACATGTACCTTCTTTAGTAGCCTCTGTTTCATCCGGCTTCTTGTCTTTCAAAGTTGCCAGGTAAGCACGACAGTTTCTTTTCCAGTGACCCTCCTTCTTGCAATAGAAGCACTTGCCTTTGCCTTTATTGCCAGACTTCCCACCCTTGGCTTTCAGGGTCTTACCCTTACTTCCTTTTTTCTTCTTCTTCCCATTTGAAGAAGGCTTTGCCTCAGTTGCATTGACCTCAGCCTTGTCCTTTTTCAAGGACGCTTTAGCCTCTACCAGTGCATTAGCAAGCTCGGTGAGCTCCATCTCCTTCTCGGACATCTTGTAGGACATCCTAAAAGGTGCGTAGGCAGAAGTGAGTGACGCTAAGATCACATCAGTCTTGTATCGCAGGCTAAAATCAGTCCCCATGGATTCTAGTTTTTCAAAAAGATTGATCATTTTCATGACATAATCCATCACTGGAGTCCCCTGAGACATCTTGGAGTTATGGATTTGACTCACCGCATCAGAATGTGCGTGTGTCAACTGCCTATTGAACAATTTAGCAAACTTATCCATTTTACCCCCAGCAGTGCGTATATCCTTGACTGAGTCTACAACTGATTTTTCCAACGATCCTAGGATATAGAGTGATGCTTTGGAATCCCTCAAGAGGAACCCTTGCATCTCTTCATTTGCCTCAAAATCGTTCGGGTCGGGTTGAGGAGGAACTTGTTCATCTAAAACTGTGTACAGTCCTTCAGCAGTCAGGAGCAACTTAATGCTCCGGTACCAATCGACATAGTTTGTACCATTAAGTTTGTATTCGCTAATGAGTGTTAACAGGTTGGAATTAACGGCAGCCATCGTATATTAATCTACACATGCACAAGTAAATAACCACATGCTAATTAATGACCATTGAAAATAATAAATTGAGTACACACACATCAATGGTCTTTCATGATTTGGGTTTTCCTCATAACCCAAAAGATGAATTGGATACCTACAACCCTTGCATGCATAACTTACCCTGTCGGGAGTCATTATACACACCATGGTAGTGTGGACTAAGCTGTCCGCTTCATGGGCTTCTAATATTTTCGGCCACCTGGGTGTCATGTCCAGATCCTGTCGGCTGACATACACCCAAGTCATGTACTTACCTATTGCATTAGTTAGAATCATGGGATCATGAAAGATGGCCCACTGTCGCAGTGCCCTCTCACTATCCATACCCTAACGTATCTAGATGGAGGTAAATATAGATAAATGCGTGACAGAGGTCCTGGCAATGTCCTGTCGGCTTATGCGGGGTCATGTCACACATTTTCTACATTAATCTTCAATAGGAGGCCATGGATATGTTTACCGATTAAGACTAGTCCATATCATACATGTATTGTGAATAAAGAGGGATTAATTAACTCTCACATATATGGATAGATTTAAACAACATAATTAATCAACATTAATTAAAAGTGATTATGGGATGGCGGCATTTTTATCAGAAGCAATTAAAGAACCCTCCCAATAAAAATAAAACTAATAACTTTGGGTGCATTTATCATGCCATGGATGCCACGCCTCGATCATCTCCTCCCCCCGAT
The DNA here is from genome assembly GCF_018873765.1 of Telopea speciosissima. Classification (NCBI taxonomy): domain Eukaryota; kingdom Viridiplantae; phylum Streptophyta; class Magnoliopsida; order Proteales; family Proteaceae; genus Telopea; species Telopea speciosissima. The sequence continues at coordinate 33,825,971 of NC_057926.1, read as the reverse complement.
CACGTCTTCAAAGTAGGTGACTTGCATCTCCATAAGCTTTGAGCGCCACATGTGGATCACCATCTACATGCCCTAGGAGTCCTAACTCCTCTAAAATTACAATGGAAACCTAGAAAAATTCTATACACTTTCCTTTCCATAATAATAAAGAAACCCCGCATGGAGAAACCAACCCACCATTTGGGCTGCCCATGGGGTGGAGTACATTTATTTATAAAAAAGAAAGGGGGAGAGAGAGAAAGAGAGAGAAGCATCACATCCACCCATAACCCCATGTATCACATACATAAACAATCCATCCATTTATTAGAATGCCATTCCCATAATCACATCATAATATAATTTCATGCATGGGCATTAAAGCAAGTGAACCAAAAAATAAAACATGGATTCCTTCAATTATTGAACCACCACATCGCATGTGATATCATGTATCCAAGCCCATAAAATTAAAATCGCATTTTAATTGCAAGTGGGTAAAGAGGGAATCTCTTCACTCATCATCATCCTCCAAAAACAAAACAAAATAATAAAATTTTGTTTTGAAAAATCTGTTTTTTTTTTTTTTTTTTGTTAAACTGGAGGGAAAACAAGGGGGGTGCATGCAGCCCACTTGCGCAGGCTGCAGGCACTCCCTGCGCAGCCCATAGGCACAGGGCCCACGGACAGCAGCCTTGGGCTGCAGGCCGCAGGCCTGCTGCCCGTAGGCTAAAGCCCACAGACAGCAGCCTGCAGGCCCGCAGGCAGCAGCCCACAAGGGGATGCGCACAAGGGTAGGTTCATGGGGAAGGGCGTGCGCAGAGGCTTGGCAGCGTGCGCTCCCCCCCCACATATAGAACATGATTAAAAAATTTTAAAATAAAAATTAGTAATCACAACCTAATTGGATACATGCTTCAATAATTGGAATAAACAAAACAAACCAAATCCATCATCACATGGGTAGGTTGTTACACTAACAACCTTGTAACTACCTATGTGTACATGGGAAGGTTGTTACAACAACCATATCCTAACCACCCATGTGCCAACTTGCATCCCACTCATGATAATCATATTAACCATTAATTATCTAATATTCATGGGTGGGAAAGGTGCCTCTGATACCACACTGTTGGTCAAACAACGGTCCAGGGATCAAACCATGGTTCCGTAGGGAAACCAATTATAAACCAATTAGGGTATTGCACGCCCTGGGTTATCCCATGGTGTCCCATGGGTGCCCCATTTTAATTTTAGGGTGTCCCATGGTTTCCCATGGGAACCCTGGTGCATCCCTATTAGGGTTTCTCCTTCCCTATTGTGTCCCATAAAATTAATTATCACAATAGGGACGGAGAAATTCATCTCTAGTCCATCACATGGCAAGAGGGATCCATCCCATACTCGAATGCGCAGCGGAAATTAATCGATTCGAGTTTCTTTCGCACCCCATAAATATTAATAATCAATGAACAGAAGGAATTAATAAAGAACTGCTAACCTGGTGAGCCTCAAGTGTTGCTCCTCCAATAGACAGTGGTTCTTCCTCCAGTGAGCGCTCCAAGCAAACAGATCTGAACCTCCAATGGTGCTACCAAGGTTCTACACGCCAATCCCAGATGCCCTCAAACTCCTTAGCACATTTCTAGGGTTTCATAAACCCCAACTCTCAAACACAGGTGAGAGAAGTAAGAAGTAGAAGAGAGATCACAAGAGGGAGAGAGAGAAACCAAAAATGTAGGAGAGAGAGTGTCTGCTCCAAAAACTTGGAGAGCTTCCTCTTCTGCGTTTTATGGTCCCCTATTTATAATAATAGGGTTTAATTAAATCCTAGATAGATTTAATAGAGCCCTAGTGAGAGTCTGACTCTCTCTCTCTCAGTTTGGCAGTTCTGTTTAAACTCAAAGTGCTACACAGGTGAAGAAGCAGAATCTAATAGGGAAAGTATTAATTATTAATGGATAATTACAATTAGCACAAAATCCATTAATTAAATAAAGGGCCAATTAAATTAGCAAATTCCAAATAACTCCCTATATGATAACAATTTATCATATACAACCCCCCCCACTAATCAACACCATCATTATGGAATCTAGGGCATGTACACTTGTACTGCCAAACCCCAATCCATAGTACATGTCCATATAAGAGTGTCTGTGCATCCGATCGGGTCCCGCAAAACTCGATAAAACACTTTATTTGAAATAACTATAAATAATGTATCATTTTATGTAAAATAAATTTTGCAAAACCATTTCCAAAACGGTACTGGATCCAGATTCTGATCCGACCATGCACAGACAGTCTCTATCTTGGTGTACCCCAATCGAGCAGTGGTGACCGTGTTGGATAACTCCTTCACTCACAAAGTGTTCACGCATTCCCAGAACACCGGCTTTGACTCGTTTGAGTCTCAGTCATTGATGAACCAAAGAATGCGATCACACTTTGCGGTGACAGGTTCCCTCAGTATGTGGTGTCGGTGACACATGTCTATCCCTTCCTACATCCGGGCGTAATACATGAGGGAATCGACAAAGTAGATTCTTCGCCAATGCACACATCAATCATGTGAGCACTCGCATTCGTACCCTGACATCACATGTCTAGGCATACCCAATGCGACAACCATATGATAAGGGTGCCCAGCCCAAACCCTAGTCGTGACCATGGTTCAAAATCTCGCGATATTTCGCCGAAATATCGCTTAATTTCGTATATCTCGAGCTTACCGAGATGCGAAATCAGGTCGAAATGAAAAAATACCATATTTCGTCGATATCTCGTGAGATATCGTGAGATATCGACGATATCTCGTGAGATATCGACAATATCTCGATATCTCGTGAGATATCGACGAAATATGGTATTTTGGCTTAAAGTGTCACGTGAAGGGGGGCTTTAATACAATATTTCACAAATTTCGGTCCATATTTCGACCGAGAGCTGCATTTGCTAAGGAATTTCAGTCTTTTGCCTATTCTTCCACTGTTCCAAGCTCTCATCCAACACTCTAGCCATTGTTCAAGCACATTGTTGTCGGATTTTCGCCGGTAAACTCATCGGAGGGTCATCTAAGCTCATCATCCAAGCTTTTTTCCACTATTTAAGGTAAATTCTATTCCTCTAAAACTATTTTTTTGAAAAGACTATGTACAAATTTTGTTGGATGGTCATGATATTAATATATGTTAGACACCGGAGGCCGATCTATAGCCTCACAAGGTTCGAAATTTTTTTCCATATGTATTTTTTTTTTTTTTCTGGTTTTAAAAATTCATTTTCCTACAATTAAAATAGGAAATAATTAGGGGTAATATGACTTAGATGGTAATGAATTAAATATATGTTAGACACCAATGGCCGATCTACGGCTTCACGGTGTCGGATTTATTTTTCTGCTCTTAAATAATTATTTTAATTTTCGCACATACCACTCCATTGGCATCGGATTATGGTGCATCACAACCTTACGATGGATATAGATATGGATCATCATCATATGGGCAGTTTAGTGGGGTAGGGGACTATGACTACCAGTCCCAGTCCCAGGGACATACTGGATCATCTTTTGTAAATAACATCTTTGCATACCCTAGCGGACCTAACTACCAACCTCACCAGCCATACATGCAGCCAATGCCATCGCCTCTTGCGCCGGCGCCAACATCATATCACAGTGGATCATCTTCTTCACGGACTGGATCGATTAGTAACCCTAGTTTATATCCTAGGATAGGTTACCTACAGTATGTTGATGATTCCATTTACGTGACACTTGTGGATGACTACACTCGTTTCTTCTCCGATTCTATACCGTGGTCCACATATGTCCTTCAAACAGAGAGCAATGGACGTCGACTCCAGCGAGGCATGAGTGGGATTGATCCAGGGAGGCACAGCAACTACTATTAGCAGTTTAGCCCTTGTAATTTGTAACTTAAGTTGTGATTTCATTGATCTATGAACTTGTGAGTTGTGACTTGCGAGTTGCGAGTCTTGTGACTTACTAACTTTGACACTTAGTGTATTGCCTTTAAGGCTTTAAGCGAGTTATTGAATATTATGGAGTTTATGAGAATCATGGCACTCATCAATGTGTATTGGCTTTAACTTGATATGTGATGAAGTTAAATACTATTATTAACTATTTATGTCAATCAAGGGTGCAAGCCCAAAACACCAATTTGAATTCACATTTTTACAATTTTATGGTTTAAATGTGTTTATTAAGCTTAAATAAGGCTGTCCATGAAGTTTCAGGCCTAGATATGGCCAAAAACCCCCCAAGATGGACCCCCGAAATATTGCAGAAAAAATGCAATATTTCGGTCATATTTCGCGATATCTCGGATATTTCGGATATCTCGGTAGGCCCGAGATACCGATATATCGCGAGATATAGTACTATGGTCGTGACTACCATTTTAAGTATAACTTACAGACACATGGTCAAAAAGTTTATATCGCATGTGACAATATTAAACTAAAATGTATAAATGTTCAATACAAAGGAGAACCAGGTTGAACCAGACAGAACCGGGTTTGATGGACACACACTTGTCCAACATACAGTAGATACCCCATTTCCTCTGTTTACTGGTATTTCAAGTTCGTTTTTGGTCAAGCTCCCTTCTCTCTATTTCTGGCCTAAGGTTTCTAGCTCGGGACTTTGCCATATCAGGTAACGACTTCCATCACTCTCTCGCGAGTCGCGAAGCAGACTCAAATAAAACCCAGACTTCTCCATGAAATTCTCGGAGTTTCATGGGGTGGATTGGAAAATGCTGCAGCTTCTTCCAATTCTTCATGCTCCATTGCCCTGCTTGAGAATGTCTCAAACATCAGTCAAGCCCAGGCGAAACAGAAGAGCATTCATTAACATTCTATGGCACTTGGATTTGGCTAATCAAATTTCCATTTATTTCTTTCTGATTTTGGGAAGTTCGGAAATAAAACCTAACTCATTAATCCTGACTTGCAGGCATAACAATGTCACACGACTTTCTTCTTCAAAGTTTCCATAGTTGTACCGGGTCTGGATTCTAGCAACCCCGTTGAATTAGCTGTTTCAGCTGTTGGAAATTGGAATAAAATGATCAGAATTCTGGATTCTTACTCTCAAGCAGACTATCATAGCACAAAAAAAGCTCTCAAAAGATAGAAGAAACCTTCTTTTATTGGCTTACGTTTGTATACTCAAATTCAAATCATTGCTGAGGGGAGTTCCCATGCTAATTCAATCATCCCCACTTCTCCTCCAAACTCCTACTCCCCCTCTCCCTAGGTACGAACTCCATGCCTGTTCTTGGGTTCTTCTCTTCCACATCCCTCCCCCACTTATTGTCTTTCGATTAAAAGTGGTGTGTGTGTGTGTGTGTGTGTGTGTGTTTTCATTCATCTGATAATTTGTTCACATAAAGTGGATTTGTGATTTTGAAGGTTCAAATGCAAGGGATTGCTGTTGGTCGGGCTGTTAGTCGGAAATGGGTGAGGGAGAGAAGCTTCTTCAGGGAGCTGGGGAAGGGATGGGCTGTTGGCTGAAAATGATTTAGGAATTGGTTTTTATATTTTTAGTGTAAAGGGTATGTTGGTCAAATAAATTTCATATGTTAACACTGTTAAAAAATGGGAAACGGTTGATATTATGGTAGTTAGTGGGTGTGCCTTAAAATATAAGTAAATGTCAAGGGTTGGCGCTGATAATTTTCCATAATTATTGTATTTTCCTTTGAGATTCTGTTTCTTTCCTAATTTAATGCACACAAGAATAGGAAATTGGAAATCAAGTCAACTAGGAGGAAGAGCGTCAAACTCTCACAATGATTCAAAGAAGGGATTCTTTTGAGCTCCCATATAAAAGGACAAGAGGCGAAGGAGCTTGAGCCAACTTTTTTGGCTCCTCCCCCCTCCCCCCTCCCCCCTTGGCCAAATCTCTCTCTCCACCTCTCTTCCCTCTTTCTCTTGCGCTTACATTTTGGTTTTTGAGAATTAGGGTTTGGTGAATAACTGACTGCATGAAGGTGTGGATTCTTGATTCCCGTGAAAATTGAGATCGGTGTCTTTAATTTGGAGATCCTTTACTGCATCAAAAGGGTTCGTGATTGTCTTTCCCTGTGTGCTCATTGGAGGAAGAACTATTATCTGGAGGAGAAGCAACACTTGAGGTTCTTCAGGTTAGTATACCTCTATGATTTTATTATGGTTATGGTTTGTTTTGTTTGGTATTCTTGGGATGCGAAAGAACCCGAATCGTTCCATTCCACTATGCATTCGGGTATGGGATTGTTTCCTTTTTCCCTAACACATGTTTTGTAACATCAGATTGGATTAGTCAAAATCATCTAGATCGGATCAGTATTGGCCTAAAACAATTCCAACTAATGACCAATCCTGCCCAATATTAGTGGATCGGTCAACTCGGTCAGATCACCCATGTCTTGGGATCAGATGGGTTGGCATCGATCATTATGATTATAAAATGGTTTGTAATCTTAGGATCGGATCGATACTGGCCATGAATTTTTATTTACTTTTACTTTTCATAAATTTTTAATATTTTCTGACCAATACTAGCCGATATGGAAACCAATCCAACAATTTGTTACTGATACAGACCGATTTTGTCCAATCCAAATACGTACAGGTTCAATATCAGCCCTAACCGATCCCGATATCACAAACCATGGGTGGGAGATGCCCCCTGCCAAGCTTAGATGATGCCTCTACGAATGGTGTAACCATATACGAATCCTTGTTAAACATCAATTTATAATCAATTAAACATCTAAATTCGACATAAGCACTAAAAGAACCAATAATAGCAAACCCTCTCCCCCCGAAGAAATCCTCTTCATATGTGCAAGGATCTTCACTATAAGTCCATTAACATCTCCAACATGATAGAACAATTGATAAAATACAAAATGGCACCCCTCAAACTGATTGTAAAACCCACAAAGAAACAATGAGAAGATCAATCCAAGTTGTACAAATAACCACAACCTGAGAAATATTTGTTTAGTACAAATTATTATGTTATTATAGAATATAGGCACCTACCTCATTTTTAATGGTATTGATTCGATCAATTTAAGCACACAAATTAGGAAATTATAAGGAAACAGAAGATGAGGAAGCTGCCTCGGCCATTATCGATCAAGATATATTCTGTGTTTCGTCTTCTTTTGATCCAATTGTCTTTTCTATCCCAAATTGCATACTCAAAATCTGGGAGTCAAAGATATTGGAATTCAAAAGAAAACGAAACATGGAAACATATCATGAGTGTTGTTAATATTGTCGCTGGGTTTGTTTGGTGAAAGGTGTTGCATGCAGGGATGGGCAGCAGGTGATGGTGGGAAGGCGATATCGGTAATGGTTGTTGGGTGATGAATCATCAATGGTAGTAGAAGGTTTGTAGCAACAGCGGCAACTGCGATAGTTTCAGATGACAATAAAAGTATAAAAGGAAATCTGTTATAAAGGGTTCGGTTATGTTGTTACGGCATTGGATTTTTCTTTTCATAGCAAGGGCCAAGGAATGGGGGGCAGATTTCAACGGCACTCCTTCCTTTCCTCTTTTAATGCTCAGCAACAATTCTCTCCCATCCCATGACTCAGCCATGCGTAACAGCCCCTTGCCAGCTCTGCCCCTCAATCTAACCTGATTTCACTAGTCTCCTATGATCCTTCCTAATCTATCCAGTACCCAATATTTCCATTTCCATCCCACCGTATAACATAGTACATCCTAAAATTTAACGCGTTCCACCGAGCTTTGGAGCTTTTGGCGTATTGGTCAAGTACATAACATTTGGTATCAAAGCTGGGCACCACGTCACGAGTTCGAGTCACGGAAAGGGCTACCTAGGAGAAGGGCTACCTAGAGTAGAGTGAAAGCCGTAAAAAAAGGATTACCTGCCGCCAGGCAAAAACCTTGGAGCAGAGTGAAGCCGCTTGGAAAGGGCTACCTACCGCCAGAGTGAAAGCTACCTAGAGTGAGAGCCGCCGAGGACGACGGTTGCGGAAGTGTGGTGGTCTGTTATGTGCCTAATGGGGCCCACTATAGTAAATGGGCACTAGATTGGACCAGCCTAGTATGGGATAAGTTAAAGGGCTTGATTTAACGCGTTCCATTAGCTTCGGAGCTTTTGGCGTATTGGTCAAGTACCTAACAGTATCATCATGGACTGGGAAGGTAGACCTTATTTCTTAAGAGTGACTAAAGTGGCACTTTGTGAAGTGTGACGTGTATCACCACTAATACTAGCACTCCTCTTAATCAGAAAGCTTAAAATAATTCCAGGTTCTATGTGAACATCAAAAAGCATTTCTACCAGAAAAAAAAAATCAAAAAGCATCAATTACAGTACATTAATTTGGCCCACTCGATGTGTGATTACTGACTAATCAATGATGCATCAGGTTAAGATATTCTCAATTATTTCATTCTTTAACCTGAAACACGCTTATCTATACCGTGTCTTCCTTCTTGATCGATGGATTTATTGAACCATTGGCAATTGCCAAATTTATTTGAAGAAAAGGTATAAATTGAGAATAGTTGTATCCACTTTCTGTTTTTTGATAAAGTGAATAGTGGTATCACATAACCAACTATAAGATTTAGAAAAGCAATGAAAACTTTGGAATTAGTGGGGTTTGGAGAGGGTTAGTCAAGCTAACTTTTAAAAAAATAGTCATATCTTTTTCTTTTTTTTTTTTTGATGAAAAAAGAAAATTTATAAGATTACGAAGATAAATGTTCCACAAGGATCAAAAAAACAACAGGTAGTAGTATTCTGAGTTAACCTAACATAATACTTCAGCCAGTTACTAAAAGAGGGTTGAGAAAGAGTTTTAAAAGTCAGTCCTTTGACATGGTCTACTATCTTCAAAAAAATGGTCAAAATCTCAAAGGGCCAGGGAGAACGGGAAGGAGTTGGAAGAAGTCCTGGTAACACCTGATTGGAACACCATACTTCTTTCAGCTTCAAACCTCTCAAAAGGGCATGATCCAGTCCATATAGAAGTCCTGTTAACTCTGATTCCAGAGTATGTGTAGTTTTAATCTGTCCTGCAACCAACAAAATGAGTTTGCCATCTAGCAAAATGCAAAAAGCCCAGCTAGAATAATGTATACCTCCTATGTCTCTGGGATCAAACCCTGCGCATAACAAAATAGGAAAATCTAAAGTAGGTAAAAGCATATTAGGATATGATGAGATAACTGTATCAGTATATAATAGAGAATCCAAGTTGATTATAGGAGGGGCTAGATGAGAAGGAGGATAGCCACAGTTAGCACAATTAAACGAGGGGATGGGGTGTGGACTAGTGAGCCAGATGAGATTAAAACGGAAGCGGTTAGGTATTTCTCTAGCATTTTTGAATCCCAAGGTACCATGGTGGATGAGGGCCTGCTAGAGTGTATTCCCAAGTTAGTTAGCGAGGAGGACAATGCAGCCCTTCTTCTCCCTCCATCGCAGGACGAGGTGCAGGAGGCAGTTTTTTCGCTCTCCAGTGACAGTGCTCCAGGCCCGGATGGGTTCACCGGGTATTTCTTTACGTCTTGCTGGGATCTGGTTGGAGGAGATGTTTGGGAAGCAGTGAAGGATTTCTTCTCTGGTGGTTTCGTTCCGAAGAGCTACACCTCAGTAAATCTGGTGCTCATCCCCAAGAAAGAAAACCTAGAGGTGATGTCAGATTTTTGCCCTATTAGCCTCTGTAATTTCTCCTTTAAAATTATTGCAAAGATCTTTTCTTCTAGATTAGCTGTTGTCTTACCTCGTTTGATTGCGGAGGAGCAAGGAGCTTTTGTGTAGGGTCGTTGTATCCATGACAATATAGCACTAGTTCAAGAGGTGGTGCGAGATCTGAATAGGAAAACTAGAGGAGGCAATGTAATTCTCAAGCTTGACATGGCCAAAGCTTATGACAGGATGGAGTGGAGCTTTCTCTACTTAGTGCTAGAAAGGTTTGGTTTTTCAAGTACTTGGATCGACATGATTAAAAAGACCGTGGAGAACTGTTGGTTCTCTATTGTTTGGGGAGGCGGACCAACAGGTTGCTTCAAGTCCACCCGTGGTTTGAGACAAGGCGGCCCCCTTTCCCCAGCACTATTTATCCTTGCTGAAGAGGTATTGAACAGAGGGTTGAGGAAGCTTTTTGTTGAGGGGCGGGTTGCTTTCTTTCAATTGCCTAGGGGATGTCCTGGCATCTCCCATTCTTTGTTTGCGGACGATACCATTATTTTCACTAAGGGTCTAAAGAACTCATTGAAGCAAATCCTTGGGTTTATTGACAGATATGAGGCTTCCTCAGGGCAGTTGGTAAATAGACAGAAGAGCTGCTTCGTCATGACCCATATAAACTCTGAGGCCAGAGTGCGAATGGTTGGGAGCACTACAAGTTTTGTCAAGAGTTCTCTACCACTTGTATACCTGGGGGTTCCACTCTTTACAGGAAGAGTAAGGGTGAGTTTTTTTGATGAGCTGTTGGGAGAGGTAAGAACCAAGATTGCAAGTTGGCAAGGAAGGCTTCTATCGGCAGGTGGGTGTGTTACACTGCTCAAACATGTTTTGGCATCGATGCCAATACACGTTATTGCTTCTTTGGACCCGCCTAGAGCAGTTATTAACAAATTTAATGGTATCTGTGCGGATTTCTTGTGGGGGTGTTTGGACTGGGGGAAACGACATCATTGGGTGAGGTGGGGGACTGTGTGCAAGCCACTTACAGAAGGCGGGCTAGGAATAAGGAGCTTAGAAGATGTGGGCTTGGCTTTTAGGTTGAAAGGCATCTAGCGAATTCTGTCTGATAATTCGTTGTGGAACACTTTCTTTAAGGCCAAGTTTTTCAAGAATGACCACTTTGTTCTAGTTGGTGCAGGAAGTGTGGGTTCCAAGTCTTGGAGGAGAGCGCTAGCTCATAAGGAGTTTTCCTGGAACGGTCTAGGTAGTTGCTCGGTGCAGGAGATGTTAGGTTTTGGCTTGATGACTGGGTGGGGATAGGCCCACTGATCGACTATGTGGATAAAGCCTTGCAGGTGGACCTTTCTCTGTGTGTCAAGGATGTGCTCAAAGGGAATGGCGAGTGGGACATGGCAGTTTTGAACTGCATTGACTTAGTGTCGGTTAAGGAGAGCATTTTCACCGGTAATTTCCTCATAACCAATAAGCAGGACAGGTTGGTTTGGACCCCCTCCTCAGATGGAAATTTTTCAATTACATCAGCCTGGAATGAATTGAGGCAGGAGGCTGCAGCAACCCCATATTCCAAGTGGATCTGGAATCAAGCCGTCCCAATGAAGATTGGTTTCTTCACTTGGCAAATTCTAAATGGTAAAATTCCCACTGACGATGCTGTGATGCTTTGATGGCCTTAGGCATCCCCCTAGCTAGGGTAACTCATTCAAGAAAATAAGATCTGATTCTTCCACCAACATTTTTTGCCACAACTACCATCCTTCCAAGCCGGATACCAATACACAATTGTTGTTTTCGATTCAGTGGGCAATCTAATTAGCCTTTAATTAAAATGGCCATGATGGTTTCCTCCTTCGCAGCCTCAATTATAGGATAAAGGTAGAAAAGGATGCAAATACATGAAACCCAAACCAGCTTCTCAGGATGAACTGTTGAGCTTAAACATGCATTTCACCTTAAGTTAGATTATGCCCCATTTAATGGACTTCTTCCTCCAAAGAACTGATAGCAGCAACAATTATTCTTTGGTACGGGAAGTCATTTATGTTGGGTAATGGAATAGTTTAGGATCAATCCCACTTTGTAATCTCCATGGTAAAAGTAGAAACATAGGAAAGATAGAACACAGAAAAGAAAAAAGACATACCCAAAATGATTCATACCTTGATGTTGCAAAATCTTGATCATGAAGAAAGACTGAAGAAGAAAAACCAGTCTAAAACCCCCAAAAGAATGGAGGATTCACAAGAGAACTACCACCAAATAAAGCAAGGAAGGTAGGGGCCGTCATAGCAAATATATAGATTGGAGACCCTCCCTCACCCCCAAAACCACCTCATATAAGCTGGGGTAGATGGAGGCGTTCCCTCACCTCAAACATGGGAAATTACTTGATTAGACAATTTTAGTTTTGTATTTACCAAAATAGCCACGCTGCCTTTACTTCAATGAAATTGCAAGTTTGTTTATTACAAATGTCACACCCTGCCCTGATAGGTCCTGGCATTGGTATGACCCGGATGCCACCAAGCATCCTAGTGGCCTCCAGGATCTCAAGTACAACGCTCTTACTCACAACCCACCAATACAATAATCACAACAGCAGAAAGGAAATTTAACAGAATATAAGTAATTACAGATATCTACAAGTTCTACATAATATCATACTATTTACTATGTCCCTGTATTAAACGTTACAGCCACGTTTATGTTATAAGATATTATTTACTCAAAAAAAGTGTAATTGTGCAAAATAAAAGAGTCTTGACCTATCCCATTAGGCTTGCTCAAGAGAAAGCACACATGTCACAGACACAGGAAGAGTCATGCTCCTCAAGCTCCTGCTCCATACTTGCCATCTGGAACACCATCACTTTTGCACATAGGTTCTCCATCACCTGCAAAATCATCTAAAATAGGGAATTCCACAGGGATGAGCTCCACTGAGCCCAATGAGAGGGAATGCATGCAAGCAGTAACATATAATCCCATGATGCATGTTTTCAATTTATGATTTTATCCTCCTAGCAACAAGCTAAGTCACTAAATTCAGGCTACTGCAATGACTAGGGAATTATCTTGGGTCACTTTGCTTATCACCGAGAGACAACCTCAATCATTGCCAAGGGACCCAACTCCGCCTTCGACAACTTATGTCCATCTTCGAGCAGACCCCGATAACCAACGATCACACTAACCTGGCCTTTCACATCTCTTGTTTTTTTTTTTTTGGTTAAAGGTAAGCAGAAGTATATTAATAAAAGATACAGAATATAGTACAAGAGAATGGGAAACACCATTGATCCACTACTCCACCTTCAGCATCGCCATCAGCAGAGAAGCGAATAAAGCAAAAGAAAAAGAAAAAAACAACAAAATCTGTATCTGGGTCTCATTTGAGCATCCCAGTTAACATCATTAAGATTAAATGGAGGGACTGACTCCCAAACCGCTGTCACTCTTGCCGCTGCCACATGTTTAGCTAACCTGTCCGCCATAGAGTTAGTTTCACGGAAGCAGTGAGAGACCTTCCATGTGATGCTATCTAAGAAGTTTTTGTGAAACCACCATTTTTCCTGAAAGCACCATGGAATCTTTTGATTGCGACTACAATCTACCACCGATTGAGAATCGCATTCAATCCAGAGATTATTCAATCTTATTGATGAAGCATGTTGAAGGCCTTCAAAAACAGCTATAAACTCTGCCAAGAAATTGGTCCCAACTCCTTCAAAATATGCAAAGCGTCTTTTAGGGGAGCCTAACCAATCCCTGAAAATGTCCCCAGCTCCAGACCTACCTGGATTACCAAGCTAGCAACGGTCGATATTTAACGTATAGCAACCCTCCGGCAGATGACTCCAATAAGTTTCAATAATTCTCCTTGGTGTAGATCGATCTATTGAGACCTGTAATTTCCTGGATATAAGAAAATCAGCCATTGACGACTCACAAATCTGATTTATTGTCAAAAAATCATTCCATTCGTTCAAATAGCCTTCACCACTAAAGCTGGGCTACAATGCACATTATCGAAATATTGCCGGTTCCTCTTCATCCAGATCCGATATGGTACCAGAATAACCATAGCATCCCATAACTTTTTAAGAGGGATCACATTTGCTTTTCTCCTCCACCAAGAAAATAATTCTTGGATAGAAAGAAAACCACACCAACGCTGATAAAAAATCCTGAACACCTGTGACCAAATCTTTCCAACATACTCACAATGAAGAAAGATGTGATTTAGCGATTCAACATTTTCAAAGAAGAGATTGCAACGGGATACCAAGGGGACCAACATTTTCCTCACTTCATCATCAGTAGGAAGCCTCTCATGAGCAAATCTCCAACCAAAGTTAGAAGATCTAGGCCATTATTTTATTACTAACTTGTACTGAGTTTTTCTCCCGCAGCCTTTCCCAACCAGAGGAAACAGAAAAATTTTCTGAATCCATGAGGGACCAGATCCTTCTGTCTTTCACGTTAACTGACGGAAGATGGATGGCCGGAATTTTATTACTAACTTCCCGTAGCACCGTCAAGTTCAGCACTGGAAGAACCCATTTCCCCTCCTCAATAAAATCAGCGACCGTGGACTTCAACTTACGAGTATCTGGAAAGTCAACTAGTAAAAGATCAGAAATTTTTTCACCATTCACCCACCGATCATGCTAGAAGCTGATTGAAGAACCATCTCCAACAACCCATCTTTCAGAGCCATCAAAAAAATCCCAAACTTTTCTTAATCCTGGGATGATGGAAGATGTTTTTGAGGTCATCTGGAGTGAACCATCCGTTGCCACAAAGCGACCACGCAAGAAAGAGGCAAAAACTGATTGCTCATTTTTCATGAACCAACAAAATTTTGCCAAGAGAGCCAGGCTTACCTCCTTTAGGCGTCGGATGCCTAAACCATCTTCTGGCTTTGGTTTGCATAGAGATCTCCACTTTACTGTGATAGCCTTCGTGGAATTTGCATCCCCACTCCAAATAAAGTTTTTAATCCATTTTTCCTGTATTGCAATAGCAGAAGAAGGCCATAAATAAACGGAGAAATTGTGAAGCGGGATACTACACATGATCGTCTTCACCAGCTCTACCCTGCTAGACATGGACAAAAGACACCCCTTCCATCCTGCAAGCCTAGCCTTGAACTTATCCATGAGAGGTAAGATATGGTCTCTTTTAACTCTTCCTCTGAAAAGGTCCACCCCCAAGTATCTTGTAGGGAGCACACATTCTAGAATGCCCAAAACTTCTTTAGATCTTCCTCGTCTGGCCACAAATATCTAACCCAGGAAAATCTTGCTTTTATTTAAGTTAATTTTTTGCCCTGAGTAAACTTGACAAACATCTAGAAACTTTTTAAGTTCCTAGATGGGAGGGAGTATAAACATTCCTAGGACCAGGAATGCCTTTTATCAACCCTTTATTTCTGAGATCCTGGAGACCAGAGCACAAGACCTCCTCTGCTAAAATAAATAATAGGGGTGATAGGGGATCACCTTGGTGAAGGCCTCTTTCCATACCATTAAAACCTACTGGTCCCCCATTGATCAGAACTGACAACTTCATAGATGAAAGAATTTGATGAACCCACCAAATCCAGGTTTGACAAAAACCGAATTTTTGCAATACATCAAAAAGGAACTCCACTCCAGGGTGTCGTATGCCTTTTGGATATCAAGCTTTAAACCTAAGTTACCACCGAAGCATTTAGAGGACATCATATTCACCAGCTTAGATGCCATTCCAATATTTGAGAAAATAATCTTCCCCTTTTGGAAAGCCCCTTGCTCCTCTGAGATCAATTTCGTAAGGAAAAGGGACAAACGAGAAGCCAAGATCTTGGGAATTAATTTAAAGAAAATATTCCCCAAGCAAATTGGTCTAAATTGCCCCACCTTCCTTGCATTATCCACTTTAGGAATTAGGGTGAGAAAATTGCAATTTTCACCTCTTGTTACAACTCCTTCAATAAAAAAAACTTCTGAATATCCAAACAAACCTCCTTCCCAATAATATCCCCACAGACCTTGAAAAAAGTACCTGAAAATCCATCTAGACTTGAAGCACTTGTCTGGCTAGAGTCGTTGTTCACTGAGTTGGGAATTTCTCTCCCTGGTCCCCCGGTACTTTGGTGTGATAACATTAGTGTGACCTATTTATCTGCAAACCCGATTTTTCATGCTCGTACTAAGTATGTCGAGATCGATTTTCACTTTGTTCGGGATCGGGTTACCAAACGTCAGCTCATTGTTCAGTTTATTTCTACTCCAGATCAAATTGCCGATGCTTTGACCAAGCCACTGTCCACTACTCGGTTTCAGTTTTTAGGGGACAAGCTGAAGGTTCTCTGCCTCGACTCTCCACCTTGAGGGGGTGTATTGACGTATATAGAATTTCAGTCAAATTGAAACTCTATATACGGTTGATTTGTTTAGGATTCATTCTCCCACTTTCCTATTATCACATGTACACAATCTCTTCTCTTTCCATTATTTTATGTAGGTAATCCAATCTCTAGGATTACCCTAATCTCATGTATAAATAAATCTTTACTATCAATGAAAATATAACTGAGAATTCTCAGATCCAATATTAGACCAGGTAAATGTAAATCCTGAAGATGGGATAGACTCAAGAGATGCAGAGTCCATCATTGCCGCAAACTCCTCCAAAGAACCCAAGTTAAATCTGTCAGGACCTTGCTTCTCTTGAGAGAAAAGGTACGAATTCAAATCGCCTATAACCATCCATGGAATCGTCGATCCCGAAATTGAACATAGATCACACCACAATTGACGCCTAATAGCTGCGAAATAGTTAGCAAGCACAACTAATAGAAAAAATTGAATCCCTATTGCTTCCACATATATAGAAATGTGCTGGTCAGAAGAGAGAACAATAGATGGACATTGAATATTTTCCTTCAAAAAGATCCAGATATTAGGGATATAATCCATGCGCTGATTATGAATAAAATTCATATGATAACCTAATGAAGAGATGAATTTTTTTGGGCACTTATCTGGTTCCACCTTTGGTTCTACCAAACATAGAAACAACGGGTCGTGTTCATGGATAAGAAGACGTAACGCTACATGTGCTCGACTGTTTGGAATTCCTCTAATGTTCAAGAATAAGCACTTCATAGGAATTGCACTAAATCCCTGAGAAACTATAGAATCATGGAGGTTATGGCCTTGCCGTTAGAATCTTCCTTCTTTTCGTCTCACTTCGTACAAACTAGTCTACACAGGGTCGAGGATGGAAAATGTAGGTGTTAGCTGATACAGATGGAATACAACAAGAGGAACAGAATGCATACATCAGCAAAGCTACACAAGTGGAAGATGACATCAGTCCAAAAAGGAAGAGGAATAGACCCAGTTGGCTGAAAGGGTTCGAATTGTAATTGTGAATTAGTTAAGCTTGTTAGTATTGATTAGTAGTTGGGGGTTGTTGAAGTCTTGTAACTAATTGACAGCTAGGAGTACAAGTGGCTGCAAGTGTTGTTTCTAGTGTACAAGTAGGAAGTGTAAAACAGAGAGGAGGGATCGAAGATTAAAGAAGTTCCAATTAGTTTTTTTTCCCTTCTGATTCTTTAGACTTTTCTTCTGTTTTCTTTAATTCTTAGAACCTGCTGCATCATTTGGTGCTTTCGTTGTTACTTCATGGCTGACGGGACTCGAGCTCGAGTTCAAGATACTGCGTTGGAGAAATGGCATCTCAGATAAAGAAATTGGCGGAGCAAATGCAGAAGCTCGCTGCTGATGTGGACGCTCAAAGGCAGACTTCGTTTCATGATCGCAGTTCTCCTGGGTCAGATCCTACCCAGAGCTTGGTTCAATCTTCAATGTTTCGTGCACCTCGCTTGGATTTTCCAAGATTCAGTGGCGGTGATCCTACCGAGTGGTTATTCAAGGTCGATCAGTTTTTTTTGTTCCCTCAAATCCCAGAGCATCAAAGATTATCCATGGTTTCTTTTCATTTGGATGGCGATGCATCGAGCTGGTTTCAGTGGCTATTTCATAATCGGTTGCTGCGCACTTGGGTGGAGTTTGAAGTCTCTATTAAATTACGTTTTGGCCCTTCTGCATATGAAGATCCTCAGGGTACCTTAAGCAAACTTGTTCAAACCAGTACCGTTCTTGATTATCAAGCATAGTTTGAATCACTGTCTAGCAAGGTATTTGGCTTATCAGAACAATTTCTACGTAGTTGCTTCATTGCTGGCTTAAAATCTGAGATCAAAAGAGAGGTGCTGGCACATCAGCCCATTTCTCTTCACCATGCGATTGGTTTGGTGAGGCTCCAAGAATACAGATTAAATGACCTTATACATTTTTCCAAACCATGGCAACAACGATCTGTTCCTACAGTGCCACAATCTATTTCTAAACCTTCTTTTCCTCAGCAAGATTCTCAATCCCGTTCTCAGTTGCTTGTGCGGAAGCTTTCTTCTGCCCAGATTCAAGAAAGACGGGACAAGGGCTTATGTTTCACTTGTGATGAGAAATATCAATTTGGGCATAAATGCAAGAATAAGGCTTCAATGTTGTGGATGGAATTTCAGGACAATCTGGACGAAGTGACCCCTGTCACAGATGAATCTATGGCTGAAGGGGATGATCCTGCAATCAGGTTACAATGCCCCATTGCCTTAATGGGGCATTGTAACCCTCAGACCTTGCGCTTACGAGGAGTAATTCAGAAAAAGGACGTGCAGGTGTTAGTTGATGGGGGGAGCACTCATAATTTCATCCAAGAACGAGTGGCAAGAAATCTGGCTTTGGTCAGTCTAAGACGTAGAGAATTTTACCAAAAAATAAAATTAGACGTAGAGAATTACGAAATTTATCTATTAACCCAACAAAAATTACGAAATTGATCTACAAAAGTCAGTCCATCCGCTAGCGTTGGAAATGCACCAAAACCACGTGTGTAGCTATGATGAAGTGCCGAGGTCATAGACTCATAGGATATAGAACTTGAGTAAAAATACCCTAATTTAAAGATAAAGATTGAAAAAGTACTTCATTACATATTTGTAAACGGGTACAGGAGGAGGTGAATGTTGACGTATGTGGGCGTACACAATCAACTCACATTCGTTCAAATGAAACATTTTGTCAATTTAGATTCTATCTGAACGACTTTGAGTTGAGGACGTAGCCTTCAGTAGGTGAACATTACCCCAACATAACCTAAAAACTGCACAGACTCCTTGCTACACAAACTTACAAAAGGTAACGTAAGAAACACACAGAAGTATGCAGAACTTTCCCAAAAGAAGTGAAAGAGACTATTAGATAACTACAGTGAATTTCATTGCTTGATTATCTCCTCTCAATAGGAGAGTATATATACTGATACCCAAATTCCATGATCTCCACTGTAGTTATACAAGGTAATGAATCACATAAACTATGGAAACTACAATAGGAGATATTCACTGAGATTACATTCTATATCACATGTGATACCGATTCTAGCTGGTCTTTCATAGAGAGATTTTATATCACATTTGAGATATTCCAACTAGATTTTCGCCATATATGATCTTCAATAGAGAAAGACATGTATACCCTTGATAGAGACAAAAGTGGATCAAACCACTAGGTAAGCACATAAACACAGTAAGATTGTTACCCACAAAAAAAAAAAACAAACACACAAAGCGACGCAGAACATTCCCAAAAAAAGTGTAAGACACAAAAGCTTCGCAGAGCAAACAAAAGTACTGCAGAATTGGTCAGCCCATAAAAGTTGTAAAGGGGACCATATAAAAGGGGAGTAGGGAACTATTTACTGGACTTTCCCGCCGTGGTCGAGTTGCTACGAGATAATGCTGATTGCGAACGACGGCTCAGCAACATCGACCTAAAATATGAAGGTGGGAGAGTGAGTACACGATGAGGACGTACAGAGTACATTGGACGTACCAAGTTTCCCCTTGCTGGTGTACTTGGTCCAGCACCATCTTGTATAGCAGCAGTGGCGCAATCAGCTTTGCCTTTCAGTTTCGCTTCATCCCTAACCACAGTCGCTTCTATCTCCTCCCTTTTTGGGAAAAAAGGCAAATTATGGGTTCCCGCTTCTCTTTTCAGAGTAGGAACTTCATCCTCCTCGTCAGAACTGGAGGAGATGTCAATGTATTCGACCACAACCAGATCATCTGGTATGATTATTGGGTTCAAAGCACTTGAACCCGGCCTTTGATGTTGGGGAGGAATCCGTCCAGCATGGACAACAGCAAGCTGGTTGCGCCACCTATTTTGAGCGCTTCTCAGTTGAAGAAGGGGTATTGTCCTCCTCCTGCTATGGTTGAGAGTTGAGAATGGTGTTCCATTCTTTTGGTGACTAGGAACAATAGTAGGAATCTTCATGGGTGGTCTAAAGGAAGAGTTATTGGATGGAGTAGAGTGAAGTGATACTGATAGGCTGATACCATTTGCTTTTATAGGAAAAAATTTGGCGGGTAAAGCTCTTTGTTTCCTTGTTAGATTTTTCAAAGTTTTCAAGTAATTGGGTGTCTTTCTCTGAGATTACCTTAGCTATCTTGCTTCTTTTTCCCGCCAACTACACTTACTTTCCCGGAAAAATTGTGTCTCTCTTTCTTTCAAGGTCTCACACAAAGTCACAGTGAATCATTAATCTTGTCCTTTTTAATTTTGTTTCTTAATTTTTTTAAAGATCTCTTTCTTCAGAGTCAAGTTTCTTTAAATTTGAACCTTGCTGATACTACCGTCAATCGTGATTGTGTGGACAACCTACTTCAATCCTATTTTGGTTCTGTACTATTTGGCATGATTACAAATTTTTGGGAGTTTATGTCGACATCCTCTACCTCTCAAATTCTCTCTCTACATCTATCTCTATTTGTCTGCTTCAGCGTTTGAGTTTGAGAAGAGAGTTAAATATGGCCTCTAAACATGCCCATACATCTCTTTTGCAATAATATCATGGCCATTTTCACCCTTCCTATTTTTAAGTTATTAGGGAGTCCTTATCCCAAAAGCCACTTACCATGCAACATCCGATATTTTCATTTAGGGTTTTCCTCTCCAAAGCGCAAGGATATGTATGTAGGCATTTAATGTGCACGCCGGAGAAGATAGAGAAGGCCATCAAGTCATAAGTGTTAATCAAATCAATGAGAGTAGGTTGTAGTGTCTTTTTTTTTTTAGGTGAATAGGTTGTAGTGTCTTCAGTACTCTTCATTGTGCTATGTTGTGATACAACTGCACAGCTGTGTATCCCTTGGAAAATTCACAACTCTGAACCATCCCAAGTATGGACCGCAAGGTTTCCTCCTCACTTTAAGGGAACTGTGTAAAGGCAAAAAGCAAAAGGGAAAATGAAAATTTGTATTACGGGTCATATTTGGGTATTACGGTTTTTCATTAATTGTTTAGGGGAAAGTTTTCATACCCTACACGGCTTACATGTGAGAGGGTGGGAGTTTCAAGGCATTAAGTAATGCGTGGAGGCTTATGCCATTTCCAATTCTCTGTGAGAGGGGACATGACCGTGCATGCTTACACGGCCGTATATGAAAATTTCCCCCAATTTTTTATTAGCATTATTTAGTAATTATGTATGAGTATGGTTGGTGCTACGATTCTTAGTTGTGTGTGTAGAGGTGTAAATGAATAGCCAAAATCCGTTTGCGTATCTGTGTATCACTATCCGAATCCGTCCGATCGCTAATCGGATGTGGATACGGATAGTCCATAGCTATCCGAGAAGCTATATTTACATGTAAACGGATAAAATATCCGATCCGTATCCGTGTCTGTATCCATATAGCACTATTATTTTATTATTATTTTTTTTTGTAAAACGCCGTTTACCACTATTAACCAATGTATGCGCTATATTGGGTATCCTCGGTTTCCTTAACACTCTGAACTTCTTACCTTTAACCAGCACATGTGATTATAGAATCCTTCTATTATTATCGCATGTGAGATATAGTTACTACCATCCTTATCACATTTAAATCCTTCATAGAATCCTAACCCAATGGGTCTCATTGTAACTATAAATATCATCTCTTGTAACTATTCAATTTAGGAATACAAATCACAACTTACATTCACAATAACCACTATCCGAATCCATGCGAAAGCGAATCGGATGCGGATGCGGATATACCACTATCCGAGCCAAATCCGATCCGCTTACATCCCTATGTGTATGGGTATTAGATGTCTTCTATCGGAGTTAGGGTTTTGAATGAATTTTCATTATTCCAATACCATACACGGCTGTGTAAACCGTGTATGTGAGATGGTCTCTCACAAAGAATTGAAAAAGTCATAAATCCCCATCCGACTCCTCTACTTCAGCCTGCCCGGTACTTCCGTGCGCCCACACACACAAGGAGGGTGGAAAGTACCGCCTTACCCCCGCTCGGGCAAGGCGCTCGGGCATGGGTAAGGCGGTACATTCACTACAAGAAATTGGTGCAATGGCGGCACTTTGGGTTGAGCTATTGCGGCATATTTTACAAATGTAGTCATATGTGAAGATATACCGACATTTTATTAAAAATGCCGTCATATAAAGGTATAACGGCGTATGGGTATAAACGCCGTCATATATGAATATATAACGGCTTTTGATCATAATCGCCGTTAAACAAACTAGTTTCCGCGGCTTTTTTTTAACAAGCGCCATTGTAGTTCACTATTTAATAATGGTATAATATTTTTTTTAACGCAATACAACGGCATTTATAAATAAACGCCGTAAAAAATAATAGTTTTCAGCCAAAAAAAACCCCAAAATCATTTTCACTTCCCCGCGCTATCCATCTCTCTCTCAAAAACCTTTTTGTTTCCCCGCTCTTTCCATCTCTCTCTCAAAGTTCTCTCAAAACTGTTTCCTCTCTCAACCGTCAAACTTCTCTGAAACGACAGAGCAACGGTGAATCGGCGACACCAATTCTCGCCAAGTCCCACAAGGTTCGATCCCATTGAACCCTTCTCCTCTGTTTTTTTCTTACATGTTTTTATTTGTGAGAAAGTATTAGTTCTTGTGTTTGATCTGTTGTTAGTATTTCAAGTTTTTTGTCCAATATTCTTTTGCTTAGGGTTTTTGCAGTTAAATTTTGTTGTTTTAATTTTATTTTTTTTAATCTTAAACTCTCCTTTCTCTCTCGCTCTCTCTGTTTCTGCTTCGATTCATTCTGTGTTTATCTTTGGATTTGCTTATGTAGTTTATATATGTATGAACATGTGGTTTTGATCTTTGAGGGTGGAGAGTATTTTCTACTTCTCTCTTCCGTCTTCGTTCATTCGATTCTTTTGCTTCGTTTGAGGACCAAAAAAGATAGGTTTGATTTCTGGAATTCTAATGGGGATTGTCGTCGGCATCACTTTGAGGGCATGAGCTTTATGGAGCTTTATAGAGCTTTATGGCCTGTGGGGTGTTGATATATCATACTACAGTACCACTACTACTGGGTATGGTTGTATGGACTACGGAGTCTGGACTGAAAATTAAGAAGTGAGAGAGAGAGAGACCTTTTAAGCTGTGGACTGAGGTAGCTTGCTTGCGGAGGAGTACCCTTTGTGTAGTTGGCTTTTGGCATAAGGACCAAGAGCCCTTTCAGAGAGTGTGAGGTTGACATGAAGCTCTAACCATTCACTTTCCATCTTCAGGCAGGCCTCTTAAGATGGAGAAAACAAACAGTGGCACAGTAGGGGGAGAGACTAGACACTTAGAGAGAAAACAAAAGTTGGAAGCCGGGGTGGGGTGGGGTGGGGACATGGGTTATGAGATATGATTGGGACTTATTCCTCGACGATGCTCGCTCTCTTTTTAGCTCTACTGAAGGGAGGAAGGAGGTTTACCAAAAAAAAAAAAAAAAAGGGAGGAAGGAAGGAAGGAAGGGTAGGGGAATTGAGGTGGAGTGATAGGGTGGGGGACACAGGACAACCACTCAGAGTAGTGTCCGGATTTTGGGGGACATGGATAATACCCAACTTCTATCTGGGTTTCTTCTTTTTCTTTGATGGCTGGATGCAGTTGGGGCTGGAGTTGGATTTGTGGGGAGTGGCATTGGGGCTGGAGTAGGTCTGGTTGGGACTGGGATTGGGGCAGGAGTAGGGCTTGTTGGTGCTGTGGGCAGTGGCCTCAGCAAGGCTGGAAAGTTCATGGGCAGGACCATTACAGGGACATCAAGCAGCTCCAAGAAGAGTGGTAGCAGCACTCCTGTAACACCACAAGAAAATAGTGGTGCAAAGCCGGCATGAGCTTTCCTATATTATCTTAGCCTTTGGTAACTGTGATACGACCTTTTGATTTGTAGTATTTTAGTATCTTATATGATTAGTTGAAGGTTTGAAATCCTTTTCTTCCCTCTGTTACATCTCTTAGATCCCTATTGTTTAGGTTGGAAAATGAATGACATATGAACATGTGTTTATAAGGACTGAGAGTGTACTTGGCACAAGATCAGTCATGCCTTTTTGACAACATTACTGCCGATTCAGAGAGGACATCACCTTTCAGTCAGCCTTAATCCTTCCAGTTATCACTACAAGTCCGCATATTTTTTACGTACTTCTTTGTTCCTCAATTGAAATTACAATTTTCTACGCATCTCAAACTTCCAAAAGAGGATTGTCCTTATCCTCAGTTAAATCAATAGAACCTATAATCAAATCATAGTACACAAACCAGGTTGTTCAATGCATAATCAGCCAACTCAAATCAACCAGGAAAGATAATTCACAATAGCAAAATCCTGCTAGTCATCCATCGTTTGACTGAGGTAACCAAGATATTTTTCTGACTGTCTTTGTGATGGTGAAAAGTGAAAACAGTAGAATTTGAGCTAATTTGGATTTGTTTTGATCAAACAAAGGTGGGGAAAAAGAAAATAGAATAGGTTTTACTTTCATCTTTGTTCTATTTGTTTCCAAGTGTGTTTAGGATGTCGATTTCGATATCTTGTTCGGTTCTAATTCGATCATTGAATTTATTAGAAATTGCCTAGCTCTAATTACTAGTTGTTGTGGATGTATCGGACAAAAATTAATTCAATTTTGAAATTACAGCCGATCATCGGCCGGACAAGATCCAATTCCAAACTATTTGTATAATATCGGCGGACACCGATACCAATAATATGCCTATACTTGTACCTATAACCTGCAGTGACACCAATCGTCTTCTCGAGAGTGAAACTCTAATGTGTGGAAAGATGATGATGGTGATGATGGTGACAGTGATTCTTGTACTTACCCTCAAAATTTAATTTCTTTTCGGATGGTTAGAACATAATCATTCGATTAGTGACTACACCAGTAAGTAGCCACCAGTTAATAACCCAAATGAGTGTTACTTGGACTACTTGAGCCTAAGTTCTTTGTTTTGGAGGTGAGAGAGGTAAGTGGAGGTTGTGGAATTTCTGTCCTTAATCAATGCTTTCTTTACAACTAATGTCATATAGATCTTTTTAACCCCTTCTCCCTCGTCTCCCTAGAAAGAGAACATCATGTTGGGAAGGAGGAGAGACAGGGATATTGGGGGAATTGAGATTCTCATTTGTTTGTTTATCACAGATTGCTGAATCAGAAAAGGACATAATGACAGATTGTTCTGCACTTTTGTACACAAAATCAACAAAAAAGATTTACAGAAATGAAATACCCATAAGAATTGCAGAGGAAAGAAGATGATGAAGAAGAAGACAGCTTTGTGAGTTTTGGAAGGAGGTAAGTGCCAAAACTAAAACAAATAATGGAGTCTTTATTCAATATGAAAAGCTCCTTTGATCTTGACTAGTCATTTTCATTTTTCCCTCTCCCAACAAAGGAAGCCCCAGCTAGCCCACATCAGACCTTTGGGGGTGCACTGACTACATCACCAGTTCCTTGTACCCCTTTTTAAGTAGTATTTCATGGCTATTCTTTCATTCATGTCACCTCTTACTAAGCTGTGGCAATTGCCAACAAAATTTGCAGAGAAAAGGAAGATATCCCAAGGTGGAAAGGACCGGGTTTATCGAATCCTGTCCAATTAAAGGAATTAAGAAACAGAGAGTGAGAGAGACCTGACTAGATGAGATTGAGATAGCAAGCTCTAACTTTTGCTTTAATTCTCTTTTGTTTTTTTCCTTCTAATATACAAATGCCAAACATGATCTCAATTTCTCAACCAACTTAGCTTTGAAGATCATAAGATCATATAAGAAAAGAAACTCCCAAATAAAATTATCCAACATTAAAAAAAAAAAAAAAGGAATTTAACCCCAAGTTATAAAGATCTAAAAGAAGATTCTTTAATTTAATACATTTTCAAGAAAAAATAATAATAATACCCAACCCATCTCCCTTTACTCTTGCTTTGTCATATTGAGTAGATCTTTTAAGAATTCTACTGTTTTAATGGTGCAAGAGATAATGTTGTAGGAGTCTATTAGCTTCCGTTAGACCACTGAAATAAGCTCCATGGGTGGTAGAATAGTGTGTTCTGTATGTAGCTTCCCCTACAAATAGAATTTGAAGAGGAGGAGGAGAAGCTCCTTCAACAAAGTCACTGTTGCTACTTTGTGGCAATGGCTCTGCCATTAAATCAAAATCATGGCCGCTCGACCCCACTGCTACATAACTGTAAGAACCCATGAACAAAGGATTGTTTCCCCATTTGCTCTTTAGAACCCTAGTGAACTTTATCTTCTTCCCATGACTATGATTGCACTCCACAGAATTCACACATCCATTGCTGTTTTGGGGCTTAGAATCTGACAAGAAACTAGAGACTGTACTGGAGACTCCATTTAGAATTTCATCATCTTTGAGAGACTCGAGCTCTAGAGCTTCTTCCCCAGCAAACCAAGAGAGGACTACATTAGAGTTCTTGTAGATTGGAAAGAGCGAAGCTGTTTTACGCATCCACCAGCGAATCTTCTGGTTTCTGGCTTCCGAATCAGACCAGTGAAACAATCCTTTGTTCTACCCCAGTACCTATGACTATTCTTTCCCCAGCACCACATCAAGCATTTCTTGTAGTGCTTCCTTCTCAAGGTTTACAAAATTGGCTGACTTTTATTTTGACCTTGTTTTTATTTCACTTATTCTTTGCCTAGAGAAATTTCATCAGGCTGTCATTGTGATAAGCACTTATTTTGTACTGTTCAATTGAGAAATAAATAACTTTTGTAGTTCTATACTTTTGAGTCCAAAAGGATTGCTTCAGAAGTTGCTTCAACTCTGCACCCACTGCACACCCTTCTTCTTCCTTCTCCTTTCTATTTATTTACTATTTTCTTTTAATGTATCTGTACATTAATGGCTATCTTTTCGAACTTGTAGGTGCTCTTACAGGAAAGTACACACTAGAGAATCCACCCTCTGGTCCCCGAGGCCGGATATACACTCCTGAGTTCCTCACGAAGGTAATAAAACAACGCATTCTAATTTAACATAATCCACTAGGAATAAGATTCATAAGTAAGCTAGCCCTAAAGAGTGTATTTGATTGCACATATTTAAATATCTGTAGAGAAAACTGAATATTTAAGTTTTATTTTTTGGAAGGTTGATATGAATTCATTAAAATGTATGTCTTCCGAAGTGGTTTTAAATAGAAAACTGGTGTAGAATAGCATAATTGTTCTGTTTTTTTTTATTCCTGGGTAAATTGCTTAATTGGTTAAAGAAAGAGGCTCTCACTCCAGAAAACAAAGCTTGGTTGACATTCAACTTCCTTCTTGTTCTTTTACTATTCTACTCCATGTATTATTTCATATGTATTTTCTGATCATGAACAAACGCAATGGAGATCAAAGCCAAAGTGCAGTGGGTCTTGCTATAAAGCATCTTAGATAGGGTAGCAATCAGCATGGAAATGAAACTAAACTAACATTTGGTTAGTGTTCTCAAACAATACTGTCACCAAAATAACTTTTGATTAGTCCCCATTGATTTTGATTTCTGGATCCATTATTCCCACACAACACCCATTTCACTTCCACACAAAGCAACAACCATCATTGAACCAGACACAAAAACCAGAGCAACAGCAATAAGTAAGAGCTTTCACCTAAAATTCCAAATTTCCCACCTGGGCTTTAGGTTTGGTGTTCATATGGGTAAAGTGAGAAATTTATAAAGCTTATCAACTCATGGATGGCTATTGTAACTCCAGGCTACAGCATGGCAGAGGCACCCTGTGGGTTGTGTAAGTCCAGGTGCATGTGTGTTGCTGCCCAAGTGGCTGCGAGAGTGTGTGTGTTTTTGGGTGTTTATGTCGCTGCCCATTAGGCTGTGTGTATGAGTGTGTGTGTGTGTTTTTAGCATGTATCTGATGTAAACTTTGGGTTTTCTTATTCTAACCACAAGTTAGATAGTTGATATATCATTTTTTTGGAATGTTTCTCTCTTACATAAACAAATTCAGCAATGGTTGAAAAATGTATCTTTTCTTGACTATTTTTATTTCTTTTCTCTTCTTTCACTTTGCTACTGTCAGTCAAGTGTAGAGGCTTAACTATTTATGGATGAATGGATTTCTATTTCCACTGGGATTCTTAATCGACGAGTTCTTTCAGAGTTTTAGGTAGCCTCATCCTCACAATCTTCAGATCTCAAATAACTATGGGAATGCTGCTGGCTGTTGATACCCACCATTCAGACTTCCCTCTTTCTTTTTCTTTTTCATGTTTTACATAGTAAACAATCATTGGGAAGCTTACTTCTTTTGTTTTTTGGGTAAGGGAAAGCTTACTTGATACTTGATAGGTTATGATAGTCTACATATGAAAATATTGAATTTCTTGGTTTGATTTGTGCCTTGGTCGAGAAAGATAGATTGACGGGTTTGGCTGTTGAGGCAGCAAAGAGAGCTCTTCAAATGGCTCAAGTCAATGCTGATGATGTAGACTTTACCTTGCTGTGCAAATCTAGCTACTCCGGACGATCTTTTTGGCAGTGCTCCTCAAGTACATCCACATGATTTAGGAATCTTGAAATGCTAAGGTTAAAGTAATCATCTTTGTAAGAAGAAGCAATTATAACTGTACTGTGGCTGCAAAACATGTTTTCATTTGATTATGAGTGAAAGGCTAAGTACTTTATAAGAGTAATATTTCATTGTTAGTATAAAGAAGTGTGATGCTAGGTGATAAGGATCCAATTAAAACTCTATTTCTTGTTAGTTCATAAATATCATTTTGTCTGTGTTATGCCATGCTTAGCTTAATATTGTGTTTCATTTATCATTCTTTTAGACTTGATCTAGCTAAAGAGGAACAAGTTAGTCTATATAGTTGAGACCAACTTTTCAAGAGACATATTCATTTCTAACCTATTATTATACTTAGTTGACCATTCATACTTGTGATATTATTTGTCTAATCATTAACAAGTATTTGTGTTGGATCTCATACTACCTAATGTGCTTCATGTTTCTGTACCAGAGCATTCATTGCAACTTACCATCTCATGACAGTTCTAGAGATATATCATCAATTATTAGATTACAATCCCCTCAAGTGTGTTAAGGCATCAGTTAGACCTGAGCAACTCAAACTCAGAATTCTCTTTAGATGATTTGTGAAGAATTTTGAATTTGTGCATAAAAGGACACGCTGTTTTAGTCTATTTATTTGGACAATTACTTGCTCAAGTCCTTGTTTCTGCCTATTACTTATAAATGGGTCAGATTTGAGTTTGATTTGGACTATTGATCGTTTAATCTCTATTTCAGTGCATTGCATTTTAAATGTATCAGACTTTAACATGACTTGGATATATTTACTTAAATCTCTTATTTCATCCCATCTCTGTGGACACTTCAAATCTGAAATGGGTAGGGTATTTGGTGAGGTATATCTCTGTTTTATATATGAATTTGGTTTGGATATAAAAATAGATGACATGATGAATCTATTGTCTTTGAAATAGGTTAATGGATTGAATATATAAATAATTTTTTTTTAAAAAAAACCTACATTTAGCGGCGTTTTTTTACAAACGCCGCTAAAAGTGTAAACTCAATACCTATAACGGCACTTTTTAAATGCCGTTGTAAGACACTTTTTTCGGCGTTTATTGAAATTCAATACCTATTACGACACTTATAAAAATGCCGTTGTAGGACATTTTCACCCGCATTTATTAAAAACCGCCGCGAAAAAGGTACATACACAGACACATTAAAAAAACGCCGTTGTACAAAAACGGCGGTACCTTTGTCGACATTTCAGCGGCACAAATTATAAACGCCGTTATATCCTATGGCGGCATTTTTTGGACTTATAACGGAGTTTACAAACGCCGTCGTAGGCCCAATTTCTTGTAGTGATTCCACCCGCCTTGTATGTGGGGCACACAGAAGTACTGCCCGCGGCGGAAGTAGAGAAGTATCATCCCTCACATACATGGTTTACACGACCGTGTATGAGGTGAAAGTTTTCATACACGGCTCTGTAAACCGTGTATGTGAGAGGGTCTCTCACAAAAAACTTAATTACGTTGGTTATAAATACCCCACCCAACCCGAAGCAGAGTATGAACAAGCACGAGGAAGCCTTCCAAACCCTCCTTGCTGCTGCTGCTACTCTCTGTCTTATAGTAGGTCGTTCGAAGATGATGAAAAGAGCTAAGAAACAACTGCTTCCATCCATTGGAACTCTGCCAAAGGAGCTGCTAACAGAGGTGTGTGCTCGAGTTGGATCTTCTGCAGTGACTGACCTCTTCAACCTGAAACAGAGTTGTAAACAATTCTACAGGGTTGGGGTTGACATAGAAGTGCTTCGAAGGGTCTCATTAGAAAAGCTACCGGCAATTCCATGGCTGGTTTCATCTGGGTATCATTCCTTCATAAGACAATGCGGGGAGAACGGTAACCCAGAAGCGCTGTTCAAGCATGGAATGGTGGAATATTTTAGTAGATTGGAACAAGAGTCAGGGATTGAGTTACTGAAGAAAGCAATTGATCTTGGACATGAAGTAGCTGCATACATGCTCAGATTAATCCTCTTGTGTACTAATTACCCACTAAAAGATCAAGCTTTAGAAATTCTGAAAAAAGTAGAGCAAGGATGTTTACCATCATCATTAGCAAAGATTAAAAAATGTCATAAGCGATCGAAGGAGATACTCAGGGACATGTGGACTAATACTGTTTCTCTCCCAAAACCAGCTGAACCCATCTGAACCAGTTTAGTCTGCAATAAGAGAAATGGATTGATTAATTCTTCTGGGTGGTTATCAATTGAAGATGAAGAACCTCCAAATTGTGAAGCTTGTAAATGGGATTGGGAAATTGTTTTGCTTAGTAATGTGCTACATGCAACATAATAGACTAATCTTGCTTAAATTAATGAAACTATGAGGCTGTTCTTACTTAAAAATATGTTCAATTTTATTACATATTTAATGGATTCCTTATTCCCTTCAAAAAAAAAAAATTCAGAACAAATGTTAGGAGGCACCCGATAGCAGGAGTTCAGTTTTAAAGAAGCTACATGATAAGATGATCGATCTGTCCAATAATGAGACTGATACTTTCAATGTTAAGTGTTAATCAGTTTACTGGTTTACGAAATGGGGCGTCTTACTAACATGATCCGTCTGCGTGTATGTATGTCGAAGTCGGAATAAGACAGTCGGTCGAATTATTTCGTTACCTTAGTCCTCCTGGTAACAATGGCTCTTTACGCACCATTATCTACCATTACCAACTGCGCTATAATTCTTTTGTTAACCCAAAAAAAAAAAAAAAAAAATTTGACCGACTCCTCCTACTTGCATTCATAAAGACACCCAAGAGCAAAACCAGAAAGGAGATACGCAAAGTTGTTAATTTCCATTCAAGACAATCTGGTGAAAAGAACATCCATCATAATGCCACAGCAATGGGACGAAAACAAAAAACGAGACAACAAAAAGAACGTCTTGACAAAAAATAAAAAAAAACTAAGAAAGGATATCAATTCATGACTGAAACAACAACGCCAGAACTATGGGCAAGTTCGTCGACGCTTGGATATATTGAAGGCTTGGCAAACGGCATCATCGACTGTGGCAGATGCCTTCTTCCAACACCTCTTCATCTCTTCCATCTCCTTCTCACAACGATCAGCACGTTTCCTCTCATTATGTGCTTCCTCTAACGCTGATCGCAAACCCCCCTTCATCTCATCTAATAGCTCTTGGAACTCCCCCATCTTCGACTGCAACACCCCAGTCTTTCTGATAATAGACCCCTGCTCATGTTCCAACTAACTTGAGCTACCCTAATTCAACAATAAAAGAAAAGTTGATTTAATGTGTTAAATGAGCTGATTAGCCATTTTTTGAAGGATATACTCCTGTTCATTTCCAAAGATATAAGATTAAATGAGATAAGGATATACAGAGCCATTGATTGCATATCCATCCGATCCAGCCCTATTAAAGGTGAACCAAATCAGTATTGAATTGCTATCGGCCGAGACTAATCCTGATCTGACTCCTAATACTAAAACCTTGTAACAACTTGTTTTCCATTGGCTACATTAGAGCAACAAACCTTTGTTAGTTCATAGATCTATCCATGGAGGATAGAGATAGTAGCTGTTCGTTAACAATATCTCTGTGCATTCTTCCACATTAATAATTTGTGTTTAGGTTGCATACGATTTGGTATCTTGCTTTCTTCCACACACACACATATAAAGGACACATAAAGGGGATGGGAGAGGCTGTCTATACAAAAATGGATCTCCTCCATATTGCTCACAATACCGGCAAGCCAGTCGGTGTAGTGGTTCGATATCTTGAAACAAAAATGAAATTTAAGCTTGATGAAGTGATGAGATAGCTTAAAGATGACCTTTAAAAAGTGTCATGTACTCTAATGTGAATGATGCTCATTATTAATGGCTTTAATGGCTATAAGCGACTCAGAAAAGACGATGAGGTGGGATATGCCCATGTGCCAAACTTGAATGATGCATGTTTGAATGGTGAAATTTTCAGTCCAAAGGGTAATTCGAGACCGAGTGGCTCATGCTAGGGCAAAAACATGCCCTCTAAGGTTTTCACGAATGGAACCATCACAATTTAGGGTTATCCAATTAAGAAGGGGCCACCCAACGATGGAAAGTACATCTTCTAACACGGAAGCTAACTTCAATACCCTCAAAAAAATTCCTAAATGCGGTTAATGTATGTGACATTGTTTTTAATGTTTGAGAACTAAAGGAAGATGTCATTGATAATGGTAGGAGTAATCTCCTTTGGCATACGATTAGAGTTTTTGAAGCATTTGTGTGTGTGTGTGTAAACATAAATTAAATACATGAAATTAAAAAAATTTGACAAAAGAAGAACTAAAGCTTGATTGTAATTTGTATATGGTATCGAGAGAGATGAATTTCTTACTTGAAATGTGTTTTTGTAAAGCAAGAGTTGTGAGGAGGTGGATGTGAATGGCTGGATGAATAGGAGATACAGGAAACTTGTAGGTAGTTTCAAGAGAAGAAAACAAATTGATTTGTCTAAAACCTCAGCCAATTCTGATTTAGTCCGAATCAGCTAGAATTTACAGAATCAGCCTAAAACCTAAAAATAAAAACTAGTGACAACACTCCTAAACCCAGAGCCTTAAAAATGTAATATTAACTCAAAGCTAAATGCGTACCGAAACAAATTATTTTTAATTGAAATAAGGCCAAATGTTCTATGTGTCGGAGGCGTAGGATGCGCCTAGACACATGGGGGTGAGCGAAATGACCACCCTACCCCCTTGAATGGCCGAAATGACCGTCCCATGTGTCCGGACAAAACCTGCGCTCCCAGGTAGAGAACAATCGCCCTTGAAATAAATATGTTGTTTTGTTTTTAGTGAAGGGTTTCATACATGGTAATGTACGCATACGATCAATACTTCAATTTTTGCATTTACTCAATTAAGTTGGAATCTGATAGATTTGGCAAAAAAGTTTAATTTTTTGTGAATAAATAATAAATAAATACCCAAAGGTACATAATAAAGAGTTTTATTATAGAAATTTGTATTACGATTGGATTGTTAATTAAAATAATTAATTTATTTTATTTAATGATAATGGTGTAATCTTTTATTCATCCATTAAAAGAAAAATAAATAATTATTGGGAAATTATCAATGCCACCCCCTGACATTTGCTTATATTTTAAGGCACATCCACTAACTACCATAATATCAAGGCCATCCTCTACTTTACCAAACTAATTCCACACAGACCCCTACTATTAGTTTTTTTTTTTTTTTTTTGGTAAGTGTGCAAAATTCATTCCAAATCGACAGGTAAGTTCCTACCGTTTACCACAGGCAAGGTTAGGCAGGGATCGAAATTGGGCCAAACAATCCTACCTAAGAGCTGTTAAGTGGTGATGTCAGCTATTTAATATTTTTTAAAAGACAATTCTTCCCTTTTAAGTGGTCAAAGTACCTAATTTACCCTTTCAATTAAAACGCCCACAAACTCTTCTTCTTCCTCGCACTCACCGTCAACCTTGGAGAATCCATTGCAACCTACCGTTTTCTGAAGAAGAGACCTACTCCGGCGTCAACCACCCACCATCTTCCTTACTCCGACGAGTACAGTAGATGCCCCATTTCCTCTGTTTACTGGTATTTCATGTTCGTTTCTGGTCAAGCTCCCTTGTCTCTATTTCTGGCCTTAGGTTTCTAGCTCGGGACTTTGCCATATCAGGTAACGACTTCCATCTCTCTCTCTCGCGAGTCGCGAACCAGACGCAAATAAAACCCAGACATCTCCATGTAATTCTCGGAGTTTCATGGGGTGGATTGGAAAATGCTGCAGCTTCTTCCAATTCTTCATGCTCCATTGCTCTGCTTGAGAATGTCTCAAACATCAGTCAAGCCCAGGCGAAACAGAAGAGCATTCATTAACATTCTATGGCACTTGGATTTGGCTAATCAAATTTCCATTTATTTCCTTCTGATTTTGGGAAGTTCGGAAATAAAACCTAACTCATTAATCCTGACTTGCAGGCATAACAATGTCACACGACTTTCTTCTTCAAAGTTTCCATAGTTGTACCGGGTCTGGATTCTAGCAACCCCGTTGAATTAGCTGTTTCAGCTGTTGGAAATTGGAATAAAATGATCAGAATTCTGGATTCTTACTCTCAAGCAGACTATCATAGCACAAAAAAAGCTCTCAAAAGATAGAAGAAGCCTTCTTTTATTGGCTTACGTTTGTATACTCAAATTCAAATCATTGCTGACGGGAGTTCCCATGCTAATTCAATCATCCCCACTTCTCCTCCAAACTCCTACTCCCCCTCTCCCTAGGTACGAACTCCATGCCTGTTCTTGGGTTCTTCTCTTCCACATCCCTCCCCCCCTTACTGTCTTTCGATTAAAAGTGGTGTGTGTGTGTGTTTTTTCATTCATTTGATAATTTGTTCACATAAGTGGATTTGTGATTTTTAAGGTTCAAATGCAAGGGATTGCTGTTGGTCGGGCTGTTAGCTGGAAATGGGTGGGGGAGAGAAGCTTCTTCAGGGAGCTGGGGAAGGGATGGGCTGTTGGCTGAAAATGATTTAGGAATTGGTTTTTTATAGTTTTAGTGTAAAGGGTATGTTGGTCAAATAAATTTCATATGTTAACACCGTTAAAAAAGGGAAAACGATTGATATTATGGTAGTTAGTGGGTGTGCCTTAAAATATAAGTAAATGTCAGGGGTTGGCGCTGATAATTTTCCATAATTATTTTATTTTCCTTTGAGATTCTGTTTCAATTTTCCATAATTATTTTATTTTCCTTTGAGATTCTGTTTCTTTCCTAATTTAACGCACACAAGAATAGGAAATTGGAAATCAAGTCAACTAGGAGGAAGATCGTCAAACTTTCACAATGATTCAAAGCAGGGGTTCTTTTGAGTTCCCATATAAAAGGACAAGAGGCGAAGGAGCTTGAGCCAACTTTTTTGGCTCCTCCCCCCTCCCCCCTCCCCCCTCCCCCCCCCCTTGGCTAAATCTCTCTCTCCACCTCTCTTCTCTCTTTCTCTTGCTCTTCCATTTTGGTTTTTGAGAATTAGGGTTTGGTGAATAACTGATTGCATGAAGGTGTGGATTCTTGATTCCCGTGAAAATTGAGATCGGTGTCTTTAATTTGGAGATCCTTTACTGCATCAAAAGGGTTCGTGATTGTCTTTCCCTGTGTGCTCATTGGAGGACGAACTATTATCTGGAGGAGAAGCAACACTTGAGGCTCTTCAGGTTAGTATACCTCTATGATTTTATTATGGTTATGGTTTGTTTTGTTTGGTATTCTTGGGATGCGAAAGAACCCGAATCGTTCCATTCCACTATGCATTCGGGTATGGGATTGTTTCCTTTTTCCCTAATACATGTTTTGTAACATCAGATTGGATTAGTCAAAATCATCTAGATCGGATCAGTATTGGCCTAAAACAATCCCAACTAATGACCAATCCTGCCCAATATTAGTGGATCGGTCAACTCGGTCAGATCACCCATGTCTTGGGATCAGATGGGTTGGCATCGATGATTATGATTATAAAATGGTTTGTAATCTTAGGATCGGATCGATATTGGCCATGAATTTTTATTTACTTTTACTTTTCATAAATTTTTAATATTTTCTGACCAATACTAGCCGATATGGAAACCAATCCAACAATTTGTTACCGATACAAACCGATTTTGTCCAATCCAAATACGTACAGGTTCAATATCAGCCCTAACCGATCCCGATATCACAAACCATGGGTGGGAGATGCCCCCTGCCAAGCTTGGATGATGCCTCTACGAATGGTGTAACCATATACGAATCGTTGTTAAACATCAATTTATAATCAATTAAACATCTAAATTCGACATAAGCACTAAAAGAACCAATAATAGCAAACCCTCTCCCCCAGAAGAAATCCTCTTGATATGTGCAAGGATCTTCACTATAAGTCCATTAACATCTCCAACATGATAGAACAATTGATAAAATACAAAATGGCACACCTCAAACTGATTGTAAAACCCACAAAGAAACAATGAGAAGATCAATCCAAGTTGTACAAATAACCACAACCTGAGAAATATTTGTTTAGTACAAATTATTATATTATTATAGAATATAGACACCTACCTCATTTTTAATGGTATCGATTCGATCAATTTAAGCACACAAATTAGGAAATTATAAGGAAACAGAAGATGAGGAAGCTGCCTCGGCCATTATCGATCAAGATATATTCTGTGTTTCGTCTTCTTTTGATCCAATTGTCTTTTCTATCCCAAATTGCATACTCAAAATCTGGGAGTCAAAGATATTGGAATTCAAAAGAAAACGAAACATGGAAACATATCATGAGTGTTGTTAATATTGTCGCTGGGTTTGTTTGGTGAAAGGTGTTGCATGCAGGGATGGGCAGCAGGTGATGGTGGGAAGGCGATATCGGTAATGGTTGTTGGGTGATGAATCATCAATGGTAGTAGAAGGTTTGTAGCAGCAGCGGCAACTACGATAGTTTCAGATGACAATAAAAGTATAAAAGAAAATCTGTTATAAAGGGTTCGGTTATGTTGTTACGGCATTGGATTTTTCTTTTCATAGCAAGGGCCAAGGAATGGGGGGCGGATTTCAACGGCACTCCTTCCTTTCCTCTTTTAACGCTCAGCAACAATTCTATTTCTCACCCATCCCATGACTCAGCCATGCGTAACAGCCCCTTGCCAGCTCTGCCCCTCAATCTAACCTGATTTCACTAGTCTCCTATGATCCTTCCTAATCTATCCAGTATCCAATATTTCTATTTCCATCCCACCGTATAACATAGTACATCCTAAAATTTAAGGGTGTCAATCCGGTGGTTCGGTTCGTTTTTGCAGTGGTGTGAGTTTTAAGGAAACTCAACTGATAAGAACTTTTTGGTTTTGGCCTAGTTTTGGTTTCAATTTGGGTTCGGTTTATCTTGTGTTATCGGGTTTAATATGGTTGGTTTAGTTTGAAAACCAGGTATGGATTGGTTTTCACTAGGGCTTGGACAGGTTCTTAAGTTTTGGGGGTCGGGTTTAGGTTTCGGTTTGGTTATATCGATTGGGCTAATCGATGGCCCGACGATTTAGCTTAAACCAAATAGTACCCTAAATCATAAACCGAGCCCGGCCCAATAAGGGTTCGATTTGCTTTGGACTAAGTTCAATCCGGTTGGGTTGAACCGGTTCGATTTAGATTTTGACACTCATAATCTAATTAGCAGTCAAACTTTTCTTTTGTACGGTTTTAATTTAGAACAAATTACATGCACCCCCTGTAGTTTGAAACAATAGTAAAACACCGGCCCCTTAGTTTCACTTTTACAAAAACAAACCCCTAATGGCTCACGGTGTTAGTAAACTGTTAATTTTTAAAATGAAAAGACAATTTTACCCTTTTAGTTTAGTGACTTATTTTTAGGATCGTTTTACCCTTTATTACCCTTCTTCTCCAAACGTGTAAACCACTTCAAGGAGTTAGGGTTTTGTTACACCCAAAAGCTCCGTGAAGGTGTAGAAACTGCTGCCCATTTCCAGAGAAGTTCCCCTGGCCCAAGCACCCTCCGGCGAAGGTAAGATTTACTCCTTTTTATCAATCTCCCTCCCTCTCTCTCTCTTCCTTGAGATTCAAGGAAGAGAGAGAGAGAGAGAGAGAGAGAGAGAGAGAGAGAGGCTGAAACTAATGGGGTTCTAAACAAGGTTATTAAACTCAGAATCGGTATCCAGATCAGGTTCAGCCAGCCGGAATCAGTATGGAATCAACCTGAACCCTAGCAACCTAGCATGAATCGGGATCCCAACGATTCAACTGATTTGATTCTTGACACCCTGGTTCTAAAACATCTAAGAATTAGGGTTTAGAAGACCAATTGAAAACCAAAATTGCAGGGATGAAACTATGATCCAGAAATAAGTCTGATCATGCCAATGTTCTGGTCAAAGTCATGCCAATGTTCTGGTCAAAGGTCAGATTTAGCAGGCAGAACATCTTAATAATTTTAAAATAACCCAAGGACTGGATTCAGAGTTATCAAGGTTTCTTGCTTATGGTAGGGTACTAGTAGTTTACAGAATTCTATAGGCAAAATATCTGAATTTAAAATAGATCTTTTAAGATGGAATTCAGATTTTAGAATTAATTTAATAGAAGCTTAATCAGTAATAGAACAGAACTAGAAACAGGA
The DNA here is from genome assembly GCF_018873765.1 of Telopea speciosissima. Lineage (NCBI taxonomy): Eukaryota > Viridiplantae > Streptophyta > Magnoliopsida > Proteales > Proteaceae > Telopea > Telopea speciosissima. The sequence continues at coordinate 33,787,072 of NC_057926.1, read as the reverse complement.
ATAGAAACAATTCTTGAAATTCCATAAATTAAGAATCCTTGTTGAAACAGGACTTCAAAAATTGACTAGGAAGATCGATTTTGAATTCAAGAGCTGAAACAAAACTTGAAGTAAATTTAGGAGCAGAGCTAACTGTTAGGATGTGATCAGAGCAAAACAGAATTAAGCTAGTAGAAGAATAAGTTTGCGTAGTAGTTTGGTTATGATGTGGATCTTATGATGGTATACCTGTGTGTGTGACCCTGTGTCCTTGAGTGGACGTGTATATGGAACACGGTGCACTCTTGGACACAACATGTCATCATTTAGAACGCATGGTTAGGTTGGGAAACCCCGAACTACAATCCTTACCAGCCGAAGTTTAGGTGCTGGGTAATCGAGTACCTGATGGTCAGAGAAAGGGATTAACACAGGGTCAGGTGTACTTGGTTATCGGGGTCTGCCCAAAGGTTTGGTACCAGGTACCAAGCATGGAGGTAGGCTCCTTGTGGTCTTGGCTGAGGGAGTGTGATGATGATGACGAAGAAGTGACCCAAAGCACTCTCCGAGTCAACACTGTAGTTCAAACCAATGACTTGTCGGCTTGTTAGGTGGATTAATAAAATGGAAACATACATGCATTATGTGATTGATATTTATATTTAATAAAATATGTTGTATGCATCATTCGTATGTTCTGTGTTTCCCTCTCATTGGACTCAGTGGAGCTCACTCGCATGGAAAACCTCTTTTAGGTGATTGTGAAGATGACGAGTTACCCGTGTTTGACTGTGACGATGATGGCGGTGATGAGGATTTCATAGAGCAAGAGCCCGAGGAACACGATGGGTCTTGCATCTGTGACCATTGTGCCTTCTCATAGGTAGGCCTGATGGATTAGGCCGTTCCTTTTGTTAGTTCCCTTTTTGGGTGTGTATAACCCCTTACTATGTGTAAATATTCTTTTTGGATAACTGTAGATATGGGTTCTTGGGTTACTTAACTGAACATAAGTATATAAGTTCACCACTCAGTCTTCAACGGACTCCTTTCATATATAAGTGAGTTACTATAATCTTTTGCTGTTTTATCTCTCTTTTTGGTTGTGCTTGGTAACTGTGCTGCATTGAGCTTCCTGGCTTTGTAACTAATTACTAAATGGATAGAGTGTAAGAGGGAGAAAGAATGCTCGCAAAAAAGTAAGAAAGAGTAGAAAAAATAGAAGAAAAAGGGAAGGAAGTGAAGAAGACTCCACGGTTTGGTTGTCAGTGTGTGTGTGTGTGTGTGTGTGAGAGAGAGAGAGAGAGAGAGAGAATTATAAGAGAGGGGAGAGAGTGTCATGGGAGAGAAGAAAAAAGAAAAAGAAAAAGAGAAATCATGAGAAGAAGAAGAAGATCATCGAGCAAACACATTGTGGTAATAGACCTGAGGAAAATAATTATCACTTTTTCCCCTAATGGGGTGTGAGCTTACCATTTTGCCCATAGGGCATCCCTAACTTCACAGCCCTTTCCAAGTTCACTATTCCTCACATACCCTCTCTTGAGAGCTCTCTACAACTCTAATGGCGCCTGGAAATAGAATAGGTAGTCCCAACCTAAACCCATCTCCCCATCTTCCCATCTCCTCTTCTGCAAAACCCTAAAACCCCATCCCCCCGTCTCTTATTCTACGAAACCCTACCCCATCTCTTCTTTATACTGTGCTTAGTTGTGCTGCCGATGATGGAGGACAGCAATTCCTCTGGCATTGTTGCAAATCCTCACCCTCAGTTGAACTGTTATTGTTCCTCCTCTACAAATTAGTACGGTGATTCTTTTTTTTTGGTAAACATTAGTACAGTGATTCTAACACATCCAAAGATTCATTGTTTTCCAATTCCCACCATGGATCCAATTACCAGTACGAATAAAAAAAGCAAGGTGGTTACATTTATTGTTCTAAATCTGTTATCATCATGGGTGGGGTGAATACTCAGCTTCGAGAAAATCTTTTGGAGATGACCGGTTTTACTGAGGCCCAACTTCCAATAAAGTATCTAGGTGTTCCATTGGTTTCCAGAAAATTGCAAGCTAGTGATTGTGCCCCTCTCTTTGACTTGGTTAGAAAGAGTTTAGAAGGTTGGAAGTCTCGCTTTATTTCATTTGTTGGTCGCCTTCAACTTATTATATCTGTCCTCCAAGGTAGATACATTTATTGGTTTGGGTTATTTGGCTTGCCTAGGCATGTGATCAAGAAGTTGGAATCGATGTTCTCAAATTTCTTGTGGTCCGGTCCATCAATGGAAAGAAAAATCCATTACATTACGTGGGATGAAATTTGTAAGCCAAAAAATGTGGGAGGCCAAGGGGTGAGGCGTATTAAAGATATGAATGTGCTAGGAATTTTGAAGCAAATTTGGTGGATAGCCTCCAAAAAAAATTCACTTTTGGTGAATTGGATTCAACATAGATACCTGAAGAGGGATTCCATTTGGAGTGTGCAACCGATTCAAAATTGCTCATGGGTTTGGCGGAAGATGTTGAAGTTACGTGATTGAGCTGAACCTTTTATTCATCACCTCATTAGGAATGGATTGTCTACATTGCTATGGCTAGACCCTTGCGGGGTGCTTCTCAACAGATTTGGTGACCACATTCGATATGACGCAGGTTCTAATAAATTGGCGTGTGTGCAGTCCATTTTGATTGATGGTAGATGGAACCATGGGAACCCCATCTCATCGGATCTTAGATTGGTTTGGGGTCAACTTGAGAATATTCGCAGACGTAATGACTTGGGGGGTGATTCCATCATTTGGACAGCCTCCCCTTCAGGTTCCTTTTCCACTAAATCATCCTGGAACATTGAGAGATGTCCTGCTCCGAAGGTGGATTGGGCATCTTCAATATGGTTCAAGAACTGTATTCCAAGACAATCGACAAGAACCTGGGAGATGTTTGGTAGATGGGGGGCTCCCCTACTAAGGATCAGATCCGAAAGTGCAAGGTCTTAGTTGCTCCATATTGTACCTTTTGTTGGGCAGGATTAGAGAGTAGAGATTACTATTAAATTGAGTTCTCTTATATCCTTTTTCAACCAATTACAAATCAATATATTTTTTAGAAAGTTTTTCCATTACCGTCTTTTATAACTAATTTGAACTATACCCTAATTCAAAAAAAAATATTTTTTGATTTAATGGGTTAAATGAGTTGATTGGATATTTGAAGAATATATCCCTATTCATTTTCCAAAATCTGATTTACTGAGATAACAATATATGGAGTCCTTCATATTTTGGATTAGCAAATAATTTTCTCAATTTATCCTTCTCAAGTGGAAGATCTAGGGTTGCAGTATACTGAAGAGGTAATTCAACATGTTGACAATCTAAAGTAACTGTCAGAGTTGAAACAAAAAGAAGATTGAGAAACTCCATTGGAAAGACACTCATGTCTCTGCTTGGCTTGGCACACCTCAAACAGATTATAAAACCCACTAAAACAATGAGAAGATCTATCCAAGTTGTACAAATAACCACAACCTCAAATATTTGTTTAGTACAAATTATTATATTTTTATAGAATATTGACACCTACCTCATTTTAGAGGTCTTACGGAATCTCATTTGAAATCAGGAATTGTTTTATGGAACTTAAGGAGGATGATCTAGTAAATTACTGAAATGCCCTTGATATGGTTGATTGGGTCAAAGTTTGTCAAACAATCTTGAAGTTGGCCTAGGTTTCATAATTACATATTTTTTTATTATTATGAAAATCGCTTTATTAAAAAATGATTTGAAAACAAATTAATTTATATTATTATATTAAAGATTTCATTTTATACTCTTGGAATCCATGTTCGAAATGATTTTTTCTCAAATCAAATTGACTTTTACTTCTCATACCATTTTGCATCTGCTACCATTAAATATTACTCGAAAAGAGCTTTCCACGACTCGTACGAATCATAAAAATTAGATCTCGATTAGTAAAGTGTGTTCGCTCATTATCAAGGTACAACTTACAACCTAAGATCTAAAGATCTATGACATATTATTTTAACTATTCATAATTCGTTCATTCCATCGGTATACTCCCAAATACCGGTAATTATGATCCGTTTGCCAGAATCAAGGGGGTCTTATTATGAACAATCATTGTTGTTGTTGTTGGTTTTTTTTTTCCCCCCGCTTCTCATAGCTGCTCTTCAACACCTCCATGTCCATTATCATGATGCTTTGACTGTATCAATTCACGTCTATTTTGCTTCCGATAAAATTGTGGTGATTCTATCATGTAATCAAGTGATGAACCCCAATCTACACGGATCAATCAAAAGACGCCACGCGTCCCAGCCCAAGGAGATGTGCCATGCCAGAACCAGAGGAGGGCCAAGCACGGGCGAGGACCACACGGCGGGCACGGATCACCCTCAGGCTCGAACCACCCTCGGGCATGGATCCCCTCGGGTGCGGATCACCCTCGGGCGTGGATCCCCTTGGGTGCAGACCTCGGATGAATGCGGGCAAACATGGACTTCAGATTCTAGACCATCGCCTGTACAGTCCCAGATGGACACAAGCACACCCTATCTACAATACATAAGCGTCTATCTATCGGAGACATCATCTTTCTCGGGACACTATCCCCCCATAGAGAGGCAACCAACCATGGAAGAACCCTGCTACCCAATGACTCTATCAACTACGGGGATTACTCGCCCTCAACTGGGACTCTCCACACCACCACACTCCACTATAAAAGCAAAGGTATTCCACCCATCAACCCATCTTGAATTCTATCGTTCATCTGTTTGTTCAGAGTGATCTAACTTAGGCATCGGAGAGTCCCCGGCCGGAACCACACCGATTCTCCTTTGTCACCCTAGTCCTTTTGCAAGTTACGGCACTCAAAGGACCATCGAACGATTTCCTGACGCGACATCAAGTTTGAAAAACAAGGTAATAAATAAAAAATTATACACCCAAACATACTACTCAAACGGTTCAAAATCAAATCCAAATATATAACGAATATTTAGGATTAACATGCAAGAAAAAGATATATTAAGTAAGGGATGAAGAACACAAAAATACATTGTGTTTGTTTCCTTTGATTTACTTTTTATGGAATACTTAATGCATCAAACCCATTTAAGTGTCCTGCCAAAAAAACAAAAAAACCAAATCATTAGAGAAAATTTTGAATGGTATTGAATTGGATAATTTAACCACACAAATTAGGAAATTAGGAAACAGAAGATGTGGAAGCTGCCTCGGCCATTATCGATCAAGATATATTCTGTGTTTCATTTTCTTTTGATCCAATTTTCTTTTCTATCCCAAATTGCATACCCAAAATCTGGGAGTCAAAGATATTCGAATTCAAAAGAAAACGAAACATGGAACCATATCATGAGCGTTGTTACTATTGTCCTTGGGTTTGTTTGGTAAAAGGTGAGAGTGTTGAATGCAGGGATGCAGCAGGTGATGGTGGAAAGGAGATATCGGTAATGGTTGTTGGGTTATCAATCATCAATGGTGGTAGATCTGATCGCAGTGAAGGTAGTAGAAGGTTTGTAGCAGCAGCGGCAATTACGATAGTTTCAGATGACAATAAAAGTATAAAAGGAAATCTGTTATAAAGGGTTCAGTTATGTAGTTACGGCATTGGATTTGGATTTTTCTTTCCATACATAGCAAGGGCCAAGGAATGGGGGCCGGATTTCCAGAAGATTAAGGAAGTGGAAACAATGTTGTCCAGCTTCAACTCTTCCAGTTCAACGGCACTACCCCCTTTCCTCTTTTAACGCTCAGCAACAATTCTATTTCTCTCCCATCCCATGACTCAGCCATGCGTAACAGCCCCTTGCCAGCTCTGCCCCTCAATCTAAGCTGATTTCACTAGTCTCCTATGATCCTTCCTAATCTATCCAGTATCCAATATTTCTATTTCCATCCCACCGTATAACATAGTACATCCTAAGGGTGTCAATTGGGACGGTTCTCGGTATTTGGGATGGGATGGTACCGGTACTGGTACCAAAAGTGTCAATCCCAGTACCGTCCCATTTAGTTAACAGGATCAAACCTAAATCCCAGTCCCGATTACTAGCGGGACGGGATGGGATGGTACCGGTTCTTAAACGGTTCTAGGCACTGTAGAAAAAGGGACAAGAAGTTTAATTGTTTCTAACAAGGCGGGTTTATTAGTGTTGTGGAATTTTTTCACTATCATGAATTCTAAGTTGTCTACTCCTTTTCATAAAGCACCTTAAATTATAAAATCACAGTTTTACTTCTTCAAACTCCCTAAGATCACACGTGATAAGCTTCTCATTTTTTAAAATCTAGAGAAGTCCTATACAATGGAAGAATCCTGTTGTGTTTCCTCTTTGATTTTTCCAAACAAAACTCTATTTATCACACATGTCACATGGTAGTATGGTACGAAGTACGAAGTGCAAAAAGGAAGAACCTGGTAGATGTAGTTGGTCGAGGGAGGAGGGAGGAGGGAGTAACACTGTAACAGGTTCTTTGAGGAGAGAGTTCAAGCTACGGCTGTTGACCTGTTGTTCCTCTTCGTATTCAAAAGGCAATTAGTGAAACCTTAATGAGTCGTAATTCTTATACCCTTTCTTTTTTCTTTTCTTTTTTTATAAAAAAAAGATCTTATATACTCTTTCTTTTTAAACGGTACTTGTAGTTTCGGTACCATCCGGTACCTAATTGGTATTTCGGTACTAGTACCGTTGGGAATCCCGTCCCAGAATCGTCCCATCCCATTTATCATTCGGTACCAAAATCAGATACCAGTACCATCCCATTTACTAATGGGACGGTCCGGTACCGAGTTTTAGCGGACGATATTGGGACGGTTCCCAGTTCCAGTCCCAAATTGACACCCTTAGTACATCCTAAATTAAGGGTGTCAATCCGATGGTTCGGTTTGTTTTTTCAGTTGTGTGAGTTTTAAGGAAATTGAACTGATAAGGATTTTTTGGTTTCGGCCTAGTTTTGGTTTCTATTTAGGTTTGGTTTATCTTGTGTTATCAGGTTTAATACGGTTGGTTTAGTTTGAAAACCGGCTATGGATTGGTTTTCGCTAGGGATTAGACAAGGTTCTTAGGTTTTGGGGGTCGGGTTCAGGTTTCGGTTTGCTTTGGGTTTGGTCATATCAGTCGGGCTAATCGGTGGCTTATCGATTTAGCCCAAATCGAGCCATAACCGAATAGTATCCTAAACCATAAACCAAGTCCGGCCTAATAAGGGTTCGATTAGCTTTGGATTAAGTCAATTGGGTCAGGTTGGACCTGGTCGATTTAGATTTTGACACCCATAATCTAATTAGCTGCCAAACTTTTTTTTTTTGTATGTTTTTAATTTATTTATCTATGGGAATAGGCTGGTTATGTTAGCAGTACACCCTATGTTAGCTTCGTATGTGTCTATCTCTATTTTCCTCCCTTTAAGAGGTAAGGGAGTCATTTCAAAGGAGTAGAGAGAGAGAGTAAGTGCTAGTTTACGGTATACCGCTAGCATACCCATGCCTCTCCCTTTATTTATTTATTGGGTGTAACTATTGGAGGGGTAAAACCCCATGAGGTAAAAATCAAATTAAGAACAGAGATGCTGCTATGCCTATCAAGTCCAAATCCACTATGGTTGATTGAGGAAAGTATACTTTGAAGCAGAGAGACCTCAGCTTTTAAGTCTTGTATATTACAAGAGGCCAAGAATTTCAAATTTGAACCAGGCTAAACTGGCTTTGTTGCCTCTCACCATATGAGTTGGCCATATTAAGGACCCTTAACCTAGACTATGGTTCAGCCAAAGTGGGCTTCACTAGAGACAGGTTAGAGTTGTCCCTTTTAAGTACGTTGTCAATAATTAGCCTGCATCAGTTTGACTATCCGGCCCGGCTGAAGAAAACCGTGATCATGTCATTACTTTATAGAGAAAAGAAAATAAAAATCCGACATTTCAGTAGGATTTGGGTCCTCTGTAGCACGACACAATGTGTAGTGCACCATCTGACGGTGTTCAGTATACAGGCACAAAGCCCAACACATAGGTGGGGTTATTGGGCTGCGTGCTAATGCTCTGCAGACCATCGGATGTGCGCTACATGCTGTATCGCGCTACAGAGCAAGCCCATATGACCTCGTCACAAAATAAAATATTTTCTCGCATTTCAAACAAAATAATTGGACTATTAAAAATCACATCAAAATATAACGAATAATTAGGATAAACATGCAAAGAAAAGATATAATAGTAAGAAGCTTAGATCGTTCTCATATGCAGAGAACACAAACACACAATAATATTTCAATTTAAAACTTGATGATATAATTGTGTTTTCATTTTTTTTTTTTTTCTTTTTGTGTGGAATAATGCATTAAAATCATTTAAGTGTCTTGCCACAAAAAAAAATAAATATATATATATATATGTATATTAAAGCAATTTAATGTTATTGAATTCGATCAATTACCATACGAATTAGGAAATTAGGAAACAAAAGATCAGGAAGCCTCGGTCATCAAGACACATGTTCTGTGTTTCTTCTTCTTCTGCTTCTATTTTCATTTTTTTCCCAAATACATATATCATTGCATACCCAAAATCTGGGAGTTCAAAAAAAAGGAGTCAAGAGAAGACGAAACAGGCCAGGAAGCATATCATGAGCATTACTATTGTATTGTCTGAGGATTAATCACAGCAGTTTAGCAGCAGGGGCGATGGGAGCGGTTGGATTGGATATGTTGGGTGAAATTAAGGTGATGCATGTCTTGATGGCCAACTATCACATCTTAAACAGGAGATTAACTTAGGAATTAACCTAATGTAAGATTGTAAACTACTTCCAAATTCCACATGAACCCATCCTTTGCTGGATTTTTACAAGATGGCACACCAAACTCCCTGGTTTCATTTGTCTCAAGTTGGTTATTCAGCCATTTCTTTGTGGGAAAGCCTTCTTAGACTGTGTTTGGATCAGACTTATGGAGCCCAACAGCTCTTGTGTTTAATTTGCTGGCCACAAAACCAATTAATGCACCTCCCATCCAAACTCAACCTTAGGCCTTAGCCTCACGGTTCTAAGGGATCGGTAAATTTTTTTTATTTGGTATGACACGTTTAAAATAGCTTAGACTTTGAATGGAACAATAAAAAATACGGTTAAACATTTCAAGAACGGCAAAAAAACGAAAACAGACGGTATGAGAGTTTTAAATGTTTAGATTCTAAAAATACAAGTTTATATAATAATTAAAAAAAAAACAAAAAGCTAACACTAAAGATTAAAATATGTAAAAGCCAGCAAATGTTGATGAGCCTTATCTCTTAGGATGGATTTCAGCTAGGATTTGAATTTACAACCTGTATCTGTTATGTGCCTAATGGGGCCCACTATAGTGTATGGGCACTAGATTGGGCCAGTCTAGTATGGGATAGGTTAAAGGGCTTGATTTAACGCGTTCCATCAGCTTCGGAGCTTTTGGCATATTGGTCAAGTACCTAACATTTGGTATCAAAGCTGGGCACCACGTCACGAGTTCGAATCACGGAAAGGGCTACCTAGGAGAAGGGCTACCTGAAGTAGAGTGAAAGCCGTAAAAAAAGGGCTACTTGCCGCTAGGTAAAAACCTTGGAGCAGAGTGAAACTGCTTGGAAAGGGCTACCTACCACCAGAGTGAAAGCTACCTAGAGTGAGACCCGCCGAGGGCGACGGCTGCGGAAGCGTGGTGGTCTGTTATATGCCTAATGGGGCCCACTATAGTACATGGGCACTAGATTGGACCAGCCTAGTATGGGATAAGTTAAAGGGGTTGATTTAACGTGTTCCATCAGCTTCGGAGCTTTTGGCGTATTGGTCAAGTACCTAACAGTATCATCATGGACTGGGAAGGTAGACCTTATTTCTTAAGAGTCACTAAAGTGGCACTTTGTGAAGTGTGACGTGTATCACCACTAATACTAGCACTCCTCTTAATCAGAAAGCTTAAAATAATTCCAGGTTCTATGTGAACATCAAAAAGCATTTCTACCAAAAAAAAAAAATCAAAAAGCATCAATTACAGTACATTAATTTGGCCCACTCGATGTGTGATTACTGACTAATCAATGATGCATCAGGTTAAGATATTCTCAATTATTTCATTCTTTAACCTGAAACACACTTATCTATACCGTGTCTTCCTTCTTGATCGGTGGATTTATTGAACCATTGGTAATTGCCAAATTTATTTGAAGAAAAGGTATAAATTGAGAATAGTTGTATCCACTTTCTATTTTTTGATAAGGTGAATAGTGGTATCACATAACCAACTATAAGATTTAGAAAAGCAATGAAAACTTTGGAATTAGTGGGGTATGGAGAGGGTTAGTCAAGCTAACTTTTAAAAAATAGTCATATCTTTTTCTTTTTTTTTTGATGAAAAAAGAAAATTTATAAGATTATGAAGATAAATGTTCACAAGGATAAAAAAAACAACAGGTAGTAGTATTCTGAGTTAACCTAACATAATACTTCAACCAGTTACTAAAGGAGGGTTGAGAAAGAGTTTTAAAAGTCAGTCCTTTGACACGGTCTACTATCTTCAAAAAAATGGTCAAAATCTCAAAGGGCCAGGGAGAACGGGAAGGAGTTGGAAGAAGTCTTGGTAACGGCTGATTGGAACACCATACTTCTTTCAGCTTCAAACCTCTCAAAAGGGCATGATCCAGTCCAGATAGAAGTCCTGTTAGCTCTGATTCCAGAGTATGTGTAGTTTTAATCTGTCCTGCAACCAACAAAATGAGTTTGCCATCTAGCAAAATGCAAAAAGCCCAGCTAGAATAATCTATACCTCCTATGTCTCTGGGATCAAACCCTGCACATAACAAAATAGGAAAATCTAAAGTAGGTAAAAGCATATTAGGATATGATGAGATAACTGTATCAGTATATAATAGAGAATCCAAGTTGATTATAGGAGGGGCTAGATGAGAAGGAGGATAGCCACAGTTAGCACAATTAAACGGGGGGATGGGGTGTGGACTAGTGAGCCAGATGAGATTAAAGCGGAAGCGGTCAGGCATTTCTCTAGCATTTTTGAATCCCAAGGTACCACGGTGGATGAGGGCCTGCTAGAGTGTATTCCCAAGTTAGTTAGCGAGGAGGACAATGCAGCCCTTCTTCTCCCTCCATCGCAGGACGAGATGAAGGAGGCAGTTTTTTCGCTCTCCAGTGACAGTGCTCCAGGCCCGGATGGGTTCACCGGGTATTTCTTTACGTCTTGCTGAGATCTGGTTGGAGGAGATGTTTGGGAGGCAGTGAAGGATTTCTTCTCTGGTGGTTTCGTTCTGAAGAGCTACACCTCAGCAAATCTGGTGCTCATCCCCAAGAAGGAAAACCTAGAGGTGATGTCAAATTTTCGCCCTATTAGCCTCTGTAATTTCTCCTTTAAAATTATTGCAAAGATCTTTTCTTCTAGATTAGTTGTTGTCTTACCTCATTTGATTGCGGAGGAGCAAGGAGCTTTTGTGCAGGGCCGTTGTATCCATGACAATATAGCACTGGTTCAAGAGATGGTGCAGGATCTGAATAGGAAAACCAGAGAAGGCAATGTAATTCTCAAGCTTGACATGGCCAAAGCTTATGACAGGATGGAGTGGAGCTTTCTCTACTTAGTGCTAGAAAGGTTTGGTTTTTCAAGTACTTGGATCGACATGATTAAAAAGACCGTGGAGAACTATTGGTTCTCTATTGTTTGGGGAGGCGGACCAACGGGTTTCTTCAAGTCCACCCGTGGTTTGAGTCAGGGCGACCCCCTTTCCCCAGCACTATTTATCCTTGCTGAAGAGGTGTTGAACAGAGGGTTGAGGAAGCTTTTTGTTGAGGGGCGGGCTGCTTTCTTTCAATTGCCTAGGGGATGTCTTGGCATCTCCCATTCTTTGTTTGCGGGTGATACCATTATTTTCACTAAGGGTCTGAAGAACTCGTTGAAGCAAATCCTTGGGTTTATTGGCAGATATGAGGCTTCCTCAGGGCTGTTGGTAAACAGACAGAAGAGCTACTTCATCATGAGCCATATAACCTCTGAGGCCAAAGTGCGAATGGTTGGGAGCACTACAGTCAAGAGTTCTCTACCACTTGTATACCTGGGGGTTCCACTCTTTACAGGAAGAGTAAGGTTGAGTTTTTTTGATGAGCTGTTGGGAAAGGTAAGAACCAAGATTGCAGGTTGGCAAGGAAGGCTTCTATCAGCAGGTGGGTGTGTTACACTGCTCAGACATGTTTTGGCATCGATGCCAATACACGTTATTTCTTCTGTGGACCCACCTAGAGCAGTTATTAACAAATTTAATGGTATCTGTGCGGATTTCTTGTGGGGGTGTTTGGACTGGGGGAAACGACATCATTGGGTGAGGTGGGGGACTGTGTGCAAGCCACTTACAGAAGGCGGGCTAGGAATAAGGAGCTTAGAAGATGTGGGCCTGGATTTTCGGTTGAAAGGCATCTGGCAAATTCTGTCTGATAATTCGCTGTGGAGCACTTTCTTTAAGGCCAAGTTTTTCAAGAATGACCACTTTGTTCTAGTTGGTGCAGGAAGTGTGGGTTCCAAGTCTTGGAGGAGAGCGCTAGCTCATAAGGAGTTTTTCCTGGAATGGTCTAGGTGGTTGCTCGGTGCAAGAGATGTTAGGTTTTGGCTTGATGACTAGGTGGGGGTAGGCCCACTGATCGACTATGTGGATAACGCCTTGCAGGTGGACCTTTCTCTGTGTGTCAAGGATGTGCTCAAAGGGAATGGCGAGTGGGACATGGCAGTTCTGAACTGCATTGACTCAGTGTCGGTTAAGGAGAGCATTTTCACCGGTAATTTCCACATAACCAATAAGCAGGACATGTTGGTTTGGACCCCCTCCTCAGATGGAAAATTTTCAATTACATCAGCCTGGAATGAATTGAGGCAGGAGGCTGTAGCAACCCCATATTCCAAGTGGATCTGGAATCAAGCCGTCCCAATGAAGATTGGTTTCTTCACTTGGCAAATTCTAAATGGTAAAATTCCCACTGACGATGCTTTGATGCTTTGATGGCCTTAGGCATCCCCCTAGCTTCTAGATGTGTGTGCTGTGGAAGCCCCAAGAGTGACACGGCTGTTCACTGCCTGGTAGAGGGGGGCACAGCGGCTAAGGTGTGGCGTTTTTTTGCTAGGATTTTTGATATTGCATCTATTCACAACCAGGACTTAAGGAGCAGAATTTTTCTTTGGCATAATGCGGCCAGTTCCCAAAGCCTTTGCGGTATGATCACGGGTTTTATTCCCTCTTTAATCTTGTGGGAGCTATGGGGCGAAAGGAATAATAGGAGACATGGGGAAAACCCCAGGACGGCTGGTACAACTGTTGAGAAGATCAAGGAGTGGGTACGCAATCTCCCCCTACCCATTAAAGTTCAGGCGCAAGGTGAGTCCAAGGGATGTTTTAATTTTGCAGTGCTTTGAGTTGAAGGTACTTGACCCAGTGAGGAAACCCCCAATCCCTATTTATTGGCGCCCGCTGACCACAACTGTTAAGCTAAACGTTGATGGTGCCTGTAAGGGGAACCCGGGCATAGGGGAGGTGGAGGATTTGTAAGAAATCGGGATGGAGAGGTCTTATGGGCTTTCTCTAATTTCTACGGGCATTGTACTAGTCCACAGACCGAGTTAAGAGCCCTACAAGATGGGCAAACAGTCTGCAAAGTGCTGGGACACATTGATTTGGTGGTGAACTCTGATTCAGCTATGATGGTGCGGATGATAAATCAGAAGAAATGTCAACTTTGGAAAGGGTGGTATAGGTTTGAGGAGATTATGGCAATATGCAGGTCCAGCCACATTATAGTCTCTTTTGCCTTCAGGGAAAGTAATAGGGCCGCGGATTGGCTTGCCAACCTTGCATGCGAAACAGGTAACAACAGAGTTTTTTCCTCTGACTCTGCCTTTCCAAGAGGCCTGCAGAGAATCCTCTGGGAAGACAGGGTTGGGCTGCCTGTTTTAAGAAACTAGGTTGTTTCCTTTCTGATTTCAGTGTAAGGGTGTGGGGCTCATTGAGAGTTCGAGAGATTCTGTATCCAAGGGGTTGGGGTAAGGCGGGTATGTGCCCCCCCACTATATTTGGCTTTTCTAATTTTGATTAATAAAATTCCAAGGGCTCCCCCCGGGTCCTGGATAATATTCGAGGTAACAAAAAAGAAAAAAAAAAAAAAGGACGGGCTAGATGAAGATAATGTTCAATTTTCCACAACACAGTGGAAGGATCAGGCTTAACAGAATTAAAAATATAATTGTTTCTGGCAGACCAAACAACATAACACGTTATTATAAAAACAGAAAAAACCAATTGAGGGAAGTCTTATCAAGCTGGCGGCTAAGTAAGGTAGAGATGCAGAAATGTCTGATAGAAGGGAAAGAAATGAATTTCATCCTCAGACCCAGTGGACCAGCTGCCCAGATATGTTTAACCCAATCACAGGAGAGGAAGATTTGCTAGACGGTCTCATTACAAGTGCCACAGAAAGCACAAGTGGGATCGACCTGAGTCCATTTCGAAACAAAATCCTTAACCGGAATCCCTGCATGTAATACATGCCAAAAGAAAATTTTAAACTTAGGATGAAGATTAAGTTTCCAAAAAAGCTTCCACCATTTGGTACAAGAGAAATCATTTAAAGTTGAACAGGAAAGAAAATGTGCCACTTTCTGAGTGCTGAAACGCCCATCTTTAGAAAGAGAGCACCACCAAGTGTCAGCAGAGTCAGAACAGGGGATGTTGAAGATATTATTACAATAATTAGGAACTGTATTTCTAAGCAACCCGTCGTTCCAAGTGGAAGCATTTCTAAAGCGGCTAACCTTTTCAGGGTAAGTCCGCTGGGACTCGGCCAATTTAAGAGAAAAGTTTGAGATCGAGGGGATCCAAGGATCCGTACAGAAATAGGTCTCATAGCCATTTCCTATCTTCCTTAAGCAGAAGGATTTAAGGGGCTGGATAATTTTAGTGATACTATTCCAAGTCCAAGAGCCCCTCTTCAACCTAGTACTAGGGTCAAAAAGGGAAGTGTGGGGGAAATATTTAGCCTTGAGAACTCTAGCCCACACAGATTGAATATTGTCAGTTAATAATCTCCATCCTAGGCGAAGGAGAAGGGCTTGGTTCTGCACCCGAGCCGGGCGAAACCCCAAACCACCCAAAAGTAGTCATATCTTTTTATTTTAATGAAAAAAATGGTAATTATTATCACTCTTTCACCCTTTAGCTTATATTTACTAATACTTTACTATCATATATATAAACTTTGCTTTGATTTCTTCAAAAAAATCAAAGTTTCACCTCTCCTTTTCTCCTAGTATTTCTAAAATTTTCACATTACCATTCTTTCCTAACCAGTTAACCTCCTTTATTGTTAGATAAACAACGCAGTAGAATGTCGATTTTGCAAACCAACATAGGTCGAAATACATATCAAATCGAAGATCTCGACAAGCTCTTCAGAAGTCAACCCTTTGGCGTTGATGTATGCACTTTTGGCTGATTACGTGTTTTTTGAAGGCGAAAAACCAAAGTACTCTTTGGATTAGAACTGAGATCAAGCTTCACCAATAACAATTATCGCCCCCCACCCTCTTTCCCATGTCGTTCTTTACCTAGTCTTTGAAACTTATCACTTTTCTATTTCATAATCTCAAGCTGTTTTCTGAAGACCAGTCAGAGTCTTTGTAATAGGCAAAATATGCAAATCGCTCCCCTACCACAAAAAAAAAAATCATTTTAGTGATTAATCGAGTTTTTGGCGTTCACTGAGAACTTACTGAGAATGAATTAATGAATTAGTGAGAAGTTAGCAACTAATAGGCTACGAGTCACTGGGGAGAGAAATTTCAGAGCACGAATGGTACGCATGGAGAAGCAGCTCCAAGGGCGAGCAGGTTGAATTGTCAATCCTGATGTAATCTTTTTGTGTGAAACTAAATTGTTAACCCCAACCTTCAAGTCACTACCTAGTGCTTGTAAATTTTATTCAACCATTGCCTTTGCTGAAGGGTTGGGTTCTAGGGGGTTCAATGGGGGACTTTGGGTGCTGGATAAACCAAACTTGTTAACCCAAAGTGTTGAATGTTTCGACCGATTCATCTATATCACAATCACTGATCTTCAATGTTCTGCAGCCTGGTGCCTAGTCTGCCTCTACTCTCCATCAAGACCATCTGAGAGGCTGGCTTTCTGGGCTACACTACACTCCCGGCTCTCCTCCTTAACAATGCCATTTCTTCTAATCGGAGACTTTAATGAACTACTTGAACCTAAGCAAATTTGGGGGTAGGGAGGTACCCATGAACAATGCTTCCTCTGATGCTTTGTCCCACTTACTCAACTCTCTCAAGCTTGAGGAAATATGCCCCTCTGGTTCGTGGTCCACCTGCTCCAATAAACAAAAACCACCAAAGACCATCCTCAAACACCTGGATAGATGCATTGCCTCCAATGATTGGCTTACGGCTTATCCTAATGCTATCCTAAATACCCTACCCTCAATGGGCTCTGATCATAAACCTCTGATCCTCAATACATCACCTGTCTGCAGGTCTTATAGGAAGCTATTCCATTACCAAGCCGCTTGGACCAAATATCCTGACTTCCTCCCTTTCTTCAACTCCAAATGGGACACCACCTTGTATGACAACCTACCCACTAAGCTCACTGGGATGTCTACGTACTCAAGCAATGGAATAACCAAATCTTTAACAGGATCCTGGCCCTTAAAAAATCTCTAATCCAATCCATTCAATCCCTTGAATCTGCTACACCCACTACCGAGTCGGTAACCCGGCTGGTGGAGGAAGAGACTAAACTCTCGGCCTTACTTGAGGCCAAAGAAATTTTTTGGATGCAAAAATCGAGACTCTCCTATGTGGTTGATGGGGATCGGAATACCAAATTTTACCTTTCTGCAGCCAAAGCAAATATCCGATCCAATAACTCAATATTCCTTTTAACGGGTTCGGGTGAAAAAATCACTAATCCCCCATTACTGGCACAAAAATTTTCCGTCTATTTTCAAGAAATCTACTCCTCCATCAACCCACTTGACCCTGAATTTATCTCTTCCCACTTCAACCCCTGCATCTCCCAAACTCATGTGGATTTTCTTTCCTCTACGCCCACTGAAGATGAAATTCGATCTACTGTTTTTAGCATTGGGGCTTACAAAGCCCTGGGGGCTGATGGGTTCCCTACCTATTTCTATCATTTTCACTGGGATATGATAAAAAATGATGTTGTCAAGTTGGTTCACGACTTCTTTGAATCCCAATACCTTCCCCCTGGCATTAACCACACCCTCCTTACCCTCATCCCAAAAAAACCAAATGCATGCGCCGTGGAAGATTTCTGGCCTATCAGCCTATGCAATGTCTCCTACAAGATCACCTCCAAAATCCTGACTCTCCACCTAAAACCACTACTCGACCCTTTCATCTCACCTCACCAATCTGCCTTTGTCAAAGGAAGACAAATAAGTGACAACATCATCATAGCCCATGCAATCTTCCATTACTTGAAAAAGAAAAAGAGAGGAGCAACAAAATATATCGCCCTAAAGCTAGACATGTCCAAGGCTTATGACAGAACTGAATGGGGCCTCATCAGAGCTATCTTTGAATTCCTCAGGTTTCCTAAGCTCTGGTGCGACCTCATTCGCAAACTATTGGATTGCACCTTCTCCTTTAAAATCTAAGGCAGTTGTTTCAACAACTTTGACCTTTCCAAGGGACTTCGACAGGGATGCCCACTAAGCCCTTATCTCTTCATCACTGTAATGGAATGCTTGTCCAAATTAATTCAGACTTACAGGGAGCTCAATATGTTCAAGGGCATAAAAATTGCCAAAGGTGTCCTTGAGATCATGCATCTATTATTTGCTGATGATACCCTATTGTTTTGCCGATCCACTCCTGAGGATATCTCCACCCTCCAATCCATTATTGCACTGCTTGAGGACCTTTCCGGACAACAAATTAATTTGGCTAAGAGTAGTGTGTTTTTTAGTGGTAACGTCCCACTGACTGAAAGGACAGCCATTAAAAATCAGTTGGGAATCAGGGACATGGATCTGAATGCAAAATACTTGGGAACACCACTTCTCCCACCCACTCAAAAACCTCGAGCCTCCAGTACATAATTTCCATGGTGCGCTCTAAACTGACTTGTTGGCATAGCCATCTACTCTCATAGGCTGGCAAAATTATTCTCATTAAATCAGTCCTCAACTCCACCCCCTCCTTCATGATGTCCTGCTTCCCTTTTCCATCCACCATCTGCAATCAATTGGACTCTATAAATGCCAATTTTTGGAAAGGAAAAAGCTTGGCACAAAAAAGCCTATCCTTGATTTCTTGGAGATCGATTTGCTCTCCAAAGCAATCCGGTGGACTAGGCCTTCGACCATCCAAAATCCACAACAAAGCGTTGTTGATGAAGCTGGGGTGGAAACTCATGATAGAATCTAAACCACTTTGGATCCAAACCCCGAAAGCAAAATATTTTCCAAATTCTTCCTTCATTGATTGTCATACCATGAGAAAGAAAAATGCTTCCTGGGTATGGAAAGGCATCTGCTCCATACTGAATGATCTGCGCCAATTTTGCTGTTGGAAGATTGGTGATGGTAAGCAAACCCCTTTATGGGGATCTCCTTGGATTTCAACACTACCAAATCATTATATCCCTGATTCTATTACCCCACATCCATCTTACAATAAAGTAGCTGACCTTATCATAGATCAAACATGGAACCAACCACTCATTTCCACAATTTTCCCGCACCAATTGCACAGGCTATCATCAGCACCCCACTACCCTCTCAATCACACCTGGATTTCCTCATTACTACACATAATAAATCTGGCAAATTCACCACGAAATCGGCAGCCCACTTCCTCAACCATCAAACTCCCACTGATTCTGACATTTGGAAAGCAATCTGGAATCTCAAAACACACCCTAAATTTAAACTCTTTGCTTAGCGGGTCCTTAAAAAAGGAATCCCTACAAAAATGAGAGTCCAAAGGTTTGGCAACTCTGATTCTCTATGTCTATTGCGCAAACTATCGGATGAAACGGATTGGCATCTGTTGTTCTCTTGTGAATTTTCAAAACGAATCTGGGTTGCTGGTTCTTTAGGCCTGCGGACTGCATACCTCCAATCCACAGACCTAAAAGATCTTCTTCATTCATTCCTTGAGAATACAACATTTACAAAGAAACAGAAAAGTACTATTCTCAATATAGTCTGTATCACAGGATACTTCCTATGGTAGGCAAGGAACCAAATGCTATTTCAAGGAATTAAAGTACAACCCATAACTATTATCAATAACATCCAAAAATGGGAAAGGGACCTGAATATTTTCAACTGTCTACCTTCCCACATGAATGAAACAATGGACACTGAGAAAGCTGAAATACCACCAACCATAGAGTTTTACTGCAGCTTAGCAACTGCCAATGAGGGGGTATTATCATCACGGATGGCAGCCATGATGAAAAATCAAGGATCGGGGGATGGGCGGCAGCAATTTTCTCTAACCACAAACTCATTTCTGCAAACATGGATTTTGGTTGCACAGGTACAGCACAAGAAGCAGAAGCAAGAGGAATCGAACAAGGAATCCAAAGTGCAATTTCACTGGGAAGAAGGAGAATAGAAATCTGGACAGACTTAATCAACTTAGTACAGTGGCTCTCTGATCCGACAGACCATCCATGACCGTGGCAACTTTTTGCACTTTTATTTAATATTAAAACTCTCTTTTCCAAGTTTGATGATGTCTGTATCCTTAAAAAATCAAGACATGAAATTTCTGTTGCACACCACTTAGTACGTACAACACGTATTCACTGTCTACAAGGCGATGTAACTGAAAACATTTCCATTTTCTACTAATACTATTTCTTTTCACATAAAAAAAAAAAAAAAAAAGAAATTCAGTGAATCAGATTGGGACTAATTCTGATTTTTACCATTATAAATCAAAATATTCACGTTGAAATTCCCCCGATTTTCTACAGTTATAAGCAGAGTCAAAGGTTTTTTTGACCGATTACAACTGATTCCAATCTGATCTGTATTGGAATCGATCACCGATCCCTGGTTTTAAAATCCTGGTGGGTAGCGATGAAGGATGTACCCATTTAGGATATAGGGGTAATGTAGGGATATAAGAATGCCTGGGCAGGGGAACAAGAGATGTGAAACTTTCGTTTTTTGGGGAATTAGAAACAAAGTCAACAACATATTTTCAACCTCAATTACTTTAACAATCCAAGTGGATTTTTGTTTACAACAGAGTGTTGGGGGGAAAAAATCTACATGAGGTTGTTAATTAAATGAGTTCATCTGCAACTCTCCAACATCTCTTTAATTTTTCGCTAAAGGTCAACAAAGTGTGTATTAACTAACAAAAGAATACAAAATACAAGATCGGAGAGGTACCCAACTAGGAGTGTCAGGGCATGACAAATCCTCTCAACTATGGCTTGCAGCCATCAAAGTTCAGAAACAAACATAAAATTAGGAACCCATTGGCAACACCCTCGTCCCTCTGTAAGTATTCATCGAAACCGAAATCTGCTCCTTTCAAGGATATCCCACTCAATCTCGATATCAGCAAAGCTTGGGGCTTCATCCCATCGCTGGGAGACATTGGAAGAGGCGCACCTTTTAGCCAGTAGATCTGCTACTGTATTTGCTTCCTTGTAGCTATAGGTAATTTTCCACGTAATGTCTTTGAGATATCCTGCAACACCCAGCCAAGATTGTTTGAACATCCAAGGAATTTTACTGTTCCTTATGGATGTAACCACCGCTTTTGCATCGCACTCTATCCACAGCCTCTGTATGCCCTTTTCCCTTGCCATCTGAACTCCAAGAAAGAAAGCAGAGAACTCAGCTGTGAAGTTTGTAGACACTCCCAGGTAATGTGCAAACCTTCCCTTAGGCTGCCCTTGGCAGTTTCGTAGGATCCCTGCTGCACTTGAATGCCCTGGGTTCCCTATGGAGCAACCATCAATGTTTAGCTTCATCCAATTTTCTTCAGGTTTTCTCCATGGAACTTCCATAATCCATCTGGCCTGGGCATTCGGAAATGAGGCACCTATTTCTCGAGCTAAAATCAGATCCTGAATAGACTTGATGGAGCACTTCATTAGCGTTGAGGCGTCCCTAAGGTCTGATTTTACGAGTTGCAGAATTGAGGCAACCCGAAATCAACATCTCTTTAATTAACTTAGCATATTGGTTTGTGTATGTTTCCTCTCTTGAAGGTAGGAGACTAAAATCTTCTCCTCTCTTCTTTCTTGAAGGATAATTAATGTCGTTGTATTTAGTGAAGAAATTTTTTTTTTCATCACAAACAAAACAAACTCATCTCTACGTTCTGTTTGGTATCTCCTTTAAACGCGTTTTTGCTAACAGAGAGTTGGACCACTTTAATTTATATAACATCAACTTTATTGGCTGATGGCTTTATTGCCGTAACATCAACTTTCTTGGTGGCATCTTCTACGAATGAGACAGGGAAATTCCCTTTTGGGTTCACAATTTACCATAAATTAAATAATTGGTTGTGAGTCTTGTGATTCTTTTCCACTTGCCTTTATTGTGACTATGAATATGAAAATGCAAAAATACTCGCAATGGTTTGGTTTGTCAGGTCTTATGTTTTTTTAATGGCATATACTTTTAACAAAAAAATAAAAACTTGTAGTGACATGACAAATTAACCCTCAATGTATTAAAGGTAATGGGCATCTGACATTGGACAAAAAAGAGAGGTTGCAACTTCCGTTGTAACCACCTTCGTTACAAACAGCTTTTCCCTTATCTTAATAATAGCCCAAGTCTTTTGTCAAATCTAGAGGTGTCGAGAAGACATTTCTTGGAACAGACATTGTAGCATTTCTTGGTAAGCTCCTCCATCTTTCACGATTGGACTCGCACTCTTTATCTCTAAATGTCTTTATAGTTTGGAGTCTCTTCCAATTTTTTTTTTTAAATTTATTTACTTATTTAATCTCCTCAATCCCCACGATTTCTCCATACGTGTATACCCCTTTTAAATCTGAATTTTGTTAATCAAGAAGGGCCCACCTATGACTAGGATTTCAAAGTAACATAATTTAAATAAAAACTTAATTATTTATTGCAAATACAAGATCTTGAATCATTAACCTCTCTAATTAGGTATGGAAACTTTGCGACAAACTTCAAGAACTGGGAGTGGCGACCGACGAACCCGAAATAACTTGATCATCATAAGTGATGGAGAATCGGACAAATCAGATCAAGATGTTGATCACCTTCTAGCATAATTTGATTCCAAGCTTTGCTTCCTATCTGATGAAGAGTGCAACAATGCAAATACTAGAAGTGGGAAGAATTTCATGCTGACCCGGTTCAATGTTGACAATCTATAGCAGAGTTGGCAAGGAACCAGAATCAAAACCAGAATCGTACTGCAATTGAACCAGAAAATGAGGTCTTGAAGCAGCTCAAGAAAACTCAAGCCAACATTTCAATTTGGGATTTGTTAACCGATTCTCGAACCCATAGGGAGGCAGTTCTAAAAGCATTGACTAGCAGTAGCGTACACGTACCAATTGAAACTGAACCAGCCCAACTAGCCAACATAGTAAGAGCCCTCTATGCGGTCAATACTATCATA
The DNA here is from genome assembly GCF_018873765.1 of Telopea speciosissima. Lineage (NCBI taxonomy): Eukaryota > Viridiplantae > Streptophyta > Magnoliopsida > Proteales > Proteaceae > Telopea > Telopea speciosissima. The sequence continues at coordinate 33,764,350 of NC_057926.1, read as the reverse complement.
TTCTCAGATAAGGATCTCCCACCCGAAGGATCCATCAATTTTTTTTGGTAAATATCAGCAACATATATATTAGAAAGAAAATGAGAAAGTTACATCAAGAGGGAGAGGGAAGATAGCATACAAAAGCCAAATCTGGCCATTCACATCCCTCTATTGCAAACAAAGAAAGAACAAGAAACATCATTCTAACCAAAGTCTGGCTAGAATCTATAATAGGGCCGACCCAAAGCTTCCCATTCGATTGCCTGAGCAATGAAAGAAGGGGCAATGGTCCAGAAGAAGAATTCTTGTTGAGTTGCTACTCTTTTGGCAAGTGCATCCACTGCAGTATTTACCTCACGGAAATAGTGAGTGATGTGTTGGGTGTTGGGCTATATTGGTCTAGCCCCATGTGGAGCTTTTTGGGTGCTTGGACCAAATTGGGTCAAAACCCATTTGAGAAGTCAAAAAGGTCAAATATGAGTTGGTATCCACTTTCTCATTCTTAGTGGTTTTTTGAATTTAAAAGGTCTCCTACGTAAAGTGAGATGGGTGTTTCTTTCTTTGCAAGAAAAATTAAGAGAGAGAATGAGTGGACTTTTTCTAAGGAGAAAAAGTTATTTTTCACTTTTTTGAGAAGAAGAAGACAAAAAAAGATTTTTTGTTCTCGGAGCTCTTGGAGAAGAAGAAGTGCAGAATTTTTGTAGAGGTTTAGTTCTCACATTCAGATCATTCTTGAGATTGTTTTTGCTACATCTCATGCTCTTGTTTAGCCGGGTAACCAAAGTTGCAGCTTGCTTTCTCGGTTGGGTTCTCCAAGCTTTGGGAGAAATTGTTGGTGGCTTTCAGAGGTGATTTGGTAGCATTTTCTTTAAAGTATGAGATAACCTTGTAATCTTTCCAAGTACTTATTATTTCTTTTCTCAATATTGTGGTAGATCTCAAGTTTGGGCATAAACATGAGAATTGAATCATTGTAATCCTTTTATTTGATTTAGTGGATCACATTGAAGGGTTTTCCACGTAAAATCTTGTGTTCCTTTTGGTTTGTGGTTGCATGTTTGGTTTCCATTTTTCGTTTGTTTGCTTCTTTGATTCACATTGTAGAGCCCCCAAATCCAAGTGAGCTATGGGTGCTGGCCCTTGCGGGCCGTTGTGTCATAACGGCCGATTTTTCATCTCACTTACATTTACATCATACGCATAGTGGATAATTAATCACTCATATATCATAGAATTGCAGCGGAACCTAAGCATATGTCACCTCAATGCACAGCGGAAGCTATTCATTCTAAGTAATTCTGTCAATGACCGAAATCTAAGAACTTCATTCACATAACCATAGTCTAAAAACTTCATACTTAAGTCATCATACAACCTGTATCATCATAAAGCATTACATCCCATTGTATTCTTCAAATTACATTAATGCTATTGACCATCTACTATCACACTGAATCTCACCCAATGTCTCGAATCATAAAAAGAAAAGAAATAACTCTAAGCGTTATTATACCAAAGATCCACTACTTAGGAATTATCAAGTATTTTCCCCTAGCTTTCTTAACGCTTTTCGTACAGTGACACTCTACGTGAGCCTGCTCTGTAACTGTAAAATATTGAGGGGTGAGCTTAACTAGCTTGTGAGAAGAATACAGTCATATTATGATGCAAGAAACATGGATGATAGAATCTGAACATATTATACATTTGATCATAGATATATAATCATGCATGGCATTTGAAAATAACACTAAAAACATGCTCAATGAAAATATAGTACATCTTTTAATTCTTAAGATAAATCATTTAATTAATTTGGTCTGGTCATTGTGAACTACCACTCATACGTAGAAAGTGAGGTCATCATAACTATCATGTTTGTAAGGTCTACTCTTGATTCCAAGCATCGTAACCCTAGGGAGGATCACTATATCAATGAACAATGGATAGTCTACCCCTAGTTCCAGGCATCATAACCCTGGGAGGGACTAATCTCATCGGTATATTAGGGATAGTCTACTCCTAATTTCGGGCATCGTAACCCCGGGGAGGGCATCTGTCACACTAGGTATGATCTACTCCTGGTTCTGGGGATCATAACCCCGGAAAGGATCACACTATAGTATCTGTACACCTCATCCAGTACCTAACCCCCTACTAGAAAGGGGTGGTAGTCACGTGGGTTCTTTACCATTCCATTCCTTTCGTTTCATTTCCATTTCCATGAGTCCATAACATTTCTTTCAATCTTTCTTTCATGTAGTTCATATTAGCCTTAAAATCTCATCATAAATAAAAGAGAAATTTATGGGACACCCCCTAAAAATGGGTCGAAACTCGGATCAGCCCCTCTACACTAACGGTGTTAGTCTGCTGTTAGTTATTGGTGTAAAAGGACTATTTTACCCTTGTACTAAATCATTAGAATAAATTTACAACACTACCCTTCCTTCATCTTCAACCTAAAATACCCCACCCCTTTCCTTGCAACTCCGCCACCGCCGCCTCTGCTTTGCCCTAGCACCGCCACCTCCTCCAGCCCATGCTCGATCTCTCTTCGTCGTCTTCTTCCTCTCTGCCTGAACCTTTATTTCCTTGGTTGCATGGATTTCCCAATTTCCTCTCGTCTTCTCCGTGGGATGAGCAGGCCTGAAGCTGAAAACCAAGGTTCTGAGATCGGACAATTTCCGGCCAAAAATCTCATTAACAGCAACAGCAACTGCATAACGGTGGTAATCCCTTCTCGATAGAGAGGGAAAGACTGGCAGATTTGATTCCTAGCATTCTCATGACTTCTTCAGCAGCAAAACTAATTTCAGGATAATCTCTTTGGACCAATACGAAAGGAAACATAATCGCCGATGCTGCCATCGATGGCGCAATTAATCTGATTCTGATAGAGCCCGGGCACACATTTGCTATTGTCGCTGTTGCAAAGGATTTAACATTGGAGAATATTGGTTCCGGCTCAAGTTTGGAGGCTGTCAATGGCCGATCATAATAAGAATTGCATCTGAATATCGATAGCAAAGAAGAGTAATTACATCTGAAACTAATAAGGGTAGGAGTAATTTTGGGTGGATAGTAGTGATGAGCTTTTGTTGTTAGAGAAGGGATAGAAATGATGATGGACTTCAAACTGATGAGCGCCATTAATTCCCCCCGGACCTTCTTCAAATTCAGGAACCTTCGTGTTGCAGAGTCATTGGACAAGAAAGGGAGGGCTAGGGCGAAGCAGAGGCGGTGGATGATTTTTCAGCTCTTCTTTTTTTTTTCCCCTCCGGTGAACTCCTTGAGATTGAGTTGCAGGTGTTTGACCAAAAAAAAAAAAGTTGCAGGTGTTCTTTTTTCTGAAAGACGAGTTCAATAAACTAGACAATCTTGAATCTTCCTTCAAGCCCAGCCATGGTTTCGATCTTGGCTGTAGCGGTGGCAACAGGAAGGAGGAGAAGAAGAGCAGCAGAACAGAGAGGAAAGGGTGGAGAAAGAGAGGGAGAGGGGGTAGTGATGATTGCACGGGAAGAGGATGATGTGGGATGGGGCTGCACAGTGGTAATGGTGGTGGAGATGGTGGTGGTGATGGTAGTGGTGGTGGCAGCGGCAGCTGCTGGGGCAATGGTGGTTGTAGAATAGAGGGAATATTCCCATTCTTTATTTTAATTAAAGAAAAAAAAATACATGTTGGGTTTTTAGATCTATGGGTAAAATAGTAATTTACTTTTCTCAAGGGTAGTTTGGGGTTTTTAAAAAATTGAACTAGCTGACTTCATCAGTTAACTAATGGTAGGGTCTAATTGGAGTACAGGGCTCTAATTCAGGGGGTGATCCGAGTTTCGACCCATTTTCAGGGGGTGTTTCATAAATTTCCCTAAATAAAATCATGTGTTTATATATCATTTAAAACATTCTAAGGCATACAATATTGTACATTTCACTTAAACATAAATCATGATGCAATGAAACATGTTTAATCATAAAATGCGATAAAACTCAATAATATGACGATATTCCACTCACAATGCACTATGTCCGTCGGATCTATGAGAACCCTTTCTGTTTCGTTTCTTGTGAATTTGTCCACGTCACCTACAACAATGAATCCGTCGCCGATCCGAGCACACTATTGTTACCTTGGGTATTTGGATAGAACTACACCTATACATATGTATATTCCTATTATATCAGCAACATGCCTTGAGTGATCATATATAAACAATTTCATCTCCCCCTTGCATTCACATCAGACACATCAACACTGAAGATTCTATTTCACCCCATTTTGTCCACCGACAGAGAAAAATATGAAATAAATACCTATGGGACTCTAAAAGAATTGAAACCAGATTATAATGAAACCTAACTCATAGATATCAATATAATATGAAAACCTCATCATAAAAGCCTTTATAGGTTAGGTATTCATTCCCTTCAAATACAGTATCCAAACTGTACTAGATTTTGCACAACAGAACCAAAACATGCATGACTAGCTCTTCCGGAACTCATTTGACTTCAAGCTTTTTCAAAAATTTAGAAGACTCCTTGAATTCCATTTACTCCAAAAATCGGATAAAAAATAGGTTTCTAACTCCCTCTGACACAACCATCAATCTCAGGTATAGAAAACTACTCTAGCAGTGACCAATCCAAATATATGAATATATTCACATATCAAATCAACCCATAATAACTTGAAATTTTTAGCATATGTTCTAGACACATAAAGATACACCCCATGATTATTTCATATCAAAAATCAATGTCTAATTATACTCTTAAACATCTTCTTTCCTGGACACATTTTGTATCACCCATAAAATACAGTGACACATATATAGCCCCTCATTCATTCTCTCCAACTCAAATCCGGGATTACATTATTCAAAGTCATAAATTAACATTACATAGCCATAAAACCCCATATCAATCATGAAACATAAGATACATATCTTTATGCATATTAAATCAAACATCATAACTCTAATAACTACCCTCATGCTCAAACTTCTTTCAAAATAAATCTAATTGTTGATGTACATACCTCTTTGAAGAATGATTCTCCTCCACTAAAGAGAAAATCCTTTAGAAACCTTGAGGCTATAGGCAAGCGAGCAGTATTGCAGCAATAAGCCTTTTCCTTGTCCTTTCTCTCCTTCTCTCTTTTATTTTCTTTTCTTTCTTTCCCTCCTTTTTCACATGGTCTATGGGGTTTGAGGATTCCCCTTACTTTTATACTCACTTATTCTCTTAGCAACAATCCTCCTCCATCTCTCTCTCTCTCTCTCTCTCTCTCTCTCTCTCTCTCTCCCTCTCTTTTCATTCTCATACGTAGGAAGTGCCTCTCCCCTTTCTTTCTTTATTCATGATTTTCTTTAAATCCCTTTACTTTCTCCTTTTTCTTTGACTACCCATATTTCTCTCCTCTTTTGTTGACTTACCAAGCCATACATTTATTTCATGGGGAGCATATGTTCTCTTCATTTATTTCTCTTTTTGGCACCTCTCTCTTTTCTTTGCTTACCCAACTTTTCTTCTAACTTTTGTTGACTTACTAACCCATCATTTATTTTTTGTTTCTCATTTATTTCCTCTCTATTTCTTTTGTTTTTGACTTAGCAAACCATGCATTTAAATCTTTGACACTTATCCATAATGTTGATCCACAACTTCCATCAACCCCCTTTCAAAAACGTGGAGAGCTTTTTGGTCTTATTATTTTACTTTTTCTTTTTCCTCTCTTGTTGACTTTCCAACTATGGAAAAGATGTAACCCATGTGGGTATGTTCCCTACCCCACTTCCTAGTAATCTTCCCATTTAGATTCCCAAAACAAAAGTTGCTAGGTAAAGTCCCCCCATTTTATTTTTAACATTTAAAATGTGGGGTCCACTAGATTTCTAGGTACAAAATATACTTAATTGTTCTCAAGGGGTTTGATTCCAACGTCTATAGCTTATGAGAGTAACTTGATGGTCAATGAGCTATTAAATCCCTTGGTTATTTTAAGCACCTACTAAATATAGAAATCTTAACCAATTCCATATAAACACCTATATGTATCATTTTACCAATATTTATATATCATGCATTGTGCGTTACAAAATTTAATATGTTCACAACATATCATACTTTAAAATACCATTCATCCAGATGTACCCTAGCATGTATACATTATTATGGTTACTAGAATTCGGGATATTACACACAGGTGGGAAGGTTATTGCACATCTCTTCCCAACAAGTGGTATCAGAGCTTGGTTGGTTTTGTTGTGTGTGTGAATCAAAGATGGATGCAAGCACTTCTTCAAGGATGGTTAGTTTGAATGAAAATAATTGGTTGATTTGGAAAGCCAAAATGGAAGACCTTCTCTATTCAAGAGACCTCTATTCGTCAATTGATGGAATAGAGAAGAAACCAGAAAGTATGTTAGATGACGAGTGGAAGAAAATGGATAGAAAAGCAATTGCTTGTATTCGACAATGGTTGGATGATGTTGTGTTCCATCATGTATCAAATGAAACTATTGCAAGCTCTCTATGGAAGAAATTGCATGATTTGTATGAAAGAAAAACAACTGGAAACAAGGCATTTTTAATTAGAAAACTTGTGAACTTGAAATTCAAAGAAAAAGGGTCGACTGCAGAGCACTTGAATGAAATGCAAACCATTGTAAATCAGTTGGCAGCCATGAAGATGGTGTTAGATGATGAGTTACAAGCATTGTTGTTGCTAAGCTCATTATCGGATAGTTGGGAGACTCTTGTTGTATCCCTTAGCAACTCGGCACCCAATGGTATTGTTACCAAGAGTTAAGTTATAGGTAGTTTGTTGAATGAAGAAGTAAGAAGAAAATCTACAGATTCTTCACACCCACATACTTTGGTTACTGAGGAAAGAGGAAGATCAAAGCATAAAGAAAATCATAGTTGAAGCAAATCAAAAGGAAGATCTAAATCAAGAAAATGTGTGACTTGTTATTATTGTAAGAAGCCATGACATATGAAAAAAGATTGTTGGAAGTTGAAGAAAAATCAAAAGGGAGAAAAGAGTGGTGATGGCAACAAAGAACAAGAAATCACCGCAGTTGCTTCTGATGGAATTCTGCTTTTTTCTATGTGTATTAATGGTTGTGTAAATGCAATATGTAATGATTTAAATTGGTTCATTGATTCAGGAGCATCCTTTCATGCTACTTTACATAAAGATTTCTTTATCTTTTATAAGTCAGGAGACTTTGGTTTGGTAAATATGAAAAATGAAAAAAAATAAAAAATTATTGGAATGGGTAATGTTTGTATTATAGCCAATGTTGGCTATAAGTTGGTTCTTAAGGATGTGAGACACGTTCCAGATCTCAAATTAAATCTCATTTCAATTAGGAAGCTTGATGATGAAGGATGTGAGTCACAATTTGACAACGGAATGTGGAAGCTGAAAAAGAGCTCTCTTGTTGTGACAAAAGGCAAGAAATGTTGCTCTCTTCACAAGACCAAAGCTCAACTATCAAATGGCGAAGTGAACACTTCCATTGGAGAATCTCATTTTGATTTGTGGCATCGGCGGCTTGGCGACATGAGTGAGAAAGGTATGGAAGTTTTGGTGAAGAAAAATTATCTTCCAAATATCAAAGGTACATCTTTGTCCCCTTGTGATGATTGTTTAGTTGGAAAGCATCATAGAGTTTCTTTTTCACATGCTTTAACTAAACGAAAAACTGAGATTCTTAATTTAATTCACTCCGATGTATGTGGTCCTATGAGGATAAAAACTCTTGGTGGTGCATTGTATTTTGTCACTTTTATTGATAATGCATCTAGGAAAGTTTGGAGTTTTATCATGAAGACTAAAGACCAAGTACTTGAGATCTTTCAACAATTTCATGTCATGGTTAAAAGAGAAACAGAAAAATCTCTCAAATGCATTCATACAGATAATGGTGGTGAGTATGATGAGCGTGGTCCCTTTGAAAAATAATACAAAGCTCATGGTATTCGACATAAGCAAACAGTTCGCAAGTCTCCACAACTTAATGGTGTTACAGAAAGGATGAATCGCACCATTATGGAAAGAGTTAGGTGCATGCTTTCAACGGCAAAATTACCTAAACCATTTTAGGAAGAAGTTTTGAGGACAGCTACATACTTAATCAATTTATCTCTATCTGCTTTTTTGGATGAAAATGTTCCACAAACTGTGTGGAGGGGGAAAGATGTTTTTTATAGTCACTTGAAAGTATTTGGTTGCAAGGCTTTTGTGCATGTTCCAAAAGATGAGAGGTCCAAGCTTAATGACAATACAAAACAATGTATTTTCATGGGGTATGCTAATGAAAAGCTTGGTTACAGATTATGGGATCCAGTTGATAAAAAGATTATCAGAAGTAGGGATGTGATTTTTCGAGAAAATCAAACACATATTGATTTTGACAAGGAGGAAGTGCCAAAGAGGATTGTAGATGAATTGCCAGAAGAACAACTCCCTTTTCCTATTTATGCTGATGATGGATAGCAAGGTCAAGTTGAAGAAAATTAAGTTGAGGGTGATGAGGCTCCTCAAACAGTTGATGATGCGCATGAAAATGATGATGCATATGGTAATGTTGAGTAGGGGGAGCAGTTAACTCAAGAAGAACCACCTATGCCAAGAAGATCACAAAGAGAAAGGAAAGCATAAAAAAAAATTCATTATCAGAGTATGTGACAGTAACTGAAAGTGATGAACCAGAAAATTTTGAAGAAGCCATGGTTCATCAACAAAAGGTTGAATGGAAGAAAGCTATGCAAGAAGAGCTTGATTCTTTGCATAAGAATAAGACCTATGAGTTGGTTGAACTACCAAAAGGGTGAAAAGGCTTTAAAGAACAATTGGATTTTCAAGCTGAAAAATGAAGATGGCAAAAAGAAAATGAGGTACACGGCAAGGCTAGTTGTCAAAGGATTTAGGCAAAAAAAGGGTATTGATTTTGATTAAATCTTTTCTCCCGTGGTGAAGATGACTTCTATTCATACTATCCTTGGTCTAGCCACTTATCAAGACTTGGAGATTGAGCAGTTGGATGTGAAAACTACTTTCTTGCATGGACATTTAAAGGAAGAAATTTACATGGAGCAGCCGGAAGGATTCCTTGTAAAGGGCAAGGAGCACATGGTATGCAAGTTGAAGAAGAGCTTGTATGATTTGAAGCAAGCACTACGACAATGGTACATTAAATTTGACTCATTTATGATGAGTAATGGTTTTACTAGAACCACTGCTAATCATTGTGTTTACCTCTGAAAATATTCAGATTCTTCCTTCATTATTCTCTTGTTGTATGTTGATGATATGTTCATTGTTGGTCAAGATGCTAACTTAATTGACAAGTTGAAGAAAAAGTTAAACAAGGTCTTTGACATGAAGGATCTAGGGGCAGCAAAGAAGATTTTGGGCATGACAATCAAACGTGATAGGAAGAATAAGAAGTTATGGCTATCACAAGAAAAGTACATTGAGAGAGTACTTGCAAGATTCAACATGAAGAATGCAAATCCCGTGAGTACTCCATTAGCTAGCCATTTCAAGTTGAGTGCTCAGTTGTCTCCAACTAGCAATGAAGAAAAGAAGAAAATGGAGAAGATCCCCTACGCTTCAGCTATAGGGAGTTTGATGTATGCTATAGTATGTACAAGGCCCGACATAGCACATGCCACGGGTGTTGTTAGTAGGTACTTAGCAAATCTAGGTAAGAAATAGTGGGAAGCTGTAAAATGGATTCTAAGGTATCTAAGAGGCACATCTAAAATTTGTTTATGCTTTGAAAATTCGTCATCCCTGGTGGAAGGCTATATAGATTCAGATATGGCAGGAGATATTGACAGAAGGAAGAAGGAAGTCTACTTCAGGTTATTTGTTTACTTTTTTCAGGGGAGCCATCTCTTGGCAATCTAAATTGCAAAAGTGTATTGCTCTATCAACTACAGAGGCAGAATACATTGCTGCCACAGAAGCTTGTAAGGAGATGCTATGGTTAAAGCGTTTTCTTATGGAGTTGGGTTTGAAACAAAATGAGTATGTTGTTAGATGTGACAGTCAAAGTGCCATTGATTTGAGCAAGAATGCTACATTCCACTCTAGGACCAAGCACATTAAGGTCCGGTATCATTGGATTAGAGATGTCCTTAAAAGTAGTTTGATGAAGATCAATAAAATTCATACTGACAGGAATCCATCAGATATGATGACCAAGACAGGGCCAAAGGGGAAGCATGAACTATGCAAGAATTTGGCAGGCATGGATTCCATGTGAGCCTGCAGTATGGGAGAGTCCTCCTTATGGGACTGGAGGGGGTGTTGGGTGTTGGGCTATATTGGTCCAGCCCCATGTGGAGCTTTTTGGGTGCTTGGACCAAATTGGGTCAAAACCCATTTGAAAAGTCAAAAAGGCCAACTGTGAGTTGGCATCCACTTTCTCATTCTTAGTGATTTTTTGAATTTGAAAGGTCTCCTACGTAAAGTGAGATGGGTGTTTCTTTCTTTGCAACAAAAAGGAAGAGAGAGAATAAGTGAATTTTTTCTAAGGAGAGAAAAAGTTGTTTTTTCACTTTTTTGAGACGAAGAAGACAAAAAAAGGTTTTTTGTTCTTGGAGCTCTTGGAGAATAAGAAGTGCAGAATTTTTGTGGAGGTTTAGTTCTCACAGTTGGGTCATTCTTGAAACCGTTTTTGCTATATCTCATGCTCTTGTTTAGCCGGGTAACCGAAGTTGCAACTTGCTTTCTCGGTTGGGTTCTCCAAACTTTGGGAGAAATTATTAGTGACTTTTAAAGGTTATTTGATAGCATTTCCTTTAAAGTGTGAGGTAACCTTGTAATCTTTCCAAGTGTTTGTTATTTCTTTTCTCAAATATTGTGGTGGATCTCAAGTTTGGACATAAACTTGAGAATTGAATCATTGTAATCCTTTTATTTGATTTAGTGGATTATTCTCAGAGTTGTCCCGTGGTTTTTTCCTTTACATTGAAGGGTTTTCCATGTTAAATCTTGTATTCCTTTTAGTTTGTGATTGCTTGTTTGGTTTCCATTTTTCGTTTGTTTGTTTCTTTGATTCACATGGGTGAGAAGGTTATTCCGCATCTCTTCCCAACATGATGCGCCATTGAATGGAGCATAAAAAGCTGGATCCATCAATTGATCTAACAGTTGATATTATTTGGAGTCGTAACCCATATCAAGGGATAAGACTCGCAAATGTCTCCCTCTTGGGAAAGAAAAATGTTTCTGATGCATAAGGTAAAAATCTTCTCTAAATTTTTGAGTAAATTCAAAGTTGCAAACTCGAAAGAGATGAGACAACCACCAATGGACTCGGCTCCTGTCAATCCGGGCAGCAGTGCCAATCGCCCAATTGAGCGATCTCTTGCCCTTTTTCTTGATGTAAACATTACGCTATGGCCTGCCTTTAGCTTTTAGGATGCGAATGATGCATACGTAGCTGTAATCCACGATTGTCCCCCATGCCATGGGTGCCACAGCTCCACCAAATGCATTGAATGGCATAAGCTATGCTTTTGTAGTGTTTGCATTCTTCTCAAACCAAGAGCCTAAAGCGATTCTAGCCACTTGAAATAAAAAAAATTTATATATATGTTCCCATCACTTTTGCAGGCCCATGTGAACAATGTGTCCCCATCACTAATCAATGATGCATCAGGCTAAGAAATTCTCAATTAATTTCTCATTTAAATCCTAATTTAATATGATTTATATTTCAGTTTTAGGGGTTGATTTTTTTAAAAACAATTATTTGGTTTGATTTTTGCACCTTGTTTCAGTGAAATAGATATCAAATTGAGTAGACATTATGAAACAGTTCACTAACTCTTTCAATTTTGAAATTGAAATTAATTTCATTCAAAATTGAGATTAATTTCATTCTTGCTCGCACAAGATTAATTTGATGGGAAACAATAATTCCATGTTAAAAATTAAACACCAAATTTTTTATCTTTATGGTCTCATCACAACCATACTCCCACCACCACCACCCCCTTCTGCCATCGCTGTTGCTGTCACTGCCATGACTACCATTGCCACTACCACCAACACCTCCCGGCCTCTACCTCTGCCCCACCCTTGCCACCACTACCACTACCACCTTCTACCAAAGAAATATATAGAACCTATTCTCAAAAATTGAACTACCAAATAAATTTATTATTCTTAAAAAATTCCAGATCATGGTTTGAGGTATCGGTCCCATATTATCTGATATGGATGATATGTAATGGTTTTACTAGTGGCCAATCTCGATATTGTGATGATATTGTATCAGTGACACGATAAGGACAAAGAGAAAAACAATCAAAAATCTTGTATTTTTTTAAAGGAAACCAATAGCAAATTGGTCTGATGCAGCCGATTCATGCAGGTACCATATTAGTATCATATCGGTTTTGCAAGTAACCGATACCGAATCCAATACTGTACACTAAAACCATGTTTCAGATTGCAATTTCAATTTCTTGATTAAAATTTGTTTTTCTAGACAATTTCATAAAAATTGAAATAGACATCTTACAATGGACTACTTGAATGTATACCGTGACATCAACTTTATTGGCTAGTAGCTTTATTGCTATAACATCAATTTTCTTGGACCGTGGCTTTATTGTTGTAACATCAACTTTCTTGGCGATATCTACTATGAACGAGACTGGAAAATTCTCTTTTGGGTTCACATAAATCAAACAATTGGTTGTGAGTCTTGTGACTCTTTTCAACTTGAATATGAAAATACATAAATACCCGCAATGGTTTGGGTTGTTAGGTCTTAATTTTTTTAGTGAGATGACAAATTAACCCCCAATGTATTAGAGGAAATGGGCATTTGACATTGGACAGAAAAGAGAGGTTGCAACTTCTATTTGTAACCACACAGCTTTTCCCTTATCTTTGAAAAATCTAGAGGTGTGAGAAGAAATTTGTTGGAACAACGTTGTAGCCTTTCTCATTCAAACCAAATGGATTTGTGTTTACAACAGAGTGTTGTGGGGGAAAAGAAATCTACTTATTAGCATATTGATTTATGTGAATCTTTCCTCTATTCTCTCTTTGTTCTTGAAGGTACGAGACTAAAATTTCTCTTGCCTCTTCTTCTTTCTTCTGTTTTTTTTCATCACAAACAAAATAAACTCATCGATCTTTGTTGTTCTGTTCGGTTTCTTATAGGGAGAAGGCATGGAAGGAAGTATTGAAGACATAATTGTATCCCTTCATGTACCAGTCTTGCTTGACAAATTATCCTCAAAAGCATTAAGAGATTTAGGATCGGTATGGTGTGCACAAAGTGAGCTACGTGCACTCTCAGATGTTCTTGGGAAAATTAAAAAATTGCTCAAGTTTGCAGAGGAAGCTCAAGCAAGGAATATCTTGGTGAAAGACTGCCTTAGGAATCTCAGAGAAGTTGCATACCGAGCTGAGGACATATTGGATGAGTTCATCTATGAAGCTTGTTACGAAAAAGATGAAAGATATGGAGGTGGAAAGGTACGTTTGCACTTCCCCTCTATCTTAAAAGCAGATGGTCTTTTACGTAAGCAAGAAATCGGGCCTCTTATAAATGATGAACTCATAAAGAAACTAGAAGAGATTGAGAAGGAAGTTAAACGTTACTATGTCAGTGAGTCATCAGGAAATCAGAAATCACAGCATGGTGGTGGTGTAATTGATGATATTTTAGATACTAGACCAAAAAGTGATTCTCTAGTTGATAAATCTCTTACTTTGGGGAGGAAGGAAGACGTAGAAGCAATAAAAAATAAGTTGTTGTCATCAAATCCAAATGAAAACCAAAAACAGGTTTTTGTTATTGCAATTGTTGGATTAGGGGGTGTAGGCAAGACAACTCTAGCCCAGCTTGTCTATAATGATCCTGATGTGAAGGAACATTTCGAAAGAAGAGCTTGGGTTTGTGTTTCTACTGATTTTAATGCTGTAAGTTTGATCTCTGCAATTCTAGAGTCGTTGAATGGGAGAAATCCTGACTTGAGAAACCTAGACCCACTTAAATGCCAGTTGAGAAAAGAATTAGGGGGGAAGCGAGTTTTAATCATCATAGATGATGTTTGGACTGAAAAGAAGAGGGATTGGGAACCTCTGAGAGTTGCACTCATGGAGGCAGGGGAAGGAAGTAGAATAATTGTAACAACTCGAAGTAAAAGAGTTTCATCAATGATGCAACCCATGTATACACATGATCTTGTTTTATCTGATGAAGAGTGTTGGTTAATAATGGAAAGGCATATATCTTTAAATTATGGTTCTATTGCTCCCAGCTTGGAAGAAGTGGGTAGGAAGATTGCGAGGAAGTGCAAGAGATTGCCCTTGGCAGCAAGTACGGTTGCAGGTCTTTTAAGTTCATCTTCTAGTTCAGATTTAAACCAATGGGAAGAAGTCTTGAATAGTTCCTTGTGGGATTTAGAAGAGAGCAAAGATTTGCCAGCTGCACTAAGTCTAAGCTATTATTTTCTTCCCACACATTTGAAGCAGTGTGTTGCGTCAAGAAATCGTCGAGCGGTCCTACGAGTGCCGTCACCTGCAAGTAAACCAAGGGATCAACAGAGAGAACCGGTGTGGTTCCGGCCTAGGGCTCTCCGATGCCAAAGTTAGATCTCCTGAGCAAACAGATGAATAGTGATTATTCAATATGAGTTTAGATGTCCCTCTGAGGGTGGTGTACCTTTCCTTTTATAATAGTGTATGACGGTGTGGAGAGTCCCAATTTGATGGCGACTATGCCGTTGAGTGGATAGAGGCCCTGGGTAGTAGGGCTCTATCCTGATTGGTCATCTCCCCGCGGGAGGGAGTGTCCTGGTGGTATCAAGATCCTTGGCGGATAGATACTTGCGTGTGGTGATAACGTCAATGGTGCTTGAATCCGTCTAGGTGACGTGACCTCTAAGCGGTGGCCCAGAGTCCTGGTGGTGGCATAAGTCTGTAGTGACATGATTGGGTCATAGATGAGCGGCGTCGGTGTCCGTGTACATCACGTCTGCGTCCACGATGCCGCTCCTGGGTGTGAGGCCAAGCCTGGGTGAGGCCGTGCCTAGGTGAGAGGCCGCGCCTGGGTGAGGCCACGCCTAGGTGAGAGGCCGCGCCTGAGTGTGAGGCCGCGCCTGGGTGAGGCCGAGCTTAGGTGAGGCAACGCCTGGGTGAGGCGCGCCTGGGTGAGGCCAGCGCCTGGGTGCAGGCCGCGCCTAGGTGTGGGCCGCTCCCGGGTGGGACCCCCTATTGGTTCTCCTTGGTTCTGGAGAGGGTCGCTTTGTGACACGTGGCAGCTGCTGACTAGTTCAGTGAATCTTGGATGTATCATTTGCCCCTACTCTCTTGAGATAGGATGTCCAAGAGAGTAGATGCCTTTATATAGTGAGGGGTCCGCTGCGAATTAACTTTCTTTGTGGGGCTTGCCTGTAAATCTGTTAATGAGGTAGGAGAGGTTGGAGGTTCAAACCTTTCCTCCTACACTTTTCCTTCTTCTTTTTTGCTTTGTTTTTTGTAGATATATGTCCCTCTTCTTCACCTTCTCTTTTTTCACTTCTCATTTTTCCTCATCATTTCTCTTTCTTACTTTTTATCTCCCACTTTTTGTTTTTCTTGAATTTCTCCTTTGCATTGCACTTTTGTCTTTTGTCCTCTTTTTGGTGTCCACCATGTGCTTGTCCTTGGGTCACCTAGACTAGTGTCAACTTTTTGGTTTTCCTTCCTTTGGTTTTGGGTCCCTGTGCATGCCTTGTGCTCACTTGGTGCCTTACTTACTTGGAAGGCTTGAGTGGTGCTTGGCTTGAGTGCCTTGCATTTGGTGGTCTCTGTCACTTGATCGTGCTCGTGGTGTGGTCGCGTCTTCTTGTGTCTGCTCCCCCCGCGCGATTGCCTTCTCCTTAAGGTAAGTTCAACACCTTCTTTTTTTTTTTTTTGATGCAGGGCCGCGCCTAGGGTGGCCGTGCTTGCGGGCGTGAGGCCTCGCCTGGGGTGGCCGCGCCTATGGGTGTGAGGCCGCGCCTGCGGGTGTGAGGCCGCTCCTAAAGTGGCCGCGCCTATGGGCGTGAGGCCGCGCCTACGGGTGTGAGGCCGCTCCCGTGGGTGCGATGGACCCTCATGCTTCTCCACTCTCCTTCTTCTTGTCTGTGATGGATCTGCTGTTTATACTTTGCAGGTGGTCTTCATTTCATTTTTCTTACTAGCTTCTTGTCTGGGAGATCGTTGCTCTGAGCAAGTAGCTAGTCTACTTCATTATTTGTCCATGTCATCACCTAATGACTCTAATCCGACTACGGTCATGGTTGGATCCCTTGAGGAGTTTTCTTTGGGGTCGTCTTCCCCCGTGGATACTTCTTCTTCTTTGCCTTCCCCTGTTGCTAGTGAAGGGGAGGAGGAGGTTTCTGGAGATTCCACCCCTATTAGGGGTCCTAGGGCGTCCAGAGCTTCTATTTCTGTTGGTGACCCTAGGAGTAAGTTGGCTCTCATTCCTAGCGTCTTGACTTCCTCGAACTTGGCGGTTCACATTCTGGAGAAGACCCCTGATTATGACTTCTCAAGGTTCCCCGAGGTCACTACGCTGCTACCTGAGACTGCTGTAGTGGCTCATGTCTCTCCTGAGGATGATGTTGTGGTGACAGAGGAGGGTACGATCTTACCAGAGGAGAGTGTTGCTCGTCCGGCTGAGGCTGATATGATTTCTCCTTCTGGATCAGAGGCTGCTCCTCCACTAGATGCCCCCTGATTTTATAGATGTTCTTTCTGGATGTTGACTTTTTGGATGATAACTTTTGGATTGTGATGCTTGCTTTTTGTCTTTTGTATGTACTTGACTCTTTCTTTAGATGTTGATATGATTTGATCCTTGTCGCTATCTATGCAATCTCATGTAGTTGGTGGTCCATAGGGATGCCTTGTCTCGGTGGTCCCCGGACCTTAGTGGCATAACGCCTTAAGTATAGAGCCTTGGTAGTGGCATAATGCCTTGGGCATAAAGCCTCGGTGGTGGCATAATGCCTTAGGCATAAAGCCTCAATGGTGACATAATGCCTTGGGCATGAAGCCTCAATGGTGGCATAACGTCTTAGGCACAGAACCTCAGTGGTGACATAAAGCCTCAATGGTGGCATAAAGCCTTAGGCATGAAGCCTCAGAGGTGGCATAAAGCCTTAGGCATAAAGCCTCAGTGGTAGCATAAAGCCTTAGGCATGAAGCCTCAGGGGTGGCATAACGCCTTAGGCATAGAGCCTCAGTGGTGACATAAAGCCTTAGGCATGAAGCCTCAGAAGTGGCATAAAGCCTTAGGCATAGAGCCTCAGTGGTGACATAAAACCTTAGGCATGAAGCCTCAGAGGTGGCATAAAGCTTTAGGCATGAAGCCTCGGGGGTGGCATAACGCCTTAGGCATGGAGCCTCAGTGGTGGCATAAAGCCTTAGACATGAAGCCTCGGGGGTGGCATAACGCCTTAGGCATAAAGCCTTAGTGGTGGCATAACATCTTAGGCATAGAGCCTCAGTGGTGGTATAAAACCTTAGGCATGAAGCCTCAGAGGTGGCATAAAGCCTTAGGCATGAAGCCTCGGGGGTGGCATAACCCCTTAGGCATGGAGCCTCAGTGGTGGCATAAAGCTTTATGCATGAAGCCTCGGGAGTGGCATAAAGCCTTAGGCATAAAGCCTCAGAGGTGGCATAAAGCCTTAGGCATGAAGCCTCGAGGGTGGCATAATGCCTTAGGCATGGAGCCTCAATGGTGGCATAAAGCCTTAGCCATGAAGCCTCGGGGGTGGCATAACGCCTTAGGCATAGAGCCTTAGAGGTGGCATAAAGCCTCGGATGTCTTATCTCGGTGGTCCGTGGACCTTAGTGGCATAACGCCTTAGGCATAAAGCCTCGATTGAGTAGTAGAAGAACCCGAGTATTCCCAAAAAAAATTTCAATTTATCCTTGAAACTGTAAGGCCATCTACTGCTACTGTTGGTGGTGCCAAACTCCGCTGTTGTTACTTCTACTGATAGTACTTCTTCAAGTGTAGTGAGTTCCAGGTGCGGTCTACCTTCTTGCCCCCCGGAGTCTTCAAGTGGTAGGTCGCTGGTCGTATCTTCTTGGAGACTATGTAAGGTCCTTCCCAGTTGGCTGACAGCTTTCCTACCTTCTGTGGCTGTGATGTACTTGCGCTCCTTAGGACTAGATCTCCCTGGTGGAATAGCATTTCCTTAACCTTGGCATTATAGTACCTGGCAGTACGTTGTTGGTAGGCAACGTTCCTTAGTAGTGCTCTCTCACGGACCTCATCTATAAAATCTAGGTTCGCTCGTAGTCCATCGATATAGGTACGTTCGTTGGAGTACAAAACCCTATGGGACATGTCGCAGACCCCTACTGGCGCCAATGCTTCAGTGCCATGTGCTAGGCGGAATGGGCTCTCTCTTGTGGGTATCCGTACTGTAGTTTGGTACACCCACAGAACGCTTGGTAGCTCTTCAACCCATTTCCCTTTGGCTCCCTTTAGCCTTTTCTTGACTCCTTCCAGTAGTGTTCTGTTGGTGACCTCCACCTGACCATTAGCCTGTGGGTATGCTACCGATACAGGCCGATAGTCGATGTTGTAGCTGTGACAGAATGCCTGGAATTTGGGGTTGTTGAATTGTTTGCCGTTATCTGAGATAAGGATCTGTGGTACCCCAAACCTGTAGATGACGTCATCGCGGACGAACTTCTCCATCTCTATCTCTATTATCTTGGCCAAGGGTTTAGCTTCAACCCACTTGGTGAAGTAGTCAATCGCAACGACTAGGTACTTTCTATTTCTCGATGCTGCGGTGAAGTTTCCTAAGATGTCCAGCCCCCACATGGCAAAAGGTATGGGGTTGAGGATTGATGTCAGCTTGGTGGCGGGTAGATGGGGTACTGGGGCGAACAACTGACATTGCTCGCATTTCTTGGCATATTGGATGGCCTCCTCTTGCATTTGTGGTCAGTATAGTCCCTGGCGGAGGATTTTGTAGGCTAGGGCTCTTCCCCCCATGTGGCTTCCACATATCCCCTCATGGACTTCTGCTAGGGCCTACTCTGCCCCCTTGGGTCCTAGGCACCGGAGTAGTGGTGTTGTTGCCTCCCGCTTGTATAGTACCCCGTTTAGGACGGTGTACTTTATAGCTCTCATCCTGATCTTCCTTACCTCGACCTTGTCTTTTGGTAAGACGTCGTTCTGGAGGTAGTTGAATAGAGGGTCCATCCAGCTAGGTCTCTCCTTAATTTCGTTAACCTGCTTTTCCTTATACGTTGGCTCATGCAGGATCTCAACATAGACTGCACTAGCCAAATTTTGGAGTTCTTCATTGGCTAGCCTGGATAGGGTGTCGACGGCGGCGTTCTCGTCCCTGGGAACTCGAACCATCTCGAACTTCATGAAACCCTCGATCAATGCTTGAGCACGTGCTAGATATGATGCCATCCTATCATCTTTCGCCTCGTACTCTCCATTCACCTGATTCACCACAAGCTGGGAGTCACTCCGGGTGGATAGGTGTGTGACTTTGATGGCTCTGGCCACCCGGAGTCCAGCTAGTAGTGCTTTGTATTCTGCTTCATTATTGGATGATTGGAAGGTGAATCGGAGAGCATATTGGATACAGAATCCTTCGGGGCTGGTTAATATGAGGCCAGCGCCGGTTCCCGCCACGTTACTCGACCCATCCACGAACATGTCCCACGATCCATGATCCTTCTCCTCGGGCTCCCCTATCTCTGGTTCGATCTCGGACAGGGTACACTTTGCAATAAAATCTATAAGAGTCTGGCCTTTGATGGCTGTCCTTAGTTGGAACCTGATGTCATGCTCACTTAACTCCACAGCCCATGCTATCAATCTTCCGGAGATGTCTGGCTTGTGGAGTATCTTCTTCAGAGGTAGGTCTGTGAGGACTATGATGGTATGGGCTTGGAAGTATGGTCGTAGCTTCCTAGCTGCGATTACGAATGCATAACCTACCTTCTTGATCCTAGTGTACCTGGTCTCTGCATTGATCAGAACATGGCTGACGTAGTAGATAGGCCTCTATACTTTGTCTTCTTCCTTTAGCAGTACTACGCTGACCGCGACAGGGGTGGGAGCCAGGTAGAGCTACAATTCTTCGTTAGGTTCTGGTCGCCCAAGCAGTGGTGGGCTCTCTAGGTACTCCTTTAATTCTTCGAATGCCTTCTGGCACTCTTCTGTCCATGTGAAATCTTTAGGGCTTCGGAGGTTCTTCAATGTTTTGAAGAATGGTAGGCACTTATCACCTGATCGTGACACGAACCTAAAAGGGCGACAACCCTCGAACATCTTGTTTACCATCCTCTGATAGGTGGCCCCTGTATTCTTCAACCCGAACGGCATGATGCTGTAGTAGTAGTTCTCTTTATCCTTCTGGAATACGGTGTAAGACTCATCACCCTCATGCATGAGGATCTGGTTGTACCCGGAGTAGGCATCTATGAAACTCAGCATCTCATGGCCGACGGTGGCGTCAATCAGTAGGTCGATCCTGGGCAGTGGGTACTCATCTTTTGGGCACGCCTTGTTCAGGTCGGTGTAGTCAACACACATCCTCCACTTCCCACTTGGCTTTGGCACCATAACCACGTTTGCGAGCCAGGTTGGGAACTTCTCCTTTCTGATGAACCCTGACTGGCTCAACTTCTTGACCTCTTCCTTGATTGCTGCTTGTCGGTCTAGGGCGAAGTTACGCCGCTTCTATTGAATGGGCTTCCTAGTTGGGTCGACATGTAGTCGGTGCTCTGCTATGGAACGTGGTATTCCAGGCATGTCGGAGGTCGACCATGCAAAGACATCCATGTTCGCTTGGAGGAGGTGTCCAAGCCCTTCTTTCTATTCCTTGCTTAGTAGCGAGCCAACCTGTACGACCTTGGAGGGGTCGTCCCAGCTGAGGGGCCATAGGATGAGGTCTTCTACTAGTCTTCCTCTTCTCTCTGTCAATTCATCTCTCTGGTCACTAACCATGTTCTCTAGGCAGGGTGCCATTCCGCGGGTGTTACCATTGTTCTTTTTCATGAAGGTAGCGTAGCACTCCTTTGCTTTCTTCTGATCTCCTCGGACTTCGCCTACCCCATTCTCGGTGGGGAACTTCATCTTCAGGTGGAGTGGCGATATGACTCCTCTAAGGGCTGTCAGAGATGGTCGCCCTAGGAGGCCGTTGAAGGACACCACGGACTTGACAACCATGATAATCACTTATCGAGGGTGTACCCAAAAGGTGATGGGTAGTTCTATGGTACCTCTGATGGAGGCGGTGGCACCTGAGAATCTATGGAGGTACGTGGGCTCTGGTTTGAGCTGATCGTCCCCGAACCCGAACTGTCGATAGGCGTCCAAGGAGAGTACGTCAACAGACGCCCCTGTGTCTATCAATACCCTGTGTACAGGTCAGTTGGCTACCTCCATCTGTACTACCAGGGCATCCTCATGTGGAAAGTTTAGTCCTTCCAGGTCTTCATCCAAGAAGGAGATCACCGCCTCGGTCTTGGCTATCTTGCTTGGCTTCTCTGCCACTCCCATGAACCTGGCATGGGCTTTAGCTTTTCTGGTGGACTCTTGCCCCGGTCCTCCCAGTATGGTGAGGATAGGAGGTCCCTAGGTGCCACTAGGTTCTGATGCATCTCTCCGCTCTTCTAGGCTGTCTCTCTCTCGATCTGTTCTTCTTTCTTCTCGTCTCGGTTCCACTCTATCTCCTTCACGACCTCTGTCTCCTTGGCCTGAGCGATTGTCACGTCTCCCCTTCACATACTTGTTCAAGCTTCCTGCTCTTACAAGTTGTTCTATCTCTCTCTTCAATTGATAGCACTCCTCTGTGTCGTGCCCATTCTCTTTGTGGAAGAGACAGTACTTGTTAGGGTTTCGCTTCTCTGGTCCTGCTAGCATGGGCCGTGGCCAATGGAGTAGGTCACAGTCTTAGATCTGCATAAGTATCTGGGACCTGGTGGTGTTCAGTGGTGTGAACTCAGGGGTGCTTGCCCTCTCACTTCTCTCCTGGCGATGGTCTGTCCTCCCAGATGGGCGGTCGCCCTTCTCTTGTCGACGCTCTATCCTCGACCTCTTACCTTCTTTGCGGTCATCAGGTGCTAACCTCTTGTTGTCCTGCGGCTTGGCCTCGATTATCTTCATTCTAGCTTGTAGTACCTCAGCAATGTTTACAAACTCGTTACACCGCTCCAGGAGCTCTTTCATAGTCCTGGTCTTATGACGTGCCAGGTCCTTAATCAGGTCCAGGTCCCTGATACCCCCTACTAGGGCTGCATGCTGTGCCTGGTCGTCCAAGTCTCGAACCTCCAGGGACTCCTTGGTGAACCTGCTAACATACTCCCTGAGAGATTCCCCAGGGTTCTGTACCACCTTCAGTAGGTTGACGGTGGTCTTCTTCTGTTTGACACTGCTCTAGAAACGGGTGACAAATTATTCGCATAGCTCCGCGAATGAGCATATGGATCTCGGTCGTAGCCTGGAGAACCATGATGTGGCTGCTCCCTTAAGGGATGCAGGGAATGCCCGACAGGAGACCACGCCCGACCCACCATACAGGGTCATCATGCCATTAAAGTAGTTGATGTGGTCATTAGGGTCAGTGGTACCACTGTAAAGTTCAAAGGTGGGTAGTTCAAACCTGAAAGGTAGCATGGCTGACATGATCTCTGTCGAGAATGGGTGTTATCCAGGTGTGGAATGTGTCTCACCTTTGGTCTGCTTCTTCAGTCCTTCCAGCTTCTCATCCAGGTCGCGGAGTCTTCGATCGAGCTCCTCATCCCATGTCTGTCCCTCACGCCTGGCAGGACCTTCGCTGCGACCTCATTCACGCTCTCTCCTGGATGTCCCCTCCCACCTTGAGTGTTGGCGGGATGGTGAATGGTCACGCCGTGATGAACCCTGTCGCGAAGGTGAGGGGCTTTCCTCTCTGTAGGTTTGGCTTCATCATGGTATGTGACCTTCTTCAAGTCGTCCGTCAAACACAGACCTCCGAACCGATCTCTATGGGCTAGGCACCCTCGCCCTGGGTGTTGGCCTCCCACGTTCTGATCGTGGCGAGAGGTCTCTTGTTCTCCTAGGATGCTGGGAATGCTCCCCACGCTGCGGAGTGGGGGTTGCCCGTTGCCCAAGTCTCTCTGATCCCACGCCCCTGGGAGATGATCTCCTAGGGTTTGGCTCTTGTCGAGGTACGGACTCCACCCTTGCTGATGACGATGTCCTTTGACGGTGAGACGTCGCACGCTATGTCAAGTATTCTCGAAAGAGTCGTTGTTCATCGAGGATTTGTCACTGCAGGTCGTTGATCTGATCCACAGTGGCTGGACCATTGGGGTCAGGTATCACCTCCACCACCACATCGTCTGCCTCGTCATTATTGGGCTTGTCTACCATAAATTGGTCATTAAGGGGGATCTCTTCCTCCAGAGGGACATGGTCCTAGTCATTAGCTCTGCGGCGAGAGCACTCTGGGGGTGGCGATCCATTCCTTGCTCCGTTGTTGGGTGGTGGTAATCTTCCTTCGTGCCATTGAATGTATATGAAAGTGAGCTAATAGTTGTAATGGCTAGCGTCATTCCCGCAGAAGACGCCAATCTGTTGCATCAAGAAATCATCGAGCGGTCCTGCGAGTGCCGTCACCTACAAGTGGACCAAGGGGTCAATAGAGAGAACCGGTGTGGTTCCGGCCTAGGGCTCTCTGATGCCAAAGTTAGATCTCCTGAGCAAATAGATGAATAGTGATTATTCAATATGAGTTTAGATGTCCCTCTGAGGGTGGTGTACCTTTCCTTTTATAGTAGTGTATGGCGGTGTGGAGAGTCCCAGTTTGATGGCGATTGTGTCGTTGAGTGGATAGAGGCCCTGAGTAGTAGGGCTCTATCCTGATTGGTCATCTCCCCGCGGGAGGGAGTGTCCTGGTGGTATCAAGATCCTTGGCAGATAGATACTCGCGTGTGATGATAACGTCAATGGTGCTTGAATCCGTCTGGGTGACGTGACCTCTAAGCGGTGGCCCAGAGTCCTAGTGGTAGCATAAGTCTGTAGTGACACGATTGGGTCATAGATGAGCGGCCTCGATGTCCGTGTACATCACGTCTGCATCCAACATGTCACGCCTGGGTGTGAGGCCATGCCTGGGTGAGGCCGTGCCTGGGTGAGGCCTCGCCTAGGTGAGAGGCCGCTCCTGGGTGTGAGGCCATGCCTGGGTGAGGCCGCGCCTAGGTGAGGCCGTGCCTGGGTGAGGCCGGTGCCTAGGTGTCACACCCCATCCTACTAATCTGCCAGGATCACTGACACAGTGTCCCAGCACACAGTCATAACCAATATTAAAACAATATAATATCAGAGTGCGAAAAGGGGAATATTACATTCCAAAAGATCAATAGTTTTGCAGAAGCGTATAAAATCAAATAGTTATAAGATGATCAAAGCCTAGATGATAAATACTATAATTAATCAATTTTCCATTACCATCTAATAACTATCAACAAGGGTATAACAGTAAATGTTAATACATGGGCCTACGCCCTAAAATAAACAAAAGGGGAATAAGTCCCTAGAATCCTCACGGCCCGTAGGCACAATCGTCACAAGGACACCCGTTGCCATGTTCCTCTAACACAACTTCCGGCTCCTCCGTACCTGCATCATAATCTAAAAATTGTGTACACGAGGGGGTTAGCTCCACTAAGCCAGTGAGGGGATGGGGATGCACAAACACACAATTCACATAGTCCAATGATGCATGCATATGTTAAATAAATTTTCCACCTAACATCACAACTAAGTCAGAGGTATATGCTACTGTGACAACTCGGGAGACACTGTGGGTCATTTAACTTATCGCCACAATGAAACCTCAATTGTCACCTGAGACCTACGCCGATCGAAGCCTCCAAGACCACTCAGTGGCAGACCCCTGATAACCAATACTACTATGATTGGCCTCTCCCACCTCCACAGAATCCAGTGTACTGATTACCCAACACCTAAACCCCTATTGGTAAGGGTCGTAGCATAAGGGTGTAAAATCTTAGCCGCAGATATACTACATGCAAGTCCTATCGTCCCAAGAGGTAATCTGGGCGCATCAACTTTTCATCTGGTTTAGTGCCCGGTTACCAGCACGGCACGGCGCATACAGTTCAATATGACATTCAACATAATTACTTCATAAATGTATATAGTATCCGGGGTTCCGACACCGGCACCCACCGGCACCGAGACCCATCAAAGTAAAGCATCTCCAATTAATATCATAACATTCATATATAAAAGTATGCAATATGCACAAGTATGCTTAATAATTTATAATGATGATATAATATACAATGAAATAATAATATCAAGCCCAAACAACCAAACCCACTCACTTTATGTGTTTTGTCCCGTAGTTATAAGTTGCCGTCGCGGTTAAGTAGCACGTTGCAAGAATGGAAGATTTACCCTAATGAAAGAGTGAGAATAGGGTTAATTATGTCAAAGGGGAGGGTTCCCAAAAGGTCCCCCCACAAATTACCTAAGGTGTAGATTTTAAAGGTAGGGTGGTTTTATGGGTGGTTTCATGCCCAAAACTAAAATCATATGTAAAACCACCCTTAAAAGGGGCTTAGAAAGGGTTCTACTAGGTGCGGTTTTACGTGTTGTTTTACCTCAGATGTGAAACCGCAGGTAAAATCGACTTCAATAGAGAGCTTCTTAAGAGATGGTCTCAGGGTGGTTGCAGGAGCGGTTTCTCGTAGGTCTTGAAACCGCAGGTAAAATCGCGTGTCTCCAAACCCCAAAATCAAAGGATTCTTCACCAAAGCTTCCATTTCTAAGTAGATTGGAGGAAAGGAATCACCAAGAGGGCTTTCTCCTTGGCACATTAGGGTCCTAAGACCCCATTAAGCCTATGCAACCCATGGATTTAATAAAGGAAAGCAAGGAGAATTTCATTTAGGGCATAATAGGGTAGGAACCCTATGTCTATCGATCGGGATGGGATTGGAAGCTTTGGGGTTAGCCAATGGAGTCAAATAGCTCCACAAAATCAAGGCCATGAGTTTCCATCGATTTTTGGGTTCCAAAGTAAACCTTAGATCGATTCTCTCCCATCTCCTAACCCCAAATTCAAAATAAAAGAAGGGAGAGAGCCATAATGGCTTACCTACCTCAAGGAAGTGATACTCCACTTTGAGGCTCCAAGAAGCAAGATCCTCAAGCCCCCTTTCAAGCTCCTCCACACCTCTTCTCCTTTCTCCCCTTCCTCTTTCTCTCCTCTACGTTTTAGGCTTGGTGGAGAAGTAATGAGGGATGAGTGCTCTCTCCCCCTTTAGACTTATTTGTAAAAATGGGCCTTGGATCTTTTAAGTCAAATGGATCAAAAGGTAATGGGTCGACCCATGGTCTTATTTAGGGTAAAGGAATGGGTTAACCCATCTTTGGGTCAAATCGAGTTAAATGGGCCTGCCCAAAGGTTTCAAATAGAAAAGAACCCACTTGGGGATGGGTCCATCCACCATGGGATTATAAGCCCATCACAAGCTCCCTTAAATAAGTGGGATCCACAAATAGAATATTCCCTACACCATTAAAATAGCTCGGACGGTTCAAACCTTGACCCGCACTTCGAGAACATCGAAGGAAAGAGTAAATAAATAAAATTAAGGGCTAAAACTTACCTCTCAGCTGTCATGGTGTGTCACCCATGACCCCGAATAGTTTTCTCCATAGGCAAACTCGTATCATGGTCAATAATTTGTATCTGGGTTTGACCATCATCAAGAATAGGTCACCAGCATACAAGGCAGCAGTATCTACACGTCATGAGGGAGAAATAATAATTAATTATACTCCCGGGGTATGGGTATAACACTAGGTGAGGCCACGCCTGGGTGAGGCCGCGCCTAGGTGAGAGGCCGCGCCTGAGTGTGAGGCTGCGCCTGGGTGAGGCCACGCCTAGGTGAGGCAGTGCCTGGGTGAGGCTAGCACCTGGGTGCAGGCCGCGCCCCGATGGGACCCCCGGTTGGTTCTCCTTGGTTCTGGAGAAGGTCGCTTTGTGACACGTGGCAGCCGCTGACTGGTTCGGTGAATCTTGGATGTATCACAGTGTTTTGCTTATTACTCTGTATTTCCTCAAGGTTATATATTCCAGAAGCAACGTCTCATCCAACTATGGAGCGCAGAAGGTTTTATTCGAACGGACAAAGCCGGTGCCCAATATTTTGATGAATTACTGCAGAGATCTTTCTTTCAGCACTACAATGGATATATGTATAGATTTGTAATGCATGACCTTATACATGATTTAGCAGAAGCAGTTTCAGGAGATGTGTATGGTAGATTTGACTACCGAAAATCAAGCCATAGCTCCAAAGAGACCCGTTATTCGTCAATGTGTTGTCTAAATTCCATAAAAGATCATCTTGATCACAAGAAGAGGTTATATATCCACATAGATATGCCTTGGTCGTTATAATTGTTTTAGGGGTGATTACCATATTGAATCTTTTGGAGGATTGAGATACTTACGTGTCTTAGATTTATATGGTTATCAAATTAAGATGCTTTCGGACAATATTGGCGATTTGAAATGCCTACACTATATTAACCTCTCATGGTGTAGTTTAATAAAGGGACTACCTGAGTCATTGTGCGATCTTTTCAATCTACTATCACTGATACTCTATAGTTATGCCGAAATACGTGAGTTACCTAGAGGCATGAAGTATCTACGCAATCTCCAGCATCTAGACCTTTATGGGTGCCGTAAATTACTTTCCATGCCACAAGGAATTGGGAGATTAAGTAGTCCCAAGACATTGTCGATCAAGGTTTTCTGTCTCGAAAGATGATGATGGTCGTGGGATAAGAGAGCTGAAGGAGTTGAGGCAGCTTGAGGGCGCACTTTCAATTAGGTCACTACAGAATGTGATTGATCCTCTAGATGCTCGGGAAGCTGATTTGATGAGTAAGCCCAAAATTGATGAGTTAGAATTTTGGTGGCTGGGATGAACGTGGTGATAAAGATGTTGAGGTTTTAGAAAGTTTACAACCTCACCCTGATCAGCTGAGGAGTTTAGGTATCTACAAATACAGTGGGTTAACATTTCCAAGATGGTTGATGATCGATTTGCCAAGCTACAACAAGCTAGTCACTCTGGAACTCTCCGTCTGCAATGAATGTCAAGGCCTCCCTCCGATTGGGGAGCTACCCCTATTGGAAAATCTATTCTTAAGAGACATGAAGAAGTTGGAAGAGTGGTCGTCTAGCAGCTGTAGAGGGGAGGAAAGTGCTGATGAATTCCCTAGCCTCCGAAATCTATACATTGAAGACTGTCCAGAACTGAGGATACTACCACAGCCGCTTCTGTCAAGTCCGAGACTATGTGAATTACATTTCAGGAGGTGTCCAGAGCTCTGGATGTTGCCTACTCATGCAGGAGGAGGACTAAGCAGACTCACCTCACTCAAAAATCTTTGTCTTGGGAAAAAGATGGAAGGGTTGGTTCAGTTTCTAGATGAGACAGATAATCTACCTCCATATCTTAATCGCCTTTATATCGATGATTGTAAATCGCTACCCAAGGGGTTGAGAAACCTGTCTTCACTCCAACATCTAATATTAGATCCAGACTGTAAAGCCCACTACAGCCCCGAGGAGCTCCTCATAAATGTCATCGTTAAAAAAGGTTATTATTGGGAAGAGTGATGGCAACCCCGCCAAATGTCTGCCGGTAAAATGGAGGTAAGTTGAACCTCCTTGCTCTATTCTAATGCAATAATGCAGGCAATTTTACCCTACGCTGCACTGGAGATATAAGTGGTTTACACAGTTTTGACTGTGGAGCCTCCTTGCTCTATTCTAACCTATGTTCTTTTTTTTTCTTTTTTCTTTTTTTGTTTTTATGTTTCTTTATCAGGAAGTGGGTGGACTTGCGGTTATTGTTGAGATTTTGCATTCAATGACGTAAGACCTCTCTCTCTCTCTCTCTCTCTCTCTCTCTCTCTCTCATGTGTGTTGTTGCTCTTTGAAGTTTGAAGTGAGATATGTTGGCAATTTCTAGTTTCCAAACTCTTAGAAGGCTGATGGGAAAATGCATCCAATTATTGAAGACATTCATTTGGTTTTTATGTCAATCTCTAAATCTTTTGTGGTTTGTTATATCGGTAGTCATCATTTAGTTTGTTAAGAATAAGTGCAAGTAATGTACACTATAAGGAAACATGGCTTTCACCGCCAAAGGTAAAAGAAAATCTCCTCTACATCCTTTACCAGTGGGGTTTTTTTTTTCCTCGAAAATTTGATCCTACATGTGGTATAGCTTTTGATATGTAGTGGTATTAGCTATTGTCATTGTATGCAATTTTAAGCGGCAGTAATTTTTTTTTTTTTTTCTTTTAGTTAATAAGCGGAAGTAATTTTTTAAATTTCAAAAACTAAAAAGAACACTTTTTGTAGTAGTAAATTTAGAAAATGTATTTACTTTATGGGAGAGAATGACACCCGATCACGCTACACACCACTCCTGGGCCCTAACACAAGAGCGCACGAAATGACCGCTGCACCCTTGGTCAATTTCGGGATTCAAGGGTGTACGATGGTCATTTCCCATGCCCCTGTGTTAGGGTGCAAGGGCGGCATGCTCTGCACGATCAGGTGTTGTTCTCTTTCCTTTATTTTATTATTAAAGCCATAAAGTAAGAACTTTTTACAAATGTCTATTTATCGCTACAAAATATAATTATGGGTAGTTTACATGTACCTCCCTTGAGGTATCGCATAATTATAGATCCACTAGTGAGTTTAGGATATTTATGCATGCCATCGTTGCTTTCCAAGATAATTAATAAATAAATCCACTACGTTAGTTGTTCTTGTTAGTTGCGAATGGTAAGATTGTTTCAAACATTTTATGACAGATATACCATTGATAGGGTAGAATGACATGATCTATGCCGAAGAACACAATCCACCCTTTAGGGTTTGAAGACGCATCATCTTTGTGCAAGAACACCTGCAACTCATCCAAATGCAACTCCTTCCTTCCCAACACCCTTACCTCTTCACCGAAAATCCTTTCTCGGTTTCTCTCTCTATAGAGAGGGGGGGGGGGGAAATCGTCTCATGGCTTCCTCCTCTCTTGCGCTCTCAAATGATTATGATACAGATATCCAGGGTGATTTGTTTATGTCAATTTTATCTTAAGTTCGATGGTATGAAAAGAGATTCATCCAAATAAAGTGCATAGATATCCGAACCCTTTTTCCCATAAGACCCAACGATTTTCCCCACATTTTGAAACTTCAAGACAACAGTTTCTACAACCTCATCTCTAGAGCCTAAAAGATAAGGGACTGTGTATTTTACGCATATCGTAGAAGCCATTGAGGGTTTTTTTTTTAGTCATAAATTTGAGGAGTTCGAGGATTAAAGAAAACGAAAAACAAAAACGTAAAGGGAAGGTTTCATTTTCATCAAAATGGATTGATGGCTATTTCTTGATGGAGAATTGGAGCTCATATCCATTTACACCTCACATTCAGAATCTCCACTGCTTGGGTTTGATGGAGATGGTCTAGACTGAACTTAAGATTCAAATTCTGGATTTTCTTCCAGGTATAGTTACATCAAAGATTGGTTGTATTTGTTCAAAACTAAATCAGTCAAACATCTTCAACACAACTTCAACATAAAGCTTTTACTCTCTCCATCCAAGTTTTAGGTACTTGGAGGCCATTAGTGGGTTGTTTCAGTTTAGTGCCAAGAATGGTGGTTGCCTCAGAGTTGTAGTAGCAGCGGCAAGTTAGGGCTTCTCCTTTAAGTTTGCTATTGCTCCACGGACCTAGTAATGAAAGAAAGAGGTATAGTTTAGCAGGAAGGGTAATGTGGTCAACATATGATAAATTCTAAAATTTTTAGTCTTAGTTGACGGAGTGAGTTTACTTATTAATTATTTTGGAAAGCAGGGGTGAAATGCATAAATATCAAAAGCTCATGGGTGAATCTATAATTATGTGATATCTTAGGGGAATTACATGTAAATTACCCTATATTTATATATTTTAAAAAATCCCATCACCTCTCTCGCCCTGACCCCGCCCTGCCCTGCCCTGCCCCCACCCCACCCCTACCCCTACCCCTACCCCTACCCCTACCCCCACCCTCACACACCACTACTCCTTGTACGCCACTACACCCCCACCGCCACTTCCACCTCCACCTCCACCTCCACCCTGCTCCCACCCCCACCGCCACTAGTTCTGACCTCTACCTACCACCCCCATACACAACTCCCTTCCTTGCTCCTTGTTGTAACACCTCCAGTGCTCCACTGCCTCCCCTGCCCTATGGTCATGTGCCCTTCCATCTCCCTCCCCTTCTACCTCTACTCTCCCCACCCCTGCAGATACTCCCCACGCACCGCCCCCTCCACCTCCCCCATCCTTTGCCCTATCTCCATATCTCGGCTCAGCCCCATGCTTCTTGACATCACCCCACCTCCTTTCTTTGCTGCACGAGGCGATTCATTGTCGATCCAAGAAGCCAGAGAGAGAGAGAGAGAGAGAGAGAGAGAGAGAGAGAGAGAGAGAGAGAGACATCTAACATGGCCTTGACATTGCTTGATTTCTTATATAGTAAATGATCAGGTCCTCATCAATTGGATTAAACCTAAAACCAGGGAGAAGAGAAAGAAGAGCGAGGAGAACAAGAAAAACTTTTAGTGGCAGTACTAAAATTGTTACTAAACTTATATTTTAAAAAAAAATTATTCATGGCAGATGTATAAAACCACCAATAAAATATTTTATTTGTAATTTAAAAATACATTATTAATAGCGATTTAGAAAAACTGCCACTTAATAGAGCCCTTTGGTGGCGGTAAATTAATTGCCGCTAGAACTTTATATTTTCTCAATTTAATAAAATATTATTAAACTCCCAGTAAAACAATTAATTTTTATTTGAAATTATATTTTGTGTCAATAAAAAATTACTTCGTGCTAAAAGTCACTATTTTGAAGTAGTTGCTTCTAAACCACCGTGAAATATGTAAACCAAATGGACCTTTCGTGTTGGTAAAAAATACCGTTTCAGAATTTCCACAGAATATGTAAACATTGGCTCTTTAGTTGCAATAAAATATATCGCCATGTAAACCTGGCTTTTAAAATTACTGTTGTTAAAAGTCTCGTCAAAGCGCAGTTGATGCACATGTTGTGCAGTGATAATATTCTTCTTCGTTCATTAGCTGGTTTCGCCTATATGATCTCAAAATGAAATATTTCAGTTTTTTTGTTTCTTGTTTCTATAAAATTTTGTAGTCAATATTAATATATTTAAAATTTATAGAAAATAATTTTTATATAAATCTAACATTTTACGGTTGCCTCATTTTCCATCTGACCTGCTACATGGCATGTGTAGTCTAAGTCGAAAGATTCCATTGTGGGATCTAACATTGGTTGGGCACAAAGATTTATACGCACCTTGCTACATAGGAGCAGACAACCGACTTTGTATGTCGCATGCGTACACAGACCTCGCAAAAGATTCAGTTTCCAAGCATTTGGTTCACCGTGCATTCTAACAGTTATGATCCACTAAAGTTTTAATCAGTCATATCAGACTACTACATGAAGATGCCATTCTATTGGACCTGGTTCCACCCACTCGTCATTGACAGACAGAAGATGAATGAACGACATATATATCACCTACATTGATAGTCGATTGTATGGTTGCCGGTTGCTTCCAATGTTGACGTAGGTCAAGCATAACAAAGCATATGGGAATCTATGTACATATTTCATTTTATTGGTCAAGACTTCACCTGCACGTGCATGACGGTGTTCCGAAGATCCTAAGACCAAGATTCGGCCCGCACTATTGGATTTTGATCCAACGCTCATTATTTGTGTCGATCGATGATATGCTACGGTGCTAAATGACAATACAATATTCTCAAGGAATATTTCAAACGATAGGTGCACATCACACTTGCTCCTCTGTATCTGGGCAAGCAAATCCAATAGATCAAATCAAATGTACATTCTGGATCTTAGATCTAGAGATCTGCATGTCACCCTCTAGACCTCATTACATTTTGTAGTGCACACCATCTCCTCGATATGGATTCGACCCCAGTTCATTGTCGAATCTATGCAAATCCGAGAAGCTCAAACTTGCCATGTTTAGCTCTGATCACTTCCTTTCGCGATCAAACCTAATTTTGGCATCTTAGATTTATATAATAGTTTCCTTAGGCCCCAATAAACATTCCCTAAGGCAATTAAACACTTTCTCTCATCCCATTGGCCATAACCTTGACCAAACACCCACCCTTGATGCGAAGACAGCCCCTTTCGATGATCCAGATTAAACCCAGCATCCCTACACGAAATTGGGAGTGCACACATCCTCTACATCTATAAATACATCTCCTCTCACGTTGAGGAGGGTCTCTAGTTCAGTCCCTTGCTGGTTTGGTGCTTGCTTGCCCCAATTTCAGCTCCCTTGGTGCCCTAAGTCTCTAGTCTTTGATCCTCTACTTGACCTTAGCCTATTTCCTCCCTGCCCCCTTGATCAGTGCCACAATCCATATTTGAAGCTTCAAAGATCAGAGCTTAGAGTCACTTACCCAGTGATTTCGGCTTGACAATGAAGTGTTGCATATGAAGAAACAAGAGAAGCCGTCACAAGCGGCGATACTTGTTCAACGTACAAACCCCCTGAGTCACAAAAGAGAAGCATCCATATCTCCGATTTTTTATCATCTTCTAACTAGGTAGGTGATATATGATTCTCAAGTCTTTGTTTATTTTACATTATTTTTTATTATTTAAATCATTTTGCATCTCTTAAGGTGCGTGATCTCATCTCTCTAGATGATGGTCACACATATTCCTTGTCTTCTCTCCCATTCTCTTTTTTTTCTCTTATTGTATTTCACTTGCATGCATGCATTAACTTATGATCCTCATCCCCCGTAGTATAAGACTCCGTTAATCTTTATCCATCTCATAAGTTCACATGTTTCTATATGCTTTGCATACTCCTTTTGTAATATCCCGACATAGTGGAGGAATTAATTTAAGCTTAACTGGTGATATAATACCTGTGCCTAAAATACAAGGGTAATTTGGACATTTCATATTAGCTCAAAATTCAAATCGACGGTCAACTGAGGATCCTGATTTTTGAATCCACGATCAATGGATTTTGAGGTAAGATGATCATTTTTAAATATATTTATTTATAAGCATATAAATGTGTAAATTTATTAGCCTAGTGGTTAGGATCTTAAAAATAATTAAAGAGGCCTAAGGATTGACTCTTGTTGGAAGCAACTATAAGGAATTTTATCTTTCTTTTTTAAGCAGCTTGGTGGACCCCACACAATATTAATTGAGAAGTTGAGAGAAAATAGGGGTGGAGTTTGATAGAGATTGAGTTGGATTGAAAATTAAATAAAGAAATAAAGAAGAAAGAGGATTTGAGTTTAAAACAAAAAAATAAATAAAGAGGGAATGGAAGATAAAAAGGAAAAATCGTCTAGAATTGTGAAAGAGGAAGAGAGAGAGATCGTGGGAAAAAAAAAAAAGAGAAAGAGGAGAGGGGAGAGTTAGGGTATGTATGGTAAGCATTATGATTCAAAAAATTGATTCTGGGCCAGAATCAATTTTTTTTGTTTCTGAAATTTTGGAGTAATTCTATACCAACAAATGTTGTATGGTAAAAAATTGATTCTGCTATTTAGAGAAACAGAAACATGTATGGATTGCCATTTTAATAGAAACAATTTTCTTTTCTAATTCTATCAAATTACATAAAATCTCATCCCTTAGCACAATTTTCATAGTACAAATGAATGAGAAAATATCACTAATTTCAACATGTCCAAAATAATTCCAATACTAAACATAATGTTCTTACACATCAAAAAAAGTATTGATTAATTTTCATTCAATTGGAGCCATGTTTCTTGATAAGGCCAACTCGTTAGCAATGTACTTTCGAAATTCATCCATCTTTCTTGCCCTATTTCGTTGGCTAGAATTACCATACTCAGGTAGGATGAAATCCTCATCAGGGGGTCTCTGTAAATTGTTATAATCTCCAAACCACACAAAATTTGTGTCAGCTTTTTGTTCATCCCGAATGAAATTGTGTAGGGCACAACATGCAATGACGATACGACTTTGGGTCGAAAGAGGAAAACGTGGCATTTTGCTTAGTATAGGAAACCGTTGTTTCAATGAAGCAAAACTACACTCGATAACATTCCTAACACTCAAATGTCTTTGGTTGAAAAGTTCTTTAGCATTCTGCGCTCTTCTTGACTCGAAATCTCGGAGATGATACCGTTGTCCCTTGAATGGTGTTAAAAACCCTGTAATAGATGGATATCCAGAATCTACTACGTAATATTTGCCTACATTATAATTGGTGAAAGATTATATCAATACAATATTTTGATAATATTTTTTATAAAAAAAAATATATATATATTGTGATAATGCTATCAACTGAATATTACTAAATGACAACGGCTTTGTATTTACCTAGAGGAGGATGAGGAAAGTGTAAGGTTGGATCTGCGAGTGCCGTTGCAAATTCTCGACAATCATTTGCGGATCCCTCCCAGCCACTATTCACAAAAGTGAATTTCATGTCATGTGAACACGCACACATGACGTTCTGTGTTGTTTGTCCCTTTCTCCCTCTATAAGGTACTTGTTTGTGTAGAGGAACACGTGCATCTATATGAGTTCCATCGATAGCACTAATACAATCCTAATACAATCCATCATATGCACTAAATTAAAAAGGTATCACAGCAAAATAAATAATGGTAATATGTATGTAAAAATTTTTATTCAAATTGTTCTTACCTTGAAAAAAGGATACTTTTTGGGATCATTCTTAATTTCTGGGGCAATCTTATCAAATGGTGGTGGTCTTATGTTAACTTCTCTTAACTTGAGGAAAGCCTCCAGTACTGTATTAAAATGCCTACCAATGGTCTCTGGTGAATGCTGAAAATGTTCAGCTATATCTCTTACCCGCTGGTTTCAACCAACCATAGTTATGAACATTGCTAGCTGCTCGTCAACTCTAACATATCGACTATCTTCCAACCATCCTTGCTCCCGCATTAGTGTACAGAGGTTGAAGAAGACATGTCATTCCATTTTGTATTGTTCATAACACCTATCTACATGACCTTCCAAGACCTCACATACACGTTCTGGGCCTGTTAGTGCACTATCACGAATGGGCTCTCTAGTGTGTAGTGAACTCTCTTGTGCATACATAAGTAGAGTCATACACATAACCAAATCTTCTTCAGTTTCTTCCCTATCTAGTTCTTCCAAGTTTGAGCCAGACATCCTAGAGTGTCATGTAAAATATGATCAATCAATAAAATATTAGAATCTAATGAAGAAAAAAATAGGCATACATTCTCAAATAAGAAAGTCATCAAGCATATAGAAATTATGGCAAATATCCAACATATATGATTACAATCATCCACCATTAAAAACATCCAACAGAATTAAATTGTACCATTACAGTCATCCACCATTAAAAACATCCAACAGAATTAAATTGTACCATTATAGTCATCCACCATTAAAAAAGGAACATGATATCAATGATTAAAGAAGTCTAAGAAATATGATCTTGTGCAGGGCATGAAATGAAAGCCTCTCTCCATTGCGGGTCTGCCATTATCTTGACAGCTGCCTTCTCATATAATTCTTCATCTACATTGTTGACTGTCTCTAGTACCTCTAAGGCCCTAGCAATGCTGAATTGCATTTCAGTATTCTTGGATGTGGTAGACAAACTAGCATCTCTCTCCAACCTTGATTTGACCATCACTTGAATGGCCTTGGAAGCCATTGATAAATCAGAGTTTCTCCTTCTTTTTCTCTTTGTATTTGGAGTCCTATTATGATTAGGAAGAGCTCTAAATGCTTGTGGGGATTGAGTGATTATAGAACTCTAGAATAACATGGCATGAATGATAGATAACCCCCTTTTCCATGCCTCAAGTTCATGGTGTGCAACTCATAAGCATGTGACTTGACAAAAAACCATAAACATTTGTGGGAATTTGTTTGTTACATGTTTATAGCTAACTGAGAATCTCAGAGTGAGGTTTATTTTATTTCTCACTATTCTTACATTAGTAGCAAAAATACCCCAGATGGGAATAGTAAATACCTCAATTCAAAGATGTAATAGCAATCCTGTAAATACTCTAAATTCCAAGACCAACAAACAAAGAAGAATAAGGTTTATGGTTTGGAAGGAATGTATTAAGGGAAGTTATTTCTAGAGAGTAATAAAAGATGGAGAAGGAATGGAATGAAGTAGAATCAGGTAAATATGAGAAGTTGGAATAATGGGGATTTTAGTTAAACAATGAGAGGAGGTTATCTTCAACCTCTCGATCATGAACAAAGGCAGAAAAATCAACACAATGTCAACAGCAACAACTCCCACCAATTTGAGGGAATATGAAAATATATAAAAATTAGATTATATTACCTCTTTTCCCTCCATTTATCATTTTTCACTTAAAACTAAGATGATACTTCCAATCTTCAATTCTTAATGAGGAAGGCCTGCCACTTCCATTTCCTTCAACATTAATAAAAGTCCACCAATAATCTGTATATATATTTGGAAATATATAAATGAAGCAAATTTCTAGTGCATGATAACACTCCAAAGATTAGGTGGACAACCATGGCATTACCATCGTCCGCTGATTGAGACGGGGCAAACAAAACTGTTCATTCAAGGGAGGAACTGGGATTTTCAGAGAGATTATGAATCAGATTGGCAAAAAGGAGTTCAGAATGAAACTGAAGTAATTTAAAACAAAAAAGATTAGATCACAGAATCTGTTAAATATATTTGGGCCATTATTATTTAATTCCTATTACGCAAATGCAGATTTGGGCCATTATTATTTAATTCCATGAAAATTATAGATGCACTCACTAATGCATACACTACGTTTTGTAGTTTTAGCTCTTGACCAGTGCCGAGATTGATGTTAGAAGAACCTAAAATCTATATCTATTTTAGTTCCAGCATCAGTGTTTTTGAGTTTTAGATTATACAAGCCATTCTAGCAATAGGGCCAACTAATGAGGATGAACGAGAATATTTAATTTTTTTAGATAAAAAGAATGAACGAGATAACCGAACAAAAAAAGAGAAGCAAACATAAAGTGTGAAGATGCAGAAAGCGCAAAACAGTACTATAAAGTAGGATAATTGAGCTCATTGCTTAAAAATACACATACACATACTCAGTCACACTTACTTGGAAAACAAGCATAGTACAAATCACAAAGCAAGGTCAACTACCCGAGGAAAAAAATCTTTTAACAAGTTGTAGAATGACGAGAGAGAGAGAGCGAGAGAGAGAGAGAGAGAGAGAGAGAGAGAGAGAGAGAGAGAGAGAGATTACCTTCACCGATTGAGAGTGAAAGAGAGCCGACAACCGTCGTCAATGGGGGTCGCAAGATGTGGAGGTTGCAAGAAGGAGGCCGCTCTTGTCTGTCAACGAAGAGATGTGTTTACGGTTATTTTTCTGTTTTGATGGTAAATACCATCGAATGCCCCTCGTAACTTAAGCAGAACGCGTTTCACCGAAAATTCATAGAATCGATTCTCCAATATGAGAAACTCCGTTTTGGTGTCTCTCAAAACCTTGCCAGAATCCATTTTATCACCCTGTTCGTTTAAAAAAATCACAGAAACGGACCGGACAACCCATACATAAACTGTTTCAATTCTGCCCTCAGAATCAGGAAAAACACCAGAATCCATTTTTTAGAAGGTTACCATACATACCCTTAACATCTATACTTTGTGCTTATTTTATGTTAAGAATATTCTCCTCTCTTGATCTTAAAATTATGGTTTTACAAGCATGTGTTCAACAACTTTATTTGAGAAAACTATATTGAAAAACTCATTGATTTATGGGCATAATAGCATGAGATAAAGTGAGAATGATGTTATAATGATATTCTTCATAATTATGGGGAAGCATGACAATCCTTTGCATGCTTATGGCTGTATGGATGTTTTTTATTTTATTTGAATTGTGATTGAGCAGATGAGCCTATAGTACAGTACGGGGCATACTTCTTGTCCTCACCTTTGGTGAGTCAGATGCGCTTGTAATACGGTGCAAGGCAGGTGTTTGTGATTACATTGATGTGCACGTTCATGATTCAATTTGATATCGTGGTTATGCTTTTGGCCAGGTGTAAGTATGGTATTGGTACTTGATTATGTATATGCGATGTTGTTGTTTTTGTGAAATTTGCTATAGGGATGAGTAACCCTAATTTTATGTATATATTTTTTCAACTCTGTTATGGTGCATGTTTTTTTTTTAAATGTTCGTATGACGTTTAGATGTTATCTTGCTAAGTTTCTTCCCCAAGCTTACCCCAATTATGTTTCAGATGGAGAGACCATAGATATTGACCAGACCTGTGTGGAGAATCATGAGGATGAAGCTTATGATTGTGAAGGAGACATCATTATGATTGAATCTTGAAATTGATTTAAATTCTGTTTCAGACTTGAATTTTTTTTTGACATATAACTTTAATTAATTTGGGTTTTAAGACGATGTAATAGTCAGTTAAATTTTTAGTACTATTGGAGACTTGAATTTTATTATATTGATTGAATGAATGTGGTTAGAGACTTCTGCTACAATTTATGTTTTAAGGTTACCAGATGATTTATAAATTTGGTTCACATTCCGGATCATATTCCCCTAAGACTTAGATCTTGTGGACTGTTACGACCTAAACTCCTGGATGGATTTGGAGGCATTACAGAGTGGTATCAGAGAAAGCATTTTAGGTTGAAATAAGAATTAGAAACATGAACCCTAGACACTGATATTGAACTTAGAAGAACCTAGAAACTCAAATTTGAATATTACAAATTAGAAAATTTCTCTGTAGTGGGCAGAATAGTAGTCCGGTTTTGAGTTTGATGGTTGACCTACTTTGGAGTTAAATTTGGATCTGAAATTTTTACTAGGAATGAATTAATATGTGTAGAAGATATCCAAAAAATTTCATTTTATTTGAGAATGATTTGGTAGGTCAAATAATTTCTGCAATCCGAACTGTACAGTTGCTATTAAAATCTAGAGACTGAGAAAGAAAGGGTTCATAGAGAGACTTAGAGGTTGAAATTGGAGGTAATTTTTGGACTGTAGACACATTTAGAGTATTACTAATCCTAGAAAAATTAGGGATAAAATTGGTTTTGGAAAACCCACTTTTTGACTATTTTAAAATTCTTGGACAGAGTCTGCCTACAGTCAGAACCTGATTTTGGAAAACATAGAAACCTAAGTTAAAAAAACCTTTTTAATGTGATTTTTAGATATGTTTTAAAAATATAACTTAGGTTTCATTAAAAATTAACTTCCACATTAATGGACTTTCAAAAGATTTAATTTCTTAATTTCTACCATAACAGTCAGAATTGCAGAAAACATAATTTTTATGAGTTGCAATTTTGTATGAGTTGTTGATCTTTTGTACTTGGCCAAAACAGAACCATGCCTCCATGAAGAGCAAGACGGAGTGGTAGCAATGCAGTACTAAATTCTGAAAATCATCCACCATCATCAATTGAGGATGAACTTTGATTTATGAAACCACATGAGAATTATTGGAGACGAGTTTTAATAAACCTTGAACTTAGAAATTGGTAGCATCAGATTTTGAACATAGAGGCATTACACATAGGTTTCAACTAAAACAATTCGGATGAAACTCTTTAATATTTTATTGTGAACTTTAGCTGTGGAGTGGGAGTGATATATTTTCTTCACTATTTGGATAGACGTTTGTGGTAGATATTGTATATATGTCTTTTCAAGTATAGATAGAAGGTAGAGATGTGCCTGGAGATTTGATTCTTTTAGAAATATGAATTTCGATGTCATACTTGACCTGAGTTGATTATCCTCCTACTATGCTAGTGTTTATTATTTTGATGTGAGAATAATGATGTTTGGTACGGAGGACAAGTTAAGCCTTAAATTTATGGGATCCTCCAAGATTGAGGTACAATAATTTTAAAGAAGAAATTTTTAAAGGAGGGGAGGATGTAATAACCTGAAATTTTTAGAAACCCAATTAATCGTACATCCTAAGGTAAAAATGATTGAACTTATAATATGAGGTGCATGTATACTAGAGTATGCGATACATGATTGTGGATGATACACACAAAATAATTTGAATGAGTTGAATTTGCGTGATTTTACATAGATAAATGTTGAATGGTTGAGGATTAAGTCAATTCTGGTTCGACTTATTGGTTGGTAATACTCAAATGTGAGAGGTTTAGTTTTAGCCAAGCCTATTTTGGACCTTTGATATAGGTCAGGATTGAATAAATAATCGGCCAGGAATACAGAGATAGTGATCCAGAAACTTTTAAAGATTGATTTGGCTAAGGTTGCATGTTAACTCAGTGGTTCAAGAATATAGGTTGATTTTGGTTCAGCTTAGTGACTCAATGTTTTAACTAAGAACCAAGTTACCATGTTGGATATTATTTATATCGGTCACTAGATTTACTTTGATCAAAGTTGAATTTTGAAAGTTTGATTTTTTAAATTTGTTAAGTTTCTAATAATGATGTCTTAACCAACAAATGGATGGACAGGCAGAGAGAGTGATTCAAAATTTGAGCAAATACCTATATGTTTTGGATCGTAAGGAGCAAGTCCTATATAACCGCACCTTTTCATTTATGATGATTTTCTGGAGGAATCATAACATTCAAGAGACTTAATAAAGAGTTTTATTATATAATTTTGTATTAGGATTGGTTTGTTAATTAAAATAATTAATTTATTTTATTTAATGAAATTGGTGTAATATTTTATTCGTCCATTAAAAGAAAAAAAAATAATTATTTTATTTTTCCTTTTAGATTTTGTTTCTTCCCTAATTTAATGCACACAAGAATAGGAAGTTGGAAATCAAGTCAACTAGAAGGAAGAGCTCTCACAATGATTCAAAGATGGGGTTCTTTTGAGCTCCCATATAAAAAGACAAGAGGCGAAGGAGCTTGAGCCAACTGTTTTGGCTCCTCCCCCCTCCCCCCCTTGGCCAAATCTCTCTCTCCACCTCTCTTCTCTCTTTCTCTTGCTCTTACATTTTGGTTTTTGAGAATTAGGGTTTGGTGAAAAATTGACTTCGTGAAGGTGTGGATTCTTGAATCCAGTGAAAATTGAGATCGGTGTCTTTAATTTGGAGATTCTTTACCATTCGCGATCGTCTTTCCCTGTGTGCTCATTGGAGGAAGAACCATTATCTGGAGGAGGAGCAACACTTGAGGCTCTTCAGGTTAGTATACCTCTATGATTTTATTATGGTTATGGTTTGTTTTGTTTGGTATTCTTGGGATGCGAAAGAACCCAAATCGATTCATTCCGCTACGCATTCGGGTATGGGATTGTTTTCTTTTGCCCTAACACATGTTTTGTAACATCAGATTTGATTAGTCAAAATCGTCTAGATCGGATCAGTATTGGCCTAGAACAATCCCAAATAATGACCAATGCCCAATATTAATGGATCGGTCAACTCAGTCAGATCACCCGTATCTTGGGATCAGATCGGTTGGTATCAATCAGTATGATTATAAAATGATTCGTAATCTCGGGATCGGATTGATACCGGCCATGGTTTTTTATTTACTTTTACTTTTCATAAATTTTTTATATTTTCAAAATTCGACATAAGCACTAAAAGCACCAATAATAGCAAACCCTCCGCCCCAAAAGAAATCCTCTTCATATGTGCAAGGATCTTCACTATAAGTCCATTAACATCTCCAACATGATAGAACAATTGATAAAATACAAAATGGCACACCTCAAACTGATTATAAAACCCACAAAGAAACAATGAGAAGATCTATCCAAGTTGTACAAATAAACCACAACCTGAAATATTTGTTTAGTACAAATTAGGAAATTAGGAAACCGAAGATGAGGAAGCTGCCTCGGCCATTATCGATCAAGATATATTCTGTGTTTCGTCTTCTTTTGATCCAATTTTCTTTTGTATCCCAAATTGCATACCCAAAATCTGGGAGTCAAAGATATTGGAATTCAAAAGAAAACGAAACATGGAAACATATCATGAGTGTTGTTAATATTGTCGCTGGGTTTGTTTGGTGAAAGGTGTTGCATGCAGGGATGCAGCAGGTGATGGTGGGAAGGTGATATCGGTAATGGTTGTTGGGTGATCAATCATCAATGGTGGTAGATCTGATCGCAGTGAAGGTAGTAGAAGGTTACTTTGTAGCACCAGCGGCAACTACGATAGTTTCAGATGACAATAAAAGTATAATAGGAAATCTGTTATAAAGGGTTCAGTTATGTAATTAGGGCATTGGATTTTTCTTTCCATAGTAAGGGTTTAGGCCATCCTACCCTCTGCCTGAACACACTACCCGAGGTGGAGTCCATTTCCCTCTATTAGATGTACTTG
Organism: Telopea speciosissima; assembly: GCF_018873765.1. NCBI lineage: Eukaryota > Viridiplantae > Streptophyta > Magnoliopsida > Proteales > Proteaceae > Telopea > Telopea speciosissima. The sequence continues at coordinate 33,720,779 of NC_057926.1, read as the reverse complement.
ACGATCAAATAAGAGCAGTGTGATTGAAAGGATAAGAATGGGGGGCGGATTTCCAGAAGATTAAGGAAGTGGAATCCGGAATATTTATGGGAAACAATGTTGTCCAGCTTCAACTCTGCCAGTTCAACGGCACTCCCCCCCTTTCCTCTTTTAACGCTCAGCAACAATTCTCTCCCATCCCATGACTCAGCCATGCGTAACAGCTCCTTGCCAGCTCTGCCCCTCAATCTAGCTGATTTAACTACTCTCCTATAATCCTTCCGAATCTATCCAGTATCCAATATTTCTATTTCCAACCCACTGTATTACATAGTACATCCTAAATTTAGGGTGTCAATCCGGTGGTTCGGTTCATTTTTTTAGTGGGGTGAGTTTTAAGGAAACCGAACTGTTAAGGACTTTTTGGTTTCAATTTAGTTTGGGTTTCAATTCAGGTTCGGTTTATCTTGTGTTATCGGGTTTAATATGGTTGGTTTAGTTTGAAAACCGGGTATGGATTGGTTTGCGCTAGGGATTGGACAAGGTTCTTAAGTTTTGGGGGTCGGGTTCAAGTTTCGGTTTGGTTTGGGTTCGGTCATATCATTCAGGCTACTTGGTGGCCCGTCGATTTAGCCCAAATCGAGCCGAAACCGAATAGTATCCTAAACCATAAACCAAGCCTGGCCCAATAAGGGTTCTATTCGCTTTGGATTAAGTCAATCGGGTCAGGTTGGACCTATTCGATTTAGATTTTGACACCCATAATCTAATTAGCCGCCAAACTGTTTTTTTTTTGTATGTTTTTAATTTATTTATCTATGGGAAAAGGCTGGTTATGTTAGCATCCTATGTGTCTATCTCTCTCTTCCTCCCTTTAAGAGGTAAGGGAGTCGTTACAAGGAGGAGAGAGAGAGAGTGAGTGTTAGCTTATGGTATACGTACCGCTAGCATGTCCATGCCTCTCCCTTTATTTATTTATTGGGTGCAACTATTGGGATTTGGTAAGGATGTCAAAACCAAATCGAAATCAAACCGAATCATTTAAACCGAAATCGGCAGACCATTTAGTTAAATGGTCTAGTTATGATTTTAGAAATGACACCGTTTATTTAATCGATTTGGTTTGGTTTAGATCGATTAATCCAACGGCTTCAAACCGTATAATCCAATTAAAACCGATTATAACCAAACCGTCTAACTGTTTAAAAACCTAACAACTTTTTTTTTTTTAATAAACAAAAAATCAAAACCTAGCAAGTAGCAACTACTAAGTAATCACATTTCTTCATTAATGATTTCCTTCCTCAAACAACAAAAAAAAAAAAAACTAATAACTTAGTAAGTAATAAGTAATAACTAGTATTAGTAAATAGAGTAGTAAATGTATATAGAACTGTCTAACCGAAACCGTGTAAAACCGTATAGAACCATTTAATCGAAACCATTTAAGAACCGTTTAACCGAAACCGTTTACTAAACGGTTTAGGTTTTGATTATGAGACCGTTTAGTTGAGTTACGGTTTCTACCCTCAAGTAGTCAAAATCGAATTGAACTGAACCGTTTAACCAAAACCGGACCATTTAACACCCTTAGGATTTGGCTCCTGTCCTACAGTGGCGGGAGCTGGAGCATCCAACCCAACAAAACCACCCAAAAATAGGGGGTGGGATGGTCATTTCACATGTGGGGTCCAGGTGGGACCCACCTATGAAATAATCACCCTATCCCTATTGGGCCCCACATGTGAAATGACCACCCCACCCCTATTTTTGGCTATGGTTTTGTTGGGCTGGACACTCCAGCTCCCTCCACGGCAGGACAGGAGCCTTTTCCAACTATTGGAGGGATAAAACCCAATGAGATAAAAATCAAATTAAGAACGGAGATGGTGCTATGCCTATGAAGTCCAAGTCCACTATGGTTGATTGAGGAAAGTATACTTTGAAGCAGAGAGACCTCAGCTTTCAAGTCTTGTATATTACAAGAGGCCAAGAATTTCAAATTTGAACCAGGCTAAACTGGCCTTGTTGCCTGTCACCATATGAGTTGGCCATTTTAAAGACCCTTGACCTAGACTATGGTTCAGCCAAAGTGGGCTTCACTAGAGACCGGTTAGAGTTGTCCCTTTCAAGTAGGGTGTCAATAATTAATTAGCCTGCATCAGTTTGACTATCTGGCCCCGCTGAAGAAAACTGTGATCATGTCGTTAGTTTACAGAGAAAAGGAAAACCCGACATTTTAGTAGGATTTGGGTCCTCTGTAGTGCGACACAGCGTGTAGCACAACATCTGGTGGTGTGCAGTGCACGGGCACGAAGCCCAACACATAGGTGGGTTATTGGGCTACATGCCCATGTGTTGCAAACCATCGGATATGCGCTACATACTGTGTCGCGCTACAAAGCAACCCCATATGACCTCATCACAAAATAAAATATTTTCTTGCATTTCAAATAAAATAATTTAACTGTTGAAAATCACATTAAAATATAAGGAATAATTAGGATTAACTTGCAAAGAAAAGAAAAGATATAATAGTAAGAAGCTTAGATTGTTCTCATATGCAGAGAACACAAACACACAATGATATTTCAATTTAAAACCTGATGATATAATTGTGTTTTCGTTTTTTCTTTTTTTTGTTTTTTGTTTTTTTGTGTGGAATAATGCATCAAAATTAGTTAAGTGCCTTGCCACAAAAAAATGATATATATATTAAAGCAATTTAATGTTATTGAATTCGATCAATTACCATACGAATTAGGAAATTAGGAAACAAAAGATCAGGAAGCCTCGGCCATCAAGACATGTTCTGTGTTTCTTCTTCTTCTGTTTCTATTTTCTTTTCTTTCCTAAATACATTTATCATTGCATACCCAAAATCTGGGAGTTCAAAAAAAAGGAGTCAAAAGAAGACGAAACAGGCCAGGAAACATATCATGAGCATTACGATTGTATTGTCCAAGGATTAATCACAGCAGTTTAGCAGCAGGGGCAATGGGAGCAGTTGGGTTGAGTATGTTTGGTGAAATTAAGGTGATGCAATGTCTTGATGGCCAAGTATGACATCTTAAACAGGAGATTAACATAGGAATTAATCTGATATAAGATTGTAAACTACTTCCAAATTCCAGATGAACCCATCCTTTGCTGGATTTTAACAAGATGGCACACCAACCTCCCTGGTTTCATATGTCTCAAGTTGGTTATTCAGCCATTTCTTTGTGGGAAAGCCTTCTTAGGCTGTGTTTGGATCAGACTTATGGAGCTAAACAGCTCTTGTGTTTAATTTGCTGGCCACAAAACCAATTAATGCACCTCCCATCCAAACTCAACCTTAGGCCTTAGCCTCACGGTTCTAAGGGATTGGTAAATTTTTTTTATTCGGTACGACACGTTTAAAATAGCTTAGACTTCGAATGGAACAATTAAAAATATGATTAAATATTTCAAGAACGGCCAAAAAACGAAAACAGACAGTATGAGAGTTTTAAATGTTTAGATTTTAAAGATGCAATATCAAGAAACAACAATATACACACATAAATTATGGGACCAATTCATATCTTCTTAATTAGATATTAATATTTAATGTGTGTGTCATAAGTTTTTATAACATAAAATTAGTTTTTTTAGAAATCAAAATTAAGTTTTTTTAAAAGTGACAGTTTCTTCACCAAAAAAAATGGCAATGGTGAACTAGTGCCTAGCACACATAGTAGTGTGGACTGTGGAGCGTTAAAGCCCATCCTCTCAGGAGGGTCTTGGGTTCAAGCTTCCAGGTTCACATTGGATCTTTGTCCCCTCTAGTTCCCTGCCCGACTCAGTTCCCCCAGTTCCTGTAATAAGGGGGCGCAATGAACACCTTACCCTTACCCAAACACTCTGACTGGGTAGGGTCCACCTCCGTTATTACCGGCATCGGGGAACAGGGCTGGGCAGGGAACTGGAGGAGATAATTTTCTCGTTCACACCTCTCCCCCCACCCACCCACCCACCCACCCAATCTCTCCCTCCCCAAATTCCAATAGGATAGCATAAAGTAGGATCGTAAAAATAAAAAAAAGAGAGAGAAAAACTCATAAAATTTTTTACCGTTTTTAAGGTGATTCTTGGGATATAATTGGTATCAATTGGGTAAAAAAATCACAAAAATGGAACCGAAAAAAAAAATCTTTAAGACCTGTTTTAATTAACTATGGTCGTAACTAGGTTTCCTCGAGCCCACCCAAAGCTCTACAGGGCTTGGGTTGGCTTTTCGCTTTTCAGCCCATGGGTTGGGTTTGGCCTGGGTTAAAGTCTCAGGTTGAGCTTGGCCCTACAATTGGTTGAGATGGCACACCAACCTCCCTGGTTTACGTAGGGATGTAAACGGATCGAATTCGGTAGGATAGTGGCATTATCATATTCGTATCCAATTATATTCGGACGGATTTGGATAATATCTTATCGGTTTTCGGACGGATTCAGATAATTTTTGGATAGTGAGTTTTTGAATACAGGTTCTCCTAAATGGATATGAATATGGATTGAATACAAATTTTTGACTATCCGTTGACATATTTACCATTTTTATGATGAGGGTGAGGGTTAAGACTTGAGAGTTTAGTAAGTACCCTTTCTTCTACTCTTCTTAGTCTTTTATTCTCCTACGTTTTTTACTTTTGATTTTTTAATAGATATGAAATTTCATATATCACATTGTATAAAATAATATATATAAACCAATAGCAAATCTAGAAAAAGAATCACATTATCTTAACTTATAAATTTATAAAAATAACATAACAAAATCCAATAAGGTAACTTAAAAGGATAGATAAACACAGAGTTATATTTCAGATATTTTATTACCATCGGACTGCTAAACGAATCGGATAATAATCAGTCGGATAGGGGGATTATCATATTCGTATCCGATTAGTTTCGGACGGATTCGGATTCTCCTAAACGGATACGAACTCGGATCGAATACGGATTTACGAATATCCATTTACATCCCTGGTTTACGGGCTTTGATACTATTTACTTATGGCTCGGTACAGGCTTAGCTGATGCCCCGATTAGCCTGACCGACAGGAACAAACCTGAAATGAACCAAACCGAATCTGAAAAAATGGAAAAAATGAACCCTACTCTGCCCATTTGAAAAGGTTAATAAAGGAATTGAGCCCTGCCCAAACTGAACTGAACCATGTTGAACCCGGTAACATAAATCGACACCGACCCAAATCGAAAAGTCCTTATTGATTCGGCTTCGTTTTGCCTGAAACTCATACTAAAATCGAAATACCCAAACCAAACCGCCCAATTGACACTCTTATTCAAACAAATCAATCGCTCTAACAAACTAGGGTACCATCTAGAGAATCCAAAAGAATCTTTTTATTGCTAATGTGAGGAGTTCTAGTGGAATGCAATTTCTTGGAGAAGGAAGGAAACCTTTGCGGTTTGGGAGTGGGTCCTCACCAATCACTATTTCTCCCATCTCTCCTATTATCTCTCCTTAAATCTTCTCTCCCCTACGTTTCTCTCTCTTCACTCACATGCTGGCTGCCCAGGGTCTCTCATCTTTTAAATCTCTCTCCTTCCTAAAAGCTTGTTTCGATTTCTTTCTAATCTCTCTATTTTCTCTCTCATCCCATGACGTTATCTCTCTTTCGTATCTATTTCTAACCCTTGGGACCAACCCCCTAAAATCTCTTTCTCTCTCTCTCCTCTGGACAGAATTCTGCAAGAAGACTAATCTCACCATTGAAGCCACTCCAACTCTCAACCTGCGTATCACGTTCATGGAAGATCACCATTGCTGTCCCCTGCCAATTAGCTCCATGAGTGAGACTCTAGTTTCGATTTCTTTCTAATCTCTCTATTTTCTCTCTCATCCTATGACGTTATCTCTCTTTCGTATCTATTTCTAATCCTTGGGACCAACCCCCTAAAATCTCTCTCTCTCTCTCTCTCTTGGACAGAATTCCGCAAGAAAACCAACCTCACCATTGAAGCCGCTCCAGCTCTCTACTTATGTATCACGTTCATGGAAGATCACCATTACTGTCCCCTGCCAATTAGCTCCATGAGTGAGACTAAGTATCTTTTGTATTTACGAGTAGATGAATCTTTGACAATTGTTATTTAATTTCTAATTTAGGCATAATTGATTGTTTGATGTTATATATATTGATATTGTGACACATGTGCTGATGTCATTCTCATATATATTTTTTTGCATCCATTCATGGATGGAGATCCTCTTCAGCGCACATCGTGCGGCTTGGGGGCTTTGATCCACACCATCGCACACATCCTGATACAGTGGCGTGTGGATCGAAACCTCCCCAACTAGACGATGTGAGCTGGACATCGTCCTGCACGGAAGAGGATCTCAATCCTCCGTTCATGCTATGTACAATTGCATATGCCATTATGTTATAGTTTTTTTTTTAATGCTTTGTCTAGTTTTGCAACGTATGAGACAACTATTTTTTATTTATATACATATCATACATGTTATGTGCATTAATTGAAGTGAAAGTAAGGGCCAGTATAAGACAAAGTGCATTTATTATATTAAAAAAATATATTTTATTCAACCTTGCATTGGTTAAAGAGAAAGAAAAAAGCTATTGTGTCTTCGTGCTTGCGCCTGCAGGGCTAGGTTGCATAATCGGCGTCTTCCCCGGATTGACTGCGACATACGTAAATTTGGTAGCATTGGGTGGGGCCCGCCTATTCTTTGGTGGATTTCCTTGTTGTGGCATGACGCTCTATTTTGTGATGCTTCGTTGGATCCAGAGACCAAGCATAGTGGTGTTGGCTTTGTTATCAGAAGCCATGTTAGTAGATGCTGCGTTGCTGTTTCAAATCCCACTCCCTTCAATGAAATTTTAGTTGGTGAGATGATGACGATTAGAGAAGGATTTTTGGAAGCCATCTCGGAAGGAACTCTTTCCATCACCGTGGAAAGTGATAATCTGGGCATTATTTCTTCTCTTTTGAATCCTTCGAAGATCCTGGATTTTATTGTTTTGCCTCTTATGGAGGACATTAGACATATCTGCACCTACTTTGATGATTGTAACTTTGCTTATATTCCAAGGGCTGCTAACTCCCTAGCAGACTGCCTTGTCAGGAGGGCTCTATCCGTTGCGGGAAGGATGGTTTGGCCCAACTCCGATCCCTTATTTTCTAAAGCTGCGACTTTGGACTCAAAGAGTGTTTCCCGTTCTTTGCAATAAATCTATCTTTTACCAAAAAAAAAAAAAAAACTTTTTATGATGAATGGGCTAATTATGTGATATTACTCATTTGGCGTACTTACCATTTTCACATAACATAATGCGAGGCTTAGCATTGGATTTTTTATTTTATTCTGTGCAGGTTTTAACTGGGACAATATAATTAGTTGCCCAAACTAATTAATATTATTATATTAATTTCATATATGATTATATATTGGGATTGTCCATGTTCTAGTAATTTGTTAGTAAATTGAACATGCACTTAGAATTATGCAGGTAAAGTAATCCAGTTATGATTAACATTAGACTGGACTTGATGTCCCCTGGAACAATGTGATTGAATTACTAAATAGTCTCATTCAAGTGGATCAAGTGTTAGAGCAAATGGCATAGGTATCCCAAAGGTAATCCATTGATGCAATTGTTTGATAAAATTGTTATTTGTCTCATATCATTTTTGTTGATAAGATGTTCAATGGAATTTTTGGAATCTTGTTGATTATATGGATGTAAATCCCATATGCCGTCAATATATTTATATTTTTTGTCTATGTTTTGAGCAGGACAGGTCAATTAGGCTTGCAACTATAATGAATCGAAGTATGTGTCAGAGTTAAATAATTATCTCAATGGGGATTTGAAACCTAAAGACTGCTTTTCTCATCAATTCTCACTTTTGTTAATTAGTCGTTAATATAGGCCTAATTTGATACGATTTCTATTTCAATTTCAGATTGATTTCATGAAATAGTCAACAAATAGATTTTTGGTTAACAAATTGAAATTGTTTTAGTTGTATCAATATGAAATATTTCAAGAATAAAAAAATCCATTTGATAATTCAATTTCTGAGAATAAATTCTTTATATTTCTTTGGGAAGAGTGGTGATGGCAATGGCGGTGGCGGGGTGTAGTGGTGGCGGTGGAATTGTGGTGGCGATGGTGGTGGTGAGACCATTAGGAGGAAACACACACCCCTCACTCACAGTATTATATGTGGGATCCACTCAATAGAAAAACTCATTCAAAATATAACTTTCACAAATTCTCCAAAAAAATTATATATAAAAGATAATATCCAAAGTTCCCTACAATTGAAATTCAATCCAAATCAAAAACATCTCTCAAACCTATGTGAGATTTCCGTTCGAACTCATCCCCCAACCCCTATTTATAAGAAAAGGGAATAAGAGAAATGAGAGGAAACCAAATCCTTGGTTTCTCCGTAACCACCCTTCTCCTCTTATTCATTTCTTACCTATTTTTTATATGAGAGTTTTCATTTCTTTTCACGTTTTGCATTAATTAATGCCATCTTGACTTCAAAGCTGCCGGCCACATCAAATAGTTAAGTAACATGATTATTTTTGGAAAGATTACTCCCTTGACGAGGAAGACATGATTATTTTTGGAAACAATCATACCATGATTATGGATAATGCCATGGTTATAAGGGGGAGGTTGCTACTCAAGCGTTGCTTGATTGTGCACACCACTTTGGGAAAGTATGTAATAATCAAACTTTGACTGAAAATTTAGTTTCAAATTCTGATGAGGATAGTCAAATTTTGATTGAAAATCTTATTAATAGTCAAACTTTAACTATAAATTTCAATTTTAAATTTTGATGAGGTGGTCAGTCAATCTCAACGTAGGATTGTTTTTCAAACTTTGAGTACAAAAACAATTCTATGCATAGTCAAACTTTTTGTGCTCAGGAGTCAGGATTCTTCTGCTGGAAGGCTTCCTTTGCAAAATGTGGGTACGGGTTTTGTCCCAAACACATGACCCAGGCCCCGGGGCATGGGATAGGTCAAGGTGGTGAAGCCTTCTTTTCAAAATGTGGGTGCGGGTTTTGTTCCAAACACATGGGCCGGGCTTTGGGGCATGGGACAGGTCAAGGAGGTTGAACTTTAGGTCATGGTCGGATGGTGACTAATCTATGGGGTGGGGGTTCAACCTGTGGAGGCTCCTGCAGCCTCTTCGAGTGATGGTTTTCACTTTCCTGTGAGGGAAACTCACGTGGTTGTAGAGTCCATGGAGTCCATTGACCCAACCCAACGACTTTCCAGAGACAAAGAAGGTGAAAAGGCTAAGTTCAAGCAACGTAGATTGAAGAAGAAGGGTGAGGTGGACGTCATGGGTTACGTAAACGATCTGTCCAATGAATGTCCTTTGTTTGGAATAGAAGAGAAATTAAGAAGACCGCTCCCCGGTTGGTTATTGATCTCTTGATTTGAGTAGTGTAGTGTGGGGTCACCGTTTGGGAGATTTTAACAAATACAGAGAAAGTACACAGTACCCAAAAAATAAAAATGTGAAAAAGCATAAGTATCAGAATCAGTATCGCATATGGAGCCGAATCAGATGGATGTTTTTGCCCACATTTTTTTATCAACCAGTCCAGCAAACCAGCCGCATGAGGCGGCTGGGGTGGGGGGTTGGTTAGTATATAAATAAGGCATCACTTCTCTTATTTCATTCAACAGCTCAGGTGGATTTCTTTCTCTCTATTCTAGGTAGCAAATACGGCTGCTGGCTACTTCAGATAAACAAACTAGTGTTTGGGGGGGGAGAGGGATATTGTTAGTTTGAAGTTTCTAAGTTTTTAATTAAAAGCTAGGTAGCTAGCTGAGTTCATCTATAGTTTTTGGTTTGAGATGGAAATGCAAAGATTGATGATGAGTTGCCAAAGCTTGTGTGGTCTGTTCCATAAAGCAAAGCCATATTTGGGTGTGGTACTGTTGCAGTTTGGGATTGCAGGGCTGGATACCATTGTCAAGATAGCTATGGATCAGGGGATGAGCCATTACTCCCTTGTTGTCTACCGTCATGCCATTGCAGCTGCTCTCATCTTCCCCTTTGCTATCATCTTAGAGAGGTTTGTGTGTGTCCATTATTTGAAACAGTTTTTCTTAGCTTTGGTTGGTTCTGTTTGTAAAGAACTCATTGTTTCTGGAAGTCTCAATTTCTATTGGTTGGCTTAGAATTTAAACTTATATTAAATAGATAGATAGATAGATTTGAAGAGTTTGCTAACCTCACAATTCTCTAATTTAGAGATGTAAGTAAAACAGAGGATCTGTTTAATAACCTCTCTGTCTCTCTTGTGTTAGGCTGATTGGCTCTAGATCAGTCTGATTAGCTCCTAATTAAATGGGATTTATCGAGTTTTGAGTATCCATAAAACTTGTAACTTGTATTAGTATTAATGCAGCAGCAGAATGACTTAAACTTCTTTGTTTCATGTTTCATCAGGAAGGTGAGGCCGCGGATGACACTATCCATCTTCATCAAGATCATATTTCTCGGATTGTTAGAGTAATTAATCCACTATTTCTTCTTAATCCTATTACATTGACTTGACTGGAATCTTATATTATTGGATAGCTGAGTCAGTCTCTCTTATGAGCTAAAAGAAAACAATATATCTAACACACACAGGGAACTAAACTATTTTTTAACTTGATCTCTCTCTGCAGACCAGTACTTGACCAGAACATATACTTTGCTGGAATGCAGTATACCACAGTCACATTCACCACAGCCATGACCAATATGATTCCAGCCTTGACCTTTGTAATGGCTTTCCTACTTAAGTAATTCCTCTCTTTAACAACAACAATTTTTTATTTTTTGTCACTTTTTAATTTCCTTGCTTCTCTCCTACCTCTTCACAAAGCTTAACTTCCATGATTTTCAAAAGTGGCTAACTTGAGTTATGTTGGTGGTGAGTGATTTGAAGGATGGAGAAAGTGAATCTTAGAAAATCAAGAAGCATAGCTAAGGTGGCTGGAACTATAGTCACACTTGGGGGAGCAATGCTAATGACCTTTATTCAAGGTCCCTCCATAGAATTGCCATGGACCAAAGGAGGAGCAGGAACCCAATTAGCTATAACAGAAGCTAGTATCAATCAACAACCTCTTAAAGGAGCTCTTATGATCACAGCAGGCTGCATCTGTGCTGCTGGATTTATCATTCTCCAGGTAAGCGCCCGCTCCGCAATCAATAACTATTCTTAAGTAAATTAAGGCCAAATGTTTTCTGTGCATGGGGGTGGGCAAAATGACCACCCTGTCACCCTGAATGGTAGGCCCACGTGTCTTGGCGCAGACTGTGCTGCGGCACAGAGAACATCAGTCCATTAAATTAATTAATAGCTAGGATCGAGATGAGTAGTGATGAACTGAAGATCGATAAAGAATCTTGTATAAAAAGGTACAAAGTTTCGGTTTTTTTTTTGTTTAATAAAAAATTTCTTGTGCTCTGTACCAGGCAATCACATTAAAGTCATATCCAGCTGAGCTCTCTCTTACTGTTTGGATATGTTTGATGGGCACGATCCAGGGCGCCTTGGTTGCGCTTGCATTTGAACACGGCAACACTTCTATCTGGTCTCTTCAAAGGGACATGAAACTTGTGGCTGTCCTCTACAGTGTATGTCATGACTATTCTACCCTTTCTCTTTAATTAATTATTAATTATTGGTTTGTTTGTTTTGGTTTAACATTAACCTATCCATGATGGATATCGAGCTTAATGTTGATTGTTGAGAATTCACTCAAATGCTTGCAGGGAATAGTGTCTTCTGGGATAGCTTATTCTCTTCAAGGACTGATAATGAGGGCAAAAGGACCAGTTTTTATCACATCTTTTAATCCCCTAAGCATGGTTATTGTTGCTGTACTCAGTACTTTCATTTTAGGAGAAGTGCTAACTGTAGGACGGTATGAATCAAAACCCCCTTTTTTTTTTTTTTGGGGCGCTGTTCTCTGTGCTGCGGCGCCCAGGGACATGGGGGTGGGCACAATGACCACCTTCCCCCCTGAGTGGCAGGCCCATGTGCCTGGGTGCAGCCTGCGCTGTGGCACAGAGAGTAACCATTATTTTTAAATACCTTACCAGCTAATTAAAGATTTACAATTTTGCAGCATAGTTGGGGCAATAGTCATAGCCATTGGATTGTATCTTGTGGTGTGGGGTAAGTACAAAGATCAGTATTCTTCATCAGTAGTACTAGCTGAACTGCCAACCACGGCGATCGCGAGTAACGGAGAGAAGAAGAATAATGACAATGAATTAGCCACCATTGTTTTGGCCAAAACAAAAGTGACTACAACAACAACAACAACCCCCAGGAACCCTCTTCAACTGGTAAGGGAGAGAAGAAGAATAATGACAATGAATAAGCCACCATTGTTTTCGCCAAAACAGGAGTGACTACAACAACAACAACAACCCAGGCACCCTCTTCAACAGGAGGAGATTGATTTTAAGCTCTAGAGGTCACTTTGATTGTAGTACCCGGGCAAAGTTCAAAATTTTGTTTGGAAATCTCAGAAAGAAGGTTTCTTTATTTAAGTTCTATTTAGTCCATGGAGCCTTCAACATTATTGTTGTTAAGCATCACAAATATTGTTCCTTGTATGTAATTGTAACCTGCAATTGAATAATATAAAGCAAATTTAACGGATGATTGGCTCTTTGTAGTGTGTACTAGTGATCCAGTGATGCTAATATCTATACCGATATATCGGTTATGACCAATATCAATACGAATCTTCTGATACGGCTGATCCAATATTAATACCTAAAACCTTGCACTCAACTGTGATCCAAAATGAGCTGACCTAGGCCAGGCTTAACCTCAATTTGGACAAAACTGAACTATCAATTTTCGAACCCAATCTTGACCCACTTGCATCCTATACAATGGATAATTGATATCGTGCGGAACTCATTAAAATTATGGGAAAAGGAAAAGGAAGTGCATGTTGTTAATGTGTACTCCTTTCTCACATTCTCTCTCTTAATTAAGTAGATTATGTTACTTCACGATGTTGGTTTGACGACTAGGTTGACTATAGAAAGATTACGTGTAGATCTCTTCCAAAAATAATTATTTTGAGGCTGGGGAGAAGGTGTTATGGGTTGGGGTGGATTTAAACCAAAGAGGCACCTATGGTGGCATGGAGCACAAACAAAACAGGTCGGTAAAGGGCAATGAAGCACAAGCACAAATCCAAACCGAACCAGATCAAAACCATACTTCAACTTAATAGTTTGGTACAAACTAGCCCAATACAAAACCGAAACTGATCCAACCCAACCACTTTACACCCGTAAAGCCAAAAGCTCAAGATCAAGATTGCTTTGTCTGTTGATGTGGCACTTCAAAATCACACCTTTTTGCTATCTAAAATCCCACCAAATTGATGAATCTTTGATTATTATTCATAAGAAAAGTAACTTTACCTTAACATTTCTATCTCAAAAAAATCCTACCAATATGTGGGTCCCAAACTTCCCAACAATCCCACCCCGCCTTCCCCTCTAAAACAAATACAATACTATGCCAACCCATCAAAAAAGAGGCATGAAAAGCTAGAGGGAGATGTAATATAGTTCACTGGCTCAAAATATCTTCTCCCTAAAATAAATATTAGAAGCCATCGAGAACGAGACATGTAAGGCCAGAGGAGGTGTACGGAATCTCCCTAAAACAAAGTATGAAATCATGGAGTGGGCCTACGACATAGGCAGAACGATTAGTACATTTTACACAATTATAGAAACAAAAAGGCCCCACATATAAAGATTCAATATGGACAAATTAAGCAAACTGGTAAGTACCCCACTTGCATGTCATTTCAAGTTGAACAGTGGGTAGAGCCCTTCAAATGAGGAAGGAAGAACTAAAATGAAGAGTATTTGATATTCATCAGTAGTGGGAAGTTTAATGTATGCCATGGTATGTATAAGACCTAACATTGCACATGCAGTTGGAGTTGTAAGTAGATTTCTTGCTAATCCAAACAATGAGCACTGGGAAGTAGTGCAATGGATTATGAGGTATCTTAAAGGTACAACTAATTCTTGTTTGTGCTTTGGAGGTGGTAAACCTGTGTTGCAGGGATACACAGATGCCGATATGGTAGGTGACATCAACTCAAGGAAGTCCACATCAGGATACCTCTTTACGTTTGCTGGGGGAGCAGTGTCATGGCAATCCAAGTTACAGAAATGTGTGGCCTTATCAACCACAGAAACTGAGTACATATCTATTGTAGAAGCTTGTAAGGAGATGTTATGGATGAAGTGGTTCACTCAAGAACTAGGTATGAAGCAAGACAAGTACGTTGTTCATTGCGACAATCAAAGTGCTATCCACATAAGTAAGAATCCAAGTTTCCATTGCAAGGCCAAGTACATCAATGTAAAGTATCACTGGATACAAGATGCACTAGAGCAGAGACTTTTGTAGCTTGAAAAGATTCATACTGACAAAAATGGAGCAGATATGATGACAAAGGCTTTCCCCAAAGTAAAGCATGACTTTTGCAAAAGCATTATAGGCATGGTAGATCCCTCTTTATGAGTCAAAAGGGGAGTTTGTTGGGTCCTCTTCATTAAAGAGGGTCAGCCACCGTCCATGACAAATGGGTTGGACGGTGGAATATGGATTGCAAAAAGTCAAAAACAAAAGAAAAAGAAAGAAAGAGAAGAGAGTAAGGGAGAGTAATGAGCAGGATGCCAAAATGGACTTCAACCATTTTGGAAGAAAGAAAAAAAGAAGGAAAACATGGAGGGGACCAACTTCTATCCATCTCCCATCTACCTCATTGATGTTGCACCAACGTTGCATCATAACTTTGAAATCTCCCCTCCTCTATTTGCTTATAAGTAGAGTTAAGGGAGAGAGGCTCAATGTGGTAGGAAGTGCAGGAGGCACATAACAAGTGAGCCGAGAGCTTTTGGAGTATTTGTGTATTTTGAACATCTCTTATGGGTTGAGAGAGGATGTGCAAGGGGTATCCGGTTTTGAATATAGGGTTGGGTTTGGCTTAAATCCAAGTGTTATTACTTGTATGATTGTTTTCTCAAGTTCTCTCATAGTGAAGAAGTCCCAACTACGCCTGTGAATGTAGGCATTGTCGAGCCACATAAATACTTGTGTCTGTGAGTTTGTTTGCTTTTATCATTATTATATGCTCTTTGTACGCTCTCACTTTGTGCACACGTGGGTCCCACACATAGTTTCTATTCACATTACTATTCATGTGGCATTATTCACAATTACTTTTCAAGTACTACTATTTTTCTCCAGTTTTCTTTACACACAGGTGGGAATGGTTATTGCTTTTTCCAACAAGGTTGCATATCCACTTGAAACCCACTGCCATAAGCCGCCTTGCATAGCCCCCTCTCTCTTGGCCTTTCATGCATTCTTTTATTGGGAAAATTTCAGGTACCTCACCTGAAATTTTCCCTTAATTACACTTTCACCCTTGAGGTTTGGAAAATTTCACGTACCACCCCTGCTTTTGAAACTAAGTAACATAAAAACCCAGTCCATTAACTGGTGACTTGAAAACGTAAATTGTGTTTTAATTTAAAAAAATGCCCTCATCTTCCCCAAATCATCATCTTTTTCTTTTACAAATGTAGATAGATACCCAACACCACCATCCACCATTGTCGCAGCCACTACCACTACCACTACCACCACCACCGTTACCCCCCATTACCTCCATCACCGTCGTGCAGCCCCATCCCACACCATCCTCTTCCCGTGTGATCAGCCCCATCCCCTCCCTGCAGAATCACAGCCCTCTATTCCAGAGAGAAGAACTCGAACTACAAGAGAAACCCTAATACGAAAAACCCCAAAACTCACTCACTTTACAACAAAGTGGGTTAAGAATATAAGTACTCCTCCAAATGGGTCGATCCATCGCGTCGGCTTGTACATACCTTTGTCGTATCGGCGCTAGCCCTTTGCTGCTATCACAGATCTCAGAAAAGTCCCATTCTAGTTGCCACCAAAGTATGTCGGAGTGGGTCAATCTTCGAAACGGGTACATGAACTCGGGACACAACAAATATAATCCATAAGAAGGAAGGAAAAGAGAGCATCAATCAAGCACCAAAAGGATGATGAGAAGAAATAAAGGATAATGTAAATCAGGTAGGGATGCATTTTGTTTTGTACAGTTTTTCTCCTCTTTTTCAATAAATTTGATTTACCGATCAAAAAACAAAAAGAAAAAGAATAAGACGAAAGATTTAAAACCTGGAAATATAAGAAGACATGCACATAGGTTAAAGATGGAGAAGATGAAATATGGTGACCCATTTCTAAATATATATGTTGAGTCAGTTATTATTGATTCTCAAATTTGTTTTTTCACTGCAACAAAGAACCATTCATATATGCTCAACATTTCTCACTGAATGACTGACTCAATCAAGCTTCCTTTCATTTTACCAAGATAAGTCTCATACAGTCTCAATGTTGGCTCTTGAAGTAGCAAAGTGAATCCTAGATCATCAAGGTGGTAAGCTCTAAGGCCATTAGGGTCCCAAATTATACTATGCCACTGCTTGCATACCAGAGATGCATTGTAAAGGGAGGCTAATGGTAACCAAAGGAGGATTTTAACCACAATTTCGCATGCAAGGTAGGGTGCACTTGGACTCTTTTTCTTCTTGGTCTTGTCAGCTCTGTCCATATCTTAGTTCCTCTCCAATAAAAGTATGTGCAAGAACACCACAATAAACTCATGACAAAAAGTAAACAAGAATTCCTTGGGAAGTCTAAAATGCACAATACTTTCTAGGGAAAATTTCATGGACACCCCTAAAAGTATCCAATATCTCAGAAACTTATCATACTTGTTCAAAATGTCACAGACACCCCCTATTTTTATGAATTTATTTCAATTTAGTCCACTACGTTAGTCTCTGCAGTTAAGTGTTTGTTAACTCTTTTTAAATGGCAAAATTACCCTTACCACAGTGAAATCCCTATAATACCCTTAACGATGAATTAATGATGTTAGAAGTTAGTTTTAAAAAAAAAGACAATTTTGCCCTTGTTTTTATTCAATAGTTTTTTTTTATTCCTTTTTTCTCCCCTTCTTCTCCTTCTTCTCCTTCTGCTGTTTCTTCTGCCGTTGCCACCACCACCACCACCGCCACCCCCTCCAGCCCTCCTTCTATGTCCGTACAATTTCCTCCCCATCTCCTTCTTCTCTGCCTGGGTTTCCTCTTCTTCTTCCTAATCTTCTTCTATTTTTTTTGCTCCACATTTCTTTGCACCACAACCGACAATGGATTCCAGAGAGGTTTAAAAAAAATGATGGCAGCCAATGGATTCTGATTCTGTATTGGGTTTGGAAAAATGGGAATAAAAGAAAAGAAATAGGGATCCGATGGTTATTGGGAGGGAAAATGGAAAAGGAAATCAAAGACATGATGGGATTAGAAATGATAGATTAGTTGAGGATGGGTGTGGTCATGGCTGGAATTCAGATTGGGGTTTTGTTTAGACAAGGATGTGGGTTAGAATAGAAGTGAAAAGAAATGGAGAGGAGAATCGGTGATGGTGGGATGAGGGATTTTAGAATGAAAGTGATAAAAAAATAAAGAGAAAAGAATAGGGATGAAAAGAGAAATAAGGGTTAGTGGAGATTGTTGGGATAAACCCGATGCGCAGCGGAATTTGGATCGGGTCAATACTTGTAGTCCATGATCAAGAGTAGGGAAGAAACAATTTCAAAATAACATTCATGGTTACCTTAGAGTCACAAGTGAAACTCCTCCTATAGATAATAGGTCTTCTAACTTGTGCAAACTTGGAGATTGAAAAATCATTCAACACCTTGAAGCTTGATCAATCCTTGCAACCTTTTAGAAGAACATAAAATCACCAAAGCCTCTTGAGTTCTCTAACTCAAGTCTCACACACACCACTACAAGAGAGGGGAGAGAGAGAAATTGTGGGAGGGGGAGAGAGCACTGCCAAAAAACCATTGGAGGCTCCTCCCTCTCCTTCTTTTATAGTTTTGGAGATCCTTGGGTCTCAAGTAATCTCCTTCCATCTTGGCCTTGGCTCAATCATCTAGTTTGGTGTTTTGTGAATCTTTTAATTTTTGCAACTCCAATTTGCTACTAAAGTGAAGACATAGAATCTCAAAAGGGATACAATCTTTCTAAATTATGGTTCATGAGATATTCTCATAATATCTCTTGCCATAATATAAAAAGATATTTAACCATAAATATTTTGTTCTCCTCTACAATGCCATGTGTCCAATAAACCCTTTTATTGCATATAAGCCCTTCCACTTTCTTAATATCCCATAATGAATTATAGAATATGTACTTTAATGCTACTAATCCCCAATTCATCATGTACGTTGGTCGAGAGAATATGTGATTGCGATCGGACGACCACAAAACTTTGAAATAAAATTCAATATATTATATATTAATTTTATATTGAAAATAAATTTATAAAACATTTCGAATAAACACTGGATCCAGATTTAGTTCCGACCAATCACTTTCTCTCTCTTGGATATTCCCCGCGTACGGGCAGTGGATTCCATGTTGAGAATCCTCTTTGTTTATAATGCGGGATCACGAATCCAGTGTACCGGTTTATAGTCCGATTGGACATCAACCATTGGCTTACCAAAATCCGTAATGTCACACTGCAACAAATGGAATCTCTCAGGTCAAAGGGCCATCGAGTGGCTGGTAAGTACATCACACACACAACCAGTAGCAATACATAAGATATACGTACCTGATTCTCATCTATACACGTTCTCGACTTGTACCCACATCCATACACCGAAATCTCCATTTCTCGTGACATGCAATATGGAAACCATATAAACAGGATGTCCAGTCCCGTTTCCAGTTCAGACTAGTTTTAGGTAAAGACCTATGGAACATTCTTATAAGCCTAATAAAATAATAAAGTGTAAAAATTAAATTTAATAATTTAATAATTCGGGTTTGATGGACACACATTCCAACAGAGATGATGGCGGTTTTAGCAGAGATGGGTTTTGAGAGAGGGTCGGTGATAGGGTTTCGGAAATGGAAGATGTATTTGCCTCATTTTGTTGCCCTTCTTCAATTCGCTTTCAGCCATGGGTGGAAATGGAAGTCCGGTCATCTTCTCGTTTTGTCGCGCTTCTTTAGTTTGCTTTCTCCTTGCCTTGCCGCTGGTAATGGTAGTCGGAGCCGGAGCCATAGAGGGAAGAAGATGAAATGATAGTTTTGTCCTTTTATTTAAATAACTAAGGGGTAAAATGGATATTTAGGGAAGAAGATGAAATGACAGTTTTATCCTTTTATTTAAATAACTTAGGGGTAAATTGGATATTTCACCTTTGGGTACTAACTATGCTTAATGTTTGGGGTGTCTATGACATTTTGACCAAGTATGGTAAGTTTCTGAGATATTCGATACTTTTAGGGGGTGTCTGTGAAATTTTCCCTACTTTCTAACATGCAAACTGAATTAAGAAAGTAGTGAACCGGTTTTGATAGTATTTTATAAAAAAGATTAATCTTGTCGAATTTATAGTGACTCAAGCAAAAATACTTAGTTTTATTTGACTCGAATAATCCATGATCGAGTCCTAATCTACATGACTATTGATCAGGTTTTTCAAAATTTTGACTCGACTTGGATGACACTGATCCGAGTAAAAAACTTGATTTTCCAACCATGACTACAAACTGAATTTAAGAAAAATTGATTTGGGTAGTGGAGGGTGGGGGGTTCTTTAGTTAACTATTTGTTTGGTATGGTAAGAGAGGAGAGATTTGCACAACTAGTATGGATCGATTTGCAATTGCTGTCAACAATCTCCTCAGATCTGAGTTGCTATGAAGGCCAGTGAGCTCCAAGTCATAGATATCAAAGTTGAGGTAATTGGCCATAGCAGCAATCAAGCTCGACTTGCCCGTGTCAGGAGGGCCATACAAAAGGTACCCACGTTTCCAAGCCTTTCCAACTCTCCTATAGAAATCTTTTCTCTGAACAAACCTTTCCAGATCTTCCATTAACATCCTATAGGTCAGGGGAAAATGTTTAACATCAGAAGGTTTTTAGCTATGGGGATAGAACTCAATGGAGACTAAATTATGTTTTTGGAGCCAGTACGTACACCCTGTCATTTTAAAGTGGATCCCAGTTTCAAAATTTTGTTTTATTTTCTATTAGTTTTTTCATGTTAGTTGCGGATCGTCTTGGTGTACGGCAGCATCCCCTCTTTTTTTTCGCTAAAGATCAGATTTGTATTAAAGAATAAGAGAAAGAATGTACAAAAAAACCTCAATCTGGATAGGCCCAGAAGAGGAACAAGAAAAGAATAAGATCTAGGGCTCCAACTTCGGCATTGCCATCAGCAGAGATCCTGGACCCCAAAACTTATTCAACAAAAATGAAATCTAGCCTTCCCAGCAGCGTCCCAAGAGAGGTCCTTTTGCACCGTGCTAGGGAAGGGTAAATCAATACACAATGATCCTCGTTTTGCTGCATCTTTAGCAAATAATCCGCAATTGGATTGGCTTTTCTAAAACAATGTGAAATCTTCCATGAAATGGCTGACAAGTACACAAGTAAAAACACCCAATCCTGGCAAATAAACCATTGACACATCTACCGTTGGATTGGAAACACCACTGCTGCCAAGTCGCATTCAACCCAAAGTTTTTGGATCCCTAACTCCATCGCCCGCACCACACCGTGCACAAAAGCAAAGAACTCCACTTCAAAGTTGGTTGCTAATCCTAGGAAATTTGAGAAGGAAGAAACCACCATTCCATCATGTCTCCGAAACACATCACCTGCACTAGCACGTCCTGGGTTTCCAAAGGAAAAGCCATCAATATTTAGTTTTATCCAGTCTGACTCTGGTTTACACCAAAACACCTCCAGAATCCTAGGGGAGGCAGCATCCTCTCCCCCACCCTAAGAAATTTTAAAGTTTTCTTTGATATATAAAATGTTTTAAAGTTGAAGAAAGCAAAACCAGGGTGAACAAAATCTCTCTCTATCTCCATCATACACACATTTTTTTTTGGCTAAAGGATCATTTGTATTAAAAGGAAAAAATAGAGTACAAGGATGAAAGAAAAACTGGACGAAGCCAGACACAAAAACAAGAATAGCAAAAATTACCACCTCCCACCTTCTGCATTGCCATCAGAAAGAGGGAAAATTAAGCTACCTACAAAATTACCTCTCTCTCTCTCTCTCTCTCTCTCTCACACACACACACACACCTTTTCTCTATAAAATTGTATTGTTTAATTCCTAGTTGCACGAGCAGGTAGATTATTTGATGAAGGTTACTTAATAGGATGGTTATGTAATTTTTTATTATAAATTTAGATTTTATTTTTCATGTATTTCTTATTCAGTTTGTTTACTATATTTCTTATTATTTATATTTTTGCATTTTGTTTTTTTTTCTTTTTATTCTAATTTATTATCATGTTATTTGGATTATGGGAAAAGGAACGCTACCCGGTTGCTGGGAGGACCGTGTACTTGCACCCAGACACATCCGTGCACAAAAAGACCGACACCCCCCCTAGAAAGGCAGAAAGAACCAGGGTTGTGCCGGTCATTTTGCACGTGGCTGTGTCTGGACGTAGGAACACGCCACGCCCAATGGCTGGTTATCATTCTTTATCCCCCGGTTCATATGTCACGAATTGTTCCATAAAGTTCTAACTGCTCTCATCTTATAAACTGTAGAGAATCATATCATGTGCATGTAGAACATGATTTATGAAAACCCCAAAATTGGGACAAATTCCTCGTCTAAATTTTTTCTTGTTCTCTATCAGTCTCTCACCTAACTTTGATTGATTATTCTCCTTACTAGTGTCACTAATGGTCCAAATGAAATACACTCAAACTGGTTTCTCCTAAAAAGAAAACCATAATTTCTGCACATGTTATGAGAAAAACGAACATGGGTTCATTTTCTTATATTATTCTCTTAATTTAAAGATTCAGAGAAAAGGACAAATCAGAGGCGGTCCATAATAACCGCTGTCAAATAGTGCAAACAAAGGCGGTAATATATTACCGCTTCTATATACATAAAAAGTGGTGACAATGTAGTATCACCCTTAAATGTAAAAAATACTTCACTCTAGTTGCGGTGAAAACATTCCCACTAATAATTAGGACCAATCAAAGGCGATAATTTAATGTTGTTGCTAGCTCCTTACAAAATAGCGGTGGTAATTTAATGTCGTTGCTACTTAGGACCGCACACACACACACACACACACACACACACACACACACACACACACACACACACACACACACACACACACACACACAGAGAGAGAGAGAGAGAGAGAGAATAAGTTGTAGGTGAAAAAACATCAATTACGTAAATCATTGATCTGATCTATGCACACATCCTCTGTATCTTTGATTAACTGAGATGGAAAGATCATAATCACTTCCATGCATGACACTATTTTAGAACTAGATTGAGTAAAGATTTGAGATGGGTTAAATTAGAGAAGCCAATACCCTGTAAATATAATGCAAGAGATGTGATTCTTCTATGGGAAACTCTGCATCAACAATAACTACAATGCGCCAATTAATAGAATGGTTTTCCCCCATAGTTATTTGGCTTTAAATTATCTGCAAGACAACAATTATAGGGTAATTCATTCTATAAAATAAAATCTGAATCTTCTACCATATATACATTTTTTGTTACAATTCCCATCCTTCCAAGGAGGATACAACACACAATTGCTGTTTTCCATTCAGTTGGCACTCTAATTTGCCTTAAATTAAAATGGCCATGATGGTTTCCTCCTTTGCAGCCTCAATTATAGGATAAAGGTAGAAATGGATGAAAGTACATGAAACTCAAACCAGTATCTCATGATGAACTGTTGAGCTTAAGCGAGCATTTCACCTTAAGGTAGAGTCTGCCCCTTTAATGGACTTGTTCTTCCAAGAACTGATGCAGCAGAAACCTTTCTTTGGTACGGGGAGTCATTTATATTGGGCAATGGAATAGTTTAGGATATCCGACCTTGTAATCTCCATATAAAAGTATAAACATGGGAAAGACAGAACGCAGAAAAGAAAAAGATACACCCAAAATGATTCATACCTTGATGTTTCCACACCTTGATGATGAAGAAAGACTAAAGAAGAAAAACTAGAGTAAAACCCCCTAAAAGAATGGAGGATTTGCAAGAGGGTTTCCTTCCGATAAAACAAGGACGGCAGGGGCCGTCATAGCAGATGTAAATTGGAGACCCTTCCTCACCCCCAAACCACCTTATATAGGCTAGGGTAGACGGAAGTGTTCCCTCACCTCAAAACATGGGAAAATTACTTGATTAGACACTATTAGGTTTGTATTACAAACCTACCCACGCTGCCTTTACCTCAACGAAATTGCACAAAAGAAGTTTGTTTATTACAAATCTAGCAAGAACAATGGTTGCCATATATCAACCGAGTATTGTCTTGCGAGCGCTGGACTTGGCTGGCATATCACATTCTTCACATGTGATATGGCTGGCCTGACTCAATTCTCTTTTTCCATTATTGTTTCTCATTCATCTCATTCCACTATTGTTTCAATCAGTTTTATCTTCTTTCCATGTATAAAGATTGAGTCAATCAGTCAATTAGCTATCACCTTTCCTAGTGTAAGATTGAGTTTCCATTCTTTAGGATCTCAATCCTTCTCTATATATTGTAATCAATTGAAATGAATATTGTTGAATCATAATTTTTAGTCTTAACATGGTATCAAGAGCCACCAGGCTATCAGCCCTCTTTTAAGTTTATTTTTTTCCCTCAATGGTTGATCCCTCTTTGACTGTATTTTGGCCGATGCTTCCCTCCTCTCTCAACCAGCCACCACTACCATGCCTGTGTTAACTTGGAATCAACCTATGCTCTCCATATAGAGAGCTCATTGTATTTATAGAATGAGGATTACAAGAGGTATCTCTGGTTTAGGAAATACCAGAATTGATATGGAAATACAATATACACAATGTAGAATAGAAAAGACAACATTGTCAACTTTGATAACTCCAAGATAGAAAGGTGCTAAGAAAGGAAACTATGATCGTTGAGATTGCATGAGATTGCACACTAGTGACCTGGCTGATATCTTTTGCTGATGCAACCCCTCAAGTGAAGATTTCAAACTCCAAATCTTCAATTTGTCCCTAATAAAGCCGAACCAGGTAGAGGAGAGGCCTTTTGTAAAAATGTTGGCAAGCTGGTCCTTTTTAGATAATTTGTTCCAGGTAGAGAGAGATAATGGGGTACGTGGCTGGTGTGAAGAATGAGAAGAACAAGAAGGTGGAATGGGGAATGGAGGGTGGCACGGTGGAGGTGAAGGTGAGAGGAGCTACGGCTCTTCTAGGCCGCGGCTGGTGGTGGTGCTTTTCTAGGCGCGGGTTATTCTTCAAGGTTGCCGATGGGTGGCTCTTCAAGGCCAAGGAGGGGTGATCTCAATAGGATCGATTGGAGCAAAGGCTGCACAATTTTCTCTTCAAAATTCTCTATCAATTCCATTCCATGTTTGGGGATTTATAGCCCAAGAATTGATTACAAATATTGGTAAGAGTAGAAAATAAAATCTAGAAATAGTAGGAAACCATCCTAAACTACTAAAACTTGCAACCCAAGTTGCATATCTCAAGGGATCCTAAGCACATAAGGAAACCAGTAAATAGGAAAACCAATAATCCTACATATATATATATATATAGAAACTAATAAATTGGAAGGTAAATATTCTAAAACATATTCTAAAATCTAAAGATATGTTAGGCCCCAATACCTTGTGCTCCATGACATGATGTAGTGCCTAGGTGATGTGGCGAAGGCATTGGGACGGTTGGCGCGCCCGTGTGGAACGCCTAAGCTCTTTGGGCTGGTTGCGATCGTGGTCCACCCGATCAGCCATATCCAATACTGCATCAACCGACCTCACCAGCTCCACGCTGCCTGCAAAAGAGAGAAGCTTTCCAGGCTTGCAGCTGCGATACCACTTAAAATCGGAGTAATAGATGATGTTGATCAAGGCTAGATATGGCCAAGTCCACTATCAAGTGGAAAGAATTTTTAATGAATTCTTTATCGTGAAAAATTGATGGCCGACCATACTAGCATTTTGCAATCAACGAAAAACTGAAGGGCACCTCCGATCGAAGAATTTCCTTCTGGGAGAAAAATACCGTCAGAAAACCTAGATGAGAAAAGGGTTCCTTGATAGAGACCTCTGTAGGTTGGAACGACAGGGACTTCGACGCCATTGAAGCATAAGACTTTCCTTTGAAACCATTACTACTAGCCCCTTATTGACTAATATAGCCTTTCCATTCTTGGAACGGCTATATTGGTTTTCTTAATTAAACTCAATCTCAATCTCTTGTAATCTGATCCCTTTCCTTTGTAATCCACATGTGATATAGAAACTCTATCTATTATCACATGTGGAATTCTATTCTGATTTGGGATCTTCCTTCACTTATATATTAACCATGTAACCGATTATAACCTAATGGAATGAAATACAAAACCACTTCATACAATATAGCATTCACAGCAACCTAAGCTCCAACGAGCATTCCCTTTTCTTCTTCATCTCTTCTTTTTTGTTTTTTTTACCTGCGTTTTTACTCTCTTCCCCTCTACCACCATGGGAGATGAAGATGCTACAGATTCTGGAACTACTAGCTCACCCATTACTTCACAACTTGGCGCCCCTTCCCTTCATCATGCTCACCATTATATTTCGATGAAACTCACATCGAAGAATTTTCTTCATTGGCACACGCAACTTGAACTCTTTCTTGAGGGCCAGGGTCTATTCGGCCATCTTGATGATAGTACTCCTTGCCCTACAGATCCGTCCGCTTCCCTCACTTGGCGCCGCCAGGATGCCATGATCCACACAGCCTTCTCATTGCCTCTCTCTCTGATGAAGTCTTCCCTTTAGTTCTCAGGAAGACCACCAGCCTTGAGATATGGGATACCCGTCACACAGCCTTTTCATCTCCTTCTGAGAGCTATCTCATGTCTCTCTCTATGGCTATGCAAGATCTCCAACAAAAATCTGATAAATTTGTTGCCCAATTTCTTCAACGGGCAAGATCTATTTTTGAAGAACTTCGTGCTGCTGGTCAACCACTTCGCCCTAGCGCTTTCAACATGCATATCTATCATGGATTGAAGAGTAAATTTCATGATGTAGTTTCTTCTCTGATCACCCGGACCACGCCTATTGCATACGATGATCTCCTCTCCATACTTCTCATTCATGAATTCCTTCATGGGTCGAGGCTATCCAAGCTCTCTCTAACTGATTCAAGCATTACTGCCGGATCTCCCTCAGCCAACATTGTTCAATGCAGCACTGCTCCTTCTGAGTCTCGGTCACATACTACTGGCCGTAGAGGTGGTGTCCCTTACTGTGGCCGTGGGGGACATGGACAATTTGGTCGTGGTGGTCGTTACTCAGGAAATCACCAATGGTGTCACTGGTGTAACCGTGACACCCATGACACTGCTCAATGTTATTCCAAACCCAAACCCCCAATCCAAATCCCTACCATCCTCCCTCTAATTACCACTATCAACCACCCACTAACCCCACCGTCCACTATACCCAGTACCCTTCCCATTCCAACCTACCTCTCCTACCCACCCCACCATATCCACCAAACCCTACCCTAACCTGGTACCCGGATACTGGAGCCACTCATCATGTTACCCTTGACGTTCAGTCTCTCCCCTCTTATGATTCTTATATAGGTACCGACACTCTATAGGTTGGCAATGGTAAGGGTATTCCAATTTCTAATGTTGGTTTTACACCTTTTTGGTCTCCTTCTACTGCTCATAAATTTATGTTATTAGATGTGCTTCATGTTCCTGACATATCCAAATCTTTACTTTTTATTCATTTTTTTGCTGAAGATAATGATGTATTCTTTGAGTTTCACCTGTCTTGTTTTCTTGTGAAGGATCGGAGAACCAACACCACAATCTTGATCGGTCCGAGTGACGGTGGTCTCTTCACAATGTCTCCTTCATCACATACTTCTCCCACTGCATTTATTACTTCTCATACTTCTCTTGATGGATGGCATGGTCGTCTCGTCATCCTCATGCCTAACTGCTTTGTAGCATTGTTCGTGACAATAATTTACCATGTCAGTCTACACGGCTTTGTGCTTTATGTTCTGTCTATTAGCTTGGCAAGTCCTGTCATCAGTTTTTAGGAGAGATTTTCTCTCGTAGTTTATTTCCTTTAGATTTGATTCATAGTGATGTTTGGGGACCTTCCCCCACCCCATCCCCTACCAGTCATCGTTACTTTGTAATTGTTGTCGATGATTGTTCAAAGTTTCTATCCTATGGATAGCAAATCTGAAGTTTTTCCCTTATTTTTAAATTTTCAAAAATTGGTAGAACGGCAATTCTCACGCAAAATAAAATCTATTCAAACAAATTGGGGAGGAGAATTCCGTTCTCTTTCCCCTTCCTTTTTGACCCTTGGTATTTTTTATCGCATCTCTACTCCCCACACCCATGAGCAACAAGGTGCGGTTGAGCGCCGTCATTGCCACATTGTTGAGACCGGTCTTTCCTTACTTGCCCATGGTTCGGTACCTCTTCTGTACTAGAATGTTGCTTTTGAAACGGCTGTCTTTTTTATTAATCGACTCCCTTCATGTGTTTCCAATGGTATTTCTCCTTATCAACTTCTTTTTCATCGAGTTCCTGACTATTCCTTTTTACGTAGTTTTGGTTGTCTCTGTTTTCCATTCCTTCATCCTTATAATTCTCACAAACTTGATTATCATTCTTCTCCCTATGTATTTTTGGGTTACAGCCCTAACCATTTAGCCTATCGGTGCCTTGATCAATCTACCGATCGCATATGGCTTGCACGCCATATTTGCTATTCCGAGGATGTCTTTCCTTTCACAGTCTCTCCAGCTCCTCAGTCTCATTCTTCTCCCCTTCACTACCTTGGGGGGTTGCTCCAAACCGTGTTTTCCCATTGACAATTCTCACGGTAACCCCACCATTCCCGTGATACTCGCCAGTTCCACCAATAATGGCCTCACCACCACCAGTGCATCCTACATCATCGCCACTCACACCACCCTCGGCTCCACCTGGGTTCCATCCCCTCACCACCCAACCACCGGCTAAAACTCGCTCTTTCCATGACATTTACCACACCGGCCCAACCCTTCCCACAACCGCCCCACCAACCCAGCCTACTGCCATCCCTCCAGCCTCCCATCTCCCCATGCGGCTCGCTCCAAAACCCAAATCCAAACCCGCCATGCCCTACTTGCCTCTAAACCTATATCTACTGAGCCTACTTATTTTTTGCAGGTGAACAAATTTCATGAGTGGAGAATTGCAATGGCCGATGAGTTTAACGCTCTCCGCCATAATGGTACTTGGACACTTGTCCCTCAGTCACCGACGATGAATCTCATAGGCTGAAAGTGGGTTTATCATATTAAATGGAAAGCAGATGGCTCTCTTAAGTGCTACAAGGCCAAGTTAGTTGCCAAGGGGTTTCACCAACAGGAGGGTGTTGATTACGGTGAAACATTCAGTCTGGTGGTTAAACAGCCCACTATTAGCACTATTATCTCTCTTGTCGTTTCCAATGGATGGGCTATTCGTCAACTAGATGTTCAGAATGCTTTCTTACATGGGGAACTGTCAGAAGAGGTATACATGGTCCAGCCACCTGGTTTTGGAGATCAAACCAAACCCCACCATGTTTGTCGCCTGCACCGCTCCTTATACAGCCTGAAACAGGCTCCTCGCGCATGGTTTCATCGATTGACCAAATTTCTCCTTGATTATGGCTTCACTGCATCCAAGACTGATATATCATTATTTATTTTTCGCCATGGCAACACTATTATGTATGCTTTGATTTATGTTGATGACATATTGGTTACTGGAAATTCTCCTTCACAGGTAACAAGTTTGCTTTCTGGACTAGCTTCTGTGTTCTCCATTTAAGACCTTAGACCCTTTCACTTCTTTTTGGGGGTTGAGGCAGCCCCACACTGGTATTCTTCTCACCCAAACTCGCTATATTCAGGATCTCTTAGAGCGTGCCGGCATGTCTGACTGCGAGCCTATCTTGACCCCCATGGCTACCACCATTAAAGCCACTGCCGAAGGGGGTGTTGCCTTGTCTGACGCCAGTTGCTATCACTCCATTGTGGGTGCGTTACAGTATGTCACTCTCACTCATCCTGATATTGCTTTCTCAGTTAATCGGGTTTGTCACACTATGCACTCACCTACCACTAATGATTGGAGTTTGGTCAAATGCATTCTGCGTTATCTCAAGGGCACCAACACTTATGGACTTTATTTTGATCGGTCAACATCTCTCACTCTACAAGCCTTTACAGATGCCAATTGGGCTGGTAACACATCTGATCAATGTTCAACAGGTGGATACGCAATCTTTTCAGGGCCCAACCGGATTTCTTGGCAGTTGCGCAAACAAAAGATTGTCTTTCACTCATCCACTGAATCCGAGTATGAGGCTCTCGCCGATGCTGCCACCAAATTGATCTAGCTTCAATCTCTTTTCAACAAGCATGGTGTTCCACAGTCTGCATCGCCCATCCTTTGGTGTGACAACATTGGCGCAACATATCTCTCTGCCAACTCGGTTTTCCATGCTCGTACGAAGCATGTTGAAATCAACTTTCACTTTGTTCAGGAATGGGTTGCCCAGAAGCAACTACAGGTCCAGTTTATTTCCACCATGGACTAATTAGCAGACACTTTGACCAAGGCTCTTTCAACTGGTCGCTTTCAGTTCTTATGGGACAAGCTAAAGATCTGCTGCTCGGACTCTTTACTTATTTATTACCCATGTAACCGATTGTAATCTTATGGAATGAAATACAAAACCACTTCATACAATAGCCCTACAGTCGAACTAGGATCATGAGGACAATCCTCTCTTAGAGGATCACCCATGGAGGCAAGAACAGATGAGACCTACAGATTCGTTTCTTGACCTGATTCTAAGCCGCCAATGAAGCTCTCCTCGAATTCCCAGCCCTCGCACACAGACCTGTATATGTGTTTCTTGATCTGATTCAAAGCCACCAAAAATATCGAATTCTTATAGACATGCCAATCCTCAATGGATAACCAACTACTTCAACACATCCTACAAATCTCAATCTTGAAACTTGTAAGACAACGTCATTATGCAAAAACCCTAGCACGAATCCAACACTAGTATCCCTCTCTCAATGCTCTTAAATTCAAATTAAACACCTGCATAGGCTGCCTACTCGTTCCCTCAAATCATATGAGATTTTACCCTGCTTTCCAAACTAAGTAACAAAAAAACCCAGTCCGTTAACTGGTGACTGAAAACGTTAAAATTGAGTTTTAATTGACCAAAATGCCCTCATCTTCCCCAAATCATCATCTTCTTCTTTTACAAATGTAGAAACCCACCATCACCACCACCACCACCAGCGCCACCCACTATCACCATCACCGCCGTGCAGCCCCATCCCACACCATCCTCTTCCCCATGAGATCATCACCCCCACTCCCTACAGAATCACCGCCCTCTGTTCCAGAGAGAAGAACTCAAACTACAAGAGGAACCCTAATTTGGAAAACCCCAAAACTCACTCACTTTACAACAAAGCAGGTAAAGAATATAAGTATTCCTCCAAAAGGGTCGATCAATTGTGTCGGGTCATACGTACCCTTGTCGTATCGGCCCTAGCCCTTTGCTGTCATCATAGATCTCAAAAAAATCTCATTCGGGTCGCCACCAAAGTATTTCGGAGTGGGTCAATCTTCGAAATAGGTACAAGAATTCGAGACACAACAAATATAATCCATAAGAAGGAAAGAAAAGAGAGCATCAATCAAGCACCGAAAGGATGATGAGAAGAAATAACAGATAATGTAAATTAGGTAGGGATGCCTTTGTTTTGTACAGTTTTTCTCCTCTTTTTCAATAAATTTGATTTACCGATCAAAAAAAAAAAGAATAGGATGAAAGATTTAAAACCTGGAAATATTAGAAGACATGCACATAGGTTGCAAATAGGTTAATGATGGAGAAGATGAAATATAGTGACCCATTTCTAAATATATATGTTAAGTCATTTATTATTGCTTCTCAAAGTTGTTTTTTCACTGCAACAAAGAACCATTCATATATGCTCAACATTTCTCACTGAATGACTGACTCAATCAAAATCAGAAAGGCGAACCCGCGGACATGTTAAGGGAGCGACCATTCCAAGCTTCATCTCTTGTTTCACCACATCCACAACAAAGTAATCCAATTTATTCACACATTTTTTATGTTGTTTAAAAAAGTAAGAATTTCCCTTTGTAAAGGCTTCCAATATAGTAGAGATCATCCAACAACGGAACTGGTTCACATCTTATAGTTTCCAAGCTACCACTGAATTGATTTGGCAGCTTACTTCGTACTCGATCAGGGAAAGACAGCCTTCAATTTAAAGAAGATTGAAAGCACAAGGATGCTGTGGAATATAAATGATAGGCACAGGAGTCTCCATAGAGATTATCTTAGTAGAATACCCAGTGAAGACATCTCCATGCCAATGCAGAAACCCATTAATAGAAACTGACTTCCCTGGAACAATGAATCCATCGAGAGTTTCATTGATTGGTCTCCATGTTGTAGAGCTTTGGCATTGAGATATTCATCACCTAGTGACAAGTGCCTCTGAGGAAGCCCAAGAACTGACAATCTTTTGCGAGCAAGGTAGGATGCACTTGGACTCTTTTGCTTCTTGGTCTAGTCAGTTCTGTCCAATAAAAATATGTGCAAGAACAACACAATTAACTCATGACAAAAACTAAACAAGGATTGTTTGGGAAGTCTAAAATGCACAACACATTCTGACATGCAAGATCCATAGCTGATGATTTAAACTCAGCTAGTCCAGCATATTCTAAAGAAGTGATTCTAGCGAAGAAGCCTGAGCCATAAGAGCTTGGAAGTTTGGAAAATGTTTTAACTTCAGAAGGTTTTAAGCTATGGGGATAGAACTCAATGGAGACTGAATTATATTTTTGGAGCCACTACACCCTATATTATTTTCAAGTGGATCCCTGTTTCAAAACTTTGTTATATTTTTTATTACCTTTCTCACGTTATTTGCGGGTCTCGGTGTAAGGCAGCATCCCCTCCCCCACTCTAAGAATTTTGAAAGTTTTCTATGATAAATCAAATATTTTAGAGTTGAAGAAAGCAAAACCAGGATGAACAAAATCTCTCTCTCTCTCTCATACACAATTTTTTTTTTTTTTTGCTAAAAGGATTTTTGTATTAAAAGGAAAAAAAGGAAAATAGCCAAAATTACCACCTCCCACCTTCGGCATTGCCATCAGAAAGAGGGGAAATTAAGCTACCTACAAATTTACTTTTCTCTCTCTCTCTCTCTCTCTCTCTCTCTCTCACACACACACACACACACACCTTTTCTCTATAATATTGCACCGTTTAATTCTAACTATGGCTAATTGAGTTCTTAGTTTTTTATGAACTTATTATTAGGTTTCAGTAATTTTGGTTTTTTTATTTTGAATTTTAATCAATGAAGAACCCATGAAACTTAATAATAGAGATCTAGGATTGCAAGCTGCTAGTTGCACCAGCAGCAGCAGGTAGATTAGATATTTAGATTTTATGTTTCATGTATTTCTTATTGGGTTTGTTTACTATATTTCTTATTATTTATATTTTTGCATTTAGCTTTTTTTTATTTCATTCTAATTTATTATCATGTTATTTGGATTATGGGAAAAGGAACGCTAACCGGTTGCTGGGAGGACCGTGTAATTGCGCCCAGACACAGCCACGCACGAAATGACCGGCACACCCCCTGGAAAGGCATAAAGGACCAGGGTTGTGCAGGTCATTTCGCTCGTGGCTGTGTCTGGGCACAGGTACACGCCACGCCCAACGACTGGTTAGCATTCTTTATCCCTTGGTTTATATATCCCAATTTGTTCTATTAGGTTCTAACTGCTCTTATCTTATTAACTCCATAGAATCATATCATGTGTATGTGGAACAAGATTTATGAAAACCCCAAAATTGAGACACATTCCTCATGTGAACTTTTTCTTGTTTTCTATCAATCTCTTACCTAACTTTGATTGATTATTCTCATAACTAGCGTCACTATGGCCCAAATGAAATACACTCAAGCTGGTTTCTCCTAAAAAGAAAACCATAGTTTCTGCACATGTTATGAGAAAAACGAACATGGGTTCATTTTCTTATATTATTCTACTTGAATTAAAGACTCAGAGAAAAGGCCAAATCAGAGACAGTCCATAATAACCGATGCCAAATAGTGCCAAACAGAGGCGTTTTATATATTATTGCTTCTGCATACATAAAAAGTGGCGATAATTTAGTATCACCCTTAAATATAATAAATAGTTCACTCCAGTTGTGGTTAAAATATTACCGCTTATAATTAGGACCAATCAAAAGTGGTAATTTAATGCCGCTGCTAACTCCTTACAAATAGCAACGGTAATTTAATGTCGGTGCTAATTAGGACCACACACACACACACACACAAAGAGAGAGAGACGGCGGTAATTTAATGTCGTTGCTAATTAGGACCATACACATTCACACACACACACAAAGAAAGAGAGAGAGAGAGAGAGAGAGAGAGAGAGAGAGAATAAGTTGTAATTGAAAAAACATCGATTACATAAAAAAGAAATAAATGAACCTTATTTGGTAACTCGTTGATCCAATCTGTGTACACATCCTCTATATCGTTGATTAACTGAGATGGAAAGATCATAATCACTTCCATGCATGACACTATTTTAGAAATAGATTGAGAAAATATTTAAGATGGGTTAAATTAGAGAAGCCAATACCTTGTAAATATAATTCAAGAGATATGATTCTTCTACGGGAAACTCTGCATCAACGATAACTACAATGCTCCAAATAATAGAATGGTTTTCCCCCATAGCTATTTGGCTTTAAATTATCTGCAAGACAACAATTATAAGGTAACTGATTCTTGAAAATTAAATCTGAAACTTTTGCCATATACATTTTTTGTTACAATTTCC
Organism: Telopea speciosissima; assembly: GCF_018873765.1. Lineage (NCBI taxonomy): Eukaryota > Viridiplantae > Streptophyta > Magnoliopsida > Proteales > Proteaceae > Telopea > Telopea speciosissima. The sequence goes on along the minus strand of NC_057926.1, from coordinate 33,686,546 downwards.
ATCTTTCCAAGGAGGATACCAACACACAATTGTTGTTTTCCATTTAGTGGGCACTATAATTTGCCTTAAATTAAATTGGTCATGATGGTTTCCTCCTTTGCAGCCTCAATTATAGGATAAAGGTAGAAATGGATGAAAATACATGAAACTCAAACCAGTTTCTCAGGATGAACTGTTGAGCTTAAGCGTGCATTTCACCTTAAGGTAGATTCTGCCACTAATGGACTTCTTCCTCCCAGAAACCTTTATTTGGTACGTATAGGGAGTCATTTATATTGGGCAATGGAATAGTTTAGGATCAATCCCACCTTGTAATCTCCATGGTAAAAGTAGAAACATGGGAAAGATAGAACATAGAAAGGAAAAAGAAATACCCAAAATGTTTCTTACCTTGATGTTGCAAAATCTTGATGATGAATAAAGACTAAAGAAGAAAAACCAGACTAAAACCTCCAAAACAATGGAGCATTCGCAAGAGAGCTTCCTCTAGATAAAGAAAGGACAGTTGGGGCCGTCATTGCAAATGTAGATTGGAGACCCTCCCTCACCCCCAAAACCACCTTATATAGGCTAGGATAGACAGAGGCATTCCCTCACCTCAAAACATGGGAAAATTACTTGATTAGACACTATTAGTTTTGTATTTACAAAACTAGCCACACTGCCTTTACTTCAACAAAATTGCACAAAAAAAGTTTGTTTATTACAAATCTAGCAAGATTAATTTTTTTTTTTTTGGTGGATAAGTTCTAGCAATAATAGTTGTTTCCATATAGCAATCGAGTATCCTCTTGCGTGCACTGGCCTTGGCTGCCATATCACATTGTTCACATGTGATATGGCTGGCCTTACTCAATTCTCTTTTTCCATTATTGTTTCTCAATCATCTCTTTCCTTTATTGTTTCAATCAGTTTTATCTTCTTTCCATGTATAAAGATTGAGTCAATCACTCAATTAGATTTGTCACCTTTCCTTGTATAAAGATTGAGTTTCCATTCTTTAGGATCTCAATCCCTCTCTATATATTGTAATCAGTTGAAATGAATATCGTTGAATCATAATTTTTAATCTTAACATGGTACCAAGAGCCACCAGGCTAACAACCGTCTTTTAAGTTTTTTTTTTTTTTTTTTTGTCCTCAATGGTTAAAGATCCCTCTCTAGCTGATGCTTCCCTCCCAACCGGCCACCTCTATCAAGCCTGTGTTAACTTGGAATCAACCTATGCTCTCCATATAGAGAGCTCATTGTATTTATAGAGAATGATGAGGATTACAAGAGATATCTCTGGTTTAGGAAACACCAGAGTTGATATGGAAATACAATATTCACAATATAGAATAGAAAAAGACAACATTGTCAACATTGGTAACTCCAAGATAGGGAGGTGCACACTATGGAAGGTGCTGAGAAAGGAAACTGTGATCGTTGAGATCGCACGGGTTTGTGTACTACTGACCTGGTCGATATCTTTTGTTGATACACCCCCTCAAGTTGAAGATTTCAAACTCCAAATCTTCAACTTGTCCCTAATAAAGCCAAATCGGGTAGAGGAGAGGCCTTTTGTAAAAATTTTAGCAAGCTGTTCCTTTTTAGAAATAAATTGAACTACGATTTCCTTCTTGGAAACTTTATCGTGAACAAAGTGGGAATTGATTTCCATGTGTTTAGTCCTTGCATGAAAGACCAGGTTCGCTGACAAGTATGTTGCATCGATGTTGTCACACCCTAGGATGGACACCTTAAGAGTACCAGTACCAAGTTCATTGAGTAGGGAATGTAGCCATGTGAGTTCAGAACACACATCGGCAAGGGCCTTGTACTTAGTCTCAGTTGAAGAACAAGCAATGGTGTGTTGGTTCTTGGAGTTTCAAGGTATGAGATTAGGGCCAATAAAAATTGCATGTCCCCCGGTAGACTTCGTATAGTCACTGTTGCTAGCCCAGTTACTATCACTGAAGACCTGTAAGATTATGTCCATGGATTTTTGGATGAAGAGACCATGACTCTGGGTGCCTTTGAGATATTGCAATATCTATTTCAACAAAGACTAATGCTCATCAGTAGAGCATGCATAAATTGGCACACTTTGTTTACAAAGTAAGCTACATTAGGACGCGTCAGTGTAACATATTAGAGTCCCCCAACCATGGATCGTTACTTGGTTGGATTGGTCTATGGGTCACCCCCTGCAACCGAATGGATAGGTGGTTGTGGCCATGGGGGTGCTAAACGAATTGCAGTTGGTCATGCTGGCCCAATGAAGAAGATCTGAAATGTATATTGATTGAGACAAAACTGCCCTTGAGCGTAAATGAACTGATTCTATGCCAAGGAAAAACTGAGTGGACCAGGGTCCGATCTTTTATAGCAAATGTGGAGGTCAAGTCTGCTAATAGAGAGTTGATGTAGTCATTTGCACTGCTTGTCACTAGAATGTCATCAACGTAGACAAGTATATATAATATATATGGTAACCTAACCATTCTTATATATAAAGAGTGGTGGGTCTGTCTGTGAGGCCTTGAATCTAGAGTCCAAAGAGAATTGAGAGAGTCTATGGAATCACCCCATTTGGTGCCTTCTTTAACTGATACAAAAATTTTTGCAATTTGCACACATAATTGGGTTTGGACTTCTTCAAAGCCAGTGACTGAGTCATGTAAACCATTTCATTGAGAATGTCATGGAGGAAAGCATTATTAATGTCTTGGAACTCTAAAACTTGCCTTTTCCATCAACAATAGGACCACTCAATGCATCATTCAAAGAGAGGAAAGAATCGGTGTTTTTCTCATTACTCAAAGTAATAGTGCGCCTCTTCCACAAGAAATCGATATAGATGGAAAACCTACTCCCCGGACATAATTGTAATACCCATACCAAAAAATGAGTTTTAATTTGGACTTTTCACTATTACCACAGATATTGAGCCAGTGGCCAACTATGGCTCTTGATTTTGATGTGTGATCACTTGATTTCAAGGCGAGTTAATGATCTTATAAGGTAGTTGGTGATTTTATAAGTTGGTTGATGTGATGAGTACATGATTGTAATAAGGAATAATCCAGTGTATTGATAGTGTAGCTAAACTTGAATTAAATATTTATTTTTGTGTGTATTTAGTAAACAAATTAATAGTTGGCTTAGTAGCTGTGACTATATTTAAGTGTGAGGTCTAATGTTTAAGTCTCTTTACTTGCATTGAAGAGGATCTTATATTTAAGGACTTTATTTTGATTCCTAGTCTTTGGTGGCCCCACTTTGTAACTAAATACTAAATGGATGGAGTGTATGAGGGAGAAAAAAATGCTCATGGAAATATAAAAAATAAAGAGTAGAGAAAAAGAACAAGTGTGGTCCAAATCAGTTTTTAGGGTCCCTTGGCAATATGGCTGATTTATTGTTGAGATTCATTATTAAAATGAGGATTTGGGATCATGCCACATATATATTAAAATAAAAGGAGTCGCCACTTAGGATTCGGGCCTAGGGCCCAGCGGAAAGGGCTAAGTGATTCCATATGGTCTGGTCAGAGATTCTAGATAAATGTGGTCAGGTTACGAGCATGGGAAGGTCTTAATACTCCATCTCGCTCGATTAAAACAGTCTTTCTACTAGATGCTAGATTTAAAAAATTCTACCTTACTAACGCGTCTTATATCAAAATGCAAGTTTGGACTATGGTGCATCAAACATAAGAAAGAAAAAATAAAAAATTATTTACTATATACACTAAAGTAAATCACTTTAATGGTCTACATTGTATCAAAGTAAGGGAAAAATAGAGATGTATACCTACGAACGAAATTAATCAAAATAAAGACGGACGATCGAGTTGCCTCCCTCTTGTCGGATAGAGTAATGGCTATGTAAAAAGGATTTCGCTACTCAAACTTTGGGCAGAGCCTATCAAAATCGAACAGAGTTCTTTTTGTAGCACTTCGCCTCTTTGGTTTTGGTTGATTTTTTATTAATTTTCTTATTTCTAAACTAAATATATATTAATATATTATTTCATTTTGAAATGGCTTACTTTTGATTAGTGGGTCCTAAGAGAATTTTCTGGGACTAAATTCTAAATATCATATACAATTGGTCATATAATCGCGGGTATATAGATTTTTTTTGTCTAACAACTTTCATTTTGGACTTTCGCTACTAAGACTTCAGGCAGACTAACAATTGGAAATGAGACTTTTGCTACTAAGACTTCGGGCTAAGTAGGGACTGGAAATGAGACTTTCGCTACTCGTACTTAGACAAAGCAACATCTGTAGATGAGGTTTTCGCTACTAGTCCTTGGACATAGTAACGGTTGTATAGGAGGCTAAATGCATAGTTAGTAAGTTCGGGCACAACAATAATATGGGAACAAATACGTACGACAATTAATCAGCCCACACGATAATAGTTCGGTTTCAAAAAATACGGCTATGTAAAAGGGATTTCGCTACTCAGACTTCGGGCAGAGTAACAGATGAAAATTGGACTTTCACTACTAAGATTTCAGGCAGACTAACAACTGGAAATGAGACTTTTGCTATTAAGACTTCGGGCAGAGTAGCGACTAGAAATGAGACTTTCACTACTCGTACTTAGACAGAACAACGACTGTAAATGAGGTTTTCACTACTTGTCCTTGGACATAGTAACGGCTGTATAGGAGGCTAAATGGTACTAACTTCGGGCACAACAATAATATAGGAACAAATACGTACGACAATTAAATATCCCACACGATAATAGTCCGGTTTTAAAAAATACGGCACAATAAAATGAGAACAGCATGATACGGTACGTGTTTAACATGTGTTTTAATACAGTTGCTCTAACATAGCACGGGAGCAAAAATACGAGTATCCAAATAAATAAAAAAAATCTCAAAAGTTTCCTTAAAAACTGCAATAATTAATTCTATTGATACCTATTCATTAAGAATAACACTCAACTGGCCACCAAAACTATTAAACAATTGCACCACCCAACCATTTATAATCAACAAAATAAGAAAACATTAACATAGAATTTTATTACCCTAATAAAATACAGAGACATACCAATTTGGATATAAATTTAGGAAGTTTGAGGGATTACTTTTCTTACAAGCTTTGTTATCATTGCTCCCTAGACCCTAACTGTAAAATCCTTTTCTTGAGATCCAAAGGACTACAAATTTAATTTGTGGAGCTAGTGGAGTGCCACCATGACTTTGATCCCATATGGACCATTAAATACTAAGACATTGCTTTATCACAACATAAGTTGAAAAATGAACTCACATCTTTATGGAGTCTGACTATTTGTAATTGTTCAAAAATATATAGAGAGAACTTAGGGCTTTATTTAGAACAACTATTTGTAAAACACAAAGAACTCTCTAGGAAAGTTGAGTAGCGGAAGCGGTTGAAGACAATTGGGGTTCGTGCAAATGCTAGACTAATAAGGTCACAAGCAATGAAGCAAAAGACAAAAAAAAAGAAGAAGAAAGGAATTACCCTGCACCATGAATCGAAAACATTAACACAAATAAAAAAAAATAAAAAAACCCTAGTTAGAGAAGAATTGCAGATCTATATTATAAAACTTGCCAACACAAACACACACACATATATATATATATATATATATATAGCGAGAGAGAGAGAGAGAGAGAGAGAGAGAGAGAGAGAGAGAGAGAGAGAGAGAGAGAGAGAGAGAGAGATTAAAGATACCTGGAATTGATGGATATGAACTAAACTAAAACCAGAGTGCTTGAGAGTATATGGCTTGCTAGAAGCCTAGAACGAGAGTCTTCTTTTTTTTTTTTTGGTGCAATAGAATGAGAGTCTTCGGGTGTTGGGGGTTTTCTCACCGATTTGGGATTTTTAGGTTTTAGGTTTTAAGTTTTAGTTTTTTTTTTGGGAAAGGGAAGAATGTATATATTAAAATAAAAATTGGTATTTACAACCTATAATACTTTTTCCCATTGGCATCATTCCGAACTAAGGAGGAAAGCGCTGCAGGGAGACTGTCTATACAAAGATGGATTTCCTGACAGGACGGAAGGAAACCCACAAGGAAATCAGCGCAAGAATTGAGTTCTCAAACCTGGTGGATAAAATCACATCTTAAGAAGCAATGCCGAAGCTCCCATATGTCTTGAACCAAGCCAATTGAGTGCCAAGGAGCTTGATAGTTACCCAAAATTATCTGAATCACCACATTAGAGTCCGAACGGACCTGGACTCGAGGGATATTCAAAGCACGGGCCTTTGTCAAACCTTGTCTAATAGCCATCAACTCCATGCACATGATGTTCAAGTCAATGGTAGCTCGTGCAATGGCGAAACAGACCCGACCCGTGCCGTCTCGACCGATAGCCCCATAACCTCCCAGGGTTCCACGAACTAAGCCATCAGTGTTGATTGCAATCATGCTGCGGGTGGGAGGGAACCAAGTATGGACGGTAGGGCGTTGCATGAAGAATGCAACCTTGATTTTCCATCGATGGAAGAAGCCATGGTTGCGGTTCATATCAGGAACACGGTTTGCCAAGTCCGAAAAATGAGTTCGGGTGTCCCGAATAACCCGAAGGAGGACCGAGCTGGGGGGAGAGGGTTGCTATTGGAACACTCTCCTGTTCCTCTCGATCCAAAGGCGATAAACCACGGAGACGAGGCTGAACTTTCTGATGCTATAGAGCATAGAGTCACCATTGAAATGTTGCACCAGCCAAGCAATGGCTCCCTAGTGAAACCATTGAGATACAGAACACCTTTCCAAACCAAGTCGAAATAGGAGCACTGGAAGAGGAGGTGATCGATAGTCTTTGGTTGGTTATTGCATAAGGGACAAGTCTGATCAAGACTAATACCCCCGCGAGCCAGCTTATCTTTCATTGGAAGCCTCCGGTGCATTGCTAACCAAGTAACGAACGAAAACCTATGTTGTGATTGGGGAAACCACACCAAGGATGCCCAGGCCACTTTGTCATTTTGTTGACGAATCTTACCCCATGCAAATCAAAGAGAGAACCTGCCACTCGAAGTGAGAGTCCAAACAGCCACATCCGCCTGAAGCCTGTGGTTCAACGTAGCCCCCATGATTTCTCCCCAACGAGACAGAATTGCATGGTCTGTGATATCAACATCCCATTCATCGTTGAGTGAACGAATGGAATCCACCTGGGCAAAAGCATTTCGGCCTAAGGCTTCAGCAATCAAGGCGCCCGAGTTCGATAAGGGGCCATTCGGCAGCCAAGGATCATACCACGAAAGCATTTCTTTCCCATCTTTGAGAAGATACCGAATACATCTGGAAGCCACATGGCTGGTACGAGAATTGCCTTAAACGGGAGGAAGCAATGCGAGGGCAGGGGTAATGACCAAATGGAATGTCTCGAAAGCCACCTGTGTTTAACGAATTGAACCTAGCAAGAGTCGACATTTGTCGAGAAATTCCAGATTTGTCGAACAAGGGCTGCTCGGTTCCAATCATCTAAGCGCCATAGGCCAAGCCCCCCTTTGCTTTTGGGCTTGCAAACAGTGTTCCAAGCAACCTTGTGTGACCCTCTCTCGGAAGAGCCATGCTAAAGAAAACCCGCCATCTTCTTTTCCAGCACTGTGAGGACCTGTTGGGGAACCCGGCAGGTATTCAACCAATAGCTTATGCTTTCCATGAGAACCGACTGTATGAGAGCTAACCTGTCCGCATACGACAAGTTCTTTGATTTCCAAGAAGTTATCTTCCTATCCACCTTGGTGATCAAAGGATCAAAGTCATGCGGCTTGAGAGACATTGAAGATAAAGGCACCCCGAGATAGGTAATGGGGAGAGAGGCTTGAGCAATTCCCAAAACCTGATAGAAGAATTCACTAATTGTTGACGGGCAATTTGCGAAAAAAATACTGGATTTATGCTGGTTAACCATGAGCCCTGATTGCCCTGAAAATTCCTGCAACAACGTATGCAGCTTGCAAGCATTGTCCCTAGTAGCTTTGCCAAAAATAAATAAGTCATCGGCAAAACATACCAATGTAATCTCCGGTTTGGCACAAAACTGATGATACGCAAAGGCTCCATTCTTAGCTGCTGCTGCAAGGGAGTTAGTGAAGAACTGAAGGACAATGTTGAATAAAAATGGTGACATTGGACAGCCTTGGCGAAGTCCACGATTCGCAGAGAAGCTAGGTGATTGAGCACCATTTAAAAACACAACATACCTAGGGTTGACAACACATTGCACAACCCAGACTATGAAAGTGGGGGGGGGGGGGGAAGTTAAGCCTATATAACAAGGTAAAAAGGAAACTCCACTGCACTGAATCATAAGCTTTCCGAAGGTCCAACTTGGCTGCAAAACGAGGCATTCCTTTTTGGCAATGGTAGTCATAAAGTAATTCCTGGCACAAAAGAATATTGTCTGAGATCTATTTCCCTTCTATAAAAGCAGACTGGTTACCACCCACTAGCTTGTGAATGACTTTCTTAACCCTTTAGGGATGAGAGTTAACTTAGACAGCCTGAGCGGGTCTGGCATCTTCGGATTCTAGAAGAAACTCAAGATGGCTGCGACCACATCACTGCCAGTGATGTCCCACGTTTTCTTGAAGAACATAGCTCCGAACCCATCCGTTCCAGGTGTAGTATGATCATCCATGGAGAAAACAACAGCCTTGACCTCGTCTGCAGTAAAATCCTTTGAGATCTCCGCGGCTTCCAAACTATCAAGAGCACGATCAACCGGGAGGTCCAAAGGGTTACAAATAATCTGTGAGGTACCCATGAATGTGGATTCAAAAAACCTGGTGGCTTCTACACAAATGGCGTCTTCATCACTGATAAGATCCCCGTTAGAATCGTGGATGGCCGTGATACAATTCTGGGCGCGTCTCATCCACAAGGAGCGGTGGAAGAAATCTGAATTAGAATCCCCATTCTGAAGCCATTTTACTCTAGATTTTTGCCGCAGCTCAAACTCCCTAATGTTCATGATTTTGTGAAGGCGATTAGCAGTTTCCCTTTCACGCCGAACAAGGTCGCCGTCCGGATTGCAAGTAAGGGCACTCGATTGTAGCCGATCTAACTCTGCTTTGAGTTCCTCCACCTGACCATCCAAATTATGGAACAGAGCCCTACTCCAACCCTTAAGCTTAGTCTTAAGCAGATGTAATTTTTGGAGAAGTATGGACATAGGACTACCGGCTAGAGGTTGGGACCAAATCTGTTCAACCAGAGGAAGAAACTCTGCATGTTCAGACCAATGATTGAAAAAATAGAACTGCTTACCGCGGCAACGAAGCGGGGAGCCCCGGTCCACCACCACTGGGCAATGATCAGACATACCTGGATTCTGAAATTGAACATGTGACGAAGGAAACGCAGCTAACCAAGAGGGATTGGCCAGACCGTGAACATACCTGTAAGTTTTAGTTTTTTTATTTTGTTTAATTAAATTAATACACATAAATATGTATTAATACGTCAATTACTTTGGTGGTTCTTAAGAGTCGCGTTCAAAATTAAACAACCTCATAAAATACAGTAAGCGTCGGGTTATTGAATTATATGGTCGGATACAACAATTAATACGCAAACTAACTAACTATGGTTAAATGTAGATGGGAAATGTGAAAATTGGGTTTTAGATGATGAGGCTCTCAAACGGAGTAACGAGCGTCTAATTCATGGATGCGGATAGATGAAACTTAAAAAAGAGTCCAAGAGGGTGGATAAGAGGTTCAAAAGGGGAGGAAAATGGAAAATATGGCGCATGGGGTCATGGTTTTGGCTCCTCCAAATGGGAAGGGGATCCCAATGGCTGACGCGGGGATGTGTGCGGCATGCCCCAGCCGTTGGATGCCTCAATTGGCGATGCCCTGGAAGGAGAGGAGCCGAATCCCTCTCCCTTGGCCTTTTTCATGTATTTTTTATTTTATTTTTCATTTCTTTTCCGTTACAACCAAACAACATGAAAACTTCATTTTCTTTCGATATCTTTTGAATTCTTTCCTTTTCCATCCAACCTAACACAGCCTTAAAGAAGATTTTCATGGTTACATCCACAACACCTGTAACTGTGCAACATTGGTGACCGAAAAAGGCTCGTCGCTTCGAAAAGAATTCCGAAAAACTTAGGAAGACGAAGAAGGGCTCTGTGACAGTACACTAGAGAAGTGTTTTGGGTTGTCAAACCAGTCTTTCGGGACTGAAGCATGTAGGTGAGCTCAATCAGTCTTATGATGTATAATAGAAGTGGGTTTTATTCTCTTTCGCAATAAAAAATCACTGGGTTTCTGTCACTATCGGTTTCTTCATGAGACTGTATTGCAATTGTTTGAATTCTGTCCTAAGAGAGTAATACCTAGGCGAACAGGTCAGTTCAATCAGTCTTATTAGTGTTATGAGGAGTGGGTTCACTCTCTTTTGCAATAAATTTCATTGGGTTTGTAGCAAACGATGTTTCTTGATGAGATTGTGTGGCACTTTTTCCTCCCCTTTAAGCATCTCAACCCTCCCAAGTGACACTATTGTCCAAGTATAGAGTGGGTTATGGTTTTACTGTTCATCTCTACCACCTCTGACATGGTCAATTTGTTACATCTATGGAGGCCAGTACCAGAAATGAGATAGATTGAATCACTCGACACTAACGAAAAGAGAAAAAAAATGTCAATCTTACTCTCGACTGAAACACTCCTTCAAACAACCACCACAAAATTAAGGTTGAAGCTTTCAGACAATGGAAGAAATGGAGGAGAACCAATAATGTATAGTCTATGTACAGGTGAGACTGCTCTCTTCCTTGCCATTATCTATTTATTATACTGCTATACTCTGTTATAATCACAATCAATTTTGCATCTCAGGTATCAAGAAGATGAAAAATAACAAAAGCAATAGAGGAAGATCTGTATGGTCTCTCTCTTGCTCAATAAAGGTCGGGAAAACCACTGTGACGCCAACCCAAATAGGAAAAAGCCAAAGAAATCATGCTCGAAATCCAGTTTTGAGTGAAGGAAGAGATGAGGATGAGAACCATGGCCTTATCTGCCCTGGTTGTGGCATTTTCATGCAGGATGAAGACCCAAATCTCCCAGGTTTCTATCAGAAAAGGAGGGAATCTCAGAAGGAAACGGCACTGCTTGAGGAAGCTTTTGATGGTCTTGGTATTGATGAATTCACAGAGTTAAGTGGAGAGGAGGAAGAAGAGGATTCTATGGATGGTTTCGAGAGTAAATTTGAAGAAAGTGACGAGGAATATGAGAAGAAGGAAGATGCGATTGATTGGGATTCTGATGATTGGGAATCCTTGATTGATGATGAAGATGAGAATCGGAGGAAGGAATTGGATGGTTTTGCACCTGCCGACATTGGATATGGTAACATTACTGAAGAGACGTTTAAGAAGGTAAAGAAGGAGAGGATTTCAAAATCTGAGAAGAAACAAAAAGCCCGAGAAGCTCAAAGAGATGAAGAGATGGTTACTGTTTGTGCTCGGTGCCATTCTTTGAGAAATTATGGACAGGTCAAGAACCCAAATGCTGAAAACCTGATACCGGATTTTGACTTTGATCGGTTAATCACTAGTCGGTTGATGAAACCAGGCAGTAACTCTGGCAATACTGTAGTAGTCATGGTCGTTGATTGTGTTGATTTTGATGGTTCATTCCCTAAACGAGCAGCTAAGTCACTATTCAGGGCATTGGAAGGAAGCAAGAAGGACCTGAAGCTCTACAACAAATTTCCAAAGCTTGCTCTGGTTGCCACTAAGGTCGATCTCCTGCCATCCGAGATTTCACCAACCAGGTTAGATAGATGGGTCCGCAACCGTGCCAAAGCTGGAGGTGCTCCTAAACTAAATGGGGTGTATCTTGTTAGTTCCAGTAAGGATCTTGGTGTTAGAAACCTTCTGTCTTTCATCAAGGAACTGGCAGGTCCTCGAGGAAATGTGTGGGTTATTGGGGCTCAGAATGCTGGCAAGTCTACCCTCATTAATGCATTTGCCAAGAAAGAAGGGAGAAAAATTACAAAGCTTACGGAGGCTGCAGTTCCCGGTACGACTCTTGGGATATTAAGAGTTGGAGGGATTCTTCCAGCCAAGGCAAAAATGTTTGATACTCCAGGCCTCCTGCATCCATACTTGATGTCCATGAGACTCAATAGAGATGAGCAGAAGATGGTTGAGATTCGAAAGGGGCTGAAACCTCGGACTTATAGAATGAAGGCAAGTTTTGTCGACCACCACCACCAGTTAAATTTTTTGTTTGGTTCTTTGGATGGATTTCTTTTTTATTTATCTAGGAGCACAAATGACAGATAAAGTTAAATTACATTGACTGTTTAGTTATCTATTTATGATATGATCAAGAGTAGGACAATGTCAGAGCTCCAGTTGAGGGCAAAAATTTATATATCTTTAGGGAGCAAACTATCATATTATTCATGTTGAACTCTCTTTAAACATCCTTGACTTTAATCTGTTTTTATTTCACTGGTTCTCTTATTCTCTCATGTCAATCATGTAATCCTTCTTGTGATTTTGCTGGATTTACAAAGCAACAGATGAATTTGATATTTACATGTTTGTCCAAAAATTGAAACTTTTCAACCTTGGACCACTTTGGTGATCAATGAAAAATCAACACTGCTCAATTTTCACAAGTAAACTGGCCAAGTCTGCTGCATTTCCCCCAAAGTCATAGAGATCTGCCCCATATTCCCCAAATTCTTAACTAATTTTTTCTTATTAGTTCAAGCTAGAGCTCCTTTTTACATATCTGTATACTCCAGCTTGAGGGGGAGTGTTGAGAAGTGTACCACGATAGGGAGAGTGTCCCTATTGTGGTTGAGTTATTATGGTTTCCTTCATTGTTTTTTCCTCTTTAATTGTTAGGAGTTAGGAGTCAGTTTCCTTGTCTAAGTTAGTTACCTATTTTAGATTTCCTTTTATGATTGTAATGGTTTTATTTTAAATAAAATACTTGTGAAGGGAGGAAGCAAACTAACACATACAGCTCCTCCCCTTACAACTACTCTTCTCCTCTCTAAGGTTACTGGTTACAGGTCCTAGGTTTTCTACAAAGCCTTTGATAGAAAATCCCACCCCCTGTTGCCCTCATTAAGATTGACATCCATAAAGCTTTTGATTCTCTAATATGATCATATGAGATTTCATTTCTAAAGCCATGCTTAAGATGGGCTTTCCCCCTGCCTTTATAAATTTGGTCCACTCTTGCGTCTCCTCTCCAAACTTCTCACTATTGGTTAATGATAGTTTGGTGGGCTACTATGCCTCATCAGTGGGAATTCATCAAGGTTCCCTCTTTCTCCATACATCTTCTCCCTGGCTCTTGAAGTCCTCTCTAGGAGTATACAATGGTGTACTAATCTGCAACTTATCTCCCCTACCCCCAAGTGTAAGAATATCAAGCTCTCCTGCCTTACCTTCACATATGATCTCATGATTTTTCCACAGCAAGCATCACTTCCATTGAGACCATTATGTCTTGTTTGCAGCGCTTTGAGTATATGTCAGGCTTTTGCGCAACAAATCTCTCTTGTTCTTGGCTGCGGTCTTGGAATCTGTCAAGGCAACCTTGATTCCCTCCTTCAGGTCAAGTATCTGGGCCTCCTTTTGATTCCTGCTAAATTGTTCGTCCACCACTGCACCCCCATTCTTGATCTTATTCGTAAAAGGCTTCAACTTTGGAAAGATAAGATTCTCTCCTACGCTGTCCGATTGGAGCTCATTAGATCAGTTATCTAGTCTTCTTACATTTATTGGTTTGGTACCTTTGGGCTGCCTCAATCAATTGTCAAAGAGATGGAAACCCTTATGTATGTCTTCCTTTTCCTCTCAAAAGGAGCCGATACTTCAAGATTTCTTCATCCTACCAGTTGGGCTATAGTTTACCTCCCCAAGGCTGAGGGAGGTCTTGGTTTGAGAAGAATCAATGACGTCAACTCAGCCGGTACCATCAAATTGGTTTGAAAAGCATTTGGATGGATTGATTTACTCGGGCCTCCTTCGCCATGACTCTATATGGACTATCTCTTCGTCTTTTGAAGCTTCTTTGGTCTAGCGCAAGATTTTTCAACATCGGTCTATTGCTCTTGGAGCCATCTCCACCATTATTGATGATGATTCCTCTACCTCTCTTTGGTTGGATCATTGGTACCCTATGGGAGTGCTCCTTAATTTATTTAATGCTAGAGCCATCTATAGTTAGGTCTCTCTAAGCAGTGTATGGTTGCCAATATCAATTAGCCTTGGTAATTGAGCCCCTCCAGCTTTTTCTTCCCCATCGCTTTCAGTTGTGTAGAAATTCTTTGCCCCTCCATTGGATAATAAGCTTCAAGGTAATGGAGATAAGATAAATTGGTCCCTAGTCCTCTCAAGTCTATTTAGGTCCAAAGCGGATGGGACTTCATCCGGTCTAGGGCCTCCTTACAGCTTTTGCACAAGCTTGTCTAGTTCAAGCACTGCATCCCTCATCACGGCTTCCTGGTTTGGCGAGCTCTCTCCAACTGCCTTCTAACGCAGTCCTTCCTCATTCATCACCAGATCCCAATGTCCTCCTCTTGTTGCCTATGTTGGAACGCTAAGGAAGATATTGATCATCTCTTTTTTGCTTGTCCCCGATCATCTTCCATTTGGAAAGGGGTCCTCGCAAAATGTTGGCCCAGGAGTCGTAGGATTCTCCCCTTCCAGCGAGAATGGATTTGGGTGGACATGTCTTTTGTCGGATCTTGATCTGCGATGTCGTGGGTAAGCTCGCCTTCAGTACTGCCACCAACCAGATTTGGATGGAGCGAAATATCAGGAAACAGTCCTCTACCTCTCGATCCTTCAGCAGATTTGGGACACCATCTTTTTTGACATTTGGAACAATCTATCCTCTATCTCCTCTCGATGTATTGATTCCCTAAGGAACAGGCATATTGTTGTTTCCTGGGGTCTTTCTCCCTCTCTTTTTCAAGCCTCTCCCTCCTGAGGGTCTAGCCTTGCTTTGTTTATTTGTTGTAATTTCTTTTCTCTTTTTTGGGGCCCTTTTTTTTTTTTTCTTCTCTTTGGTAATGAATTAATTATTCACCCAAAAAAAAAAAACTAGATTTTTTCCCACGCTAATTTCATGCTTGTTTGGTTCAGTATATTAAGTATTAGTCTACGTATTTAGGTCCACTGGCCCGCGGTGTATTTGTTATCTATTATTTGTTTTTAGTTTAGTTAATGAGGGGCACTCGTGGTACTTTATTCCCTGTTTCTATAAGTTTGTTTTTTATTGCTTGGTTATTATCAATATAAAATGAGGCACATGGTTTGAGTATGCTTCACAACACAAACCGTGGGCAAGTTCTCTCCTTTTCTTCTCCCTTTATATTACTACTGGCCTTTAATGTGGTGTCATTATAGTTTTTCTGTTTTAATCCTCCTTGGTATTTACTTTTGTTTGTTCAATAGCAACCAATGCTGTATCTGTTTTTCTGAAACCCTAGTTGATTTACAATGAAGAACTAGGGTTTCCTACTGCTGTGAAGTTTTATCTACATCACCAACTAATAGCCTGCCATAAAGGCTGCGGTACTCTGTTTTTCTGAAGATTTTGTCAGTTTTTCATAGTGCTATTAATCGTAATCTGACTGACAGATCAGTCTCATATTATGGGGTTTTGATGTTCAATCTACAAGGGTTTGTCAACATCAATATGGCCCTGATCCATTGTGCTGTTTCTGATTATTTTTTTAACCCCAAATCTGACTGGCAGTACTCTGTTTTTGGGGCCTTTTCTGGCAGAATTTATTCTGCCCTATTGTGGACTTCTCTTAGTCAACTGTTCCTTCTATTCTAAGGTTTTATAACCCTCTACAATAAGGTCCTTTGGATCCTTTATTCTTCCTTTTATCGCAAATCACTCATTTCTGGATTTAAAGGCTGGTTGTTCAGACCGCTACGTATTATCTGTCTTGTTTATTGCTGCTGCCTTGCTACGAAGGCTACAACTTGGTTAACTTTGAGGTAATATATATTGTATTTCGGTCTTATTCTTTTGGACAGCATCTGGTGCATTTCTGTGTCATCACTTTGATCTCAGGTCTACCATATTGTTTAACATATTGCTGGTTCTTCTATTTTTTTTTTTTATTATGGCCAAATCAAAGCCTGTTGTCGACAATGTGAATGTCCAGATAACTTCTATTAAGTTTAATGGAGCCTCCAATTATCTTATATGGGCATAGGTTGTGGAAGTTTATATCACAACCAAGAGAAAGATGGATTATTTGACTATGACTCTACTTGCTCCACTACTGATAATTACAAGGACTGGCAATTTGAGAATGTTACTTTACTCTGTTGGATTTGGAATAGCATGGAACCCTCTATAGCTGCCAATGTCATGTTTCCATACTTGTCAAGGCGTCGCCTAGGCGCGGCCTTGGCGTCCAGGCGGAAACCCAGGCATTAAGCGAGCTTACGCTTAACAAGACTCGTGAATGGTGGCCGACTTGACCATCTAGGCGTCGCCAAGGCGGTTAAAGCGACGCCTTGGGACGCCATGAGGGCAAGGCGGACGCCAATATGGAGTGTGTATTTGTTTTTTAATTTTTTCATGCAATTATATATTATTCTTTTTGTTTAATTGGTATTGGTTGGTGTATAATTATCTCACGTATGCTGCTACATGGGATAAATAGCCTTTACAACTAAAAATCTAAAATCCCTAAATTCCTAAAGGTTAAAACGTAAATCTGTAAAAGGCTTTTAGCCTTTAACTTCTTCTCTAAGAAATTAAAAGTAAAACCCTCGACTCCTCTACGCAAGAGGTTGTGCGACACTGCAACCTTCCTCCTTCCTTTCCGGCTCCGGCAACGGCAACTCGACTCAGGTGAAGGCAAGTTTCCTCCTACCTCTCGAGTCCTCTGCGCAAAAGTCGAAGCTTCCTCATCCTCCTACCTTTTCGGCAAGGTAAGCCTCTACTCCCTATGCTTCTTCTTTGTAACGGTAACTTCTGATCTTCTCTTTTTTTTTTTTTTTTTTTGCTTGGTAACTTCTATGGTTCTATGATGCTTCTTCTCTGTAGTCTATAACGGTAACTTCTTGTCTTTTTTTTTTTTTGGCTTCATTGCTTTGCAACTTCTATAGTTCTACTTCTATGCTTCATCTTCTCTGTAGAGTAACGGTAACTTCTTCTCTGGTTTTTTTTTTTTTTTGTTTGATAACTTCTATCGATGCTTCTTCTCTGTAGTCTGTAACGGTAACTCTCCTTTTTTTTTTTGCTTGGTAACTTCTCTACTCCTTCTGCTTCTTCTTCTCTGTAGCGTGTAATGCGTGCTGCTGCTGCTTTTTTTTTATTTTTTTAAGTCTGTAACTGTAACTTCTAAGCTTCTTCTGGTTCTTCTATGTTGCTTTTTTCTTTTTTTGGCTTGGTAACATGGTTAACTACTGCCTGCTGCTTCTCTGTAACGCACTAACATCCTAGTGCTGCTGCTGCCGCTTCTTCTCTGTTTTTGTTTTTTTATTGGTTGACTGCTGCTTCTTCTTCTTCTTCTTCTTCTCTGTAGTACTAACAACTACAGCAATTGCTCAAGAGATTTGGTTCTGCTACTTCTTCTCTGCTGCTTTTTTTTTTTTTGGCTTGGTAATGGTATTATAGACTTATAGTAACTTGGTAAACTGCTGCCTGCTGCTTCTCTGTAACGCTCTAAGCCTCTAACTGCTGCTGCGTCTTCTCTTTTTTTTATTGGTTAACGCTTCTGCTGTTTCTTCTTCTTCTCTCGTTGTACTAAGTACTAACAGTCTAACACTCTTCTTGCTTCTTCTTTTCTGTTTTGATGTTCTCTTTGTGATGGAGGATACCTGAATCACTAAAATAGATTAGTCAGATACTAGAAATCTAGAATATTAGATACTGATGTAGCTTCCCTGCTTCTCTATTTTTTTTGTCCCCTTTGCAATGACATGATGTGATGATGAATTGATGTTAGAGCAATGGATGCTGATGCTGCTGCTTCTTTTTTGGTTCTTTGCAACATTTTTTTCTTTGAAAGTATGAATCAGAGATTCAGATTTCAGAATCATGATGATGAATCAAAATCATGATTTCCTTTTTTTTTTCTTACCCTTCTTGCTTCTATGTTTTTCCTTTTCCTTTTTTTGTAGTTACTTTTATCCCTTGGCAGTTGGCACATTGCAAGCCTGCAAAGTATTGAATATTGATTCATTACATAATGGATAGCAACGGAGAGGGTGGTAATGTTGGCGTTGCTAGTAGTGGGGCTGATAATGGCAGTACTGCGGGGTATGATCCATTCAAAGACCCAAAGAGGAAGGCCAAATCAAATGACCCAGGGTGGAAGTATGGGTATTGGCCTGACCTTACAGACAAAAATCTTGTCAAATGCAATCTGTGCAAAAAAGATCTCAGAGGTGGGATTAAAAGGATAAAGCAACATTTGGTGGGTGGCTATGGAGATGTTGCGAAGTGCACCAAGAAAACTACAGCAATTGCTCAAGAGATGAATGAAGCTTTAATGCGCAATAGGAAGAAGAAGGCAGCAGATATATTGGATGATGATGATCATGAGGGAGGAGGAGGAGAAGAGACATCTCTACAGGTTGAGCAGATACAGTCTCAATCTGGTCCTAGTACTGGTAGGTCTCAATCTTCTTCCAAAGTGATTCCAAGTTCTGGTACAGCTGCAAAGAGAAAGAGGAATGTCATAATTCAGCCACAAGTAAGGGGTCCCATGGATGCTCATGTGAGACGGACACCTGAACAAGTGGTTGCTGATAGGAGGCTTAAAGGCCGAAACCAAACTACAATAGAGAACCGGATGAGATCAGCTGAAGAGAAAAAAAGAGTTGATAATCATATTGTGGATTGGCTTTATGAGTATGGGATTCCATTTAATGCACTAAAGTCAAGAAGCTTTGAAGTGATGATTGAATCCGTTGCACAATATGGGTCAGGATATAGGCCCCCTACTTATCATGAAGCGAGGGTGCCTTTGTTAAAGTCAGCAAAGGAGAGAACTCCAGAGATGAAAAAGACCTATGAAGGGTATTGGAAGCAGTTTGGATGTACACTCATGTCTGATGGGTGGACAGATAAAAAGGGAAGACATTTGATCAACTTCCTTGTCAACTGTCCGGAGGGGACTTATTTTATGAGTTTTGTTGATGCATCAAGTTATGTACAAGATGCAAATACCTTGTTTCAATTACTTGATAGCAAGGTAGAAGAAATTGGGGAAGAATATGTTGTGCAAGTTGTTACAGATAATGCTGCCAATTATAAAGCAGCTGGTGCATTGTTGATGGAGAAGAGGACAAGGCTCTATTGGACTCCTTGTGCAGCCCACTGCATTGATCTTATGTTGGAAGATATTGGTAACTTGAAGGCATACAAGAAGGTGATAGTGAAGGCTAGGAAAATAACAACATTCATCTACAGACACACATGCCTTCTAGATGCCATGAGAGCTAAAACAAATGGGAGAGATCTTGTGAGGGCTGCTGTAACAAGATTTGCAACTTCATTTCTAACACTCCAGAGCTTATTGAGGCATAAGGATGACTTGAGGCATTTATTTATTTCTGATGATTGGAAGCATTCTAATTTGGCAAAGACAGAGGCAGGAAAGAAAGTGGCTGAAACGGTCTTTGCTATTACATTTTGGAATGGTGTGGAAGACTGTATCAGAGCATCAAAACCACTTATTGTTGTTTTGAGGATTGTAGATGCTGATGAGAAGCCTGCCTTGCCTGAAGTCTATGTTGCCATGGAAGAGGCTAAAAAGATGATTAAGAAAAATTTTGGGGATAAAGAGAGGTTGTGGAAGAAAGTCATAAATATTGTTAATAGACGATGAGAGTGTCAGATGGAGCGCCCATTGTATGCTGCTGCATTGTTTCTTAATCCTGGGAAGTTTTTTCAGTATTCAGAAGTTGAGGATTATCAAATTAGACAGACTTTACAAACGGCTTTTAATCAAGTCACCTCAAGATTAGTGCCTGATCGATCTTTACAAGACAAGATATTACATCAGGCTGGTGAATATAGAAATGCTCGAGGTCTTTTTTCGAGCAGTATGGCCATTAGACAACGGACAACTATGAATCCTAGTAAGTAGCTAATTGCCTAATTATTTTTTATTATTTAGTTATTTTGTTTGTAGTTTGTACCTACTTTGTATGATATATTAATCCAATTTTTTTTTATTATATTTATAGTTTATAGTTTTCTGGTGGGATACACATGGAGGTGATGCTTTTGAGCTTTCAAGGATTGCACGGCGTTTACTGGGCCTTTGTTGTACCTCTTTTGGTTGTGAGCACAACTGGAGCACATTTGATTTTGTAAGTATTTTTTGATTACATTTATTTTTTTTATTTTTAGACTTTTAATTTTGTTATTAGTTTATAGAAGAATGACTTGGGATCCTCTATTGAATTCAGATTCACACCAAGAAGAGGAATAGACTAGAACATGAACGTTTGAATGATTTAGTCTATGTTCAATATAATCGCCGCCTTCAAGAAAGGTTTCGACAAAGGCGTGAGGAGAATAGAAATTATGATCCCCTATTGCTTGATGAGTTATACTGGACTAGTGAGTGGATGGTTAGCCAACCAATGGATGATTTAGTCCATCCCCAGGATGATCTCACATGGGGTGCTGCTGATAGAGCAATGGGGGCATCTACATCATTTGAAGGCCAAAACCGAGCAAGGAGAGCTCAACCAGCAACCTCTGGGGCAATCAACTCTTACGCACGTTGTAATCGAGGGATAGCCCAGACGGCTATTGTTGAAGATGATTCAGGATCAGATGGAGATATGGTAGAAGAGGGAGATGTGAATGATGACGAGGATGTCATAGATAATTTTGGAGAAAGGGCACGTGGTTCCATGGAACAACAACAAGAAGATCATGATCATCTACCAGCTGCTAATTTACTTGATGTTGATTTTGATTAAATCATTTGACATATGTATTTAGATATTATGGATATTTTGAGTCTTTGACATTGACACTTAACTTGACTCTTGAAGTCTTGAGTATTTGAGTATTTGACTGCTCAAACTAGGATATTTTGAGTCTTTCATATTCTTCATTTCTTCGTCTTATTTCCTTTTCCCCCCCTTCATTTGATTTATTTCTTCTTTTTTCTCTATTAATTGTTTTTAACAATTAGCATGCTTACTTGCATTGTTAATTTTCAAGATTGATACATGGAGTCATGGACAACATGAACATCCTGATTCTTGAGTCTTGAGTCTTGACAGTTGACATCTCTTCAATTTTTTCATTTTCTTGGTAGCATCCTAGTTAAGGTATGCTATGCAACTATGTCTTTTATGAAATGATGATAATAACACATTTTTTATCTAGGACTTAGTGATTATTGATTAGTGATTAACTGATTACTAAATAAGAGAATGTTGATTAGTCATTTGTGATTTTGTGCTATGTCTTTTAGTTTTTTAATTAATTTATGATGTTTGATTATTTTGAATTTTTATGTGTCATGTATGATTTTTCATTTTGATGACTTGAGGTGGCTTAAATTTAATTTTTAATGATATAAGGTATGATACTATGATGCATCATGCCATCATGTATTGACTATTGAGTGTTTGGGGGGAGGGGAGGGAGAAAACTAACACTAGACCGCCTTTACCGCTTAAGCTCCGCTTAGGCGGCCGCTCTATCTCCTAAGTGCTTAGACAGGCCTCCACCGCCTTGGACCACCATGCCGCCGTGACAACTATGCATTTTTCATAAGATTGCGAAGGGTGTTTAGGATGAACTCAAGGAGTTCTTTTCTCAAAACAAAAATATGTCAAGGATATGTGATTTGTATAAAAATTCTTCTCTGTGACGACTATTACAGTACACGTAAAGGCATATGGGAGAAACTTAATGTCTATCAGCCACTCTCCGCTGATATTAATGTTCTCAAATCTCAACGTGTTGAGTTTTGGTTGCTAAATTCTTGTCTGGATTAGACTCCGATCTTCAACCTGTCAAGAGTCAAATTTTAGCTGGTGAGAAGATCCTCTCTTATGAATGAGGCTTATTGCAAAATTCAGCAAGTTGTGTCTCCTTTTCTGGTTAAACTTGATTTCACTCCCACTTCCAAGGATAATTTGACCTTTGTTTCTAATAGTGGTGGTCGTGGGTAATGGTACTTTTGGTAGAGGTCATGGATCAGAGGGAAGTCGTGGCAATCTACTTTCTGATCTTGTTGCTTGTTGTGGTTGCCCTAACCACACTATTGATAAATGTTGGATAAAGCATGGCAAGCCCCAATGGGCACAACAACAATTTACCAATACTACTATATCTAATGGGAATATTGAAGTGGTGCTTCCTAATGATACTAATCATGGTCTTTCAACTGGTGAAGATATCTCATCCCATATTGATATGATCAATCAACTTCTGAAACAAGTTCAGTAACTTGAGAGTTGAGACATCCTCTTAACTACATTAACTCATTCAGGTACACCTTCATGTTTCACCTCCTCATCTTCCACTCCCTAGGTTATTGACTCAAGCGTGTCCTCACATATGATTGGTAAGACAAATTTATTCACTTCATTTCAGCAATTTGATTCTCCATCATACACTATCCTTGCCGATGGATCTCTTACTAATGTTACTAGTCATGGTGTTATTCCTTCATTATCTATTGTTCTTTGTGTTCCAAAATTGCCCCTTAGTCTCTTATTTGTTAGTCAATTGGCGAAACATCTTAATTGTTCAATTACATTTTATCCTTCTCATGTGTTTTTTAGAATCTAAGACAAAGATGAAGATTGGTGGAGAACATGAGAGAGATAGTTTATACTATTTTGACGTTGCCTCCTCATTTATGGCAGCGTTTGCTACCTCTACTAGCGTTTCCCCTTTACATTGCGTCATCTGCTGAGGCACCTTTCTCTATCCAAGCCACAACATTTGATCCGTAGTTGCAAGTCTATTTCTTGTCTTGTGTGAAGCTTGTGAACTTGGCACAAATTACTGTATTGTTTTTCCATCAAGTAATGAGTCTAGGGGTTAGTTTTTGTTTAATTGACTTCATTTTGATATTTGGGGCCTATGTAGGGTCAATAGTCGGTCCTGTTTTTATTATTTTGTGTCCTATATTGACAATTACTCGTGTATGACATGTTTTGTATCTTTTGAAAGATTGTTGATTGTTCTGAATTTGTGCCTATTTTCAAACAAATGGAATAAAATTTTAATTTGGTGTTTGTTTGAAAATTTTGCAGACTGACAATGCTCTTGAGATTACCCAACATGCGATTTCATCCTTTTTGTTTTGACAATGGCATTACTCACCAGACCAGCTGTTCTTATACACCTTATCAAAATGGTGTGGCAGAACGTCAAAATTGTTATTTGTTAGACAGCAAGATCTTTAATTTTCCATATGAATGTTTCAAAAATTTATTGGGGTGATGCTGTGTTGGCTGCTTGTTATTTGATTAACCAGATGTCGTCTTCTGTCCTTTGTAATCAAATTCCTTTTATGTCGTTTTTTCCAACCGTCCCTTGTTTAATTTACCTCCTCGCATTTTTGTCTATCAATGTTTTGTCCATAATCTGCGTTCTAGCCTCGATAAACTATTTCCTCAGGCTACCAAGTGTATCTTTTTTGGGTACTCCAATACTCAGAAGGGTAACCGGTGTTTTGACCCCACTACTCGTCAGCAGTTTATTAGTGTTGATGTTAACTTTTTTGAAAGTATACCCCATTTTGGTGGTTGTGTTTCTTATTTAAGTCCTATTTCTCCTAGTCCCCCATCTCTTCCTCAACTCATTCCCCTTGAGGTTTCGAACCCCATGCCTCGAGCACCTGCCATCCAACCTCTATGAGTGCCTTTACATGTTTACAAGCGCCGCCTGAAGCAACTAACATCTTCTTCTGTTGTTCCTCTGCTCCCATCGTCTGACTCTTTGCCTGGAGATCCTTCCTTTATCATTGATCTCCCTATTGCCCTTTGGAAAGGTACTCGTTCCTGTACTCAGGATTCCTTGGTTGCCTATCTAATTGCTAATTATCTTTCCATCTCTAATCTACCTACTTCTCTTCGTAATTTTGATCTATTCCTCACATCTCACTCCATTCCTACCCATTACAAAGTTGCTTTGTTTAACACTGGCTGGAAAACTGTAATGGATGTGGAAATGGATTATTTGCTATCTTGCAACACTTGGACATTGGTAGACCTACCTACTGATAAGGACCTTGCACGATGTTGTTGGGTGTATACTATTAAGTATAACCCTGACGGTTCAATGGAGTGGTTGAAAGTTCGATTGGTGGCTAAGGGCTACACTCAGACCTATGGGTTCACTACTTTGAGACTTTTTCCCCAGTTGCTCGGTTTCTGTGTGAATCCTAATTTCTTTGGCTGTTAATCTTGATTAGCCACTCTACCAGTCAGACATCAAGATGCCTTCTTGTATGGTGACTTGCAGAAG
Source organism: Telopea speciosissima (assembly GCF_018873765.1). Classification (NCBI taxonomy): domain Eukaryota; kingdom Viridiplantae; phylum Streptophyta; class Magnoliopsida; order Proteales; family Proteaceae; genus Telopea; species Telopea speciosissima. The sequence continues at coordinate 33,662,067 of NC_057926.1, read as the reverse complement.
GAGGTTTATAGGGAGCACCATCCTAGGTATGTTGTTCAGGGGGAGGATACTAAGAAAGTTCGTAGGTTGCACAAAGCTATTTAGGAGCTGAAACAGTCCCCACGAGCATGATTTGATGAGTTTAGCAAAGGTTTGTTGCTACATATGGTCTTTCTCAGTGTTACTTAGATCACTCAGTTTTTGTTCGACGACAAAACTCTAAAGTTATTATATTGGTTGTAAATGGAAAAGTCCTTATATCATAGACCATAACTGTAGTACCTTTTGTTTTTCTCTTATTTCTTTTAATGTTTATTGAGGTGAAATTTAATTTGTTGGATCCTACTTTCAACATTAAGCTGTTGCTCTATCATTCTTCCCCTCTTCTAATAAAGAAATATTAATTCACTTTAAATTATTAAAAGAAAAGGAAAACACTCGGCAAAGAAGGGCAATTACGACTTTGTAACAACTATGATCTGACGAAAGAAGTCAGTCATTGAGTTCTTCTTGTGTCCAACTTTCTCTATTTTTTCTTCTCCAGTGATTGTCTCTCTCTCCTGCAATGCTCAAGTGGCATTTCTCTCTCCAATCTATGGCTTTCCATTGTCCATCGAGATTTTGGATTCCCTCTAGTGATCTCCACCTCTCTTTGCAACTTTCAGCAAGGTTTATGTATTCTCCAGGGCGATTGGTGCAGACCTAAAAAGGACTACAAGCCAAGATCGATTCTAGTTTTTGAGGTTAAAGAAAGAGAGCTAATGATGAGGGTTTTCTGGACAGAAAAAGGGGCTGTAAATGAAAGAAGGGATGCAGGGGCAGATTAAGGATAGCTTTGAATGGCTTACTTGAAGATGATCTTCTGTAATGGTTGATGAATGCTTGAGGATGAAGATGATAAATAAGAAAAAGATAAATTCGACAAGTAGAGTCTCACTAGTGTCCTACCATAGGAGTCCCAGCTAGGCCACTTGATAAACTCACAAGCAAAAGTTCTCAAAGAGAGAAGAAGCCTATGTCTTTGTTTGAAGAATTCCGGAATGGCTCTACAGCCTCCCTGATTTTGGTATTTATAGGGGAAGAGAAGGCTGAGCATCCTCTTGAGTTACATGCATAAGAATTAAAGAGACTTTTGGAATTCCAAGACACCTAGAAACCAAACCCCATTACATAAAAACTATTTGCAAGAAAATAGAAAATTGTTCCAAGACCTTGGAACTAGAAACAAATCCAAAATAAAAGAAAGCAATAAACCTGCCTAGGAATATGAAAAGGCACAAATAAAGCCAGCCTTTGTGGGGCCAGTTTGACAGCTCCAATGAGTCCATGTTTTGGGCTGGTTGGGTCCAAAGTGAGACTTAATTCTTGCTGGACCCAATGGGGAACTTGGGCTGGAATTTCTTGCTGGTCTGACCTTTGGCTGCTGTTGGGCTGTGGGCTTAGACTTGGCCTTTAGCCAATTATACTTCTTAGCAAAAAAATGGTCTGGTCTTTTTGGTCCTGGTGGATCAGAAGAATGCACTGCATCAACTCTGTCCGGGTGAGAAACATTCAACCCCGAATGTAAAAGTAACATGTATTGATCATAGAGATTTGGATCAATGGTTTTGAAATCATCGGCGTGGATCCATGTGAGATCTATTGGTGGGTGACTCTTCCATTTGATGAGAAACTGATGATAACCTCCACCATTGCGAGTCATAACATACTTATCGTCTACAACATCTTCAATATGTTCTTTGGGAAGTGCCTTAAATTGTGGAAGTCGAAGAGAATGCTCGGTATCAGCTTCATCCGAGTGATGGCCCGTGTAAAGTGTCAAATCAGCAACATTGAACACATTAGTAATGTTCATATTTGGAGGCAGTTCAAGAGCATAGGCATTTGGGCCAACTTTCTTCAAGACTTTGAAGGGACCCATCTCTCGAGGGCTCAACTTATGGGTTGTTCTAGGAGTAATCCTTTTAGTAGGAATACGAACCATAACCATATCTCCCGGCTTAAACGTGATAAGTCGACGATGCTTATTGGCAGAAGCAGCATAAGTATCATTGCTAAGAGCAATTTGTTGCCGGATAGCAGCTTGCACATCAGTGATATATTGAAGGAATTCATCTGCTTCAATGCTGACTTGTGCATGGGAGGGAAGTGGGACCAAGTCAAAAGGTCATTTTGGTTGAACTCCAAGCTCAATTTCAAAAGGAGTACGACCGATGGTTCGATTTACCGAACTATTGTAGGCAAATTCAGCAATATCAAGGATTGGGGTCCACGTCTTCTCATAGTTTCTCACCAAACAATGTAAGAGATTGCCCAAACTGCGATTGATCACCTCCTTTTGTCCATCAGTTTACGGATGGAACGCCGTTGAAAACTTCAATTTGGTGTTGGTCTTTAACCAAAAGGTCTTCCAGAAATAGCACATAAACTTGACATTCCGATCCGAAACAATAGATTCAAGGAGTTCAAGAAGGCAAACAACCTCTTTGAAGAAGAGTATAGCAATATGCCGTGCATCAGATGTCTTACGACATGGGATGAAATGGGCCATTTTGGAGAAACGATTAACAACCACAAATATAGAATCATGCCTGTCTTGAGGAGGAGGAAGACCAAGCACAAAATCCATACTTATGTGAACCCATGGTGCATGTGGAACAGGCAGCAGGGAGTACAATCCAGTATTTTGCTTAGTTCCTTTCGCTAATTGACACATACGACATTGTTTTATCTCATGTTCAACATCCTTGAGAAAGTGAGGCCAATAGTAGCGATCAGCCACTTGTAGGAGAGTTTTATCACGCCCAAAATGTCCACCTAAACCTCCTCAATGTAATTCCCAAATAAGATGCTGCCTTAGGGAAGTTGTGGGAATACATAAACAAGTGCCATAAACAAATAGCCATCATGTAGTAAGTATTTGGAATTTGTCCCACCTTGCTGTAAGGTTTTGTAGATCTCGGAAAAATCTTTTTTTGTGGGATAATCGATCTTTATATGATCAATGTCCATGGCATGGGCTGAAAAAGTATTAAACACCAATACTTTTTGGCTGAGAGCATCGACCACAACATTCTCCTTGCCTGCCTTGTATTTTAGTGCAAAGAAAAACTCTCGCAAATAGGCTACCCACTTGGCATGTTTTTGACTTACCGACTTTTGCGAATGCAAATGCTTGAGGGCCTCATGGCCGGTAAATAAAATGAATTCTTTGCCAATCAAATAATGGCACCAATGCTTCAAGACTTGGACCACAACATACAACTCCAAGTCATAAGTGGAGTAACGCCGTTTTGCATCGTTGAGCTTCTCGCTATAGAATGCAATTGGGTGTCCATTCAAATCTTCCTTTGCCTTTGAGACACTTTGTTATAGGATCCATGATGGTGCTGAATCCTTTGATTTAGCATCGATAAAAAGAAGCCAAGCCATGGAAACTCCGAACTTCGGTGATGGTCTTTGGAACTGGCCAATCAACGATGCTTTGAACCTTCTCCGGATCAGCTTCAATGCCTTTGGAAGAGACAATGAATCCAAGGAAAAGAACCTTGGGCAGCATGAAACATTTCTTCAAGTTGATTTATAGCTTCTCCAAACAGAGAACTCACATCACACGACGTAAATGCTCCGAGTGATCGGCTGTATCCTTGCTATAAATCAAGATGTCGTCAAAACACACAACTAGAAACTTACCAATAAATGGACGTAATACCTGAGTCATCACCCTCATAAAAGTACTGGTGGCGTTGGTAAGTCCGAAAGGCACGAAGTTCCATTCATAGAGTCCCTTTAGTTTTGAAAGTCGTTTTCCATTCATCTCCAGGTCGGATGCGGATTTGTTGATAACCGCTCTTTAAATCTATCTTCGAAAAGATATTAGAGTTGGAGAGCATGTCCAATATGTCATCGAGCCGAGGGATTGAAAATTTGTACTTCACGGTGATCTTGTTGATAGCGCGGCTATCGATACACATTCGCCACGAACCGTCTTTCTTTGGGGTGAGAAGTGCTGGTACAACACAAGGACTCGTGCTTTCTTAGAGAAAGGCTTTCTTCAACAAATCTTCAATTTGCCTTCTTAACTCCGCAGGTTCCGTTGGACTCAAAAGGAATTTGGTAAGATAGACCCTGGTACAAGGTCAACAGTATTGAATGTCCCTCATTGGAGGTAACTCATCTGGAAGTTCCTCCGAAATAAGATCTGCAATGTCATTTAAAAGAGACTAGATAGGCATGGGAAAAGTAACTTCGGGGATGGGGGTATTTGCTTTTGGGACTAAGGCCAAGACAAGGCCTGTTTTAGTGCTTACTTTTACAAATTCCTGGTATGGTACAGCTAGAAGCTTAACACCACCAGAGGTACCTTTCTCCAGATTCCTGTTGAACTTTTGGACTGGTGCACTGCTGGCTGGGTGGCTCTGCGGCTTCGGATTTTGCAGGTTCATTGGATTAAAGATTATATTATTCCTTTGAAAACGAAAGAACAAAGGTTCTTCTTGCTGCCAAGTGCTACATCATTGTCGTAAATCCATGGCCTACCAAGTAGGATATCGGCCATACCCATAGGGATGACATCACACCAGATTTCATCTTCATAGGAACCCAGCTTAAGGGGAAGCGAACATCTTTGATTAACCATTATAGTGTTCCCATTGAGGAGGGATGCCTTATATGGTTTAGGATTTTTCTCAGCTTGGAGGTTGACCTTTGCAATAAAACTTTGTGAGACAACATTAACACAACTACCGTTGTCCACAATAACTTGTGCTACTTTGGGTCCACAAACCATTCTGTTATAGAATATGCATTGTCTTCACCAATCCTCACCTTGTGTTTCAACCAATAGGATACGATGTACAACATATACATCATGAGACTCCAATTCTTCTTCTTGGCTTTCAAAAGCCTGTTCATCTTCATAATCAATGGGTAAGCCATCATTGATTTCAACATCACCATTAGGTTCAAGTTCAGCTACAACAAGATTAGCATGTTGTACTTTTTGTGGACTGAACTTAGCAAAATGACCAGTTTTGTTGCAATGATTACAAGTTTGGCATTTTATCACTCTCTTGCATAGTGTACTTTCCTTTGTCAATAGTTTTAGGGTCAATACTTGAGTGAAAAGGGGGCCTATTGTTGATTGGCCTATTGAAAGTAGTCCTCCTAGCATCTCTGGTGGAAGTGTTAAAAGACCTAGATGGTAATTTTAACAAATCCTCAGCTTCTAAGGCCTTTTGATAACATTCCTTGATATCATAGATACTAGTAGTTCCCATCGCTCTACGAACCTCAAATTTCAAACCAAGCTTGAACTTAGACATGAGTTGAGCATCACTGGCCTCAATACCAGTTCGAGAGAGTAAAGAATTGAACTGTTCCGTGTATTCAGCCATGGATAAAGTTCCTTGACGGAGGGTATTAAACTGATCATGAAGTCGATCAATGAAAGAAGGGGGAAGATAGATATCTTTTAAATCATCTTTCATTTCCTCCCAAGATATGATGGGAGTGCCCTTGGTAGCCATCCTATTTTCATGCATCTTCCACCATTTCCGAGCAAGATCCATAATTGTCACGGCGGTTTGGCGACCAAGGCGTCCAAGGCGTCCGCCTAGGCAACCAAGGTGCCCGAGTCGGCCAAGGCGCCTGGACGCCAAGGCGTCTTGACAACTATGGCAGGACCAATTAATTTGGTCTTCACAAGTTTGATTTTTCTCAACTCAGTCATCTCATACCAATCGAAATAATCATCAACAACATTTAACCAATCAATAAATACCTAATGATCGAGCTTTCCATTGTACTCTTTTAGCTCCATTTTGACCTTGTGAGTATCGTCTTGCCTTCAGGGATGTTGGCCAGCATTTTGCTCAAAGTAAGTTTGCATGTAGTTCTCAAAAGTTGGTGGTTGATGTGGTTGTGATGGTGGTGGTGCATGTATGTTGGGCCTCAAAGGAACACTGTTGGCTGCATAAGATCTGGCTGGTGGATGATATTCACTTCCAGCCTCCATGTTGTTGAGTGGAGGGTGAGAAGTAGAGGGCTGTCGCTGCACTATTGCTAATATACAAGCTGACATCTCTTGCATGGAGTTAAGCATCTGCTTCACAGTAGCAGAAATTTCTTCAAGAGAGTGGGAGTTATCCTCTTTACCAGTCATAGCTCTGATACCAATTTGGTGCTGTTAACAAAACAGGAATTTCGTGAATGGCTTGAATGATCAATGAGATCAGTCAAGCTCTCTACTTATAATAATAATAATAAAAGAGATTACAAAGGAAACACTGTTTACGACACATCCCAAATTACAATTCTACCCTTGTTCAAAAGTACATAAATAAAGCATAAATAAAATACCAAAAATACCCTTATAATATCGGGTAACACATCTCAACACTCCCCAAGTTGGGGCATAGATATCACACATGCCCAACTTGACTAGACTAGGATAAAACAACTACCCACTCAACCCTTTGGTGACGACATCAGCCAGTTGATCTCCAGACTTCACAAAAGGGATACAAATCTGCCCACTCTCTAACTTCTCCTTGATGAAGTATCTATCAATCTCCACATGTTTGGTATGATCATGTTGCACTAGATTGTGGGCAATGCTAATTGCTGCTTTGTTGTCACAGTACAACATCATTGGAAGATGAACAGAACCCCGGATATCAAGGGGTAAACTCTGAAGCCACAGTAACCCACATATGCCCTGGGCCATAGCACGGAATTCAGCTTCAGCACTAGATCTTGCCACAACATTTTGCTTTTTACTCCGCCATGTAACCAGATTTTCTCCAACAAAAGTACAATAGCCGGAGCTAGATTTCCTATCAGGGTTACCACCCCAGTCAGCATCTGTGTAAGCCTCAATGCGAAGATGGTCATGAGGAGACAAAAGGATCCCCTTTCCTGGAGCTGACTTCAAGTTATAGAGAATACGAAGAACAACAGCCATGTGAGTGGAATAAGGATCATGTATGAACTGGCTCACAAGACTCACAGCAATGGCAATATCTGGTCTGGGTGTGGGAGAGATAAATCAGCTTGCCCACTAATCGTTGATATCTGCCCTTATCAATAGGTTCACCATCCTTCTCTTGCAGACGGGTAGTAGCTTCCAAGGGAGTGTCACAAGGATGACAACCAAGCAAACCAGTCTCTGATAGTAAATCTAGAACATACTTTCTCTGGGAGAGAAAGATGCCTTTTGGAGAACGGACAACTTCAATTCCAAGAAAATATTTTAGCTGTCCTAGATCTTTTATGTCAAATTTCCATCCCAAGAAAGCCTTCAGGTGAGAAACTTCATCTGTATCATTACCAGTCACAACTATGTCATCAACATAAACTATGAGAAGAGTGACCTTTTCTCCCTTTCGCTTGATGAATAGAGTGTGATCAGCATTACTCTGTTTGTATCCACAGGAGACCATGGCTTTATGAAACCTACCAAACCATGCCCGTGGAGATTGCTTCAACGCATAGAGTGCCCGTTTGAGCCTACAAACTTTCCCATGGGTCTTGTCAGAGGAAAAACCCGGAGGAACATCCATATAAACCTCCTCTTCCAACTCCCCATGAAGAAATGCATTTTTTACATCCAACTGCTGTAGGTCCCAGCCAAAGTTGGTAGCACAAGACAGTAAGACCCGGACAGTGTTCAACTTCGCAACAGGGGCAAATGTCTCCTGGTAGTCGATCCCATAAGTCTGAGTGAAGCCTCTGGCCACAAGCCTGACTTTATATCCATCCACTGATCCATCTGGCTTCTGCTTGACAACAAATACCCATTTGCACCCGACTGGTTTCTTACCTGAAGGAAGAACAACTAGCTCCCATGTCTCATTTTTAAGTAAGGCCGTCATTTCTTCCATCATGGCTGCTTTCCACTTTGGATTTGCAATCGCCTCCTGCCATTTTTGAGGAATAGAAACAGAGGAAAGAGAAGAAACAAATGCACGATAGGAAGGAGATAAAGCATCATAGGAAACAACATTGGAGATGGGGTGTTGGGTGCATGACCTAACGCCTTTACGAACAGCGATAGGTAAGTCAAGGGAGGGATCCTTACCAGATAATGTAGCAGGGTCTGGATCTGGATCAAGTATAGACGATTGTGGAGGTGGTATGGTAGTGGTGGTAGTCTCAACTTGTCATGTGCGCTCCCAGGTATATACCTTATCAACAGGGATTTGACTGACTGGTCTACGCTCCCCCTAAATAGGAGCCACTGTAGGAGCTGAAGTTACAGAGGGCTCCCCTTGAATAGAAGCCGGAAGAATAGCAAACACATCTTCAAAACCCTGATCCTGCTCCCCCTGAAGAAGTGTCTGGGAATAATATGACAAGGACTCATGGAAGACAATATCCATGGAGACAAAAGTACGACGTGAAGGTGGATGGTAATACTTGTATCATTTCTGGGTCGCAGAATAGCCCAGAAAAATACACCAAATGCTCTGTGGATCAAATTTCCCATGAGGAGCCCCAATAGAAGAGGACTGTATTGGAGCAAAAAATCTCAGATATGTAGGTTGGGAATGATGTTGAATGAAGGCAGCAAGGTTGCCAATCAGATGCAGCAGGAACTAGCAGCCCAACCCCAAGATCGATTAATGTCAGGGTTTTGAAAAAAACTCTGAGAAGAGAGATCGATAAGGGGCCGGGGTCTTCAACCAATCTGATGAAGTGAATAGGGGTTGAGAACAATATCAAATAAAGATTCCACAATAGAAGATGCAGCCGAAACAGATGTAGAGGCTTGATCTCCAAAAAAAATAGGAATCTTCAAATCGCAGACAATTCTTCAGCTCCACTTGATAAAAAAAAAAGAGGCAGAAAAAAGGAGGTATGTTGGGGCAGCAGCTAGATCATTACGATCACCTCAGTAGTGCTGCCCTAATGGGAGAAGAAGAACCAAAAGAAATGAAGAAAGAAGAAGGGGAGAAGCTCGATGGAGGGAAGGAGAAAAAAAATCGCAAGGAGGGAGGTGGATTCTGAAAACCAAGATCAGAGTGTATTTGGCTCTGATGCCATGTTAAAACAAAACAGGAATTTCGTGAATGGCTTGAATGATCAATGAGATCAGTCAAGCTCTCTATTTATAATAATAATAATAAAAGAGATTACAAAGGAAACACTGTTCACGATACTGTTCATATGAACAGTGTCACAGTCCAAATTACAATTCTACCCTTGTTCAAAAGTACATAAATAAAGCATAAATAAAATACCAAAAATACCCTTATAATATCGGGTAACACATCTCAACAGGTGCAGACCTAAAAAGGACTACAAGCCAAGATCGATTCTGGTTTTTTAGGTTAAAGAAAGAGGGCTAATGATGAGGGTTTTCTGGACAGAAAAAAGGGGCTGTAAATGAAAGAGGGGATGCAGGGGCAGATTAAGGATAGCTTTGAATGACTTGAAGATGATCTTCTGTAATGGCTGATGGATGCTTGAGGATGAAGATGATAAATAAGAAAAAGATAAATTGGACAACTGGAGTCTCACTAGTGTCCCACCATAGGAGTCCCACCTAGGCCACTTGATAAACTCACAAGCAAAAGTTCTCAAAGAGAGAAAAAGACTAAGTCTTTGTTTGAAGAATTCTGGAATGGCTCTACAGCCTCCACGATTTTGGTATTTATAGGGGAAGAGAAGGCTGAGCATCCTCTTGAGATTCATGCATAAGAATTAAAGAGACTTTTGGAATTCCAAGACAAGTGGAATTCCAACACTTAAAAACCAAACCCAATTACATAAAAACTATCCCCAAGAAAATAGAAAATTGTTCCAAGACCTTGGAACTACAAACAAGACCAAAATAAAAGAAAGTAATAAACCTGCCTAAGAATATGAAAAGGCACAAATAAAGACAGCCTCTGTGGGGCCAGTTTGACAGCTCCAAGGAGTCCACGTTTTGGGCTGGTTGGGTCCAAAGTGAGACTTAATTTTGCTGGGCCCAATGGGGAACTTGGGCTGGAATTTCTTGCTGGTCTGGGCCTTTGGCCGCTGCTGGGCTGTGGGCTTAGACTGGGCCTTTAGCCGATTATACTTCTGAGCAAAAAAATGGTCTGGTCTTCTTGGTCCTGGTGGATCAGAAGGATGCACTGCATCAGTGATATTTCTCTGAGCCCATTCACATTATAGTTCATCCAGTTGACGCTGGGCTTAGATTTCAGTTTTAACAGTTCAGGTTTCACACATTAAGGTTTAATAGGTTATGGTTTTACCAGAGGAAAAGTCTAGATAAAAGGTGAAGATGAAGATGTAAATGATTGGTCTAAACCAGAGGAAAAATATGATTTCATAACGGTTCAAGATGACCACAGAAGAGTTCAAGATGAAAAATATTGACCAGAGAGGAAGAATATGATTCCGTTAAGTTTCAAGATGACCACAGAAGAGCTCAAGATGAAAAACATTGACCAGAGAGGGTGAGGTCCGGAGGTTCATTCTCAGCCACACTATACCACTCACAAATGCAATGTTGGACTGTTAAATAAGTCTCTTATTGAACATGAGACAAATTTAATTCATTTTTTTCAATCTTCAAGGTCTGTTCTTCTGCTCCTTATATCATGTTGTGAATGCATATATTTCTAATTTTTGTTCCTTAATACTAGTAGATTTCTGATCAAAGTCAAAATAAATGCAAATATTTACCTCAGAAGGAATCTATTTGCTTTTAATTCCAAAACTGTCTTTCTTATTGTAGGCAGGTCAGGCAGTGCATGTTGGTGGTTTAATGAGACTGGACCTGAATCAAGCTTCAGTAGAAACAATTTATGTCACAATTTGGGCCTCACCAAATGTTTCTCTTCACCTGGGGAAGATAGAAAATGCTGATGAAATATGGAAAAAACATGCTGGTGTCAGGTTACAGGTAAATTTTTTTTTTAAATAGTTAAGAGTTCTATTATTAGTATTGATGAACACATTTAACATTTTGGGCAGGACACAAATTTTTGTGGGGGGTCTTGTCGATTTAGTTGAACATCACCTACAACACCAAAATTGAGAATTCAAACGTCAGAATCAAGCCTAATTAATTTTGGTTGGGTACGGTGGAGTCAGGATGCTTACAGGCTACGTTGACTTGGGATAACCGAGTAGGGTGAACAGTAGGACTTGAACTCACTGTTCTGCTTAAACCAACCTAGTCACAAAGTTGCAATCATACTAGTCTCTTTTTCATCATATACGAAGGCATTATGTATGCATCTGGATCAGTTAACTGCAGGTTCAAAACTTGCCTAGCTGCAGCTAAGTTACGCTGCTCTTTGAGAAGCATCAAGAGGAGGCCTGTCAGATTTTCTAGGTTTTTAACACCCCTCCTTTCTTCCTTAGATCCAAGGCGTTCGTCTTAGGATGATTTCCTTGTATTTTGGCAAACTCCACTCTCCTGGATCTAGATGTCTGTGGTTGTAGTATCACTTTCTTCTTTGGAAGGGGATGTGAATAGTAAGAATTATTTCTCGGGTTTGAATTTGATGATAGTTCTCTCCTTATCAACGGACTTTCAAAGCACCCGTTAGTTATTTTCCTCTTAATGGTGGCATTTCCTATAGCCCATTTAGGAAAGGCTTCCTAAACAGCCTTAAAAATCTGTCATTGAATCTCAGAATTGTTACCTATATTGTCAATATCACCCTTGACTTATGTGGAAACAGTGTCAACACACCCATGACTTGTGTGTTATGTGTCACCCCAAACCCATTACACCACATGCCACAGTCAATGTGTCAATCTTGGTGATGATTTAGATGGTTGGGGAAAGTATCCATTATAGGGTGGACCATAGGGCTAACTTTGCCTTAAATCTTGACGAATGGCCAATCCAGATTGTCCTCTATTTACCCAATGGGTAGTGGCCACATCAGCCATCTATTGATTTGATCCTGATTTGATGGTTTATAATGCACAAGAGAAAATCAACTAGATGTTAGGCCATGTAGTTGAGATAGGCCACAAAATTTTACTGATATATACCCGATGGCAACTCTTTACAATGGTTTGAGCCATCAAGATTAGCCATCCTTGTGGCTGAAAAGAAAATAGAAACAAAAAGGATGATGTAAAAGAGATTTCCCTTGATATTATTGTTTTTGGATTCTTATTATTTGTTGATTTCGGTCTTTATAAATTAGAGTTGCTGCACTGCTTTTAAAGTCACTGCCCAGAAATCCTATGTATACATTAGAGTTCATCCATTAGCATTTACATGAGATCCCAAACATTATTCTGAGTGAGGCTTCACTTGATATGGAAAATGGCTCAACTTTCTTGTAGCATCTCTCCTCGTAAAGTTGCCTGTGATTGGAAAAAGAAAAAATAATATTCGGCTCATGATAGAGACAAGAAGATGATTAACTAGGAAAGGCATGATGGACCAACTCCATCTGGTAAATGCCAAAATGTTTATTCTTTGGACTGTTCCAACCCAGTCAATTTTACAGCTGGAGTAATAACCAGTAGTCACTGAATGTGACCATCCAAATCCGCACTGTCTAGTGGGTTGGACTGAGCACTAGCGAACCTTACACATATAGTTGTATACAGGTTGGGTCTTGGAACTTCTACTTCTAATAATATTTTGATTAAAAAATGGCTGAGTTGAATTAAAGAAAGGTAGTAATTGAAAATCTTATATATGTTCTTTTTATTTCTACTTTCTTTTTTGCCTTCAAGGGCAAAATATCTTCTGTTTTTTTTTTGTTGGGAGGTCTGTGGTTGAAGGATTAGAAGAAAAAAAGGTGAAAGGTGTGATTTGATTCCAAGACCAAGGCAGAACAATCCAAGATCCTTACCGCTGGGGCAAGTGGCAACACTAGACATCTGTGACTCTACTTTTATTATTTTTCTTATCCAGAACTCCTGGTATTTAGTTCCTTGGTTGGATCTTGAAGTGTAAAATGTGACTGATAGCATATTTCAGATTGAGATGGCCATGTCATCATCTTCTGCATTTTTTATTACTAAGTTTTAGCCAAGTGTAGCTGAATCTTTTTCTTTTAGAGGCTTTTCTATTTGAACTTTCAGCCATCAACAAGATATCTAAAATCCTGAAATTTGAAGCCCTGCTCCTCTTCACATCAATCAGTCAACTTATAAAATGCAACTGATAAAGCAGAAAATTTTTCCCTTACTGATTGTTTTCCTCTAAAACGCAGCAAACCTCTAGAATTACAAGTGCACCAAAATCTTGAAATGTGCACTTACCCGTCTTTAGTCGCAAGAGCATCCCTTTTCCCCTTAATCGAGTATTGAGCTTTCTTTTTTCAGTTGTGTTTCAGATATTTGCTTGACTAATGAAATTTTGTGTGCTTCTTCTTAGCTTGATCTCTGAAATCATGAAATCTGAAGACTTGTTGCTCCTTCAATGCAAACAGCCAACTGATAAAATTTGACAATAAAACTTAAAATGTTCCACTTTCCTGATTGAAATAAGAGCGTCCCAGTGCACAAGGCTCCCATTTTCCTGTTTGCTTTCCTTAAAATCGAGCCACTCTCTAGAATCAGAGAGATCCAAAATCCTGAAAATTTACACTTCCCCTCCTTTCTCACCACAGAATCCATCTTTCCCCTAATCAGTTAGTCAGTTGTGTTATTTCCCAAAAAAAAAAAAAGTTGTGTTATTGAGTTCTCATAAGGGTGTTGTATTCCAGAAATTTGGTTGACAGATTTCATTTTATTTGTGCTTCTTATTGTTCTTTCAGCCTCCCATTGGTGTAGATCGAGTACCTGAATTAGGAAAATGGGAACATAAAGAATTCAAGGTGTCTGGAAGCAGCTGGGATGTAAACAGCATCGACATTGCAGTGGCAGGGTTTGGTTGGTTTTCCCTTGGACTGAAAGGTGAGGCAACCTTGGCCTTGTGGACATATAATGGTGTTGAAACATCTTTGCGAGAGCCATTAGTTCTTGACCGGGCACAATTCCTTGAGAGAGCTGGATTTCTACTGCCTAAGGCCATATCTGATGCCATTGGCAACCAAATGAAGCTCGAAGCTGAAAAAATGAAGAAGCTTCAAGATGATGAAATAGATTCACTTTCAGAGGTTCTTACCTGAAGATACATAGAAATGATACAGGTCTCATATTGAGAATCAAAACAAGCTTAGCTGTCAGATGAGGAAGAGTTCTAGATGAGAAGCCAGATCTAGAGGAGAAGTTGCTTGCTTTGTCTGTCCTGTGTTTCAGAATATTTAGAAAATGTGTATTTGGCTCAACTGGGTGTATTCAGCTGGAAGCACTGTTCTGCAAACAATGAAGAGTTCCATTCTCCAAGTTACTATGATGAGTGAAGAGGTTGTTTGTTTGATTTCTACATTTTCACTACCTTTTAACATTTGTGCTGCTTCAAAGTATTCACTAGTGAAGTACTCCCTTTCTTTTGCGAATTACGAAAAAATAAATAAATAAATAATTGCAATTACCATTCTGCACTGTGGAGAAATTCTTGGTCTCTCACTCAAACGGATTGCAATTCACCACAATGTTTGTAAAACTGTGTTGAAGACATAGTTTGCCAAATTTACTGCTGATTTTGCCTTCATGAAAACTGTTTAACTTTGCATTTCGAATGATGCTCAGGTGGCCCATTGGCTAACTTTATGCTTTGCTGCTTGCTTGCCGTGTGGCACAGGCTGTCCAGCTAGTTTTGGTAAGTTTTTGGATTTAATTTCCATATTTGGATGGAATGATCAAGGTGTGTGCTGCTTGGATTTATCAGTCTCTAGCAATTGTTGTTGACCGCCAAATTTGCAGACCTTTTGTCGATGTCATTATTTAATCATGTGTTGATTTTCAGACTAAACAAAGATGTCAAATGCGAAAGCGAGCCTTTGAAATTTTGTTATAATAGTCAAATTCTGTTTTAAAAAAACACAGATCATTTGGGCTGAACGTACAACCATGTAGACACGTCATTTTGTCATCCCAGAGATGTGCACAACGACAATGAATAGGTGCCCTAGGATGGTGTTCAGAGCTCCAGTCTGCAGTTTTGAAGGTTTTGAGTATCATCAAATGACAATTTGAAATATTTCAAAATTACCAAAATGCCTTTGACAGGGTTTGATCAGGTCAAAGTTGGCCAAATGACCTTCAAATCAAATTAAGATTCATGATCAGGTGACTTGTCATTAGAAACCAAATATTTGAAAATGGTTTTGATGAGGATCTAATTTGGATATTATTTTATGAAAATTTTTATTTTTTTACTCAATGGATCTTGCTTAGATGATTTTCAACCCACTTTTGGTGAAATTGGTTTTCATTTCTCATATCATTAAAAATTATTTACACATACGTAGGCACCAAGCGGTTTCTCATTCCAAACTCTATTATATCTAATGTGTACCGAATAGTTTTTATTTTTTGATCGAAAAGGATTTTTTGTAATTTTTTTTTTTTTAAATAGGTCAAAACAAAATGAAAAATGATACCAAAAGTATTTAAGAAAAGTGAAATTTGGACTTTTGGAATAAAAGCTGACTTTTCAAAGATTTCAAAGAAAATTAAGAAAATAAATAAAAATGGGGAAAAGGAATGTTAACCAATGCTGTAGCACGACGTCGCATACAAAATGACCGACACACCCCTATTCCTTTTCACCTTTTCAGGGGGTGCATCGATCATTTTGTGCGCAGTGGTACCTACGTGCAGGTACATGCCACGCTGCAACAACGGTTAGCATTCTTTCTTCCATAAAAATAATTTTCAGTTTGACCAAGACCTCACCCAGTCCAAACCAGACCCAACCCTAATCAACCCTATTTGGCCACTAACGTTTGATGCATTAGAGCCGGTGTTGGTGGGCTTCTCACCAAGTCGTCAAGCTTCGGTCAATCATCCTTTCAAACCAACACTTCACCTGCCAGGTTCATTGCATTCTAGTTGGGCCTCATCATGCCCCGGCCAGAAAATGCTTAGTACCATCCAAGAATTTGGCCTTTTTTGAAAGGGTGGAAAAATGGACTCATAAGGAGAAAGAATGAAGGAGATAACATGTGGGGTTGTGCTTTGGGCTCTTATTCAAATAGGGGAGGGCACCCCTATTTATAGGGGGATCCTAGTCATTCGCGGTGGCACAGTGCTGCGGATGACCCCCTTCAGTTTGTCCTGTGTTTTGGCATTTTTGGTGATTTTGGGTTGGTCTAACTCCAGGGAGTGATATTGATTATTGTCTATGTCTCGTTGTCCCATTGTCATCATTGATGGGATGGGTGGCGATTTCCAGCGTCTACAGTCGTGAGTCAGTTCGCATTAGCTTGAGCAACTCCTCGTCTATTGATTACTTCACCCCAATTAGAAGGTCGGGGTTATGATCTGAGGTTTTTAATGCTACCTTGGTCTAAGTGCTCAGTCATAGGACTGGGCTACGACCTGAGATTTCGGTTGTTACCTATACGTGTCAACATCGTTTATCTTTAATTTGATCTTAAGACGAACTAAATTAATTAGCTCGGGATTCGCCATCTTTGACAATATGTTTTCTAACAAGATGTTTGTTCAGCTTTTGATGCACTTAGTAAAAATCGTGTTTGAGAGGTCTATTTGATGCAAGGCCAAGTAAATTGCCCATATTGGGAAATGGAGAACTACCTTGGGGAATAAAGGGTTGCGAGATCTTGTGCGTCCACTTTGGTAGATATGAGCCATTGTATAAGGGGTATGTCTTTGGTCTTTTCTCTATTTTCACACCTTCGCAAGTTGTAGAGATCTCTTGTCACCGGAAATCTCCTTTTAACCACCTCTACTACTTTCCTCCGGCCAAGGCAGCTCGAGTCTTCAAGTTTTCTCTTCAACCTTTTCTTTCACCAGTAAATTTTTGCTTCTGTCCTCCGCTTTTTTGCAATAACTTCTTTAAGCGAGTTTTGTTCCCCTTCTAACCAGAGGGCCAATGAATTTAGGGTTTTCCCCTCTAATCGGGGACTTAGTGTCCTTGGGTCTTCTTCTTCTAGGCCCGCTAATCAGGGTTTCAATATCCTTGGGCTTTCTTCTTCTAAGGCTCCCCCCTTCCTACCCGCCTTGGGAAGGGTGTTTTGTAAGCGATTGAGGCAGTGGCTCAAGTCACCGCCGTGGCTAGACCTAAGCACAGCCTTAGACGAGAAGTCCTTAAGGAGGTTGGCTTTTTGGGTGACGATGACCTGGTCGCTATAAGGGTGAAGTACAACATACCCAACCATGTTGTCCTCAGATTGCCTTTTGTTGACAAGAGGGCTTACTCTAATAAGCCTGATGTGTTGTCTCTATGAGGACACTCTCCAAGCAGGATTTAGACTTGATGTTCCTCTATTTGTGGCAGAGGTCTTGCGACATTATGGCATTGTGCCTGCTCAACTCATGCCCATTAACTCGTGTTGGGATTTATCAGCTTCTTCATCGAGTTAGGTAGGCATCCCTCCATCAACCTCCTCATCCACTGTTACATCCTCAAAGCACAAAGTGCCTGGTATTACTTTAGTTGTCGATTTGGAGTGAAGGAGCTTGTTAAAGGTTTGTCGTCCTCCATCCTTTCTTGGAAAAGAAAGCTCTTTTTTGCCAAGGCTGTTGAGGTGCAATTTCACCTAAGTACCATCTAGTCGGGCAATATAATGCCTTTTCGTAGTAAGGAAGACTAGAAATTCTTCAAGCTGATGATGGAGGAAGGCATACCAATTTCTGTGTGTGTACTAGAAGACGAAGCTACTTTGCGAGCCTATAGGTTGTCTTATTGACCCTTGGTAGCTCCTAGAAATGGTTCTCTATTTCCATCTTCTCATGCTGATGTTCTTCATTTTTGTAGTGGTTGGTGTCCAACCGTACTTGAACGTGCTGGGGAAGAAGAAGAGCATTGGCTTTTCGGCTGAGCAAGAGAAGTCTAATCCTTCAGTAGAGCTGATGAAGACATATCCCTCGGACACAACCGAGTGCCAAAAAAAAGGATTTCCATCCTAGGCCAAATCCAGTAGCGGAAGAAGAAAGCTACCGAAGTGGTCTAGAGTTGAAGAAGAAGAGGGTCGCCACCCCTACTAAGTATGACTTGGGGTTGTGGAAGAAGAGCAGAGCAGAGGCTCCTAAGTCAGCTACTATCGTTGTGCCAAGTGCGTTGGCCTTAAGCCAACTACTTTCCTAGGCCCCACCATTTTCGAATGCTCGGATATTGATGTTTTTAATCTCCTCGACTTCATCCCTTTAGGTCGGGTTGAGGTAATCTCCATTGGAGCTGGTGCCACTTCTTCTTCTGAAGGCCTCGTAGTTCAGATCAAGGAGATATCTAGGTCTGATGCCCAAACAAACAATAGTACTTGTGTCTAGGCTGAATTCGTAAACAATACTTGTGTGCAGGTTGAAGTCGCAAGTAACAATGGTCCTCCCAAGGACAACCGAGCTCCGACTGAGGAGGCTTCTTCTAAGGCTGGTGTCTTATCTCCTCTAACTGTTCCAACTCCGGTTGATGATGCATCTGGTAGCGAGGCTTGTTTTGTTCCTGCTGGAACATTAAGACGAGTGATTTGATCATGAAGGAACTCTAGGTAGCAAAAGAGGTCATCTGCTCGGGTCGACTTAAGGAGGATTACGAGCAGCTCATCAAGCAGTCTGACGAGGCGCGAGCATGCTATTTCACGTCTGGGGTAATTTCTATTCTCGCTTCTCTTCTTGATCTAGTTTGTAGGTTGCCTTATACTAATGCCTTTTTAGTGTATGATGCTCTTCACATAGGTGACATAGTACTTTGTCTTGAGAAGAATATTTAGCTTCTCCACCAAGCCGCGAAGGAGGAGGCTGGAGAAAGAGTGCTATTCTGCCATGGGCCTCATCGATTGCTACAAGGGTCAAATACAGGGGCTCATCAAGTAGAACACAATTAAACAGAACTTGGTTGATGTTATTGCAAAAAATGCTGAGAAAGCCAAGCAAGATAGGTATGAGTGTGAGAAAAGATTTCTTCAGATCAAGAAGAACAAGGCTAATGCCATTAACGTTTCAAAGGAAACCCAGCAAAAGCAGGAGGAATTTGAGGGGAA
Organism: Telopea speciosissima; assembly: GCF_018873765.1. Classification (NCBI taxonomy): domain Eukaryota; kingdom Viridiplantae; phylum Streptophyta; class Magnoliopsida; order Proteales; family Proteaceae; genus Telopea; species Telopea speciosissima. The sequence goes on along the minus strand of NC_057926.1, from coordinate 33,643,063 downwards.
CATATAGGAGCTCGAGGCTCACCTGAAGGTGCCCAATGTTGGTCAAACAACGGTCCAGGGATAAAAACATGGTTCCCTAGGAAAACCAATTAATTGAAAATTAGGGTATTGCACGCCTTGGGTTATCCCATGGTGTCCCATTGGTGCCCCATTTTAATTTTAGGGTTTCCCATGGTCTCCCATGGGAACCCTGGTGCATCCCTAATAGGGTTTCTCCTTCCTTCATGTGTCCCACGCAATTATAAAACACATTAGAGACAGAGAAAATACATCTCTAATCATCACATGGCAAGAGGGATCCATCCCATACTCGAAAGTGCAGCGGAAATAAATCGATTCGAGTTTCTTTCGCATCCCATAAATATTAATAATCAACAAACTGAAGGAATTAATAAAGAACTGCTAACCTAGTGAGCCTCAAATGTTGCTCCTCCAATAGACAGTGGTTCTTCCTCCAGTGAGCGCTCCAAGCAAACAGATCTGAACCTCCAATGGTGCTACCAAGGTTCTTCAAGCCAATCCCAGATGCTCTCAAAATCTTCAGCACAGATCTAGGGTTTCACAAACCCTAACTCTCAAAACAGATGAGAGAAACTAGAAGAAGAAGAAGAGATCTCAAAGAGGGAGAGAGAAACCAAAACGCAGAAGAGGGGGCCAGGCAGAAATGTGGAGCACTACCCCCTTAGCGTTTTTGGTCCCCTTTATATAATGCCAGGGTTTAATTAAAACCCTAAAAGGATAAGATTCTATCCCTTTGAGAGTCAGACTCTCTCTCTCTCTTTGTTTGACAGTTCTGTTTAAACTCAAAGTGCTACATAGGTGAAGAAGAAGAATCTAATAGGGAAAGTATTAATTAATTACTTTATTTAATATTTAACGGTTAATTACAATTAGCACCATATCCATTAATTAAATAAAGTACTAATTAAAATAACAAATTCCAAATAACTCCATATATGATAATTATTTATCATATACAACCCCCCCACTAATCAACACCATCATTATGGAATCTAGGGCACGTACACTTGTACTGCCAAACCCCAATCCATAGTACATGTCCATATATGAGCGTCTATGCATCTGATCGGGTCCCGCAAAACTCGATAAAACACTTTGTTCAAATAATTATAAATAATGTATCATTTTATGTAAAATAGATTTTTGCAAAACCATTTTCAAAACGGCATTGGATCCAGATTCTGATCCGACCATGCACAGACAGTCTCTATCTTGGTGTTCCCCAATCGGACAACGGTGACCATGTTGGATAACTCCTTCACTCACAAAGTGTTCACGCATTCTTAGAACATCGGCTTTGACTCGCTTGAGTCTCACTCATTGATGAACCAAAGAATACGATCACACTTTGCAGCGATAGGGTTCCCTCAGGGTATCGTTGACACATGTCTATTCCTTCCTATATCTGGCAGTAATACATGAGGGAATCGACAAAGTAGATTCTTCACCAATGCACACATCAACCATGTGAGCACTAGCATTTGTACCCTGACATCACATGTCTAGGCATACCCAATGCGACGACCATATGATAAGGGTGCCCAACCCATACACTAGTCGTTACTACCATTTTAAGTAAAACTTAGGGACACATAATGCTCAAAAAGTTTATATCGCATGTGATAATATCAAACTAAAATGTATAAATGTTCAATGCAAAGGTGAACCGGGTTGAACTGGACCGAACCGGGTTTTATGGACATACACTTGTCCAACAATCTTCCGCTTGTACATCAAAGCCAATTCCCCATACATTTTAAACCCATGCCCTCCATATGTTTCTCAAACACACCTGGTGACAAACTCTTTGTCATGGCATCGACACATTTTTAGTTGTGTCCACTTTGGAGATACTCACGTCGCCCTGGATAATCTCTCGATGATAATCTCTTGTTCTCGATGAGCCCTAGGCTCCTTAGCTTGTGCAATGGCCCCTCTGTTGTCACATAACAGGGGAATAGGGCGCTTGACAAGATCAGGGACTACCTCCAAATCTGATAGGAATTTCCTCAGCCAAACATCTTCTTTTGCTGCATCACAAGCTACAAGGTATTCTGCTTCGGTAGTAGAATCGGCTGTAGACTTTTGTTTCGCACTCCGTCACATAATGACACCTCCACCCATTAGATATACCATTCCGGACGTGGATTTTTTGTCATCCTTGTCAGTTTAGAAATCTGAATCTATGTATCCCAATACTGACAACTGATCAGATCCAAAAACCAAGAAATATTCCTTAGTCCTTCTTAGGTACTTAAGGATATTCTTGACAACATTTCAATGCTCGCGTCCAGGGTTAGATTGATAACGACTTACCATACCTACTGCATAGCAAATGTCCGGCCTTGTACACAACATAGCGTACATAAGACTCCCTACTGCTGAGGCATAGGGAATCCTCTTCATCTCATTAATGTCTGTCTGAGACTGAGGACATTGAGATCTGGAAAGACTGACTCCATGTTTGAAGGGAACACTTCCCCTCTTGGAGTATTCCATACTAAATCTGGCCAGGACTTTGTCTATATAGGTAGCCTGTGAGAAGCCTAGCATCCTTTTTTGGCAATCTCTTATGAGTTTAATCCCAACGATATAGCTAGCTTCACCAAGGTCTTTCATCGAAAACGTTGTGGATAACTATTGTTTTACTGATGAAAGAAAACCTACATCGTTACTAATCAGCAATATGTCATCTACGTATAAAACAAGAAAACATACTGCCCTCCCACTGATCTTCTTGTAAAGTCATGGTTCATCCATGTTATGATCAAAATCAAACGATTTGATTGATTGATCAAACCTGATGTTCCAGCTCCTGGAAGCCTGCTTCAGCCGATAAATGGACCTCTGCAATTTGCACACCTTTCTTTCTTCCTCTAAGGAAGAGAACCCCTCTGGCTGTTCCATGGAGATTTTCTCTTGTAGGAACCCATTCAGGAATGCAGTATGCACATCCATCTACCAGATTTCATAATCCAAGTGTGCGGCGATAGCCAATAAAATCCTGATAGATTTCATCATCACCACTGGTGAAAAGGTTTCCTCATAGTCTATACCCTCTTTCTGGGTATAGCCCTTTGCCACCAGTCTCGCTTTGAATCTCTCGACCTTTCCATCTGCGCCCTTCTTCCTCTTGAAGATCCATTTACATCCAATCGGCTTGACGCCAAGTGGTGGATCGACTAGAGTCCAGACCTTGTTGGAATGCATCGAATCGATCTCAGAGCGCATTGCCTCCAGCCACCTAGTGGCATCAACATCCTTTAGAGCCTCAGAGTATGTCATCGGATCATCATATTCAACCGATACCATGTTGAACTCTTCCACTGTTTCCTCTTCAGTTAGAAGAGTAAGTCTGGTGGGTGGTCTAATAGTCCTCCCACTTCGTCGAGGTTCTTCAGGTGTTGGTATTTCAGCGGGTATGTTAATTGGTCTTACTTCAGGAAGTGACATTTCTGAGCTATCTGATAGCTCTCTAATGACTACTGGTTCGGACCTCTGGGTCATCATTTCTTCCTCTAGAAATGTAACATGTTTACTTACAATGACCTTTTGGTCAACCGGGTTATAGAAATAATAGCATATCGTGCCTTTGGGGTAGCCTAAGAAATAGCATCTCGAAGTCTTGGATTCCAACTTGTCTGTCTGTTGCTTTTGCACATGTGCTATGCAACCCCATACCCTAAGGTGTTGAACACTGAGCTTTCTTCCTTTCCACAACTCAGAGGGTATCTTGGCTACAGGCTTAGATGGAACCCTATTCAAGATATATATCGCTGTCTCTAAAGCGTACCCCCAGAAAGAGAGAGGCAGCTCACTATAAGTGAGCATTATCCGGACTATATCCAATAGGGTCCGATTGCATCGTTTGGATACACCATTTTGTTGTGGTGTGCCTGGATTAGTTAGTTGACTAACTATCCCTTGGGATATGAGATGATCTTTAAACTTATCCGATAGATACTCCCCTCCACGATCTGATCGTAAGGACTTGATGCGTTTATCGAGCTGTCTTTCGACCTCGGCTTGGAATTCTTTGAATTTATCAAAGGCTTTCGATTTCCTACGCATCAAGTATATGTAACCATATCTAGAGTAATCATCGGTGAATGTGATAAAGTACTCATACCCATATCTTGCTTGTATGTTTATGGGTCCACACACGTCAGTGTGTATTAACTCTAACAGATCTGTGGCTCTAGTACCTTTATTGCTAAAGGGTTTCTTGGTCATTTTGCCCTGAAGGCATGATTCACATGTGGGGAATGGTTCCACCCTCAGACTCTCCAAGGGCCCATCCCTCACTAATCTACTGATTCGGTCCAAATTAATGTGACCCAATCTTAGATGCCACAGATATGTTGAGTTCACTGGAGCTGCTTTCCGTTTCAAATAAACATTTGAAATAACATTCGTTCTAACAGAGCAATCTAGAAAATACAAATCACTTTGCATATATCCGGATGCCACAAAGGAATAATTAAAACGAATAATCAACTTAGAATTAAAGAAAAAACTATATCCGTCCAAAACAAGTTTTGAAACTGAAATTATCTTCCTCTTGAAAGAGGGTACATAATAGCAATCCTTTAAAACTAAACTAGCAGAACTAAAATTTAAAATAAAAGTTCCCACAGCCATCGCCATGGTCTCAGCTCCAGTGCCCATCCGAAGACGCACCTCATTTCTTTCTAGGTTCCTTGTCTCCTTGAACCCCTGCATATCATAACAAATGTGAACAGTGGAACCACTATCCACCAACCAACAATTGGTAGGTTCAAAAGACAAATTAGACTCATAAAGAACGTGAACATCACATGTACCTTCTTTAGCAGCCTCTGTTTCATCCGGCTTCTTGTCTTTCACAGTAGCCAGGTAAGCACGACAGTTTCTTTTCCAGTGATCCTCCTTCTTACAATAGAAGCACTTGCCTTTGTCTTTATTGCCAGACTTCCCTCCCTTGGGTTTCAGGGTCTTACCCTTACTTCCCTTTTTCTTCTTCTTCCCATTTGAAGAAGGTTTTGCCTCAGTTGCATTGACCTTAGCCTTGTCCTTTTTCAAGGATGCTTCAGCCTCTACCAGTGCATTAGCAAGCTCGGTGAGCTCCATCTCCTTCTCGGACATCTTGTAGGACATCCTAAAAGGTGCGTAGGCAGAAGTGAGTGACGCTAAGATCACATCGGTCTTGTATCGTAGGCTGAAATCAGTCCCCATGGATTCCAGTTTTTTAAACAGATTGATCATTTTTGTTACATGATCCATCACTGGAGTCCCCTGGGTCATCTTGGAGTTATGGATTTGACTCACCGTATCAGAATGTGCATGTGTCAACTGCCTGTTGAACAATTCAGTAAGCTTATCCATTTTGCCCCCAGCAGTGCGTATATCCTTGACCGAGTCTATAACTGACTTTTCCAACGATCCTAGGATATAGAGTGATGCCTTAGAATCCCTCATGAGGAACTCCTGCATCTCTTCATTTGCCTCAAAATCGTTCGGGTAGGGTTGAGGAAGAACTTGTTCATCTAGAACTGTGTATAGTCCTTTAGCAGTCAGGAGCAATTTAATGCTCCAGATACCAATCGACATAATTTATACCATTAAGTTTGTATTCACTAATGAGTGCTAACAAGTTGGAATTAACAGCAACCATTGTATAATTATCTACACTTGCACAAGTAAATAACCATATGCTAATTAATAACCATTGAAAATAATAGATTGAGCACACACACATCATTGGTCTTTCATGATTTGGGTTTCCCTCATAACCCAAAAGATGGATTGGATACCTACAACCCTTGCATGCATAACTTACCTTGTCGGGAGTCATTATTCATACCATGGTAGTGTGGACTAAGCTGTCCGTCTCATGGGTGTTATGCCCATATCCTGTCGGCTGACATACACCCAAGTCATGTATTTACCTATTGCATTAGTTAGAATCATGGAATCATGAAAGATGCCCCACTGTCGCAGTTCCCTCTCACTATCCATACCCTAACGTATTTAGATAGAGGTAAATATAGATAAATATGTGACAGAGGTTCTGGCAATGTCCTGTCAGCTTATGTGGGGTCATGTCACACACTTTCTACATTTATCCTCAATAGGAGGCCATGGACATGTCTACCGATTAAGACTAGTCCATATCATACATGTATTATGATTCAGGAGGGATTAATTGACTCTCACATATCATGGATAGATTTAAACAACATAATTAATCAACATTAATTAAAAGTGATTGTGGGATGATGACATTTTTATCAGAAGCAATTAAAGAACCCTCCCAATAAAAATAAAACTAATAACTTTGGGTGCATTTATCATGCCATGGATGCCACGCCTCGATCATCTCCTCCGTTAGATCACATCTTCAAAGTAGGTGACTTGCATCTTCATAAGCTTTGAGTGCCACATGTGGATCACCATGAACATGCCCTGGGAGCCTAACTCCTCTAAAATTACAATGGAAACCTAGGAAAAATTCTATACACTTTCATTTCCATAATAATAAAGAAACCCCGCATGGAAAAACCAACCCACCATTTGGGCTGCCCATGGGGTGGAGTACATTTGTTTATAAAAAAGACAGGGGGAGAGAGAAAGAGAGAGAAGCATCACATCCACCCATAACCCCATGTATCACATACATAAACAATCCATCCATTTATTAGAATGCCATTCCCATAATCACATCATAATATAATTTCATGCATAGACATTAAAGCAAGTAAACAAAAATTATAACATGGATTCCATCAATTATTGAACCACCACATCACTTGTGATAACATGTATCCAAATCTATAAGATTAAAATCACAATTTTAATTACAAGTGGGTAAAGGGGGGATTCCCTTCACACATCTTCATCCTCCAAAAAACAAAACAAATGAATAAAATTCTGTTTTGAAAATTTTGTTTTTTATTTTTTTATTTTTTATTGTTAAACTGGAGGGAAAAGAAGGGGGGTGCATGCAGCCCACATGCGCAGGCTGCAGGCACTCCCTACGCAGCCCGCAAGCCCAAGGCCCACGGGCAGCAGCCCGTGACCAAGCCCGCAGGCCTGCTGCCAGTAGGCCGCCCACGGACAGCAGCCTGTAGGCTGCAGCCCGCAGGCAACAGCCCGCAAAGGTAATGCGCACATAGGCAGGCAATAGGGGGAGGGCGTGTGCTCCCCCCCCCCCCCCCCCCACATATAAATCATAATTAAAATTTTTTTAAACAAAAAGATAATAACCAAACCCTATTTGGATACATGCTTCAATAATTGGAATAAAAAAAATCATAACAAATCCATCATCACATGGATAGGTTGTTACAACAACCATAATCTAACCTCCCATGTGCAACTTGCATCCCACTCATGAAATCACATTAAACCATTAATTATCTAATATTCATGGGTGGAAAAAGTGGCTTTAATACCACACTGTTGGTCAAACAACGGTCCAGGGATAAAAACATGGTTCCCGGAAAACCAATTAACTAAAAATTAGGGTATTGCACGCCCTGGGTTATCCCATGGTATCCCATGGGTGCCCCATTTTAATTTTAGGGTTTTCCATGGTCTCCCATGGGAACCCTGGTGCATCCCTAATAGGGTTTCTCCTTCCCTTATTGTGTCCCATACAATTATAGAACACATTAGGGACAGAGAAAATACATCTCTAGTCATCACATGGCAAGAGAAATCCATCCCATACTCGAATGCGCAGCAAAAATAAAGCGATTCGAGTTTCTTTCGCATCCCATAAATATTAATAATCAATAAAGTGAAGGAATTAAAAAAGAACTGCTAACCTAGTCAGCCTCAAGTGTTGCTTCTCCAATAGACAGTGGTTCTTCCTCCAGTGAGCGCTCCAAGCAAACAGATCTGAACCTCCAATAGTGCTACCAAGGTTCTTCAAGCCAATCCTAGATGCTCTCAAAATCTTCAGCACAGATCTAGGGTTTCACAAACCCTAACTCTCAAAATAGATGAGAGAAACTAGAAGAAGAAGAAGAGATCTCAAAGAGGGAGAGAGAAACCAAACGCAGAAGAGGGGGCCAGGCAGAAATGTGGAGCACTGCCCCCTCTGCGTTTTTGGTCCCCTTTATATAATGCCAGGGTTTAATTAAAATCCTAAATGGATAAGATTCAATCCCTTTGAGAGTCAGACTCTCTCTCTCTCTTTGTTTGGTAGTTCTGTTTAAACTCAAAGTGCTACACAGGTGAAGAAGAAGAATCTAATAGGGAAAGTATTAATTAATTACTTTATTTAATATTTAACGGATAATTACAATTAGCACCATATCCATTAATTAAATAAAGTACTAATTAAAATAGTAAATTCCAAATAACTCCATATATGATAACTATTTATCATATACAACCCCCCCCACTAATCAACACCATCATTATGGAATCTAGGGCACATACACTTGTACTGTCAAACCCCAATCCATAGTACATGTCCATATATGAGCGTCTGTGCATCTGATCAGGTCCCGTAAAACTCGATAAAACACTTTGTTCAAATAATTATAAATAATGTATCATTTTATGTAAAATAGATTTTTGCAAAACCATTTTCAAAACGGCACTGGATCCAGATTCTAATCCGACCATGCACAGAAAGTCTATCTTGGTGTTCCCCAATCGGGCAGCGGTGACCATGTTGGATAACTCTTTTACTCAGAAAGTGTTCACGCATTCTTAGAACATCAGTTTTGACTCGCTTGAGTCTCAGTCATTGATGAACCAAAGAATGCGATCACACTTTGCAGTGACAAGGTTCCCTCAGGTATAGGGTGTCGGTGACACATGTCTATCCCTTCCTACATCTGGCAGTAATACATGAGGGAATCGACAAAGTAGATTCTTCGCCAATACACACATCAACTATGTGAGCACTCGCATTCGTACCCTGACATCACATGTCTAGGTATACCCAATGCGACGACCATATGATAAGGGTGCCCAGCTCATACCCTAGTCGTGACTACCATTCTAAGTAAAACTTAGGGACACATAATGCTCAAAAAGGTTATATCGCATGTGACAATATCAAACTAAAATGTATAAATGTTCAATGCAAAGGTGAACCGGGTTGAACCAGACCGAGCCGGGTTTGATGGACACACACTTGTCCAACACCCAAGTAGGAGAAGGATATTGCCCTAATGAAGGTGAAGGTGATTGAGGATGAGCAAGATGCTGCCTCTAAGAAAGTGGAGGAAGTTGAGGGCTATCTGAAGGAGCTTGAGCTGCAAAAGGACACCGCTGTTTCCCACGCAATAGATAAGACCTCTTGGTCCTTCAAGGAGGACGTGGTTGTAGCCATCATAGATGTTTTCTATATGGAAGCCAAGCATATTTTAGATTTCGTCCGCACGCAAGCTTCTAATGTCCGTTGGAAGGGCTTGCAAATTCCTGACGTGGAGAGTGAGGCTTACGAGATTCCAACCTCAATTGAAGAAGGTGGCACCAAGGACGAAGTTGGGGTCATGGAGGAAGACCAAGAAAAAGATGATGAGGCTGCCCCTGACTCCCCTTCTTCCAAAAAGATGACGAGTGAATATAGTCATTTTTCGAGGTGTACTTTTTCATCCTTTGTTGAGTGCTTTACTTCACCTGTAGGTAGTCTTTTAAGTTTTCACCTTGGCTTAGGTTGCCTAGAAGTTTTTAATTTGATTGCTTGATAAATTACAAAAAATACCCTCCAAAGAAGCTCTTTGATTGGTCCAACTTCAAATGACTATAACTTGGCCATTTAAAGTCCAAATGAGGTTATTCAAACTGTTGTGAGTTCATAAAAACGAGAAAAACACTGTGGAAGAGCTTGGGAAACCTTTTGATTGGGGACCGTTAATGGAAATTGTGTGGAGTTGTTTTAGGTGACATTGTTGTTTGATTGCCTTTGTTGTTCAAGTGGTTAATCCACTTTAGTAATTCCTTGTAAAATTCCTCTGGTAGATCCTTGGTTGTGTTGATTGTTGATAATTGTACTTATTTGACCACTATAAGGGTTGAAGAATTTGATTTTACATTCATTTGAAGTTTCCAAAAATAAAATGAAACAAACTGTTTCGTTGCCATCTGGAAAATGTGGATTCTCTGAGGGCCTGTGAGTTTATCGAAAAAATGGGGTGGGAATAAAGGGGTAGGGGAATTGTAATCTTTTCCATAAAATACCAAAAGTGGCTCTTGTTTGGTTACCGGAATAGGAAACTTAGGAGACAACACTGCTTAAATCAAGGGGGACTGACTATAAGGATCCAACACTTATGACCCAAATTATATTAGAAGTGAATATTAATAATGATGATTGTTCTAGTGTACTGAGTTTTATAAATGATCCATAGTAATCTTGAGAAAATATGGTGTTGTTTATGGAGAATTAAACTGTTTTTAAATATGGAAAAACATGCGTGTTTTCTAATAAATTGACTGATCAAAAGATGGTATTTGGACATGGCATCTATTGCATTAGGTAGAACATAAAACTTGCTTCCCAAGAAGTTTAAAATTACTCAAATATTATTTGTATTGACAAAGTTATGTCCGGGTCAAACTTTATCTAGTGTGCGTTAATGCTGTTAAAATCACTCTGAACGAAGGCAAAATTTTAGTCTTCGAAATGAAGGATTAATTTGGCGCTCTTTTGGTTTTTAGTAATGTTTATCACAATAAGAATTATAAAATTTGTAGACTTAAGAAAAATCCCAGCATTTGAAAGTTAAAATCTTCACCTATAGCTAGAAATCCAGTTTTTGCTCTTGGACTGAGGATTTGACTATTTATCCTTCTCGAATTTGATTTTATAAGTATTTTTATTAGATTCAAATGGGGGATATTTTCTTATTTATTAATATTATGTTAAATAAATTAAATAATAAATATAAAAACATTTACTTAAATGATTTTTGGTTAAGGGAAGTTCTTGATATTATAGGGATTCTCTTCCTCTTCTTCTTCTTCTTTTTTGTTCCCTCTCTATATTCTCTAAATCCCTACCTAACGATACTATGCTCGATCGATTCTCCATTCTGCAATAGTGAGCAAAGAGCTTCCTTCGTCCTACAATAGCGAGATGAGGTAGATTTGGTTCCTTGCCCTCCATCTCTGGTTTCCAAAATTTGCTTACACAAGTTCTAGAATTGCTTTAACAAGAGGTTTTACTAGTGGTTTGGTTGTTCTAATTAGAAATCTTGAGGTTGTTTCATGATAGTAAGTATCTAATTCACATTCCATGAGGTTGTTGTGAATTTCAAACCTATGTGCTAAATCAAGTTTATTGAAAGGCATTGTTCTATTCTATGATTTCAGATTCTAGAAATTGTTAATCATATACTTGGAATACTAGAGTATGAGTATAAAGTGTTTTCCCTTCATATGTCTATAATTGACAGTTGTTGGAACCATAAATCTGAGATACTATAATCGTATATGTTCATGAATCGGTATATTGTGATTATTGGAATCATAAATCTGAGATACTATAATGGTTTGTATTTTCCTGAATCGGTATATTGTGATTGTAAGAAACATGAATCTGCATATTGTACTAGTACAAAATCATAAATCTGTTTGATGTGATTGTGGAAAAGCTCAATGAGGGTTTATAGCCGTGGAGATTGGGCCTCATTGAGACGAAATTGAGGGTATTGGAATGTATTTGACCCCACCAAGACTTTGATTGTGGGAATTATTGGACCCATTTGTCTAGCAGTGGGATATTGGACCTCACCTGGCTAGTGAGGATTTGGCTGGATCATAGCTGAGACATTGGTTATGGGTATAACTTGCTCATATGTTCGGCAATGGGATATTGGACCCCACCTAAGATGCCATTGGAAGGATTTGATTGGACCTCAATTGAGACGTCAAAGGGTGTTATATATGACCCTGGCCAGTTTATATATTGGATCTCGTCTGATTGGTCAGTGGTGTGAGCTCCTATGGGGATCTCAGGCCCTTGTCCGCAGCAGGGTAAGCTCTTATAGGGACCTCGGGACCTCACTTGACTTTCCTCTAGAATTTTGATTAATATGTCACGCTAGCATTGTGTGGGCCCTGCAAAGGAATTGGGGTGTGACACTGTCTGGCCCACGTGGAAATCTATTTCTCTCACCCCATCCCTCTCTAAAGTCCCACAATTTTGGGTAGGACTTTGTGGGAAAGGAAGGGAAAATGTTATGCTAATAGAGATGAATAAGAGCTCAAAAGGGATCCTGGCCAGCCAACATAAAATTTCAGTTTTGTCAGATGAAATCTTAGCTCTTTCTCGCTTGCTAGGTTTTTTATTCCATTGAAGAGAGATCCTTATCTTTCTCTTATTGTATACATTAGTCGACGGCAAAGACGTTTGTTCTTCTCAATCTTCCTAAAATAGTGAAGATCCTTGGATAAGTTCAACGTTAAGGGCAAGAAAGGTTTTAAGCACCCATTCCACATGGTCGAAAGATAGTCTCCTTTATTTGGACCATTCCTAATCTTACTAATCCTACTAACTAGCAGATATAATGAAAGCAGTACATCTAACCTAGTCTAGGTAACTAGGCCAAAAATCAATAAGGCATGCAAATTAATGTAAGCATGGCATTGATTATCATAATAAGTCTACACATAATAGATACTGCATAAATGGGGAGATTATATTATATACATGGGGGAGACTGAACTTGGACATAACTTTACTAGGCTACCTGTGTATCCTGCACAATTAAGAAATCAAGTCAAACATAGTTCCCAAGGATTACTTTGGGGATGATTGGATAATTGTGTGTGTATGGTGGTAGACCAAACTCAAACATCATTTAGTCAAGTTGTCTATGCACCCTCAATGGGGATCGAGTCTAACGTAGTTCCCAATGATGACTGAGGAATTTTTTAGGGTTTTGACCACTTAAGTGTCTAACCATTGGTTTTGAATGGTGGGTTTGAAGACACTATTTAGGATTCCATTGGACCCCTAGTGGAAATTTTGACAGCCTAACGGCATACCACAGGTTTTCGAAAAGAAACAAAAAAAGTATGTATACTATGCAAAAAAAACTAATTGATTAAATAACTAAAATATACAATTATATAAAGAAATAAGTAAAAGTAGGAGGAGAGAGAAAAAAAACTTGTTTTTTCCCAAAAGGTTTTGTCTGTTCAGTTCTGTAGAGTTCTGATGTTCCTGCTGCGATTTCAATAGAAATTCGACTCTCAGAGGTATTTTCAAGATTTTAGGATCTCTCTCTCTCTCTCTCTCTCTCTCTCTCTCGAATTTCCTTGATCGTCTGGAATTTTTGAGAAGAAGAAAGAGCTCTAGGACCTTGAGGTTTGAAAACGAGAAGAGGTAGAGGCCCTATTATTGGATTTCAAAGGGGAGGGTACTTTGTGGATTATCAAAAAGGTAACACCACCAAGGGAGGGATTTTTATCCCCTGCGATTCCCTGCTCGATACAGTTCCTACAATTCCTCTCATAGGGCACGAAAATGACCACCCTACCCCGTGCCCAAACACACTGCCCGGGTGGGGTCCACCCCCCTCTTATTAGAGGCACTAGGGAACTGTAACGGGTAGGGAATCGCAGGAGATAATTTTCCCCAAGGGAGACATGTTGGTGCCTCTAGGTCTCCCTTGGTGACTACCATGTGGCATCCTTCTAATCACCCAAGAAATCCTTAATTTCTACAAAAAAAATGTTGCTTTTTTTTTTTACTGGTGTTTAGATAGAAATTTCTGGAGATCCAACCATTGAATTTTGATGATCCAAATTATTTTAGAAATGTATTTGAGTTTAATATCCAATGTTGTGGAGATCAACCATAAATTTGACTAGAAATATAGTCAAAACTATGCTCAAAGGAGGGGGACTGCAAAACAGGAACTTTGATTAAAGGATGGCCAAACAGTATCCTATTTGCATCAAAATCTAGATTTTTCCTTAAAATGATAAGACAAAAATTTTCTATAAGTTTGAGCCATTTCTGATAAGGTTTGGACATCCATGTCACCCTAGCGGTAAAATGATCATTTTCTACCGAGAAACTTCTGGGAGCAATGTTAAGCTCAAAATGTGGTCATTTGGAGTATGTTTTATGGTGACAAGATTCAGTGTCTATAGTCGTCAATGTTGTGTTCATAAGATGAATGGCACAATCGAACTTTGTTGGTAGATCATCAAGATTCACTTTACCAAATTGTAGGTATACGAAAGGACACATATTGTTGGCATTATTTTGGGTGACTTTGTAATGCCCATATGTGTTTTGGGTTTATATTAATTAAAGGGAAAAAGTTTCCCGGTTAGCTAATGGTCTCATATTGTGTCATATTATTCTCTCTCATCTACTGATGATGTGGGTCCCATGTGGATTATACCATTCCCCAAGGCACCATTGGTGTGGCATGAGAGGTTCCCCGTCTCCCACTGATGAAGTGAGGAACCCTCTCTTATTAGAAATAAATATTGTAAGGTTTATTTAGTAAAGTAGAACTGATTTTAGGGTAATGTTACAACTTTCCATAAATTAAAGGCCCTAAAGTATCAGTCCAGAGATACCTCTCTAGATGGCATATCTACAGAGTCTGCCCTCATTAATCATTGGATGTATCAAAAATATCATTTTAACCTTTTCTCTAAGATATATATGTATATACACAAGCTCTATAGTCCTAGAGGAGTTGCAGAAGAGGATTGAAGGGTCAGTTGGTACTACTTGTTTGCAAAGAAGAAAAGGGACGAGGGTTGAGTTTATTGAAAGGTATTTTATGTTCTACTTTTTCCCCTTTTTGTTTATCATCTTTGAATAAATTGCATGAAAATATATGTGGATTTCTTTCTCTTACTCACACACACACAATTTACGGTTTTCCTTTTGTTTTGATGCTATATGCAAATCGATTATCCAAATTAAGAACTATAGAGATGGGTTTCTCATTGTTAGTCATTGAAATCTTAGGAATTTTTTAGGCCCTTTGTGATCGTAGTTTGTTTTTCTTCTTCCAATGTAATGAGGGTTTTATTGAGATACTATTATAAAGGCATCTAGTTTTACCCTATGATCTTCACCCTCATCAAATTCTTAAAATTTTGGAAAATCATATTGTCGTTGAATGTGACCCACTTCGCCACAATGATGACAAGTGCGTACTTGTCCCGAAGTCTATGAAGTGCTAGACTTGGGGGCTTTACTGTTCCCTGACCCACGACCACGGCCACCCCCATTGTTACCCGTACCTGTCCCACCACCAGACCTACGGTTGGGAAAGGCTGCAAGTGCTGAACTCTCATTACCATGGGTGGAATCTTGGTTTCTCTCATGGAAAACCAGTAAAAGTCGAGAAAAAGCTTCTGGAAGTGTGGTGACTCTATCCCCACCGAAGATTTGACACCGTACTGGCTCAAATTCTTTTCGAAGACTACCCAAAACTACCATAACAGCCAGTTGCTCCCGCTGTTGCTGCATCTCTTTCACATCAGACGTGATAGGAAGAATGGAATTCAAGCGACTATTCAGCTCCTCATATAGTCGCTTGAATTCTACAAAATATTGGGTTACAGTCAAAGTCTTCTGATCCACTTTATAAAAAGCTTGGGACAGGACATAAATCTTAGACAAGTTGTCCTTCCCAGAATAGAGGACATTCAAGTATTCCCATAAATCCTTTACCGTGTCAATGTGAGTAACCAAGTCTGCAATCTGATTATCCATTGAGTTCAACATCTGACTCAATATTCTTGCATCCACCGTATCCCATGTTGTGTCTCCTTCAGGTTTTGACTTTGTTAGATGATCCTGTTAATTACGCCTCGTCAAGGCCAATTGAACCACCTTTTTCCATTGCTGAAAATTAAAAATCCCTTCAAGTTTTCTTTCAATAATGCGATGAGAAGAGGAGGATAGTTCAGTTACAGTAGTCTTTGCATCACCCATTCTTGATTAATATCACAATCAATCACGGAAAAAATTTCTAAAATTGATTTTCGTGGATGAATACACCACCAATAACTCGATCTAGCCAGCAACAAAAATCAATACACCACCAATAACTTGATCCAACTAGCAACAAAAAATCACCACCAATAACTCGATCCAGTTTCAAATTGCAAACAGTACCTGAATCGATCTCACCCTTTAAACATACCCCAAGCTGAGACCTAGTTCCTCTATATTGACATGAACTAGTCTCAAATAAATCCACAAAACTGCAGCAAAGGGTGCTGCATCCCCTTCAAGATAATATCACGGGAGGCCCCACACCTTTAGGCCTTCAAACCACAAGTTTGTTCAAAGTATAACGCAGCGAACAGAGAAGGATTAAGGATGGTGGATCGACTCCTACAGTCCTTGCTCTGATACCATGTAATATTTGTAGAGAAGAAGAAGAAGAGAGGAGGAAGAAGAGCTGCTGCACAATTAGGAGCTACAGCTGTACATATGACTTCCCCTAAAACAGTATATTAAAAATAGGTAATAAAATTGCAGAGACAAAAATACCCCTACAAGAGGAATCGTGAATAGAGAGCTGACGCTAGCTCTATTCCCGATTCCTCCCCCTTACTCCTAACACTATGATTTCAGATTCTAGAAATTGTTAGTCATATACTTGGAATACAAGAGTATGAGTATAAAATGTTTTCCCTTCATATTTCTATAATTGACAGTCGTTGGAACCATAAATCTGAGATACTATAATCGCATATGTTCATGAATCGGTATATTGTGATTGTTGGAATCATAAATCTGAGGTACTATAATGGTTTGTATTTTCCTAAATCGGTATATTGTGACTATAAGAAACATAAATCTGCATACTATAATAGTATAAAATCATAAATCTATTTGATGTGATTGTGGAAAAGCTCAATGAGGGTTTATAGCCGTGGAGATTGGGCCTCACTGAGATGACATTGAGGGAATTGGAATGTATTGGACCCCACCGAGACTTCGATTGTGGGAATTATTGGACCCATTTGTCCAGTAGTGGGATATTGAACTTCACCTGGCCAGTGAGGATTTGGCGGGATCATAGCCGAGACATCGGTTATGGGTATAACTTGCTCATATGTTCGGCAATGGGATATTGGACCCCACCTAAGATGCCATTGGAGGGATTTGATTGGACCTCAATTGAGATGTCAAAGGGTGTAGTTTTATATATGACCCTGGCCAGTTTATATTGGACCTCGTCTGATTGGTCAGTGGGGTGAGCTCCTATGGGGATCTTAGGCCCTCGTCTGTAGCAGGGTAAACTCTTATAGGAACCTTGGGACCTCACTTGACTTTCCTATGGGGATCTTAGAACCTTGGGACCTCACTTGACATAAAATTTCAGTTTTGTTAGATGAAATCTTAGCTCTTTCTCACTTGCTAGGTTTTTTATTCCATTGAAGAGAGATCCTTATCTTTCTCTTGTTGTGTACATTAGTCGATGGCAAAGACGGTTGTTCTTCTCAGTCTTCCTAAAATAGTGAAGATGCCTAGATAAGTTCAACGTAACGGGCAGGAAAGGTTTTAAGTACCCATTCCACATGGTCGGAAGACAACCATTCCTACTCTTACTAATCCTACTAACTAGCAAATATAATGAAAGCAGTACATCTAACCTAGTCCAGGTAACTAGGCCAAAAATCAGTAAGGCATGCAAATTAATGTAAACATGGCATTGACTATCATAATAAGTCTAAACATAATAGATACTGCATAAATGGGGAGATTATATTATATACATGGGGGAGACTGAACTTGGACATAATTTTACTAGGCTACCTGTATATCCTGCATGATTCAGGAATCAGGTCAAACATAGTTCCCAAGGATTATCTTGGGGATGATTGGATGATCGTGTGTGCGTGTATGGTGGTAGACCGAACTCAAACATCATTTAGTCAAGCTGTCTATGCACCCTCAATGGGGATCAAGTCTAACATAGTTCCCAATGATGACTGGGGAATTTTTTAGGGTTTTGACCACTTAAGTGTCTAACCACTAGTTTTCAATGGTGGGTCTGATGACACTATTTAGGTTTCCATTGGACCCCTAGTGGAAATTTTGACATCCTAATGGCATACCACAGGTTTTTGGAAAGAAACAAAAAGAGTATGTATACTATGCAAAAAAACTAATTGATTCGATAACTGAAATACACAATTATATAAATAAATAAGTAAAAGTAGGAGGAGAGAGAAAAAAAAACTTGTTTTTTCCCAAAAGGGTTTGTCTTTTCAGTTCTGTAGAGTTCTGATGCTCCTACTACGATTTCAATAGAAATTTGACTCTCAGAGGTATTTGCAAGATTTTAGGATCTCTTTCTCGAGAGAGAGAGAGAGAATTTCCTTGATTGTTTGGAATTTTTGAGAAGAAGAAAGAGCTCTAGGACCTTGAGGTATGAAAAAGAGAAGAGGTAGAGGCCCTATTTATTGGATTTCAAAGGGGAGGGTACTTTGTGGATTATCAAAAAGGCAACACCACCAAGGGAGGGATCTTTATCCCCTGCGATTCCCTGCTCAATACAGTTCCTGCAATTCCTCTCATAGGGCACAAAAATGACCACCCTACCCCGTGCCCGAACACATTGCCCAGGTGGGGTCCACCCCCCTCTTAGTAGAGGCCCTAGGGAACTGTACTGGGTAGGGAATCGTAGGAGATAATTTTCCCCAAGGGAGACATGGTGGCGCCTCTAGGTCTCCCTTGGTGGCTGCCATGTGGCATCCTTCCAATCACCCAAGAAATCCCTAATTTCTACCAAAAATCCCTAAAAACTGATGTTTAGATTGCAATTTCTGGAGATCCAACCATTGAATTTTGATGATCCATATTATTTTAGAAATGTATTTGAGTTTAATATCCAATGGTGGGAGATCAACCACAAATTTGACTAGAAATATAGTCAAAACTGTGCTCAAAGTAGGGGGACCGCAGAACAGGTATTTTGATTAAATGATAGCCAACTAGTGTCCTATTTGCACCAAAATCTAGATTTTTCCTTAAAATGATAAAACAAAATTTTTTTTATAAGTTTCAGCCATTTCTGATAAGGTTTGGGCACCCAAGTCACTCTAGGGGTAAAATGATCATTTGCTACCGAGAAACTTCTGGGAGCAATGTTAAGCTCCAAATGTGGTCATTTGGAGTGTGTTTTATGGTCACAAGATTCAGTGTCTATAGTCGTCAATGTTGTGTTCATAAGATGAATGGCACAATAGGACTTTGTAGGTAGATCATCAAGACTCACTTTACCAAATCGTAGGTATACGAAAGGATATGTATTGTTGGCATTGTTTTGGGTTTATATTAATTAAAGGTTTCCCACGTAGCTAATGTACCGTATGCACTCTCATATTGTTTCATATTATTCTCTCTCATCTACTAACAATGTGGGCTCCATGTGGATTATACCATTCTCCGAGGCACCATTGGTGTGGCATGAGAGGTTCCCTGTCTCCCACTGATGATGTGGGGAACCCTCTCTTAATAGAAATAAATATTGTGTGGTTTATTTAGTAAAGTAGAACTGATTTTAGGGCAATGTTATAACTTTCCATAAATTAAAGGCCTTAAAGTATCAGTCCAGAGATACCTCTCTAGATGGCACATCTACAGCGTCTGCCCTCATTAATCATTGGATGTATCGAAAATATCATCTTAACCTTTTCTCTAAGATATATATGTATAGGAGTTGCAGAACAGGATTGAAGGGTTAGTTGGTACTACTTGATTGTAGAGAAGAAAAGAGACAAGGGTTGAGTTTATTGAAAGGTATTTTATGTTCTACTTTTTTGCGTTTTTGTTTATCATCTTTGAATAAATCGCACGAAAATATATGTCGATTTCTTTCTCTTACTCACACACACAATTTACGATTTTCCTTTTGTTTTGATGCTATATGCAAATCGATTATCTAAATTAAGAACCATAGAGATGGGTTTCTCATTGTCAGTCACTGAAATCTTAGGAATTTTGTAGGCCCTTTTGTAATTGTAGTTTATTTTTCTTCTTTCAATGTAATTAGGGTTTTATTGAGATCCTATTATAAAGGCATCTGGTTTTACCCTATGATCTTCGTCCTCATCAAATTCTTAAAATTTTGTAAAATCATATTGTTGTTTGTCTTTTGATCAATTGATTTCTTCTAATTGGTAAACATTAGAAAATCTTCAATTGAGTTCAGTCCAAGCTTGGTAAGATCTATGAATACTTCATCAATCTATGGTTTTCATGGTCAAAGATTTATTCAATTTTTTCTTTCTATATCCTTTTTGGCTCAGATGTATGTTAGATCTCCAAAATGTATATCAAATTTATTGGATATTTTGTGTGAATGTGCTTGGTTTGTATTGGATATCACTTAAGCTAGAATTGCAAGTTCAACCCCTCTCTAACACTCATCCTCTGATATTAATTGCATACTCGTATTTTTTTTTTGCTAGAAGATCATTTGTATTAAAGAAGAAAAAATAGTAACATCTATAGAGAAAATGTTCAAAAGAACCAACTCACAACTACAGACTATCTAGGAGAGAACCTTCCACCTTCGTCATTGCTATCAATAGTAGAGACTAACCTACTACACCAGGAAACTAGTAGTATTGAATACAAAATCTTGGCCTACATTGGACATCAACAACCATATTGTTCTGCACAGAGGGGGACAAGGAAACATGAACAAAGAAATCCAAGAGCCTGGCTGGTGATTTTTCCAGGTAATCAAAATAGTGGACATCTTCCAACCAATAGACGAGAGATAAGCTTGAAGGACCGACTAATTCTGCCTAACAAACTATGAGACAAGATTCCTAGAAACCAGAATAGAAACTGCCGCAAGTCACACTCAATCCAAAGTTTCCGAATATCTAGATTTTGAGCATGCTCCAACCCAAGGATCAGCGCCCAAAACTCTGCTTCAAAGTTTGTCTTGACCCCCAAGAAATTCTTGAAGGAGAAAATTACCCCTGCTTTGTCATCACAAAGTATTCCACCAACACCCGATCTCCCCGGATTTCCTAGAGAGAACCCATCCACATTAAGTTTGAACCATCCAAACGGAGGTGTAGCCCAAAAAATCTACAAGTACATTGGGGCCCTACGAGACCGAGTATTGAAGCCCATTCTTCTAGCCTATAGAAGATCATTCACAGATGAAATTGGATGCTTGAAATTTGAAGAAAGGGTGCAGAGTTCCCTCTTGACTAGCTAATTCCAAAGTTTGAGATGGCCTTCTCCATCTTCCATCAAATCATCTCATGTTCCTCTCTGTTGCGACAAGAAATCGTCGAGCGGTCCTGCGAGTGCCGTCACCTGCAAGTGGACCAAGGGGTCAACAGAGAGAACCGGTGTGGTCCCGGCCCAGGGCTCTCCGATGCCAAAGTTAGATCTCCTGGCGCAAACAGATGAATAGTGATTATTCAATATGAGATTAGATGTCCTCTATGGGGTTGTGTACCTTTGCCTTTTATAGTAGCATATGGCGGTGTGGAGAGTCCCCGTTTGATTGACGATTGTGCCGTTGAGTGGATAGAGGCCCTGGGTAACGGGGCTCTATCCTGATTGGCCATCTCCCCGCGGGAGGGAGTGTCCTGGTGGCATCAGGATCCTTGGTGGATAGATATCCGCGTGTGGTGATAACGTCCTTGGTGCTTGAATCCGTCTGGATGACGTGACCTCTAAGGGTCTAAAGTCCTGGTAGTGACATGAGTCTTAGCGATACGATCGGGGTCGTAGATGGGTGGCCCCCACCTCGGTGCCCATGATGTTGCGCCTAGGTGAGGCCGCGCCGGGTGAGGAGGCCGCGCTCGGGTGAGGCCGCGCTGGTGAGGCTGTGGAGGGCCGCGCCTGGGTGAGGCTGTGAGGAGGCCGAGCCCCTGGTGAGGAAGTGTGATGGTATGGGCTTGGAAGTATGGTCGTAGCTTCCTGGCTGCCATTACCAATGCATAGGCTACCTTCTCGATCCTAGTGTACCTGGTCTCTGCATCGATCAGGACATGGCTGACGTAGTAGATGGGCCTCTGGACTTTGTCTTCTTCCTTCAGCAGTACTGCGCTGACCGCGACAGGGGTGGCGGCCAGGTAGAGCTGCAACTCTTCATTAGGTTCCGGTCGCCCAAGCAGGGGTGGGCTCTCTAGGTACTCCTTCAATTCTCCGAACGCCTTTTGGCACTCTTCCGTCCATGTGAAGTCCTTAGGGCTTCGGAGGTTCTTCAATGTTTTAAAGAATGGTAAGCACTTATCACCTGATCGTGACACGAACCTGGAAAGGGCGGCAACCCTTCCATTCAACCTCTGCACTTCCCTGACCGTTCGAGGAGGTGCCATCTCTTGGATGGCCTTGATCTTGGATGGGTTGGCTTCTATTCCACGGACTGAGACCATGAACCCCAGGAATTTTCCTGACGTTACACCAAAGGCGCACTTTGCAGGGTTTAGCTTCATCTGGTTCCTTCTCAGTACTGTGAATGCTTCTTCTAGGTCGGTCAGGTGTTGGTTGGTGTGGACGCTTTTCATGAGCATGTCATCCACATATACCTCCATGTTGCGCCCGATCTGCTCCTCGAACATCTTGTTGACCATTCTCTGATAGGTGGCCCCTGCATTCTTTAACCCGAACGGCATGACGTTGTAGCAGTAGTTCTCTTTGTCCGTCCGGAATGCGGTGTAAGACTCATCATCCTCATACATGAGGATCTGGTTGTATCCGGAGTAGGCATCCATGAAACTCAGCATCCCATGGCCGGCGGTGGTGTCGATCAGTAGGTCGATCCGGGGCAGTGGGTACTCATCTTTTGGGCATGCCTTGTTCAGGTCGGTGTAGTCGACACACATCCTCCACTTCCCACTTGGCTTTGGTACCATGACCACGTTGGTGAGCCAGGTTGGGAACTTCTCCTTTCTGATGAACCCTGATCGGCTTAACTTCTCGACCTCCTCCTTGATTGCTGCTTGTCGGTCGAGGGCGAAGTTACGCCGCTTCTGTTGAACGGGCTTCCTGGTTGGGTCGACATGTAGTCGGTGCTCCTCTATGGAACATGGTATTCCCGGCATGTCGGAGGTCGACCATGTGAAGACATCCATGTTCGCTTGGAGGAGGTGTCCAAGCCCTTCTTTCTGTTCCTTGCTTAGCAGCGAGCCGACCTGAACGACCTTGGAGGGGTCATCCTGGCTGAGGGGCCATGGGATGAGGTCTTCCACTGGCCTTCCCCTTCTCTCTGTCAGTTCATCTCTCTGGTCACTGATCATGCTCTCTAGGCAGAGTGCCATTCCACGGGTGTTGCCATTATTCTTTTTCATGAAGGTGGCGTAGCACTCCCTTGCTTTCTTCTGATCTCCTCGGACTTCGCCTACCCCATTCTCGGTGGGGAACTTCATCTTCAGGTGAAGTGGTGATATGACTCCTCTAAGGGCTGTCAGTGATGGTTGCCCTAAGAGGCCGTTGAAGGACACCACGGATTTGACTACCATGAAATTCACCATGATGGTTACTTGTTGAGGGTGTACCCCGAAGGTGACGGGTAGCTCTATGGTACCTCTGATGGAGGCGGTGGCACCTAAGAATCCATGGAGATAAGTGGGCTCTGGTTTGAGCTGGTCGTCCCCGAACCCGAACTGTCGATAGGCGTCCAAGGAGAGTACGTCAACAGACGCCCCTGTGTCTATCAGTACCCTGTGTACAGGTCGATTGGCTACCTCCACCTATATTACCAGGGCATCTTCATGCAGGAAGTTTAGTCTTTCCAGGTCTTCCTCCGAGAAGGAGATCACCGCCTCAGTCTTAGCTATCTTGCTGGGCTTCTCTGCCACTCCCACGAACCTGGCATGAGCTTTAGCTTTTCTGGTGGACTCTTGCCCTGGTCCTCCAAGTATGGTGAGGATAGGGGGTCCCTTGGTGCCACTAGGTTCTGTGGCATCTCTCCGCTCTTCTGGGCGGTCTCTCTCTCGATCTGTTCTTCTTTCTTCTCGTCTCGTTTCCACTCTGTCTCCGTCGCGACCTCTATCTCCTTGGCCTGAGCGGTTGTCACGTCTCCCCTTCACATACTTGTTCAAGCTTCCTGCTCTTACCAGTTGTTCTATCTCTCTCTTCAATTGATAGCACTCCTGTGTGTCGTGCCCATTCTCTTTGTGGAAGAGACAATATTTGTTATGGTTTCGCTTCTCTGGCGCTGCTAGCATGGGTCGTGGCCAATGGAGTAGGTCACGGTCCTGGATCTGCATGAGTATCTGGGACCTGGTGGTGTTCAGTGGTGTGAACTCAGGGGTGCTTGCCCTCTCACTTCTCTCTGGGCGGCGGTTTGTCCTCCTAGATGGGCGGTCGCTCTTCTCTTGTCGACGCTCTGTCCTCGACCTCTTACCCTCTTTACGGTCATCAGGTGCTGACCTCTTGTTGTCCTGTGGCTTGGCCTCGATTATTTTTGTTCTTGCTTGTAGTACTTCGGCCATATTTGCAAACTCGTTGCACCGCTCCAGGAGCTCTTTCATGGTCCTGGTTTCATGACGTGCCAGGTCCTTGATCAAGTCCAGGTCCCTAATACCTCCTGCTAGGGCTGCATGCTGTGTCTGGTCATCCAAGTCTCGAACTTCCAGGGACTCCTTGGTGAACCTGGTAACGTATTCCCTGAGAGATTCCCCAGGGTTCTGTACCACGTTCAGTAGATTGACGGTGGTCTTCTTCTGCTTGATGCTACTTTAGAAGCGGGTGACGAACTGTTTGCATAGCTCTGCGAACGAGCCTATAGATCTCGGTCGTAGCCTGGAGAACCATGATGTGGCTGCTCCCTTGAGGGACGCAGGGAATGCCCGACAGGATACCACGTCCGACCCCCCATACAGCGTCATCATGCCATTACAGTAGTTGATGTGGTCATTAGGGTCAGTGGTACCACTGTAGAGTTCAAAGGTGGGTAGTCGAAACCTGGAAGGTAGTGTGGCTGACATGATCTCTGCCGAGAATGGGTGTTGTCCAGGTATGGAATGTGTCTCGCCTTTGGTATGCTTCTTCAACCCTTCCAGCTTCTCATCCAGGTCGCGGAGTCTTTGATCGAGCTCCTCGTCCCGTGTCTGCCCCCCACGCCTAGCCGGACGTTCGATGCGACCCCGTTCACGCTCTTTCCTGGATGTCCCCTCCCGCCTTGAGTGTTGGCGGGATGGTGAATGGTCACGCCGTGATGAACCCTGTCGTGAAGGTGAGGGGCTTTCTTCTCTGTAGGTCCGGCTTCGTCGTGGTATGTGACCTTCTTCCAGTCGTCCGTCGAACACAGACCTCTGGACCGATCTCTGCGGGCTAGACACCCTCGCCCTGGGTGTTGGCGTCCTCCCACGTTCTGACCGTGGCGAGAGGTCTCTTGTTCTCCTGGGATGCTGGGAAGGCTCCCCCCGCTGCGGAGTGGGGGTTGCCTGTCGCGCAAGTCTCTCTGATCTCGCGCCCCTGGGAGATGATCTCCTAGGGTTTGGCTCTTGTTGAGGTATGGACTCCACCCTTGCTGATGGTGAAGTCCTCCGACGGTGAGATGTCGCACGCTGCATCAGGTATTCTCGAAAGAGTCGTTATTCATCGAGGATCTGTCGTTGCAGGTCGTTGATCTGACCCACAGTGGCTGGAGCATTGGGGTCAGGTGTCACCTCCACCACCACATCGTCGGCCTCGTCATTGTTGGGCTCGGCGATCACGAACTGGTCATTAAGGGGGATCTCCTCCTCCAGAGGGACATGGTCCTGGTTGTTGGCTCTGCGGCGAGAGCACTCTGGGGGTGGTGATCCATTCCTTGCTCCGTTGTTGGTGGTGGTAGTCTTCCTTCGTGCCATTGAATGAGTATGGAAGCGAGCTAGTAGCTGTAATGGCTAGCGTCGTTCCCACAGACGGCGCCAATCATTGCGTCAAGAAATCGTCGAGCGGTCTGCGAGTGCCGTCACCGCAAGTGGACCAAGGGGTCAACAGAGAGAACCGGTGTGGTCCCGCCTAGGGCTCTCCGATGCCAAAGTTAGATCTCCTGGCGCAAATAGATGAATAGTGATTATTCAATATGAGATTAGATGTCCTCTATGGGGTTGTGTACCTTTGCCTTTTATAGTAGCATATGGCGGTGTGGAGAGTCCCCGTTTGATTTACGATTGTGCCGTTGAGTGGATAGAGGCCCTGGGTAACGGGGCTCTGTCCTAATTGGCCATCTCCCCGCTGGAGGGAGTGTCCTGGTGGCATCAGGATCCTTGGTGGATAGATATCCGCGTGTGGTGATAACGTCCTTGGTGCTTGAATCCGTCTGGATGACGTGACCTCTAAGGGTCTAGAGTCCTGGTAGTGACATGAGTCTTAGCGATACGATCGGGGTCGTAGATGGGTGGCCCCCACCTCAGGTGCCCATGATGCTGCGCCTGGGTGAGGCCGCGCCCTGGTGAGGAGGCCGCGCCTGGGTGAGGCCGCGCCTGGTGAGGCTGTGAGGAGGCCGCGCCTGGGTGAGGCCGCGCCCCTGGTGAGGAGGCCGCGCCTGGGTGAGGCCGGGCCTAAGTGAGGCCGTGGGCAGGCCGGCCTAGGTGAGGCCGTGGGGAGGCCGCGCTGGGTGAGGCCGTGCCTGGGTGAGGCTGTGAGGAGGCCGCGCCTGGGTGAGGCCGCGCCCCTGGTGAGGAGGCCGCGCCGCCTAGGTGAGGCCATGAGGAGGCCGCGCCTGGGTGAGGCCACGCCTGGGTGAGGCCGCGCCTGGGTGAGGCTGTGAGGAGGCCGCGCCTGGGTGAGGCCGCGCCCCGGATGTGTGGCCGCGCCCGAGTAGTGGCCGCCCCCAAATGGTGCTGGGACTCCGGTTCGTTCCCCTTGGCTATGGGGCGGGTCGTCTATGACACGTGGCGGTCGTTGATTGGCCCTGTGAATATTGGATGTATCACTCTCTATCAAAATAAAATAATATCAAAACTAGACCTACTAACCAGGCTTCTTTGAAAGACAGAGATCTGGAGTTCCTTTTCCACCAAGAACTCAACTCAAGTATAGAAACCTGATTTTACCAAGTAACACTGAAAAAAATTGCAAAAGGATTTCCAAATAAAGACAACAAAATCACATTCCAAGAAGATATGGGAGAAGCTCTCCGCTTCATGCTAACAACGTTAACGCCTCGAGGGGAGAGGAACTCCTCTAGCAGCAATTTTGTCATCCGTTGGCAATTTACCATGATGCAGTCTCCATGGTTATTCCAAACCATGGAGTACCAGGCCACCTTGGGGCATTGAACACACAAAGCATTCCAAGCTGTCCAAATAGAAAAAGATCCCGATGGATTTAGAGACCATAAGCATACATCCTCCAAGGGAGGGTTTGGAAGCTACACTATCTTAATAGAGTCAAAGACCTCCGTTAGGGTTTGCGAATGGACCTGGGGAAGACGCCATTCACCCTCCATAATATAGTCAGCAACATGAGAGGTAAAAACCTTAAAAAGAGAAGGAATTAAATTCAGCACTTCTATAATGGAAGACTCTCCTAGTCATCTGTCTAACCAGAATAATATTTTCCTACCATTACCCACCGAACACCTTTCCTTAGATGAGACAGTTCCACAATTTCTTCACACCACCGAAGAGGTCTTGTAGTACCTTTTGATTAAACCATCACTAATATTGGTGAATCTTGCATGAAAAACCTGCCTATCCCTGAGTCTTCAAGTTTGATGGCAACTAGCTTGCAAATAAGAGCTTAGTTAATAGTTAGTAACCTTTGAATGCCAAGCCCCACCTTCCCGTTTTGGTTTACACATGTCATCCCATTTCATACAAATTTTCTTCGAAATCTCCACATCGCCTGACCAAATAAAATTTCTAATCCATCTCTCCATGGTTTTAATTAGAGACTTTTGCCACTAATAAATTGAGAAGTAGTGCACCGGCATACCTGAGATAACTGGTTTAACTAACTCCACTTTGCTTGCTATGGATAGCAAATTGCTTTTCCAGCCAATCCATCACCGTTTGATTTATCAAGCAGGGTAATAGTGTGGATATGTATCCTTAATTCATTATAGTCCAAGAGGACAATATATATACAAGTGTGTACATGTGATGAAAGATATGGTAACCCAATATTGGGTTGTACAAGAATATTGGAAAATATGGTAACCCAATATTGGGTGATACAAAGATATGAATGGTAAGATAATTAACCATATATAACCATAGGAGATGCCCAACCGATTGAGTTTCCATAGTAGACTTGATCCATATCACATGTGATCATAAACCGAGAAAGGTAAGTGTATCGTGATCTTTCTCTCTATACAGGGGAAGAAGAGGGTCCCCTTTTCACATGACCTTTGAAAATCTCAACACCCAAATAGCGGGTAGGGAAAGAGCACATTGGGACTCCCAAGATGTCAGAAATTCTTGGTTTTTGACGAGGAGGAATAAGGCCAAAGAAAAGCTTACTTTTCTCAAGGCTCACATGCTGCCCAGAGAGAAGTCTTGGTATTTGACCAAAAAAGACTTCAGATTGGATACATATCTGCTTGACGCATTCATGAAGATGAAAATGTTGTCTGCGAACAAGAGATGGTTGGGAACTTGAATGCCTCTAAGACCAGGGAGAGCTTTGATCATGTTGTTATGCAACAACTTGTTCAGCCACCCCATACACAGAACCTCCTCCACCAAGATGAAAAGTAGCGAGGAAATGGGGTCGCCTTGACGAAGCCCCCTTTCAACACCAAAGTAACCCACTAGACCGCCATTGAGAAGGATTGAAATTTTTGTAGAGATAAGAATCTGACGTAGCCAATTGATCCATTTGTTTTCTGAAAAGCCAAAACTCCGTAGAACTGCAAAAAGAAAATACCAAGACAGGATATCGTAAGCTTTCTGAATATCAAGTTTGATACCGATCTTCTACCTCTGGTAGCTGAGTACATCAGATTTACTAACTCCGAAGCCACCCCTATGTTTAAAGAAATGATTTTTCCTTTCTGAAAAACACTTTTCTCCTCTGAAGCCAGTCTTGATAGCTTGACAACCTGCCACATCACCATGATTTGAGATAGTGTTTTACAAAAAAAAAGTTTCTCATACAAATCGGTTTAAACTTATCAAGAGGCGGAGCACCATCGACCTTGGTGATCAGGGTAATAAAGAAATTGTTATCCCCTTTTAGGAGCTTGCCTGAAGAGAAGAAAATTTTGACCGCTCTTCAGAAATCATCAGCCACAGTATCGTAACACTTTTTAAAGAAAGCACCAAAGAAGCCATCAGGCTTGGGGTGCTTTCAAGGTCAAGATCCCAAACTACACTCTTGATCTCCTCATTAGAAGGGATGGCCTCCAGCCCCATAATGTCCACCTCATCAATCTCCTTTGGAATGCAAGAGAGAAACTCAATGTGGTCAAACAAAGGAACCGAGTTGTGGAACTCTTCATAAAAACTCACCTCAAAGTCAGCCATGTGAGATTGATAATTGAGAACAGATACATTTGCTTTCCTCAAAGATCTAGTAATATATCTACCCCTTCCAATCATCGTTGAAAGGTGAAAGAATTTCGAGTTTCTATCACCGTTGTTCATCCACCTGATGCGAGACTTTTCGGCCCACAATTTCTCATGATTTTCCAAAGCTGTCAAGTAACAGGTCTTTGCATTAGCCTCTTGGTTGAAAAAAATATCATTCATACCTTTCCTCTCAATCAAGTCCTAGATGTCATCAACCCTTTTTTTTCTGCATCCTCTAAGGCTGAATCAAAATTGGGAAAAGCTATTCGCGACCAGGAACGAATGGCAGGTTTGAGGCACTTCAAATTTTGAGACAGACCGAAAATGGGTTCCCCCTCACCTCATCCTTCCAGACTTCCTCCACCGCCTTCACAAAATCAGCATGCTCCATCCATCCAAAATCTGTGGAAACGGAAGGGGAAGTTCTTCCGTCTCGGGATGGCATCAGATGTAATCAGCAAGGGGGCATGGTCACAGAAAGTCCGGTGCAACACCTGTTAACACATCCCTATAACTGTAACAACGAAGTATCATTGCAAAAACTGTGATGTAACATTGCTGCTACATTTCCTCTTCTCCTGTTATTTGTCGAAGTGAAAATTTTCCCTATTCAACGCCTAAGTGGTGTTAAATTTACGCCTTTCTGCACGAAAACAACTAGCATGCACCATGGAGATCACTAAATTCTTACCTACCCAAATCTCACGGCTGGTCCGAATTAGCTCTTATTGGCTTAGGCTTCTTCTCTAGAGTGACTTCTTTAGAATATGCTGGAATACTCATCTTTTATTCTATGAGTTTTAAATCATCTGCTATTATCCTTACATGTCAGAAAGTAGACTTCTCGAACATTAATACTTGTTTGTTTAGCTTTTGTCATGAGTTCATTGTGGAGTTTTTGTACCATGTTTTATTGCAGAGGAAGTAAGACATGGACAAAACTGACAAGAACAAGAAGCAAATGACTCCAACTGCACCCTACCTTGCTCGCGAAATTATCATCAAAATCCTCCTTTGGCTACCATTAGCTTCCTTTTATAATGCATCTCTGGTATGCAAGGAGTGGCACAGTATAATTTGGGACCCTAATTTCCTCAGAGCATACTACCTTGATGATCTAGGATTCACTTTGCTACTTCAAGAGCCAACATTGAGACTGTATGAGACTTACCTTGATGATCTAGGAAGCTTGTTTTCAAAAATAGCATCAGCACCTGTTCAAGAGACAAGATTGAGACAGTATAAGACCTATCTTGTTACAATGACAGCACGTGTTCGCATCACAGGAAGGATTGTAAGTTCCTGTAACCAGTTGGCATTGATAAAACCCAAGGTGGAAAAGCCTAACCTCTTTGTTATCAACTTTGCTACCCAAGAAATCCTTGAGCTTCCTCAGAGGCCCTTGTCATTAATTGATGAAGAGTATCTCAACTATTATGCACTTGGGTTTAATCCTACAACTAAAGAATACAAGGTGGTTTGTTTTGGAAGGACTTACGAAAACAATGACATCAAATGTGGGGTACTGACCCAAGGCTCTACAACATGGAGACCAATCAATGAAACTCTTGATGGATTCATTGTTCCAGGGAAGTCGGTTTCTATTAATGGGTTTCTGCACTGGCATGGAGATGTCTTCACTAGGTATTCTACTAAGATAATCTCTATGGATTTGGATACTGAGAAGATTCTTGAAACTCCTGTGCCTATCATTTATATTCCACAGCATCCTTGTGCTTTCGATCTTCTTGAAATTGACGGCCGTCTTTCCCTGATCGAGTATGAAGTAAGCTGCCAAATTCAATTTAAGATTTGGAGTTTGGAAGATATCTCTGAGAATACATGGGAAAGAATATTCAATGTTAGCTTGGAAAGTATAAGATGTGAACCAGTTCAATCCTTGGATGATCTCTACCATATTGGAAGCCTTTACAATGGGAAATTCCTACTTTTTAAACAGCAAAAGAAATGGGTGAACAAATTGGATTATTTTGTTGTGGATGTGGTGAAACAGGAGATGAAGCCGGTGGCTATTGATATCAGGATGTTATCCGGTTGGAATGCTTGCTCCCTTGACATGTCCTCGGGTTCGCCTTTCTGATTTTGAATAAGTTAGTTATTCAGAGAGAAATGTTCGAGGATGAGTGGATCTTTGAGGATTAAAAATAAAATGACTCAATATATTTCATCTTCTCCATCTTTAACTTCACAGGCTCAGATCACACTTATCGGTTGGTCCATAAGGTTATGCCTCCTCAATTTAGCTCCTACACCAAAATCTGAAAAGATTGTTTCAGGACCACTAGAATTCTATATGGACACACAAAATATGGAAAAGAGAGTTTCCAATCCTTGTATTGTGGCTTCATGTATCTGGTAATGCCTAGCAGACAAGCAAGGACTTGAGTGAATTCTCTAACTTGCATAGACACAAATCTGATGGATGAGAATGCTGGAACACAAAACTCTATCTACATCTTACAATAGTAACAAAGAGATGGATATGGATGCCAGCATCTGGCATAGTACCAAGTGTTCGACAGTGTTCGGAGCACATAAAAGAGTCATTCAAGGATCTTTATCCCTTCCAATTCCCTGCCCGGCCCAGTTCCCCAGTCCCCCTAACAAGGGATGCAATGACCACCCTACCCCTGCCCGAACACTCTGCCCGGGTGAGGTCCACCCCCTTATTAGATGCACTGGGGAACTGGGCCGAGCAAGGAACTGGAGGAGAAAATTTCCCCAAACATATATCAAGTGTTCGACAGAGTTTGGAACACATAGAAGAGTCATTATTTCATAGAGAGTATGTCATTTTCATTTCATCGTTGAAATTGCGTCTGCCAAAGGATGAGAAATCCAACATAAGGGAAACTAGTCGTATAGATGATGATCTTGGTAATTTTGAAATTTTGAGCAGCAATTTAGAATTTTGAATTGAGCTTGTCTATCAACCATTGAATTGACATGAAATCAATGTGATGGCTTGTGAGTTGAGCACATCACCATGGCCGTTCAACCCCAGGCCGCAGACGAGCCGAATGCTAGTAGAGCGTGCAAATGCACAGACTGAGAGTGAGAGAGAGAGAGAGATTGCTGCCATAAATACAACTTTTACCATATAGGAGGTGCAAAGTGCAAACCCAATGCCTCATGCGTTTTGGAAGGGCACGTGTTGCCTCCTCCTTTCCTCCATCTGATTCTGGAATGGGCAAAGTACATGTACAAGTAATTTTCCCTAAAATATTTTGTTCCATATATTTCTTCAATGAGGGACAGCTAAATGTAGATATGATATCATTTTTGTGAGGTGTTGGATTTAACCCGATGGCGTAGCAGAATCGGATCGAGCCACATGCTTTTTATTCAGAGATCCAAGGGAGGGAGAACAATTTCAAAAGAAAATTCATGATTGCCTTAGAGTCACAAGTGTAACTTCCCTTATAGATAATAGGTCTTCCTCACTTGAGCAATGTTGGAAATTGATGTGTTCAACTCTTTGAAGTTTGTTATCAATACTTACAAATTGAAGAAAAAACTGGATCACCAAAGCCTTTGGATTCCAAAACCAAAATCACTCTAGCTCAAACCACATCAAGAGAGAGGGAGAGAAAAGAGAAAAACATGGGAGGGGGAGAGGACCAGCCAAAAATGTGGCTGCTCCTCTCCTCCTCTCCTTTTATAATTTTAGAGACCCCAAGGGTCTCGAGGTGGCCTTCCATATTGACCTTTGGCCTACCTGCTTTTTTGGTGAGTAAGAGCTTCTATCCTTCTTGCAACTTCTTTTTGTTGCCAAAGTTGAAGAAATAGATTCTCAAAAGGGACTCAATCTTTCTAAATTATGGCTTGTGAGATATTCTCACAATATCTCTTGCCATAATATAAAAAGATAATTAACCATAAATAAATAAATAAATATATATATATATATATATATATATAAATTCTCTCATATGATGCCAAGTGTGCAATAAACTCTTTTAATTGAAGCCCTTCCACTTTCTTAATATCCCATAATGAACTATAGGGTATGTACTAGAATGCTACTAATCCTCAATTCATTATATATTGATCGAGAGAATATGTGATTGCGATCAGACGACTGAAAAACTTCACAATTAAAATTATATATATTATATATTAATTTTATATATTGAAAATAAATTCACAAAACATTTTCAAATAAATACTGGATCTAGATTTATGTCCTACCAATCACTGACTTTCTCTCTCTTAGATATTCCCCATAAATGGGTAGTGTATTCCATGTTGAGATTCCTCTTTGCTTACAATATAGGACCATGAATCATGTGTGCCGGTTTATAGTCTTAACGGACATCAACCATTGGCTTGCCAAAATCCGTAATGCCACACTACAACAAATGGAATCTCTTAGGTTAAAGGGCCATCGAGTGGCGGGTAAGTATATCACTCATACAACTAGTAGCACTACATATGATATACGTACCATATTCATATTTATATACACTCTCAACGTGTACTCACATCCAGGCACCGAAATCACTATTTTTTGTGACATGTGATATAGCGACCATATAAATGGGATGTCCAGTCCTATTCCTAGTCCAGACCAATTTTAGGTTAAGACCCATGAAACATTCTCATAAGTCCAAATCAAATAATAAATGCAAATATTAAATTAATAATCCGGGTTTGATGGACACACCCTTCCAACATGAGCTCAGTCTTAATATCCTCTTTCTTTCATGGTGTGGGCTTCTGGGATGAGTTTTTCTTTGAGCTAGGCTTCTTGCCAGATTCCTCTTTCCTAAAAGGAATTTAAAAAGAAGAGGAAATTATTGTTGGGGTTTCATACGGAAAGCGAAACAAAATAGTTCCACATCAGATATGAATGGGGAATGTGGGGAGGGGGTTTATAGGTACTTGGGTACCCTCTCCTTAATGGCTAGCTTTTGAGGATGAGTGCTACCCAAGTTCCTAACATGTATATATATTAGGGGTTGAAGCAGGCTAGGTGTCCTGTGTCATTGTTATTGTACTTGCTCCTGAATATTAGGAGTGAAAGTAGGTTGCAGAAAGCTTGGCTACCCTTAGCTGTTTTGATTCCGTATCATCTGTGGATGGAACGGAACAGAAAGAGGTTCGATAACAAGGGTGGTTCGCACAAGATGGTGATTAGCCAGGTGTTGTCTACATTGGTTGATTAGTCTAGTTTAGTTCCAATGACTGTAAAGTCAGTATCTGAGTTGGTACTTTCTAGAAATTTGAATGTGAATGTTGTGCCATCTCCTCTACATCAGATTATTGAACTCAATTGGTCTTTTTCAGATTAGGGATGTAGCAAACTAAATATAGATGGCTGCTCTCCGGGGAATCCAGGGCGATCAAGGGGGGGGGGGTGGCATTCTTTGAGATCATTTGGGTACCCCCATGATATGCATGTTATATAGGAGTAGGAACCAACTTTCATGTGGAGTTTGAAGCCTTTTTCACAGGAGTCCACCACGCGATGTCCTTACATGTGGAAAAGCTTTGGGTGGAATGTGATTCTCTTTCAGTGGTGATGTGCATTCTAAATCAGCGCATACCTTGGATTTATCAACAGAGATGGTGGCATTACAAATGGTACCTGGAAAACACCTTGTGGAGGGTTACTCATTGCTTCAGGGAGGTTAACACTGTCGCGGATAGACTGGCAAAACATGCGGCAACTACATCGACTAGCACTGTTTGGGATAGCCCCCCGGCTTTTCTCACTAGTGATATTACTTGGGATGCCCTAATGAAACCTAGATACAAGTTCTTGTAATTTTTCTGATTGCTTGGGTAGTTCTCTGCTGATGGCTATGCCGTAGGTGGACCAGTAACTCAATGGTGTTGTCTTTCTTATGTTGGTTTGGTGATTATAATATAACTCAGCTGCTGATATTTAGCAAAAAAAAGGAGTGGAAGTAGGTAGTGTAGGGCCTGTATCAGGAGCAGAACCAAAATCTAATTCACTCCCCATTAGTAATAACACAACAACTCATCTTCTTCATCGTTAGGCATGACCGACTGCAATCTGGTTAGCACCCCTATGGCCACAACCACCAAACCATCAGTTGTAGAGGGGTGACACACTAACCAATCCAACCAAGTATTGATCCACGGTTGGGGCACTCTAGTACGTTACACTGACTTGCCCTGAAGTTGCTTAATCTATAAACAAAGTGTGCCAGTTTATGCACGCCCCATTTGATGAGCATTCATCTTTGGTGAAACAGATACTACAATACTCAAAGGCACCCAGAGTCATGGTCTCTTCATCCAAAATCCATGAACAACCTTACAGGTCTTCAATGATGCTAATTGGGCTGGAAACAGCTACGGAATGAAGTCTTCCAGAGGACATGCCATTTCTATTTGCCCTGATCTCATATCTTGGAACTCTAGGAAACAACATATCATTGCCCGTTCTTCCACTGAGGCTGAGTACAAGGCCCTTGTCGATGCATGTTCTAAACTCACATGGATACATTCCCTACTCAATGAACTCAATATTGGTATTCCTAAAGTGCCCATCCTAGGATGTGACAATATCGGTGCAACAAACCTATCAGCAAACCCCGTCTTTCATGCAAGGACCAAACATGTGGAAATTGATTTCCACTTTGTTCACAATAAAGTTGCCAAGAAGGAAATCAAAGTTCAATTTATTTCTACAAAGGACCAGCTTGCTAACATTTTTACAAAAGGCCTCTCTCCTAAACCCATTTTGGCTTTATTAGGGACAAGTTGAAGATTTGGAGTTTGAAATCTTTCACTTTAGGGGTGTATCGGCCAGGTCACCAATGCACAATCTCATACAATCTACACAATCTCAATGATCATAGTTTCCTTTCTAAGCAGCTTCCATAGTGTGCACCTTCCAATCTTGGAGTTACCAATGTTGACAATATTGTCTTTCCTATTCTACATTTTGTATATTGTATTTCCATATCAACTCTGGTGTTTCCTAAACTAGAGAGATCTCTTGTAATCCTGATCATTCTCTATAAATACAATGAGCTCTCTATATGGAGAGAGTAGGTTGATTCCAAGTTTGCACAGGCATAGTAAAGGTGGCCGATTTAGAGAGGAGGGAAGCATCGACCAAGGAGTCGACCATTGAGGAAAAAAAAGAAACTTAGAAGAGGGTTGTTAGCCTGGTGGCTCTGGATACCATGTAGAGACTAAAAATTATTCAATGATATTTATTTCAACTGATTACAATATATAGAGAGGGATTGAGATCCTAGAGGATGGAAACTCAATCTTTATACAAGGAAAGGTGACAAATCTGATTGAGTGATTGACTCAATCTTTATACATGGAAAGAAGATAAAAATGATTGAAACAATAATGGAAAGAGATGATTGAGAAACAATAATGGAAAAAGAGGATTGAGTGAGGCCAGCAATATCACATGTGAAGAATGTGATATGCCAGCGCATGCAAGAGGAACTCAGTTGATATATGGCAACCACTATTCTTGCTAGATTTGTAATAAAAAAACTTCTTTTGTTTAATTTCGTTGAAGTAAAGGCAGTGTAGCTAGTTTTGTAAATATAAAACTAATAGTGTCTAATCAAGTTATTTTCCCAGGTTTTGAGGTGAGGGGAACGCCTTCGTCTACCCTAGCCTATATAAGGTGGTTTTGGGGGTGAGGAAACATCTGCTATGACAGCCCCTACCGTCCTTGCTTTATCCCGTGGAGGCTCTCTTGCGAATCCTCCATTCTTTTGAGGGTTTTAGTCTGGTTTTTCTTCATCATCAAGATTTTGCATCAAGGTATGAATCATTTTGGGTATTTCTTTTTTCTTTCAGCGTTTTGTCTTTCCCATGTTTCTACTTTTACCATGGAGGTTACAAGGTGGGATTGATCCTAAACTATTCCATTTCCCAATATAAATGACTCCCTATACCAAAGAAAAGTTGTTGCTGTCAGTTCTTGGAGGAAGAAGTCCATTAAAGGGGGCAAAATCTACCTTAAGGTGAAATGCACGTTTAAGCTCAACAGTTCATCCTAAGAAACTGGTTTGAGTTTCATGTATTTGCATCCGTTTCTACCTTTATCCTATAATTGAGGCTGCAAAGGAGGAAACCATCTTGGCCATTTAATTAAGGCAAATTTGAGTGCCCACTAAATCAAAAACAACAATTGGGTGTTGGTATCCTCCTTGGAAGGATGGGAATTGTGGCAAAAAATGTATATAGTGAAAGATTTGGATCTTATTTTCTAGAATGAGTTACCCTATAATTGTTTTGTTGCAGATAATTTAAAGTCAAATAGCTATGGAGGCAAATCATTATATTCATTGGTGCATTGTAGTTATCGTTGATGCAAAGTTTCCCATAGAAGGATCACATCTCTTGCATTATAATTACAAGGTATATATTGGCTTCTCTAATTTAACCCATCTTAATTCTTTTCTCAATCTAGTCCTAAAATAGTGTCATGCATGGAAGTGATTATGATCTTTCCATCTCAGTTAATCAACAATACAGAGGATGTGTGCACAAATTGGATCAACAATTTACCAAAGGAAATAAGGTTCGTTTATTTCTTTTTAATGTAATTAATGTTTTTTCAATACAACTTACTCTCTCTCTCTCGTGCATGTGTGTGTGTGTGTGTGTATGTTTGTGTTGGAACATTGAGATGACATTTTGTAACCCCATTTCTTACATCTAATAAATTCTAGGCAAAAGTTACATTTCCTTCCGTAGGAGAGGAAGAATCCCTTTAGTTACTTTTTTAGGATCCAACCACTATAAGAAAGGGGGCAGCACTTGCACTTAGGTGGAGTATACAATGGCGATAAATTTTTCCTGCGGCCATATACATCGTTCAACGATAGTTATAAAAAAACATCACAGTATAGAAAATTTCAGGAGTGGTATTAAATTACCGCCACTATATATATATATATATATATATATATATATATAGTATTCAGCAATAATAATATAATACTGCCTCCATTTGTTACTTTGGCAATGGTTATTATATACCACCTATGATTGGCCCTAATTAAAAGTGGTATAGCATTAATTGCAATGGAAGAGAATATGTTATTATATATTTAACTACAGTAATATTTTACCACCGCTATTTTGTAAGGAGTTAGCAGCGGCATTAAATTACAACCTTTGATTGATCCTAATTAAAAGCGGTAATGCTTTAACCGCAACT
Source organism: Telopea speciosissima (assembly GCF_018873765.1). Lineage (NCBI taxonomy): Eukaryota > Viridiplantae > Streptophyta > Magnoliopsida > Proteales > Proteaceae > Telopea > Telopea speciosissima. The sequence continues at coordinate 33,604,416 of NC_057926.1, read as the reverse complement.
GGAGTGAACTATTTATTATATTTACTGGTGATACTACATTACGCCACTTTTTATGTGAGTATGTAGAAGCGATAATATATAACTGCCTCTATTTGGCACTATTTGGCAGCGATTATTATTGACCGCCTCTGATTTGTCCTTTTCTCTGAGTTTTTAATCTAAGTAGAATAATATAAGAAAATGAGCCCATGTTCGTTTTTCTTATAACATGTGCAGAAATCATGGTTTTCTTTTTAGGAGAAAACAGCTTGAGTGTATTTCATTTGGGCCATTAGTGATGCTAGTATGAGAATAATTAATCAAAGTTAGGTAAGAGATTGATAAAAAAATAAAAAAAAAAAATCCAAGAAAACGTTTAGACGAGGAAAGTGTCCCAATTTTGGGGTTTCATAAATCCTGCTCTACGATATGATTTTTCTGGAGTTTTTAAGATAAGAGCAATTAGAACTTAATAGAACATATCATGATACATAAACCAAGAGATAAAGAACGCTAACCAGTCGTTGGGCATGGTGTGTATCTGCACTTAGTCACAGTCGCGTGCGAAATAACCGGCACAATCTTGGTCCTTTCCACCTTTCAAGGGGGTGCACCGGTCATTTCGCATGTGACTGTGTCTTGACACAGGTACACACTGCTTCCAACGACCGGTTAGCGTTCCTTTTCCCATAATCCAAATAACATGATAATAAATTAGAATGAAATAAATAAATAAATCTAAAAGCAAAAATAGAAATAATAAGAAAGATAGTAAAAAAACTGAATAACAAATCCATGAAACATAAAATCTAAATTTATAATAAAAAATTACAATACCATCCCATTAACTAACCTTCATCAAATCTACCTCTTGGTGCCACTAGCAGCTTGCAATCCTAGATCTCTATTATTAAGTTTCATGGGTTCTTCAGTGGTTCAAATTCAAAATTAAAGAAAACAAGTTACTGAAACCTAATAATAAGTTCATGAAACTAGAACTCAATTAACCATAGTTAGTATTAAGCGTTATAATACTTATAGAGAAAAATTGTGTGTGTGAGAGAGAGAGAGGTAATTTTATAGGCAGCTTCATTTCCCCTTTTGCTGATGGCAATGCCGAAGGTGGGTGATGGTAATTGGGGCTATTCTTATTTTTTTGTCTAGCTTGGTCCAGTTTTTCTTTCATCCTTATATTCTATTTTTTCTTTTTAATACAAATGAACCTTTTAGCAGAAAAAATTATGTGTGTGTCAGAGAGAGAGAGAGAGAGTGAGAGAAACATAAGAAAATAACAGGGTGTACTGGCTCTAAAAACATAATTCAGTCTTGATTGAGTTCTGCCCCCATAACTTAAAACCTTCTGAAATTAAACATTTTCCAAACTTCCAAGCTTGCATGTTGAATCTGATTTTCGTTCAACTTAATCTCTTACTGAGTCCCCATTCAATAGCAACTCCATATCCCCTGACCCATAATCTTTTATTCTGTGAGTTTTAAATCATCTGCTATGGTCCTTGCATGTCAGAAAGTATTGTGCATTTTAGACTTCTCAAGCATTAATCCTTGTTTAGTTTTTGTCATGAGTTCATTGTGGAGTTCTTGTACCATGTTTTTATTGCAGAGGAAGTAAGACATGGACAAAACTGACAAGACCAAGAAGCTAATGACTCCAACTCCACCTCTGGTATGCAAGGAGTGCCACAGCATAATTTGGGTCCCTAACTTCCTTACAGCAAATGATTCACTTTGCTGCTTCAAGAGCCAACATTGGTAAAATGAAAAGAAGCTTGCTTTCTAAAATAGCATGAGCACCTGTTCAAGAGACAAGCTTGAGACATTCAGTATAAGACTTGTCTTGTTACAATGAAAGGAGGGTATCTTTCTAAAATAGCATCAGCGCGTGTTCTCAGTATTGATTGGATACTGAGAAGATTGTTGAGACTCCTGTGCCTATCATTTATATTCCACAGCATCCTTGTGCTTTCGATCTTCTTGAAATTGAGGGTCGTCTTTCCCTGATCGAGTATGAAGTAAGCTGCCAAATTCAATTCAAGATTTGGATTTTGAAAGATATCTCTTAGAATACATTGGAAAGAATATTCAGTGTTAGCTTGGAAACTATAAAGATGTGACCCAGTTCTGTCCTTGGATGATCTCTACTATATTGGAAGCCTTTACAATGGGAAATTCCTACTTTTTAAACAGCAACAGAAATGGGTGAACAAATTGGAAAATTTTGTTGTCTCCTTTCTCATTTTGATTAGGTTAGTTATTCAGAGAAAAATGTTTGAGGATGAGTGGATCTTTGTTGCAGTGAAAAACATCTTTGAGAATCAATAATAAAATGACTCAATATATTGAGAATTAACTGATTTCTATTACTCCTATGGTATCATCCTACTAGCAACGACTGTCTGATCCACAAGACATTAAAAAACTTATCCAAACCAATATCTCTGTGATTGGCTTCTTTGATGAAAACAACCTCTATTCATGGTGGTAAATAAGATCGGGGATCATTTGTGGTTTCATTGCTCATTCGGTCACTGTTCAAACCAGTGCAGCAAGGTTTCGATAGTTCCCCCGCCCCCTTGTTAGTTGGCAACCGAACAGAAAATAAAAACAGAGCAAGACGACATAGAGATTTACACAGAAATATGATCTGCTACATCCACGGGTGAAGCCGAAGATTTTTCATTATGAAATGGAAGAAAATTACAATGTGGAGATCTCTCAAAAACACCCAAAGGAGCGCTGCATGTTCTCACCCAAAAATCCTAAATCGAAACACCTCAAATCTCACTCACATTACAACAAGGGGTAAAGCTTTTAAATAATCTATCATCGGGTCAGTCCATCGGATGAACCGAGTGTTTTGACCCTTGCAAGGTCTGAGCATGCTGATGGTGACGCCATGCCCCTGCAGGGTGGCGTCCCCAACCTTTTCCCAGCTGGTGATTTGCTCGTTGGTGTGACTAATGGCCTGGTTTCTTCCTTTTCTAAGAACACCCCAGGTCTGTCCCCATGCACTAGCAACCCCGATTTTGTTTGTCCTGTTCCCCATGCAAACTCTTCCTCTTACCAAAAAAAAATGCAAACTCTAACGTGGAGCCTAAGGCTGCAATAGGGTCGGGTTGGGCCAGGCTTTTTAAAACCCCAGCCTGACCCTGAGTCTCCTTATCTGGGATCAAGCCCAGTCCAACCTTGACTCAGGGCCTAGAAAAACCAACCCTGACCCGTCCTCAGGATCAGGCCGGACTGACCCTAATTGGCCTTGATCTTGGAGTGCGGGAAGGGAGAGATGCATGGACTGGACTGAGTTGGGTTGGGTTGGGGAGAAAATTATCAATTTTACATAAAATAACACTATAATAAAATATATTCACTTATTATCTTCATATATAATATATTATATAACAAAATATGTGTGACATTCAAAGTTTATAATACATATAGTCTATCAATATATATTTTATTTTATTGTACAACTTAAAACCAGGTCAGGCTGGGTCGGATCGGTCTCAGCCCAAGACCTCAACCTTGGCCCAACCCGACTTTGACTCAGGGCCATAAATTTCTAGCCCTGACCCGCCCTCTAGGCCAGGTATCTCAGCCCAGGCCCTATTCAAGCTCAGGGCGGGTTCGGGCCGACCAGGGCCAAACTTGCACCCCACTGGAGCCCAATGCCTCATGCCTTTTGGATGGGCACGTGTTGCCTCCTCCTTTCGTTGGGTCTGATTCTGGAATGGGCTCCTTGCCTCCATCTGAGTGCTCTATGGTTCCTAATCTCCAGGCCCACAATTGATGTATGATCATCATACATATTATGTCCTATTAAATGGGATTATTCAAATCTAAGATAATTAAAATTTCATGATTAAGTTACAAAAATAAAATAAAAATTGACTTATGATCATCATACACATAATGAGGAACATAAAAGAATTTCAAGACTTTGCGATATTTTGAATTTAATCATAAAAATACTCACAGTTATTAGTTTTTCACTTATTTTACAGATGTTAATGAAGAGTTCAAATTCTATGAAGCTTGACGTATCAATACAGGAGACAAGCTTCCATCATAAGAAGTATTTTATTTATTATTATGGAGGATAGGCCATTGTAATGATTAATTTGTCATTCATTTCCATTTTCAGTTATTGGAAATTAATAATTTAAAGTTTTTGCTCAACAATCTCTCTCTATCTATCTCACAACACACACAAGGCGACACGTGCATTTGCATGATTTCCAATATGTTAGAGAGAGAGAGAGACAAAATAAAAATTGACGTATGATTATCATACACTTTATGTCCTATTAAATGTGATTATTCAAAAACGAAATAAAAATTGACGTATGTTCATCATACATATAATGACCTACATAAAAGAATTCCAAGACTCTGGGATACTTTTATGCCATTTGTCTCCTGATTTTTTATTTTGAGTTCGTGGTCCTGCAGGCAGTTCTGATTGAATTATAATCAAAACTGCAGCACCTACATCTTCCCAATTCCTTCTGTAGTAAAAGTGAGCTCTAATTTGATACAATCTCTTTAAAGTTGTTTGTGAATGAAATCTAAAACCAGTGCCCTTATATAGAGCTGCTGCTTCCCGTCTCCAGCTTGCTTTTTCTTGTAGATCAGATTTGGCTACCATGTCCTGCCTTCTCAATCTTTTGGGTTAATCTTTTATATTTTCCAATATAACCATTTGAATCCGTGAACTCCATAGGAACAAACTTCACTAATAACAACACAACAGCCTGTATTCAGTGTTCATTGAAGATAAAGGGAACCAATAACTAAACCATGGACCACTTTAGTCTGGCTAATGGAATTGGGTATTGAAAAGAAATTTGACAAAAAAAAGTAGAGTACGTACTTTTTAAGCTCATGTGAGCCAAATGTCATGAGCTTTATTTCTACAATATTATTTATTATTTTCTTCGCCAGCACAAATCTGATTATGTGATGGGAAATCAAAATGGTAGAAACTTTAGGTTAAAAATAATGCCCTCCATTGCTTAAATGGAATAACTACAAATAACCTCTACTATTAAGCAACCATTATAATGATTTAAAAAAAAAAATCCAACAAGGAGGGAGAGAGAGAAAGAGGGAAAACTAAATATTGCTAAAAGAAAGATTTTCTAATTTAAAAACATCGCTAAAGGTTTTCTATTGCCAGTAATGCTCCTGCAAAAGACACATACTTTTGATTTTGTTTGTGGATTGCCTTCCATCTTATAATAGGATTTCAAAAGCTTTTGTTCAATTACAACAAGCCATGAGAGACAGAGAAAGAAGACGAGTAGAATATTTACCTCGTAACTCCCTCTCTTGAAGTAACAAGAGATTTATCCAAAGGGATTGTTTCCAAAATAACTGTTGAGAGACAGATTAGTGAGAGAGGAAATAGTCCTGAAGACAGTTTAGCTGTGGAGGTGTCATCTCCGACCAAATCTTTGACAAATTCTAGCCTTCGAAAAGATTCTTAACCCTGTTTTCAGGCGATAGCAATATTAAAATTTAGTGTGGCATTAAGTAGAGCACTTTATCCACTTAATGATGATTTATTACAGCGTGCCTCCAAAGTACAGGATAAGAAGGATATGACCGTGTTTTATGTAAGAAACGATGTTTGAAAATACCCGACCAACAAAGCAATTAATGAATACGAGAAAACTATTTCAACAATAATTTTAAACAACACCTCTATGAAGCAAGAACAAGAATCTTGTTACCCAGCTAACAAAGCTTCAAGCTCTTTCTCCTTCACACTCTTCATCGTTAATAAAGCTCTTAGGCATTCCTATCTAACAAGACATAGAATTCTTACTTTTCAGTCAGAACAAAAATATTTCATATCAAGTACAAAATACCCTAAAAGTAATCAGCAGTAATCTTTGCCCTATTAAACAATAGATCAGTACAAAACAGGAATGTCACTCATAAAAAATAAGCCCATATTTGGGCCTGCGATAAGAAAGTAATTGATGTGATCACTATCAATCTCAAGTACATGCGTGATCTGACTTGGAAACAGGCTTTACTAATGAGGAATAGGTCTTTGAGTGGAAATATCAAAAGGTCTTGCTGGTCTTTCAATTACAACAGAGGAATAGAGGCAAGGAGATAAATTTATAAAATCAAATCCAAAGATTGAGTAGTTTTGATGTTCAAGGGAAATAGATGCCTTGATTCAAATTATGAGTTGGTTCAAACCACATAGCTAAGAGCACAGCTATAAATCAATTTTTTCAAGTTCAGGTAGAGAGAGAGAGAGAGAGAGACTTCAACCTTTCTTTTAGCAGAAATTTTCTTGTAGGGAAGAAGCAGTTCAAATGTTTTCCTTTCCACTTCCTTTTTTATATTTCACCAGCTACATCTTCTCGTACCTGAGAGAGCGATAGAGAGAAAGGGTTCGCACTGACAAATTACCACCAGAAATGAGTCATCAATTTAATTGTCTGATTCTTTTAGACTCACCTGGCCAGAGGATATTAATTAGTTTGGAATGGGAGAAGGGAATTACCTTCTTGGAGATATTCTCGTAGGTGACTTTGCTGATAAGAGATAATCACAATTCACACACATGAGAGAGAGAGAGAGAGAGAGAGAGAGAGAGAGAGAGAGAGAGATGTACCAGTCACATCAAATAAGAAATATGAAGGTTTTCGTTTCTCTGCAATACAGAATTGCAGATTTCAGGGCAGCAGCATCCCAGAAGTTATTTGTGCCTTCAAGAAAGGGATGTGAGAGAGTATTTCTAAAATAGAGAATAAATCATACACAGGTACCCTATTTCTGAAATAGAGATTAAACCATACTCATAGAGCACTTAATTAATAAAGGAATTCAAGAAAATAGAGAATAAGAGCAGGAGCATATGGGTATTTTTTGAAACTCATAGAGAGAGATGGTGATGTACCTGTCGCATTCATCAAGAATGATGAAGAGGGTTCTTTGCAATGGAAAATGCAGGGCATCATCATCCTAGAAGGATGGCTTCTCTGAGGAAAGGCTGCAGAGACACAGAGAGTACTTAATTAATTAAAGAATTCCAAGAAACAGAGAACAGTGACAGACACAAATGGGTATTTCAAAGAGAGAGAAATATAGAGAGATCTGTCGCATGAAGGTGATCAACATAGATCCACGGAAGCATGATAGGATCAAACTATTGATGGGAGATGTCATTCAATAATCAGGAACAACAGAAGGGTTTCGATTTGTTACCTAGAGTTTCACAAATGCTAAACGTCCATCCGAAAGTAGCCCTTTCACAGTCGTTCCACGCACCACGCACTGCTTTGCATTCCCACACGTACAATCCAACTCCTCTACGCACTTGGGTTCTCAAAACCCAAGCAATCTCCAAGATCAAACACTAAGAGAAGGGAAGGAAGAGTGGATGATTTCTAGGAGGGGAGGTGTTTTATCATTTTTGCAAGGATGAGAGAATTACTTATGAATTTTGGCAACTCATGAACATATGTGATTTGCCCTCTCTCTCCCAAATTGATAGCACACATGGGTAAGGAATATTGAGTTTTCTATTAAGACTCAATCACCAACCCATCAAATCTTTCCCACCAAAGAAAGATCCTTATTGCTAGAGGAATCCAATATTGGATCCAATATCCAATATAGACCCAACATCTTTTCTTTACTAACAATGTCTTCCATCCTACTATAAGATCCAATCTTACAAGAAGATCACGAAAAGGAAATCATGATCAACAGTTCTGCGTAAATGAATGGAACCGAAAGGAAAGGGGTAGGATCGCAATGGGATTCTACTCAGCTTCTAAAGTGCCCAACACCGAAGATGCTAAGCAAATGTAACAATCAACACCTAAGATAAGTAGTTAAGACACACATTAGTTTCCCACAAAAAATAATGTTGCATGGTTCAATATAAGGCATGGGTCGAAAAGTGTCAATCCTTAATGAACCGATATACTGTATGAGAGATTCTATTACCTTGACTCGATGGAGGAAAAACATTTTCAAGCAAAATGTTCAAGAAAATAGATAATGGTTTTATAAATACATATCTAAAAACATTTGAAAACATTTAGAAAATGCTATCGGATCTGGATTTGTATCCAATCCTGTAAAGAATACTCTCCTCAACATATTCCCAACGTATGGGCTGTGGGTTTCATGTTGGGCATCTCTTCCAAGTACAGTCAGATACTGTGAATCCAGCGCATCGATATATAGTCAGAGAGACATCAACCGTTGGTGTACCAAAACACACAGCATTTAAATGCAACGATAAGGACCCCTCAGGTCAAGGGACCAATCGTGAACTACTTAAAAGAATCTCATTTTCTTTATAAACTAACAATACACCACATGTGAAATTCTCAAGTGATCCAGTCCAAAATACACACCACACCGTATGTACACTCACACTTGTGTCTTGGAAAAACAGCATCCCTAAGCACACACAGTGTGACCACCATATTAGACAGGATGTCCAGTCTTTTCCTTAGCGGTGAACAATTTTAGGTAAGAATACCTATGGACAAATAACTGAGCTCCAGAACTGACCATGGTAATCAAAAATTAAATTCATTAATTAAAAAAAAAGGTTTGTACATTAGTGCCAATTTCCCATGAACTTTATGCCCATATTCTTAACATGTTACCCAAAAACACTAGGAGGTAAAGCTTTAGTCATAAGATCAGATAAATTATCTGTCGTGTCAACCTTAGCTATGGCTATGTCACCACGCTGAATGATTTCATAAATCCGTGATACTTCTGCTCCACATGCTTATTCCTCTGATGGGCTCTTGGTTCCTTTGCTTGTGCTATAGCTCCCTTGTTGTTACATAATAATGGTATAGGTTGCTCCACCAGCTCAGGCACCACCCCTAAGTTGGTCAAGAATTTCTTGAGTCAGACACCTTCCTTGGCTGTATCACTAGCTGCCAAGTACGCAGCTTCTATTGTGGAATCGACTCACTCTTCCAAATCACTGCACCCCCACCAATCATAAACACCATCCCAGAGGTGGACTTTCTATCATCCTTGTCAGTTTGGAAGTCCAAGACAGCTGATCACAACCATAAACTAGGAAGCAACCCTTAGTCCTCCTTAGATACTTGAGGATCCCCTTGATAGCTGTTCAATATTCTTGTCCCGAATTGGATTGATATCGGCTCATGATCCCCACAGCATGACAAATGTCAGGTCTGATACACAACATGGCATACATTAGACTTCCTGCTGCCGAAGCATAGGGAACTCTTTTCATAGCCTCAACATCCTCAGAAGTTTGGGGACATTGTGACTTGGAAAGACTGATTCCATGTCCAAGAGGCACATTACCTCTCTTCGAACTTGCATGTTGAACCTGTTGAGCATTTTGTAACTGTAGTTGGATTGTGATAACCCCAACATCCTTTTCTTGTGATCTCTCACAAGCTTAATTCCTAGGATGTAACTGGCCTCTCCTAGATCTTTCATCGAGAATGTCTTGGATAACCACATCTTCACAGATGAAAGTAGTTCATTCTGAGTGAGTAGTATATCATCCACATATAAGATAAGGAAACAATCGACATCCCCACTAACTTTCTTATACACACATGATGGTTCATCAATGTTTTGTTTAAATTTAAAATCCTTAACAGTTTGATCAAAACGGATGTTCCAGCTTTTAGAAGCCTGTTTCAGCCCATAAATGGACCTCAACAACCTACATACCTTGTTTTTTTCCCCTGGGGAAGCATAAACCTCTGGTTGATCCATGTATATGACTTCATCAAGGTATCCGTTAAGGAAAGTGGTATGTACATCCATCTACCATATCTCATAATCATGCTATATAGCATTCAATAATAGAATTCGAATGGATTTAATCATCACTACCGGTGAGAAGGTTTCATCAAAATCGATATCCTCCTTCTGAGTATATCCCTTTGCCACCATTCTTGCTTTGAAACGTTCCACCTTTCCATCCACACTTCTCTTTCTCTTGTAGATCCATTTACAACCAATGGATTTTATCCATTGTGGCAGATCTTCAAGAGTCCAGACATGATTAGAATCTATGGAATCTATTTCACTGCGCATAGCTTCCTGCCATTTCACAAAGTCAACATCCTCCAAAGCCTCAATATAGGTATAAGGATCTGTGTCTGAACAATCAGACACCATGTGGAATTCTTCCACCTTTTGATCTTCCTCTATGAGAAGATTCAAACGAGTTGGTGGTCGGATTGACCTCCCACTCCGTATAGGCTCTTGAGGTTGTTGCTCCTCAGTGGATACTTTAACTAAAATTTCTATCGGTGGAGAGGGTACCTGGTCATTAGATACTTCTTTTATGACCATTGGATCCGATCTCGATGAGATCATGTCATCCTCTAAAAATGTTGCATGCATTCTAACTATGACCTTCTGATTTACTAGGTAATAGAAATAGTAGCCTATTGTAGTCTTAGGGTATCCTAGGAAATAACATCTATCTGTATGAGATTCCAACTTATCCATCTGTTGCTTCCACACATGTGCTATACAACCCCACACCTTAGTATGCTGGAGACTAGGCTTGCGCCCATACCATTTTTCAAAAGGTGTTTTGGGTACAAATTTTGTTGGTACCCTATTCAGTATATAGATGGCAGTTTCTAGTGCAAAACCCCAAAAACTCAATGTTAGTTTCAAATAAATCAATATGGACCGAACTATGTCCAACAAGGTTCGATTTCGCCTTTCTGAGACTCCATTCTGTTGAGGTGTCCCTAGGGCCTTCAACTAAGATACTATCCCAGCTTCTTTCAGATAGTCCTTGAATTCATCTGATAAATACTCTCCTCCTCGATCAGATCGGAGGTACTTGATGCAATTACCCAACTGTTTTTCAACTTTCGCTCAAAACTCCTTAAATTTATCAAAGGTTCCCGATTTGCGGTGCATCAAATAAATGTAACGATAATGAGAGTAGTCATCAGTGAAGGTTACGAAGTATTCATAACCATACCTCGCTTAAACATTAATGGGCCCACATACATCAAAGTGTATCAATTCTAACAAAACTTAGGCCCTTCTTCCCTTGTTAGAGAAGGGTTTCTTGATCATCTTTCCTTGTAGACATGATTCACAAGTTGGATAAGGTTCTACCTTCAAGGAAGGTATGGTTACGAAGTATTTGTAACCATACCTCACTTGAATATTAATGGGCTCACATACATTAGAGTGTATCAATTCTAACAAAACTTCGGCCCTTCTTCCCTTGTTAGAGAAGGGTTTCTTGGTCATCTTTCCTTGTAGACATGATTCACAAGTTGTATAAGGTTCTATCTTCAAGGAATTCAAAGATCCATCCTTAACCGACCTATTTATCCTTTCTACTCCAATATGACCTGACCTTAAGTGTCAAAGATAAGTTAAATTATTTTGAGCTGATTTTCTTTTTATAGATATGTTAGAGATTTCATTCACATCAAATACCGGTTGTAAGAGATATAATCCATTATCTAGCAAACCTATAGTAATAAAAGAATTATTAAACCGAATAGTCAACTTAACACCAAATTGAAAAATATAACCATCCAACACTAGCTTACTAACGGAACAATGTTCCTCCTGAAAGAGGGGACATAAAAATAATCTCTCAAAACTAAAGTAACTTTATAAAAACTTAAAATAAAATCTCCAATGGTCTCAACAACGGCCTCAACTCCCCTACCCGTTCTCAGACGAACTTCATCCTTACTCAGCCTTCTTGTCAGCTTGAACCCCTGCATCATGTTGCAAATATGGGCAGTGGACCCAGAGTCCACCACCCATGTATTAGTAGGTTCCTTTGACAAATTAGACTCATAAAGGACTAAGGTTTCAGACATACCTTCTTTCGGCTTCTTTTCTGGGATGCTAGGAAAGCTCGACATTCTCTCTTCCAATGTCCGTCCTTTTTGCAATAGAAACAAGTTCCCTTGTTCTTGTTCTTCTGAATTTTCTTTGACTTGATCTTAGGGACTTTACCCTTTTCAGTCTTCTTCTTCCTCTTGCCCTTAGGCTTAGAGGAAGAAGACTTGTTCTCTATGGTCAAGGCCTCCACTTTTTGCTTCTTGGATGCAACCTCTACCTCTTGCAGCATGTTGCCCAGCTCAAGAAGTTCGGCAAAGAGTTTATTCATGTTATAATTAACAATAAATGATCCATAGATATCCCGAGGCAAAGAATAGAAGATAATATCCGTCTTATAGTTTAGCTTAAAAGACGTCCCAAGGTTCTCCAGATCTTAGAACAAGTTTCGCATTTTCATCACATGATCTATAACTGGAGTTCCTTAGGCCATCTTTGTGCCATGGAGGAGTGTCACCAGTTGATGATGGGCATGTCTTTCTTCTCTCATACATCTCCTTTAACTTCTCCATCATATCCTTTGTTAAGTACAAATCCTTGACAAAATCAACGATGGTCTTTTTCAGAGAACTCAACACGAGGAGCTTGGCCTTAGAGTTTTTCTAATAGAATAACTCATAGACTGCTTTGGATTCAAGGTTTTCTTCATTTGGGAATTCAGGTTCTTCTTTGTCCAGGACAAATATCAGACCTTCTATAGATAGAAGCAACCTAATGTTCCTCCTCCAGTCAACATAATTTGGGCCGGTCAAAATGTGGTCTTTAATGAGGGCAGCGTAGTTGATTTGGGTTAACATTATACTAAATCTACATGATGTACAAAAATTAACGATTAGCATGATCGACAACCATTGAAAAATAGGGCAAGAACAATCATTGGTCAATCATAACCTAAGCTTCCCTCTAGCTTATAGAGTATGAATTAGAACTTATCAACCCTTATGCTTCTATCGGAGTTCATCATTTACATGTTGGTTGAGTGGACTATTCTGCCTGTCACTTAGACTTTCAATGTGATTTAGCTACCCTGAGTGTCATGCCTATGCCTATCGGCTGACATACACTCAAGTCAAGTGTATACCTTTAATTTTGGAGGAAATTATGGTGTTTGTGGGTTAATGTCTACTATCGCAGTATATGTACCACTGACCACATTCTCTACCTATCACATGTGAGATGGGTGTAAATAATTTCATCAACCTATTCAAGTATTATCCTACCAGCATCTACAAGAATAGATCGATGAAATTTCTACACTCACCAACTAACGGAGGCCATGGAAATCCCACCAATTAGGGTTTCCATATCACACTTGTTTTAAAATTGAGAGATTACGGGAATACATGAGAGATTACGGGAACGCATAAAATCACAACCATACATCCAATGTATAAGCACATAAATACATCCATCCAAGGAAAATTAAATACCAATGATTATGGAATAACATCTTTAATCAACCTATGTTCACATCCAATGTAAACTCACTTTGATTACAAGATGGATGAGAGTAAGCATAGCCTCATATGTCACTCCCACTCATAGCAATAATTATGTAGTAATGCAGATGCATCTAACTATTACAGGGAAATAAATCCAAAACTGTAAATAACTTGGACACTTCAAATGAGCAAGTCCCTCCTCCAATCTTCTCACCAACGAACCTTCAAGATCCTTGATCCACAATCAAAACATGATTCCAATCTCATCACCATCTTGAAGCGGTTACAACAAATAATTTAGACATATTTAAAAGTATTACAACCCTTTAAATAACAATAAAACTCAGAAAACCAGTCCACCAATTTGAACTGCCTGAGGGGAAATGCATAACTTTTACATAAAAGTTTGGGAGAAGAGTGGAAAATTAATAATTGTATCCAAAACCACATCCACACCATGCCTAGCACACACATCCATCTAATACATTTAAATTTTAAATCCCATAACCTTGGTCCTCATTACATACATGATGTTCAAGTTAAATATTCCATAATTTATGTGAAAAAGGCCAAAAACACATAAAATCACCATTACCATGACAACTCATGTCACAATGGCCATGTACATCCAATGCACACCGTGATTTAAAAAAAGCAAAACACATACATGCTTATCTAATTAAAACAAGTCATTATGCAAGTTGGTGAAGGAAAGAATCCCTCCACCCATCTTCCCCAAGTGATCTTTATTTAAAAAAATGTAACCAGATTTTTTTTTTTTTTTTTTTTTGACATTCTGCCACAAAATAAAAATGCAGCACATAGGAAAAACAAAGAGAGATCACAATTAAAAAAACCCAAAACCTCTTTTTGTTTCTTAAACACAAAAAAAATCTGATGTTACTATTCATGAACAGTATCGAATACTGTTCATGAACAGTATTGAGTACTATTCATGAACAGTACCGCGTACTGTTCATGAATAGTGTCGAGCACTATTTATAAACAGCACCGCGTACTGTTCAAGTACACACTGTTCACTTATTTTGTGTTGACCCAATATGGGTCTTTTAATAAAAAATAGAGAGCATCATGCATATACCGTAATGGGAAAAAAAATTGAAAACATTCCCATACGATAACGAGGCTTTGATGTCACTAAAGGCGATCAACATAGATCCACAGAAGCGTAACAGAATCAAACTATCGATGGGAGATGTCATTTAACAATCAGGAACAACAAAAGGGTTTCGATTTGTTACCTAGAGTTTCATAAATGCAAAACCTCCACCCGAAAGTAGCCCTTTCGCTGTTGTTCCACGCATAACTTTGCATTCCCACACGTACAAGCCAACTCCTCCACACACTCGGGTTCTCAAAACCCAAGCAATCTCCAAGATCAAACACTAAGAGAGGGGAAGGAAGAGGGGATCATTTCTAGGAGGGGAGGTGTTTTACAGTTTTTGCAAGGATGAGAGAATTACTTATGAATTTTGGCAATCTCGTGAATATATGTGATTTGCCCTCTCTCCCAAATTGGTAGCACACAAGGAATATTGAGTTTCCTATTGAGACTCAATCACCAACCCATAAATCTCCCACCAAGGAAAGATCCCTATTGCTAGAGGAATCCAATATTTGGTCCAATATCCAATATTGACCCAACATCTTTCCTTTTCTAACATGGCATGAATCAAGAATGAAGAAGAGGGTTATCTACAATGGAGAATAAAGGGCATCATCATTCCAGAAAGATGGTTTCTCAGAGAAAATCATACTTCAGCGAGAATACAGGGGGCCATGACAGATACTTCGGTGACTCTTTGTAACAATTTTGGTTGTCAAAGGTAAGGGAAAATAACGGGCATAGAAAGAGGGAGGATCAAAACCTTACCAAAAATTGTTACTCGAATCCACCATGCTATGTAGAAGATGTTGGAGAAGTTTGAAGTTTGTACAAGAAGAGATACAAAACTCACCCCTTAAATAGGATCGACTATGGCCCTTTTCGAGACAAATGCAGGCGAAGGGTGGTTGAATGGATGAGGAGCTCAGCGACACCCAGCGTCGTTCTCGAATCCATAACATCATCCTGTGGAGGAAGGCAGAAGACCAGTTTTTTTTTTGTTTTGGTTAAAAGAAGGCAGAAGACTCAGTGTCAGGAGAAAACGAAAGGGTGTAGAGAAAATACAGGATGGAAGAGGGGATCGGGAAGGAAAGAGAGAGAGTGACGGAGCGTCCTACCTTCTCGCAGAGGTTGCATATGAGTATGAGGGTAAGAGTTGCAAGACGGAAGAGTCCGAGAGAAAGGGAGTGAGGTGTGGTCTCATTTGTATGGGGATGCGTCTGTTCGCGCGGGAAAAAGAGTCTGTGAGAGGGATCTCAGGGGTATTCTGGGAATCTAATAAATTGGACAAAATGTAAAGTAGTCTTTGGGAGGGATCTCAAGGGTATTTTGGATAGATGAAAAATTTGACAAAAATTATGGAGTACGTTCTTTTATAGGATATATATATATATATATATATATATATATATATATATATATATATATATATATATATATATATATAAAGTTTAAAGTTATGTTATGAGACAACAACACTATTTTGTTTTGAGAATAAGAAATCCATTTGTTAGTTCAATTTTTGAGAATAGATTCTCTCTAATTGAATATATTTCTTTGGGAGAGGGTTCCCCACACCTCCACTACGAGGGAATCTCTCACGCCACACCAATGGTGGTATGGGAAATAATATCATCCACATGGGGCCCACACAATCAAGGAGGAGAAAGAAAATAATAAAATATTCATGTGAGACAGCGTATGATACATGACAGTAGTAGCAGCAGAATAACAACAAATATACTAGAATAATAACATATATGGCATTCAAATTCTTCTCATAGTTCAACAACAATTTCTAATGTCATATAGGAGATTTTCTTAACTATTCTGTACCAACTCCTCTGATGCACCCACCCTGCAATTCTTTAACCATTTTCAGTAAGGTCAATAGTGAGAGAGAGAAACGTCTCAACATCACCAAAAACACTAACCGAAGAGAGGCACCAAAAACACTAACCGAAGACAGACAAATAAGTTCTCTAAAATATTTTAATCATTTTATTATAGGATAATTAAATAGTATAACGGATCACCCTCCAGATCGTCATCCTGATCCTAGTCAAGAGTCCAAACCGAACTCTACCACATGCTAGCCGTTGAGATAACTCTATTTCTTTGTAAAACTCCTTGTAACCTATCCAAACTCTTTGTTGTTAGAATTTTACTTTGGATAGAATTTTATATTCCCTATTATGAACTAATATTAAATAACCTGAAACTCAGGCTAATTATAGTATTGGTCTAATTAAGGGGGTCATTGGGTTATATTAGCTAGCAATCCTATGTGGATTGGCTTTAGTGTGGGCAGATAGATTCCTATTGGGACTATAATGAGTGAGGCCCTATAGGAATTACTATATAAAGAGAGCTAGGTCCCCCTCTACCCATCGCAACTAATTATTCTCAATCTCTATTGGAGAGTACATTCTGGAAAGAGAGGGAGATATTCAGTGTTCATCATCCCTGTGCATACTGTATTCTCATCAAGCTAGTTACTTTGGGAATAGAGGGGAAGCACCTAGATCCGTGGTCTTTATTTTCTACGGCGATCATCATCACTATAGATGTGAAACAAGGTTAGTGGTTCTACCCCTGTTCTCTATTATTTATTTGATTATGTTCTTGAATGCCCTATGGAGATCCTGGCTTTTATGGTTTTGTCCCTATTCAGATCACACTATTCTAACATGTGGTATCAGAGCCTCCATAAATCCGTTCTTGAACCTATATGAATTCAAAAATAATAGATCATGCTAAGGGAATCAAATTTTTTCATTTCGAATCAAGGATTTTGGGGTGTTTTTAAATTTTGGGAAAACCCGTACGGATTTTTGGGCCACTGCCAGAATTTTGTTCTGCGAAAATTGAAATAGAGGACATAGGATTGTAGAACTCGAAGAGCTGCGAATATTGGTGGGTGGATTACCGCCAGACGCGCCCTCATGTGCCGTCGGCAGTGGCAGGTGATATCACTCGCCGATCTGGTTTTTTTTTTAAAAAAAATAAAAAGGCGCTTTTGGATTTTGCTAACATGCGCCAGTGACTATTAAGGGGCTTTGCTAACATGCACTGCCAGGTCGGGTCGACCCCATTGGGGTTCACCCAGGTCTGACTGGACCGGGGTTGAATTGAACTGGTTGGATTGGGGTTGAACGAGACTAAACCGAACCAATTTGACCGTACGGACCGATCAGAACCAGTCAACCGCCTTTTTGCCTGAACTTTGACTCGCTCATGCGGGTGCTAGGAGACTCTGTTTGGGGTCCCATTTTTTACGTTGGCTTTGTTTTTCTATACTCTACATAGTGGTACACTCTGTTGTGGTCAAATATGTAAATTTTCAATATTTTTGGTATTCTATTGATGCATGCCCCCTTTTTGAAATTTATCGGTTCGATCCATTGGGAACCGAACTGATTTTCTGACTTGCTGGAATACCTACTTTGATGAACAGAATTATTAGTTTTTTGTGTTAGTTTTAATATATTTAAACCCCTTGTCATAAATTACAAAATAACACAAAATTGAAAGAGATGTAAGGAATTTTGGAAAATCCCAAGAAAGGGTTTCATGGGTTCGACAAGATGCAGCCGCCAAAGCGACCTTCCTTGTTGGATTTGTGAAACATCGGTCTCATACAGTTGTGGGATGTCCTTTAACTCTGATTATGGTCATACACCCAAAAGTGGTGATCATGTATTGGTACTTGAAGGGGTACATATACAGTATGCATGTAAATAGGCCGACCCTTGAATTCTGCACACCCAAAGGTGGTGGATTTTAAAAGTTGAGTTATATTCCCATGGCCACTGGTATGTAGGGATTTTTACAATTGCATGTTGGGAATTCAGCCCAAAGGTGTTTTCACAACAATATGTGTAAAATTCTCATTTGCTTATAAGGTTTTAAGCTATACTTGCATCATGCTGATTATTGTACTGTTCATTGTTTAAATTTTTAGTTACCTTTTCTGTCAACAATAACATGGTCACTATTGAGATTCTTATTAGGTCAAACTTTAAGAAGTGGAAAGAGGACATTCTGTTTGCCATGGAAATGGCCGATGTACATACGTCCCTTGTTATGGATACACCAATAGACCTAACTGCTGATAGTACTGAGGACGAAAAATCTATGCATGTTGCATGCCAAAAGAGTAATTGACTTAGCATATTGTCCATAAAGAGGTCAATATTGGAATACCTTAAAAGTTGTCTGCCTGACCAATGTACTGCCAGGGAATTTCTAGATGCAGTTTCTAAGAGATACAGAGTTTCATTGAATGCTGAGATTGGGGCACTTCTGTAAGGGCTATTTAATATGGAATATGATGGTTCTGGGGATGTTAGGGATTACATTATTAGGATCGTTGATTACCAAACTAAACTCAAGGCCTTGAACATTCCTCTTCCTGATGCCCTAATTGTCCATCAAGCCCTGAATATCTTACCTTCTGAATTTGGCATCATTCAAACCAACTATATTTTCCAAGATGGAGTCTCGAGTATGAATGATCTTATTTCTAGGGTTGTGTCTGAGGAAGAGAAACTAAAGAAAGCCAAAAAGCATGCTACCCTGTTTACTTCCAAAACCTATAAGAGTAAAAAGTCTAAAAATCATACTAATAATTTGGAACCCAAGAAAGACTCTTTAAAGAAAGAGAGTGATCGCTACTTCTTTTGTAAGAAGGGTCACATAAAGAAGGACTACGACAAATACAAGGCTTGGTTAATCAAGCCCAAGCAGCCATTAGGTAATGCTTCTTTGGCTTTTATTTGTGAATTTAATCTATCAGAAGCCCCATCCAGTTCTTGGTGGCTAGATAGCGCTGCAACTAACCATGTTGCTTTTACCATACAGGGATTCATAAATCGAAGGAGGCCAAACAAGGATGAATCAAGGTTGGTCGGAGGAAACGATGGACATTCCGACATAGAGTTTGTGGGAGATGTCATTTTATTATTAGATTCTAGTTTTAATTTGATTTTAAAGAACACTTTTTATGTACCGTCGTTCAGGAGAAATTAAATTTCGGTTTCAGTTTTGGACATTAGTGGTTACCATTTTGAAATAAAGAATAGTGTGGTTAATTTGTTTTTTAATTCAAGTAAAGTTGGTTCCTGCATTATGTTCAATGGATTGTACAGATTGCGTTTATCTCCCAATGATATCTAGGTCTCCCGTAATGTTGAAAACGTTATTTTTAAAAGACCCTTACCTAAAGAATGATCTTTCACATTATGGTACAAGAGGCTAGGTCATAATTCTAAGGCAAGAGTAGAAAGGTTGATAAAGTCTGATATCCTACCTACTCTCGAAAGTGATCTAGAAACTTGTGTAGACTGTTGTAAGGGAAAGATGACCAAGATAAAGAAGAAAACTACAGTCCGTAGTTCTGACCTGTTGGAGGTCATTAACACTGGCATCAGTGATCCCTATTTAGCCACATTGTGCAAAAAATTTTATTTCATCACTTTTAAAGATGACTATTCCCGATATGGCTACATGTACTTAATTAAAGAAAAGTTTGAATCTCTTGACAAGTTCAAGATTTTTAGGACTGCAGTTGAGAAACAGTTAGGGAAAGTTACTAAAATTGTTAGATTTGATCATGGAGGTGAGTATTATGGCAGACATGGCGATGCTAGAGAGCTTAAGGGCTCGTTTACTAACCTAGAGGACTCTAGAATATTTGATCAGTTTACATGCCAGGAAGTCTTGAACAAAATGGGGTCACCGAAAGGCATAACCACACCCTTATGGACATGGTGAGGAGTATGGTTAATAGGACAAATTTACCTAAGTTCTTATGGGGAGAGGCTTTCAAAACTGTTCTTTATATCCTTAACCGTATACCTACTAAAGTCGTTCCTCTTACCCCTTTTAGTTGTAGACCGGCCGTAAACGCAGTTTAAACCATCTTAGAGTTTGGGGTTGCCTTGCAGAAATAAAGTTATATAATCCGACTTTAAACAAGTTGGATCCCAAGACTACTCGTTGCTACTTTGTCAGCTACTCAAATCATTCGAAGGGATATAAATTTTATAATCCCTGCGGAGGCACTAGGATTGTGGAGTCATAGACAGTGAAGTTTTTGAAATCTGATGTGGTCGAAAAGAATGATTGTGCTCAGACTGTTCAAGATAGTCACATGGTTGGTACATCAATACCTATTCTTCTATCTATTTAGATGGATGTGGGGCATACTACACCATTGGTTACACCTGCTGGAGTTCAGGCGCCTGATATTGATACGTCCTGACATTCATGTAGCACCTGATGAGATTCCTCTTATTCAGGATGCGGTTGAAGATCCTATCATTGATGTAATTCCAGCTAAGATTCCTCATATTCAGGTTGAGCCAGTGGTGGCACCATTACGGAGATCCACCAGGGAGAGAAAATTAGCTATACCATCTTTCTATGAGGTCTATCTTGGAGAACATGACTATGCCATTGGTTATGTGGTTGATCTAGTTACTTATTCCGGCGTTGTTTCTAGTCCTCAATAAGATTTGTGGTTAGATACGTTGAGAGATGAGATGCAATCTATGAAACATAATGATGTTTGGGAGCTTGTTGATTTACCTAAAGGTTGTAAGCTCATTGGTTGCAAATGGGTGTACAAAACTAATAGGGATTCCAAAGGAAAAGTTGAGAGGTTTAAAGCCAGACTGGTAGCCAAGGGATTCACTCAGAGAGAGGGAGTAGACTATAACGGGCCCTTCTCTCCAGTCTCTTTAAAGGATTCTTTCAGGGTGATCATGGCATTGGTAGCTCATTTTGATATGGAGCTGCATCAGATGGATGTTAAAACCGTCTTTCTCAATGGCAATCTTGATGAGGAGGTCTATATGGGTCAACCTGAGGGTTTTACAATGGATGGTTCAGATCATCTTGTGTGTAGACTCAAGAAGTCTATCTAGGGTGTCAAGCAAGCTTCTAGGCAGTGGTATCTGAAGTTCAATAGTATTGTGACTTCATTCGATTTTGTGGAAAATAAAGTGGATCAGTGTATATATCACAAGATCAGTGGGAGCAAATTCTGTTTTCTCATTCTTTATGTGGATGACCTCCTGCTTACAAGCAATGACCTAGGAATGTTGCATAATACAAAGAAACTATTATCTAGGGAATTTGACATGAAGGACCTTGGTGAGGCTTCTTTTGTCCTTGGCATTGAGATCCATAGGGATCATTCTTGCCGTTTACTAAGTCTTTCTCAGAGGGCTTATGTTGATTGTATTCTAGAGAGGTTTAGTATGATGGATTGCAAACCTGTAAATGTTCCTGTTCTCAAGGGTGATAAGCTGAGTTCGACACAGTGCCCCAAAAATGAAGCTTAGAGGGATGAAATGAATAAGGAATCTTATGCTAGTGCACTTGGTAGTATCATGTATGCTCAGGTCTGTACCAGATCAGATATTGCTTTTGTGACGGGACTTCTTGGCAAATATTAGTCAGATCTTGGTCTTAGCCACTGGGTTGCTACCAAGAAAGTATTAAGGTACTTAAAGGGGACAAGAGATTATATACTGACTTACAGACACATTCCAGAGCTCAAGCTAGTGGGTTATACAGACTCTGACTTTGCTGGCTATGAGCATGATAGGAAATCCACATCAGATTATGTTTTTTTTTATGGCAGGAGGGGCAGTATCATGGAAAATTAAAAAACAGACATTGGTGAGCACTTCGACTATGCAGGCAGAGTTTGTAGCATGCTACGAGGCTGCTACTCAGGCTATTTGGCTCAGGAATCTTATAAAGTAGTTGACCATTGTAGATTTTGTGGATAGACCCATCCAGATATACTGTGCTAACAGCTCTGCTGTGTTGGTTATAAACAACAATAAAGAACTTAGAAGGTCTAAACACATGGAGGTCAAATATTTGACCATAAAGGAGATAGTAAAGAAAGGTGACATTGTAGTGGAGCATATTGGTACAGATGATATGGTTGCAGATCCCCTAACCAAAGGTCTTCGCCCTTGTGTTTTTGAGAGACATGTCATGAGCATGGGCTTAGTTGCATCATGGGATGTGATTGTTTAGTGGGAATTTGTTTTATTTTGCTTCATTGTAATTTAAAGTTTCTTTTTATCTGTATTTTTATCTTATGGTAAACCTTGGCTTATATATATCAGTTGTCATTGCATGCAGTTTCTTTTGAACACATAGGTGTTTTATTTATTGACATGATGTATATATTTCTGATTTTAAAGTCTTAAAGAATGTGTTACCCTTAAGCAAGGCTGGGGCATTAAGTTATTAGCCTAAAGGTATGTCTTATTACACATAAAATAAAACTTGAGTTATTCAAGATGAGACATACAGATTCGTTGGAATCATAAAGATTATTTCTCTAGTGAACCTGTGCCATTTTAAGAAGAGAAATTTTGGACTGACAAATGGATAATACAAAAGCTATGTGGACTGGCTTTAGTATGGGCAGATAGATTCTTATTGGGACTATAATGAGTGAGGCCCTATAGGAATTACTATATAAAGAGAGCTAGGTCCCCCCCTCTACCCATCACAACTAATTATTCTCAATCTCTATTGGGGAGTGCATTCTGGAAAAAGAGGGAGATATTCGGTGTTCATCATCCCTGTGCATATGGTACTCTCATCAAGCCAGTCACTTTGGGAATAGAGGGGAAGCACCTTCCTTGGTCTTTATTTTCCACAGCGATCATCATGACTATAGATGTGAAACAAGGTTAGTTGTTCTATCCCTGTTCTCTATTATTTGTTTCATTGTGCTCTTGAATGCCCTATGGAGATCCTGGCTTTTATGGTTTTGTCCCTATTCGGATCAAACTATTCTAACTTTTGTAACTGATTTACTCATATTATTAATACAACCTCCATCACACATGATGTGCATTGGAGAGATTCAACAATTCTCAAACTTCTTTATGGTAACAGAGACTTTCTAGCTCCAACAAATTTCCTTTTTTTTCTTCTTTCTTCTTCTATTTTCACTACCTACAGCTAGGACAATGGACTCCATTAATTCCTCCACTTCTACCACCACTACTGCTGCTACCACCACCCCACCTACTACTCTTGTTTCTCCTAACAAGATTCTCCAATTTATGCCGATCAAACTGGATAATTAAATAGGATTTCAAGTTCTGAACAGAAAACTTCTGAATCCTAAACACATAAACCATTGTAGTTTCTTAAATAGGTCAACTTTCAAGTTATAAAACAAATGGAACTCAAACAAAATAACAGTAATTTCCATAGTAGTTTCTAAACACCCCTCCAATACCCATGAGCCTCAATTGCCCCTTGGGTATTAGAATCTCTTCAAAAGGGACTTTGAAATTATTGTTAGTTTCAGAAATCTGGTGATGGGCATTTCCCAAATCAGAAAAATTACCACATCCCTGACTGAAAAGACACACAGAGTTCATGCCTTGTCGTAGAAAGCTAGAAACCAGAGAGAGCGAGAGAGAAATGGTGAGGATTGAGGAATGGTCTTTGCGATGGCGAGAGAGATGCTGAGGAATGGTCTCTGCGATGGTCTCTATATCTGTAACGAGTCGCTCCTTACCCAAAAGAGATCCATTTTTATTAAAGTTTTGTGAAATTACTACCTTACCCATCAAAAATCTATTGTTTACCACGTGCTCATTAAAGAGCAGAGCGAAATTGGAACGAAAGTCATTTCAATTTTGAAATTGAAAGGGTCTTCACCTGTTTTAGAATTTCTATTCCATCTTATTTCTATTTCACTGAAATAATGTGCAAAAATCAAACCAAACAAATTTCCAAATTAGAAATGACCCATGAAATTGAAATAGAAATCATACCAAATCAGGCCAATCCGAGTAAGATATGGGTGCATGCCCTCGCAAGCCACCAAGGTGAATTTTTTTTTTTTTTTAATACCTGATACCTATAAATACAGATGCTATAAAACCAATTTCACATAATAACAGACATCTAAATATTCCATCGAATTTACAATAACATTTCCACGACATCTGTAAGCCCTGCTGACACGAGTCATATTTTAATATAGCAGCGCTGTTCTCAGTGCCACAACGCAACCTATGCCCAGGCACATGGCGGTGACCGCAATGACCACCCTGCCTCCCTGCACAAGCTGCCCATGTGCCTGGGCGCAGGCTGCGCTGCGGCACAAAGAACATTCATCCTTTAATATGTCAACTTATCCCATGTATTCTTTGCATTCACATCAACATCCATCTATCTTGTACATTCTAAAATCTAAAATCCATGATAATGTATCAACACAACTGTCCAAAAAAAAACACTAAATGTCCATCAACATCTATCAAATAAGTCCTAACAACATTTATTTGTGAATTTACATCAAACATCTATCCATTAGAAGCACATCTCAATGTCTATGTACAACAAAAATTAATTTTTGTAAACTATCTCTATAAATCTAAACCATCTATTAGGAAGGTTGGATATCTTTCCCTCTGGATCTCCGAATGCAATATGCATACTGACACTCCACGTGTGTGTGCTCTGTAAAAACATTGGTAGCTATGGGGTGAGCAGCTAACTCAGCGAGAAGGAATACCATTCATACCATGATCATGAATATATGAGAATACGCTATGCTGTGAGAATTTATGCTATGCACATGTTGTAATAAAACTCACAAATTTGGCATACTATGTTTGTTCATACAACATAGTTATCATGCATGAAACTCATAAATAATAAACAATGTTTTTCTAGTACTTAGTTATTGTGACTATTAAGAAATCATCACCCGTTAGGGTGTTCCTTGAACGGAGATGGGAAAGCAATGAAAGAGGATCTCGTACAGGTTTGGTTACAAGCTTCACGAACTCGAATGATCTCCTTCACGATCTTCGAATATCAGGTTTCTCCACAGAGAACCCCACATCGCAAATTCCTTTGAAGAGATGGAATCCCAAAGAGAACACAAAACACTGGAGAGAAGGAGAATTTGGTTTCTCAGATAATTTAGTCTTAAGGTTACGGGCTTTCCATTTAAAGCCAAAACCCTAAGACCCCTGCCCCTATTTAGACTCCCACTGGGAATCGACCAAAGAGGGGGGAAGAGACCTAGCCACTTAAGTGGCTGGTTCTCTCCATGCAAAGCGGGTCAGGTGGGGTCCGACCTACTCCTTGTGGGTGGCTTGGACTGGGCCTAGCCCATGTTCGATTTACATCTCCCACTAGTTGGTACACTCCCACTAGGCTGATGATCAGTCTCACTATCTTTGACGATTACAGAATGAGTTAATTCCCCACCCTCATCGAGAGTAGGTGAGATGCTAACGTCATCCTTCAACTCGAAGAGGTCGAGATCCCTACTTGTGTCACTATTGCTAGGAAAATCTGTCTCAATGAAGTCACCATCACAGGACTCTATCTCGGTCATTCCTCTATCAGGATGCTCACCGTAGATTACGTAGCCCTTCGAGCTATCAGAATATCTTATAAATATGTGTTTCCTAGCTCTGGAGCCTAGCTTCCCAAACTTATGGGAGGCATTGTGAACATAACCAGTACGTCCCCATGGTCGCATATGCCCTAGGGTGGGCTTTGCGCCTTTCCACAATTCATAGGGAGTAGAAGGAACTGACTCTGAAGTCACACGATTATGGATGTAGGCTACAGTCAAGAGAGCGTCTCCCCAGAAGGACTTTGGGAGGTTGGCCTGCGCCATCATTGACCTAACCATGTCTAAAAGGGTCCTATTTTTCCTTTCCACTATGCCATTTTGCTACGGAGTGTGAGGAATAGTCAATTGCCTGCGTATCCCCTTTTCCTCACACAATTCCTTAAACGGATCAGAGAGCTACTCGTGTCCTGGTCAGTGTGTAGAGTCTTTAAACTCTTGCTTAACTAATTTTCGACCTCTGCCACGAAGTGTTTGAAGCAATCTAATGCCTAGTAGTGGTGATCGATCAAATACACATAACTGTATCACGAATAATCATCAATGAATGTGAGAAAATATGAGGCGCCATGGCGTGCCTTTACGTTCATAGGTCCGCATATGTCTGAGAGGACTAGCTCTAAGGGATGAGTCGCACGAACTGCATTACCAAAAGGCTTCCAATGAGCTTTGCCTGCTAGACATGGCTCACAGGTTGGTAAGATGACTTTAGCAAGTGGGCCTAATAGGCCTTCTTGAGCTAGCCTAGTCATTCTATCCCTCCCTATGTGTCCTAGTCTGGCATGCCAAGTAATGGATTTAGAGCACGCATTAACATCAATCACAAAAACAGAATTAGAAAGAGAAAAATCAACAAGTTCTAATTTAATCAAACCATGTCCAACAACGTCATTATCTAGATATAAAGTCAAAACCTCTGAGTCAATGGTAAATGAATATTCTAAAGGAAACATAGCTGTAATTGAAAGTAGATTATGATGGATGCTAGGTGCATAAAGCACATCATGGAGTAGGATGGTGCGCCCAGTGCGCAGTTGGAGTTGGTAGACTCCAACACCTTTGACGTCCTTGCTTATTCCATTCCCTATAAAGATGCTCAATGAACCAGCCGGAATCCTTCTATAATCTACAAACCCTGCTCAATCTCTGGCTATGTGTCTTATTGCTCCTGTGTCCACAATCCAATCAAACTTTTTGTTAGTAGCAAAGACATGTGTACACACAAAGATACGTTGAGAGCTAGGATGATATGGTACATTCTTCGGCTCAGTGTAGTCACAAGCGAAGTGTCCCTTTTTCTGGCCGTTATAGCAAGTCATCTTATTGATAGCCGTCTTACCACCACGTTTACCCCTTTTACGCTTGGCGACCTTTCCTTCCTGTGGCGCATCGTTCTTAGCCCCACCCTGACCTCCTAGTTTTCCTTGTCTAGCGCGCTTCTTGTTATTGCGCTTGCCACGTTGGACGAGTAGAGCAGTAGCACGGATTGCCTCTTGGCGCTCCACTTCAAGTTCCACATGTTGAGCAATATCAAAGAAGGTCTTGATATTTTCATTATATGTAGGAACAATTTTCATCTAGTTCCAGGAGTCTGGGAGTGTTCACATAATGGCTTGAACTTGTTGCTCATCTTTTAGGGTATTTCCAGCTTATTTCAGTTTCCTAATCATTTCTTTGACCATCCTAAGGTGTTCAATAATGGTGTGCTTGGGATCCTTCCTATATATTTCAAATTTCAAGGTGAGGCCCCTCAACCTGGTGGTGGACATACCACCAAAAGCTGTTTTCAGCGCATCCCACATGGATTTCGTTGTGGTGCATGTCTCAAATTCACCAAATAGATTGCCATGCATGCTAGACCTTGCGCACACTCCCCATTTATGTAACCACAGGCCCCTTGCGCATGCTCACCATTGTCGCAGTCGCAGGCCCCCTTTTTTTTCCTTACGCAAGCCTGTCGTGATCCCTTTTGAGTATTGGATCAGTTTTTTTAAAATTTGCTTTAAGGGCTATCTTGTCGGCCTTTAAAGCCCCTGGCAGTGTGACTGGACCTAGACTCGTATGGTGTTATTTTATATTTTATGAGTGACATGCCCACCCAAGTGGGAGAAGCACCATATCATACATTTCATATTGTATGTGTTTTATTATGACCATTTGTGAGAGTGACTGAATGGATCCCTGCTTCGTCACTATGTGAGACACATGGATCAAGTTGAGTGGATCCTACGGATACCCTCTACCTGAGACCATGTCATGAAGAGGACAACCAATGACGCTACTTTGACATGCTCTTCAGGACCATGGATGATGCAAATCAGCTGGACACGATTGGGAAAGCTATTGGGAATAGTCGGATTGACAAGTGGGGCTCAGGAAAAACTATTCCAAATTGCACCCCTGTTATGTGACTCATTTCCCGGGCAACTTATCGTATTTGTGTTTTGACTTAGTTATGAACATATTACATGT
Organism: Telopea speciosissima; assembly: GCF_018873765.1. Lineage (NCBI taxonomy): Eukaryota > Viridiplantae > Streptophyta > Magnoliopsida > Proteales > Proteaceae > Telopea > Telopea speciosissima. The sequence goes on along the minus strand of NC_057926.1, from coordinate 33,576,074 downwards.
TTTGGGATCAACACTGCTCATCATGAGGGATTGAGAGTGTTGGATCTGGTGTGATTGGATTGTGTAGGGTACCCCAGATAGTTTGTGAGTGATGTGCTATGTTGGTTAGATGGAAGCTTGATATTGCACTCCTACCTTTATTCTATCTCGTTTGGTTGCACGCTCCATTTCATGTATGAAGGGATACACATAGGAGAGAGTTTTAGATGAGCGATTAAGTATATCCATCTAGTGTGGGCGAGTGGGAGATGTAACCAAATAGGGTTTGGACTCGAGGCCCATACCCGCACCCACTTGGGGCAGCTATGGGTCAAGAGGGCCCACTAGGGTTAGGGTTAGAGGAAGGGGGCCACATGGTGGTCCCCCTATTCTATTTATATAGTGAGTGAGAGGGGGCTGAGATATATATAGCTTCAGCTATTGCCCCTCCTCTTCCTAATTCCCACGTCTCTCTCTGTCGTCTCTCGGCTCTCACTCTCTTTCTCCCATTGAGTGTGGTTGTGTTGTCAAGAGGCTTCCATCATTGCCTTTGGACTTGGAGTGTGGACGATCGATTTATGTCGATCACCTATCGAGTGCACCGCTGTGAGGAAGTTGCTTCGTTGTTCGTTCAGCTGTCAATCAAGAGTCGTCTCGACCCTCTTCTGCTGAGTTGTGGATATCATGCTACGGAGGTAACGGTCGATATCCATTCTTCTTTGTTTTAATAGTGACCATAATTGGAAAACCAGGTTTTTGACTCGAGTGAGTCACCCGAGTCGAGTCAAAATATAGTAAAACCTAGTCAAGAGTCGTGTAGACTCACCTAGTATATAAAATAACCAAACTCGGTCTGAGTCTCATGTGACTAGGTATTTTTACCGATTCAAATAGAAACTCACTGAGTCTAAACTCTCTCTCTCTCTCTCTCTCTCTATATATATATATATATATATATATATATATATATATATGCTAGCCAATGCATTCATTCAGTTATTTTCCTCTACTGCTTCCATTGTCATCTTCATCGATGGTTGATGCCCTGCAGCCAGAAACATGTGAAACTCATATTCCCTGCCCCTGGTCTTGAGCCCTATGAGAAATCGAGAACTATTTGCCGGTAGAGATAGGAGCTGACGCTTATTTCTATCTACTATTGTCTGTGATCTGCCCATCGCTGAATATAGAAGGTAAAGGGGAGGGAGTGAAGAATGGAACGATTTTCTATTAATACATGGTAGGTTTGCTCTTATTTTTTAAATCAAAATTAATTTAAAAATAGAAATTGGGAAAAACGGTCAACTCAAGTTGTAGACTGCTTCTTGAATACTATTTCTCACAAGAAAACCCTAAATGCAAGCTTGGAAATCTTTTAGATCAACAAAGCAAGTCTTTGAACATTTTTTGGTAAATAGTCTTTGAACATTGATTGGCTTGAAATGCAATCCTTCAAAGCAACGTATTACATCCTTCGCACTACAGAATAGGAACTTGAAGCCCTCTCTCAAGGCAAGATCAGGATCTAGGGATTTCTCTACGGCCTATGCAAGTAATGGAGGTCTTGTTTCACCCAAACTTCTTCATTGGTATGTGATTAGCTACTTACTGGGCTAATGTTTCCCACCCCTGTTACTATTGAATTTTTCAAAATAATGATTAGAGCACTTGGAAGTGGTTAGATCTTTGGGTAGAGATGGTACGGAGGATACTTTTGTGGGGGTGGTATTTTGAGATAGAAGTAAGAGAAGTTTGAATTTTGGAAGGCAATATTTGGTGTAATTTATAGGTATTTTAATTTTATATACTTGATGGATGACTATATGACTTAAATTAGACTTAGATGGATTTCGTTTCACCTTGGGTGGTTGTGGATGATTTAATTTAGTATCACACTTCCCATTTCTGAACTAAGAACATATTCCTAGGAGATTTCTCCCCCTTGGGGATATCCGCTCTACACCGACCCTGGACGTCCACTTTGATATCTCTAATAAGGCAAGGCATAGTCTTCATTTTATTTTTGAAAAGACAGAAATTTCTCTCCTTGCAGATGTGCATAACTGTCGCACAAAAAGCCAATTTAACGATGCACCCAATCGAATCTCCCTTGAAAGTCTTGGTGATCCACTTTGCTTCCATAAGAATACCAGCTCCTGGCCTTCTAGCTAGAGAGCAAAGACTCAAAATATCTGCCCATACTTTTCTAGTAAAGGAACACCCAAAAAAATAAATTGTCTATATTCTCCAATCCTACCCAACAAAAAACACAATACAGAGCAACCATCATCTGGCATTTCCTGAGTTGACCTTTGGATGGGAGCCCATCCTTCAAGCATCTCCATGTTGTTACTGAATGCCTAGGAAAACAATTGCCAAACCATATCGAACCTGCCCAATCAACCTGTGGACAAGATGATCTCCCCAAACTCCAAGCAGATTTTGTAGAGAAGGCCTTGTAGGGGAGGCAGTCCACAAGATAGAATCTTCTTGAAGGAGATTAAGTCTTCTAATTTCGTCCAACTGCCCCCAAACCAACCTGAGAGACAAGGAAATGGGATGGCCATGGGACCACATTCCATCCACCAGAATAGATTGCACCAAAGCCAATCTATGAGACCCTGCATCGGACCTAATATGATCCCCAAATATATTAAAGAGTACCCTAGCAGGGTGCCAAGGATCCAACCAAAGAAATGTAGCTGAGCCAATCACTATAATGTGGTGAATAAAAGGTTCCAACCGAACCCGATACTTCATCATCTTCCGCCAAACCCAAGAGCAATTCTGAGTAGGTTGGACAATCCATATAGAATCCACTCGCAATTATCTATTCCTAACCCACTTCACCCAAAGTGAGTCTTTTTGGATGCGACCCACAAAATCATTTTTATAATACTTGCTATTCATATCTTTGATGCACCTAAACCCTAATCCACCCTCATTTTTAGGCTTACAGATATCATCCCAAGCAATGTAATGAATTTTCCTCTCCAAAGAAGGCCCTGACCATAAAAAATTTGAAAACATTGACTCTAGCTTTTTGATGATAAAACCAGACAATCCAAATAATCCCGACTAGTATATATATCCTCCCTAAAGAACCAAAACAACTAATTGGAGACGACCAACAAATGAAAGGAAACGAGATTTCCACCCTTCCAATCTCTTTCTAACCAAGTCAAAAAGAAGAGCACAAAAATGTTGCTTTTTTACTGATGTTTAGATAGCAATTTATGGAGATCAAACCATCGAATTTTGATGATTCATATATTGTTAGAAATGTATTTGAGTTTAACATCCAATGGTGTGGGGATCAACCACAAATTTGACTGGAAATGTAGTAAAAAACTGTGCCCAAAGTAGGGGGACCGCAGAACAGGTATTTTGATGAAATGATGGCCAATAGTGTCCTCTTTGCACAAAAATCTTGATTTTCCTTAAAATGATAAAACAAAGCTTTTCTATAAGTTTCAGCCATTTCTGATAAGGTTTGGGCACCCAAGTCACAATAGGGGTAAAATGATCATTTTTTACCGAGAAACTTTTGGGAGCAATGTTAAGCTCAAAATGTCATCATTTGGAGTGTGTTTTATGGTGACAAGATTCAGTGTCTATAGTCGCCAATGTTGTGTTCGCAACATGAATTGCACAATAGGACTTTGTAGCTAGATTATCAGGACTCACTTTACTAAATCATAGGTATACAAAAGGATATGTATTGTGGGCATTGTTTTGGGTAACTTTGTAATGTCCATATTTGTTTTGGATTTTCATTAATTAGAGGGAAAAAATTTTCCCCGTAGCCACTGTACTGTATGCACTCTCATATTGTTTTATTTTATTTTCTCTCTCATCTACTGACTATGTGGGCCCCATTTGGATTATACCATTCCCCAAGGTACCATTGGTGTGGCATGGGAGATTCCCCCTCCCCTACTACTGATGTGTGGAACCCTCTCATACTAAAAATAAATATTGTGTGGTTTATTTAGTAAAGTAGTACCAATTTTAGGGTAATATTATAACTTTCCAATAATTCAAGGCCCTAAAGTATCAATCAAGAGATACCTCTCTAGATAGTACATCTAGAGAATCTGCCCTCATTAATAATTGGATTTATCAAAAATATCATCTTAACCTTTTCTCCACGATATATATATACACAAGATCTAAAGTCCTAGAGGACTTACAGAAAAGGATTGAAGGGTTAGTTGGTACTACTTGATTGCTGAGAAGAAAGGGGGACGAGGGTTGAGTTTTAATGCAACCTCATTGGAAGCTACGGATCGGGAGAATCGAAATCACATTCCCTATGTGACCAGGAGTTGATCAATCGAACAAGAAAATCAGAATTGCAACGGAAACTCCGATTGAGGGTTCCAAATACTCAACTGGGCAATTTTCATTAAACTTCATAATCTGCCTTCATTCAATCATGGAGGATTACATATATAGACTCAGGCTGAGTATGAATAAGGAAGAAAAAAAAAAAGATTCCAATCTCTAATCTTCAATCAGCCAAAAATACTTCAATCAGAATCTCCAATCAACCAAAAATACTTCAATCAGAATCCAATCTTCTCTTCAATCAGCCCCATATACTCTCACTCAGAAATCCAATCTTCAATCAACCCAATTTAGCTGATTAATCCTTTATTTATTTAGTACTAATTTATTTAACAACTGAGATAACTCCAAATCATCCCTCTATTAGATGTAACTTCTTTCCTTACAAATATTGGGAAGATAAGGACTGAATGGGCTATCCTTGCAGGGGCTGACCATGCCTGGAACGCCTCTCCTTGACCCGGGCCAACCTTCGAAGAACCTTGGGGTGTGAGGTGGCGGCTTCCACTTTGTCAGCTTCATGGTCCAGGTCCAGGGTTGCATCATTCCCTCTTGATTGAAAAGAATTCGTCCTCGAATTCTTGCCCCAATCAATGATGGTTGTCGCCCCACTGGGAACCAAAAACCAAGCAAAGTTATTAGTGATATCTCTAATTGAATATACCAGAATTTGCAACTCGACTTCAAATTTGATGACGCTAGCAATTGAAGTATTCACGGTTCGAATAAATGAGGATTAAAATATGGTTTGTTGATGATGCTTATACCTTGAACAAATTGATTTAGTGACAGGAAAGAAATAACATCCAAATACGAATCATCATACGTACTGGCAATGTTGATTCATTGGAACGTGTCTCCAATCATCTTTTTTGCTACATCGTCAATGATAAGTAAAGAAAGTTACGCACTTGCAACGGCTCCAAATATGGATCTTGATATGGTGTCGTGTTCATCATTTCATTTAATGATGTTGTCTCACCATGTAGTGCTTCTAAAATAGAATCAGGTTCAAGGTTTTCAAAACAGCCATGTTCGTCGACGCACTCATCTTGGTACTCATCAAACTTGGGAGGTTTTATCAAATCAACCTGGGTGACGAATCGATCTCCTTCAATGTCAATTTGTGAAGTCAAACTATTAGTTTCCGGGTCATTGTCATTGAAGCTCATATCCCATATTGGTGGAGTCCAATCGGGATAGCTGTGTCGATGAGTCCTCCTCATTCAAACAGGTTTTTGACTCATAGAAGACGAAGAATAAGCAGCGAATGTCTCCTCATTCGGAATCAGACGTTGCGAAGCTTTCCTCAACGCTTCATTCTTGAGACGCAGGTTAGCAATTTCTGGCTGAAGACGCAAGTTTTCTTCTCTTGCATTGATATTCTCAACAGGGATTGTAAGGGTAGCTCATCGGGGCACCATTACAGTCTTTCGCTCTCACAATCCTAGGCTCTGATAACCAAATAATGCAGCCTCATTGGAAGCTACGGATTGGGAAAATCGAAATCACGTTCCCTACGTGACCAGGAGTCGATCAATCGAACAAGAAAATCAAAATTGCAACGGAAACTCCAATTGAGAGTTCCAAATACTCAATTGAGCAATTTTCATTAAACTTCATAATCTTCCTTCATTCAATCATGGAGGATTACATATATACACTTAGAACTAAGTATGAATAAGGAAGAAAAAAAAAAAAAAAAAAAAAAATTCCAAACTCTAATTTTCAATCAGCCAAATATACTTCAATCAGAATCCAATCTTCTCTTCAATCAGCCCCATATACTCTCACTCAGAAATCCAATCTTCAATCAGCCCAATACACTAGTTAGCTGATTGATCCTTTATTTATATAGCAACTGAGATAACTCCAAATCAATCCAAATCTTCCCTCCCTTGGGTGCAACTTCTTTCCTTAAATATTGGGAAGATAAGGAGTGAATGGCCTATCCTTGCAGGGGCTGACCATGCCTGGTACACCTCTCCTTGATCCAGGCTGACCTTCAAAGAACCTTGGGGTGTGAGGTGGCGGCTTCCACTTTATCAGCTTCATGGTCCAGGTCTAGGGCTACATCTAGTTTATAGAAGGGTATGTTATGTTTTAGTTTTTTCCCCTTTTGTTTATCATCTTTGAATAAATCGCATGAAAATATATGTTGAACTTATTTCTCTTACTCACACACACAAACATTACGATTTTCCTTTTATTTTGATGCTATATATGAATCGATTATCCAAATTAAGAACCATAGAGATGGGTTTTCTCATTGCCAGTCATTGAATTCTTTGGAAATTTCTTAGGCCCTTTTGTCATCGTAGTTTGTTTTTCTTCTTCCAATGTAATTATGGTTTTATTGAGATACTATTATAAAGGCATCTAGTTTTTACCCTATGATTTTCGTCCTCATCAAATTCTTAAAACTTTGGAAAATCTTATTGTTGTTTGTCTTTTGATCAATAGATTTCTTCCTATTACTAAACATCAGAAAATCTTCAATTGAGTAAGTCCAAACTTGGTAAGATCTATGAATACATCATCAATCAAGCTTAGATCTGACCAAGCTTGGACTTAACTCAATTGAAGATTTTTTGATGTTAGTCTGGTGACCATTGAGGGAAAAAAAGAAACTTAAAAGAGGGTTGTTACCCTTGCGGCTCGTGATACCATGTTGAGACTAAAGATTATGATTCAATGATATTCATTTCAATTAAGTATAATATATTGAGAGGGATTGAGATCCTAGAGAATGGAAACTCAAAAATCTGATTGAGTGATTGACTTAATCTTTATACATGGAAAGAAGATAAAACTGGATGAAACAATTATAGAAAGAGATGATTGATAAACAATAATAGAAAGAGATGATTGAGTGAGGCCAGCCATATCACATGTGAAGAATATGATATGCCAGCCAAGGCCAGCGCACACAAGAGGATACTCGGTTGATATATGGCAACCACTGTTCTTGCTAGATTTGTACTAAACAAACTTCTTTTGTGCAATTTCATTGAAGTAAAGGCAGCATGGCTAGTTTTGTAAATACAAAACTAATAGTGTCTAATCAAATAATTTTCCCATGTTTTGAGGCGAGGGAATGCCTCCATAAACCCTAGCCTATATAAAGTGGTTTTGGGGGTGAGGGAGGGTCTCCAATCTACATCTGCTATGACGGCCCCTACCGTCCTTGCTTTAACAGGAGGAAGCTCTCTTGTGAATCCTCCATTCTTTTGGGGGTTTTAGTCTGGGTTTTCTTCTTCAGACTTTCTTCATCATCAACATTTTGCAACATCAAGGTATGAGTCATTTTGGGTATTTCTTTTTCCTTTTTGCGTTCTATCTTTCCCATGTTTCTACTTTTACCATGCATGGAGATTACAAGGTGGGATTGATCCTAAACTATTCCATTGCCCAATATAAATGACTCCCCGTACCAAAGAAAGGTTGTTGCTGCTGTTAATTATTGGAGGAAGAAGTCCATTAAAAGGCGCAAAATCTACCTTAAGGTGAAATGCATGTTTAAGCTCAACAGTTCATCCTAAGAAACTGGTTTGAATTTCATGTATTTGCATCCGTTTCTACCGTTATCCTATAATTGAGGCTGCAAAGGAGGAAACCATCTTGGCCATTTTAATTAAGGCAAATTAGAGTGCCCACTGAATCAAAAACAACAATTGGGTGTTGGTATCCTCCTTGGAAGGATGGGAATGGTGGCGAAAAATGTATATAGTGAAAGATTTGGATCTTATTTTCTAGAATGAGTTACCCTATAATTGTTTTCTTGCAGATAATTTAAAGTCAAATAGCTATGGAGGCAAATCATTCTATTAATTGGGGCATTGTAGTTATCGTTGATGCAGAGTTTCCCATAGAAGGATCACATCTCTTGCATTATAATTACAAGGTATATATTGACTTCCCTAATTTAACCCATCTTAAATCCTTTCTCAATCTAGTCGTAAAATAGTGTCATGCATGGAAGTGATTATGATCTTTCCATCTCAGTTAATCAACAATACAGAGGATGTGTGCACAAATCGGATCAACGATTTACCAAAAGAAATAAGGTTAGTTTAGTTCTTTTTTATGTAATCAATGTTTTTTCAATTACAACTTAGTCTGGGTTGGGTTGTTTGTGTTTTGTTCGCTTTCGGGTCTTTCTTTTTAGCCTCTTAGGCTGATTAGAGGCCCCCTTCTTTGTATATTCCTTCTTCTTGTTCTATAAATTTGATTTACCGATATAAAAAAAAACTTAGTCTCTCTCTCTCTTTCTCTCAAATATCTTTTATGATACGTTTTCTCCCTTAATTCTCCATCCCTCCATCTTCCTTGGCCCGATCACTCATTTACTAATTGTAAAAGATAATCCACAATTTCTATTTATCATGTTTCGTAATTAAAATAGAAGCCTACTCTTGAATCTGTCTAATATGGTAAGACTATCTATGATTCCCTCTTGAATCTCTCTCTTTCTCTCTCTCTCTCTCAATTTAGTTGTAACCATGAGGAAGTCCCCATAATTGAGAAGATCTTTAGCGTCAATCACACAGGCTGATGCCATCAGCTTATGAGACCATGGCTCAACCTTGCTCTGACCATTAGAGTTCCTAGGGAATTCAAGCATCTGTAGGCAGCAATCCTGTGCTAGGATCTAGCACTTCGGGGAAAGCCGTTCAGATTTCATTCTATAAGACCAGTTTGGCTGCACATGAGAAGATGATAGAATATGTTAAGTGGGATTCTGTAATGCTCATCTGAAGGGTCATAGCAGGTCGTGCTGCTTACAAACATACGTTAAGCTTGCACATGGGAGATGGCTTTCTGCGTTTGGGATATGGTTTTCCATGTTCTTCAATAAGGAGAGCATAATATGGAAAAATGATAATGTGGGGATTAAGCCTCGAAGAAATCAGAAAACCCAAAATATATAGTATCTTATTTAATTTTATTGCAATAAGGGTTTAGTCTTTTTAAGGATTCTCACATCCATGTAGTTAGCTCCATTGTTTATCATTACATTGGATAAACTATAATAGCCATCACTCATCTTCGATGAAAAAATGTGATTTGATTTATTTTTATTTAGTATAATTATTTTTTTTCTTCAGAATTTTCCCTCTCTCTCACCTTCACTTTGATACCTTCTTCCTTTTCCTCCTACACCCTCACTATACAGTTTCATGTATACTTCTTTCTCTCTCTCTCTCTCTCTCCACCCCCTCTTTTATGGTTTTTTTTTTTTTTTGGGCCTAGGATCTCTTGTGTGATGTGAATATATATGACGGTTAGATGGCCTCATAGTTGTAAATGTTAGGGTAGCTTTGATTCTGATCAATTTCAGTGTTAATATATCTTATTTAACTCTTTTGATATTCTTTGTTAACTTTGATCTTGCATGGTAATAGCATGCCTCCTCCATTTGCTCGTAGCTGGCGCTATCCATACTCAAAGAATATAAGAAACAATAGGAGATTTAAGGTATGATTTGTTTTTTTTTTTTTTCCTTCAACTTATCACAGATCTGTGGATCTCTCTATCTTATGATGGGTCGTTTTTGAACCCTCCAATCCTGGTGAATCTAAATAGACAACTCTAATCTACTTCTATTAGGCCTTTCCACCGTAGTTTCTCCTTCCTTTAAGGGTGTAGATCAGTCTGGTTCAGTCGGTTTCTCTTGGCATATATTGTTGATTGGGCCAAAATTGAGACCAACCAATTAACCAGGCCAAGCCTGTGAGTTTAGAGGCAATTTCCCTTCAACCACGACAAAGGTAGAATTATCGACTTCGTATAGTAGGAAACATTAACGACTCCGTACAGTAAGAAGAGTAATAATGATCCTAGATGGGTGTACTTTTCCTTCACCCACGGTGGTAGAAAATGTTCTTCTTAACTTTTTCTTTCTTATCTTTCCTTAACTACTTTCACAATTAATGATATAGATTTCATAATTTTAAGGTTTAAGCAGGTTCAAATTCATTTAAAAAAAAAAAAGGTTTTCTCTGTGTCTCTTCTCTTTAGATTTTATGGAGAAAGGTTCAAGATTTCATAAATTCATGGTTGTGCATAGTCTTCCCTTTTTTTTTTTTTTGTTTGAAAAAATTGCTGGTTTTATGGAGTTTAGAGAGAGTTTAGAGAGAGAGAATTCTAAGGATTTGGGCCATGAATCAGGGTACTTAACTGGTAATTTGGGAAAATTAAAAAGAAAAGAGGAAAAAGATAGACTATTTAAATAAGAAAGAAAGGCAAAATAGTCAATTGAAAAATGTATATGCCCTTTGGAATAGTTCGATGTACAAGGCATTCTCATATGTGAATTGATAAATTGATAAAACTTTTGTAACTATGTCAACTTATATTCTCAGAATGGGGGTTTTTCTTTAGTTGTGTTCTATCCAAGAATTGAAGCATTGGAGAAAAGTTAATTCCATTTGAAAGAGAATAGTTTAAGGTCTTTGTGTATGTGCCATTGTGTCCATATATTTGGCCTTCTTTGAGGGAGAAAAGTTAATTTGTGTTTGTGCCTCATGTATTGAACTATTGCACAAAGTTACAACTGGGAACTGATATAGTTTGGAATGGCAGTGCCCATTTGGAGGTTAAGGCTTTAGGCCTTCTTTAACTTGCTTAGGTTTTCCAGATGTTAGCAACAACTTTCCAGCTGCCACAATAATTAGACTGCATATTTCAGTTGGTTGCGATTATTTTTCAATATTTCAATAAATATTTTTATTGATATACTCTTGGAGCTTTGTTTTTTATATAGCCTTTACTAGAAGTATGTGCTTTAGTGTTCCTTACTGTTGTTTTGTGTTTGAGGCTGGAATAAAATCCTTATAAACCACACACTAGTTTATTTTGGCTTCAAGTCCTTATGGCCAGAGTAAAGCCTTAACTTCCATAAGCAAGGGTAAACTAGGTTGCCAACTTTTCAATCCATGGAGCATAACACTTAACTTTATATTGTTCTGATGTCTTGGTAATACACCTTACTTTCAATGGATACCTTGTCAGATGCATTATTCCTCTACTGACAGATCAACCTATTGCACCAAATTTTTATTTTATTTTTATTAAGATGAAGGATAAGTATCCGACAGGTTTTCTTTGGCATTAATTTATAGCTTTATGGAGGAATCTGAAACCTAATCATGATGCAAGAAAACAATAAACAGAAAGAATAAGCAGTCACATAGATGAATATTGATTTAAGTTGTATGTCTTTTGTCATTACTTTACACCACTTTGGTTTTTTGTTCTTCTAGGCCTTCCCCTTTTCCTTTGAAGCCTTAAGTTGCACCAGATTTCTCCTCACTTTGCCAGGATATATGTGTACAAATATGCATGCATGGATACAAGACGATGGATTTGTAAGTATCTTCTCTTTTGTACTGCAATCCTTTCTTTTGTAATATGAAACCCTCACCATTGCAACTTGTAAGAAGACGTATTGATGTTTCCCATTGCCCTAGGATCATGGCCTGGTAGAATATTCCTCTATTGTTAGTTATCTACTTCAGTTCTATTGTTTACTAAGTTTCTATTAACAACATCTAAAAGAAAGTATAATTTTTTTCCATGTACAAAAAGAATACTTTGGTTGTCCATCTTCTAATTGCAGGTTCAAATTCTCTGTTTCCAGTTTTACTTTGGATATTTTTTCTTTTATTTTAATTTAGGCTTGAATTTTTTATTGTATGTGGACTTCAGAAGATATATGTTTGAATTCTTAAACTCTATTCGATTAAGTGTAACGGCATGGTTACTAGCAAAATAAGCAAGTAGGTTTTTTTTTTTCGCAAATTAATCTTGCTGGTTAATAGTATTCTTCTTTTCCTAATTTTACAAGTATTAAATTTGGGTCTAGCCCAATTTTCTTTTCCTAATTTTACAAGTATTAAATATGGTTCTTTAGCCCAATTGGCTGAGTACTTGGGTGTGAGAAATGACTCATACTTCAAGAGGATGGAGGTTCGAATCCATCAAGTCCCTCATCTATATTTTCATTTTAACTTCAATGATAGTGTCATGGGAAGTGGTATTTCATGATGTAGAGAACCTAGTAGCTTACAAAATTGTGTCTATCTAACTTGTTTAATTTCGACTATAGATTCTTTGTCATTTTATAATTCTTACTGCATATTTTTCTTTAGGATGCCTTTGTTATATACTGTTTGTGCTATGCTATCCTCTATAAAATCTTAGAGCTTCACACACACACTCTCTCTCTCTCTCTCTCTCTCTCTCTCTCTCTCTCTCTCTCTCTCTCTCTCTCTCTCTCTCTCTCTCTTCGAAGTATATAAAACTCAATTCCTGATTGGGTCAAACATTATTGGACCTTATGTGGTCAAATGTTGTGAAATTTTGATTGTTACAATATCTAAAAACAATCGGAGAATTATGTCGTATTAGAACAATAAATATTGTCATCCATAAACAGTTCAAAAGGAAATGGTAAAGAATCTGATTTTTCATTATTTCAAAACATTTATGGAAGGCTTAAAATATAAATTTTTCTCTTTCAACCCATAGTTTCCATTTTTTAATTTTAATTTAGCTAATTTCTCTTCTACTAAAATATTTGGACCCATTTTAAGAAAGTAGTCTTCAATGGATACAAAATCTCGATACAAAATTTCTTTTTGCACATATGAGAAAGTCTCATTACCTTATCAACCAAAATAATATGCTCTCCAACATTTAACAGATGCTTACACGTGCATTTGCATGTGCATATTTACTAGTGTATATATATATGAGATGACATTCTATAACTCCATTTCATACATGTAATAAATTCTAGGCAAATCTCTTCCGTATGAGAGGAAGAATCCCTTAAGTTACTTTTTAGGATCCAACCACTACAGGAAAGGGGGCAGCACTTGCACTTAGGTAGAGTATACAATGGCGATAATTTTTTACTGTTGCTGTACACATTATTCAATAGTAGTTAAAAAAAGCATCACTATATTGAAAATTTCAGGAACAGTAATATATTACCGCCACTATATATAAGTAGCCTACAATGGTAATACAATACTACCTCCATTTGTCACTTTGGACTGGTTATTATAAACCACCTATGATTGGTCCAAATTAAAAGTGGAATAGCATTAACTGCAATGGAAGAGAATGTGTAATTATATATTTAAATATAGTAATATTTTACTCCCTCTATTTTGTAAGGAGTTTGCAGCGGCATTAAATTACTAATTAAAAGCGGTAATATTTTAACCACAACTGGAGTGAACTATTTATTATATTTAATGGTGATGCCACATTATCGCCGCTTTTTATGTGAGTATGTAGATCGAAGAGATCATATATATAACCGCCTCTGTTTGGCACTATTTGGCGACGGTTATTATGGACCACCTCCGATTTGTCCTTTTCTCTGAGTCTTTAATCCAAGTAGAATAATGTAAGAAAATGAGCCCATGGTCGTTTTTCTCATAACATGTGCATAAATTATGATTTTCTTTTTAGGAGAAACTAGCTTGAGTGAATTTCATTTGGGCCATTAGTGATGTTAGTAATTAGAATCATCAATCAAAATTAGGTGAGAGATTGATAGAAAACAAGAAAAATTTCAGACGAGGAATGTGTCCAAAATTTGGGGTTTTCATAAATCCTATGCAACATGCACATGATATAATTCTCTGGAGATTATAAGATAAGAGCAGTTAGAACTTAATAGAACAAATCATCATATATAAACCAAGGGTTAAAGAACGCTAACCGGTCGTTGGGCGTGGCATGTACATGCGCCCAGATGTAGCTGCTCGTGAAATGACCGGCGCAACCCTAGTCCTTTCCGCCTTGGTGTGTCAGCCATTTCGTGCACTGCTGTTTCTGGGCATAGGTACATGCCGCTCCCAGAGATCAGTTAGCTTTCCTTTTCCCATAATCCAAATTACATGATAAAAAATTAGAATGAATTTAAAAACAAAAAAAAAACTAAACGCAAAAATATAAATAATAAGAAATATAGTAACAAAAAAATTGAATAAGAAATAAATTAAACATAAAATCAAAATTTATAATAATAAATTACATAACCATCCCATTAACTAACCTTCATCAAATCTACCTGCATGTGCAGCAGCTTGCAATTCTAGATCTCTACTATTAAGTTTCATGGGTTCTTCATTGGTTCAAATTCAAAATTAAAGAAATCAAGTTACTGAAACCTAATAATAAGTTCATGAAAAACTAAGAACTCAATTAACCATAGTTAATAACAGGGTGTACTGGCTCCAAAAACATAATTCAGTCTCCATTGAGTTCTAACCCCATAGCTTAAAACCTTCTGAAATTAAATATTTTCCAAACTTCCAACCTTGCATGTTGAATCTGATTTTCGTTCAACTTAATCTCTTACTGAGTCCCCATTCAATAGCAGTTCCATATCCCCTGACCCATGATATTGCCTAAGCTGTTATGGCTTAGGCTTCTCCTCTAGAGTGACTTCTTTAGAATATGCTAGACTACTCATCTTTTATTCTGTGAATTTTAAATCATCTGCTGTGGTCCTTGCATTAATCCTTGTTTAGTTTTTGTCATGAGTTCATTGTGGAGTTCTTGCACCATCTTTTTATTGCAGAGGAGTTAAGACATGGACAAAACTGACATGACTTCAAGTGCACCCGGCTATAGAGGATTAGAATCCTTTTGGATGGGCAAATGTTGGCTTCTCCTTTTGTTGGGCTTGATTCTGGAATGGGCTCCCTGCTTCCATCTGAGTTCTCTATGGTTCCTAACCTACAGGTCCACGATGGAGATTTAAATCTTGAGGATGATCTTGGGCTTCCTGATGAAGGTGGAAAAAATAGTCCACATCGAATATGAATGGGAAATGTGGGGGATTTATAAGTACTTGGGCACCCTCTCCTTAATGGTTAGCTTTTGAGGATGAGTTCTACTCAAGTCCCTGACATGTCTATCAGGGGTTAAAGCATTGCTCCTGAATATCGAGAGTGGAAGTAGGTAGTGTAGGGCTTGAACTATGGTTGTAGTTAAATTCTGAGTATTGACTAAATGCTGGAGGTCAATGTGACCTACATGTAGGCAACTTGCCGAAGCATGTATACCTTTGTATTGTGGATGTGGTCCCTTGGTAGGCCTGACCTCTTTTGGTTGAAGACGAAGGTGCATACGAACTGTCTCCGATAATTATGTATATAGTGGAAGATCCAGCTCTGGGCAGCAATGTGTATGTTATGAATGCCTACAGTGTGTCAGTAGTTTTATTTGATTGGGGAACACCAAGGGTGAGTTAAGAAGACTGTAGGAAAATTCTGGCTGGTGATATTAACAGGTGTGTTTCAGCTCGGGGCAGCAGTGTGTATGTTATGAATGCCTACAGTGTGTAGGAAAATTTTGAAAGAATTTTTAGACATTGATTTACCCCACCCCCCTCCCATCTCAATGTCAATCTGGGAACAATAGTTGCTACTCTTACATTATCCTTTTTCTTCCATTCTCAGGTTTAATGGTTTATGGAAGATCTTATTCTGCTTGAGCAGTTGACGATGTAATTTGATGTTTTCAAGTTTAAAGCATAGTTAGAAAACTGGGTCTTGACTAGGGCGAGTGGCCCAAGTCGAGTCAAATTTTGAAAAACCTGGTCAAGAGTTGTGTAGACTAGGCCAGGGCAAAAAATGACGAAACTGGATCATAAATGGTCTGAGTTAAATAAGACTCGGTATTTTTACCCGAATCATGACAAAATCGGTGAGTTTAATCGTTTTTAAAAAAAAACATAAAACCAGTTCACTTAGAAACGGAGTTAACTAAATAGTAAATCCATAATCTAAAACAATAAGAAAGCCTCAACTCCTTGACTCCCTTCTCTTGTTCAATGGTATAAACTCAAAATGCATTGATATGTGATTACTTAATTTTTTTTTTTCCCATATTTTCTGTATTTGTATGATTTTTTACTAATTTATATATATTTATTGTATTATAAAATTAAAAAATGTGACTCCTCTTGATTGGAATTGACAAGACCGAGTCACCAAGTTTTTTTAAAAGACGAGTCGAGTCAGAAAACCTGGTTTTTCAATAATGGTTTAAAGTTTAAATTTCCTGTTTTAAGTTTTCATAATATAGAGTTTCACAATTTCAGGTTTGAAGCTTCACCCCACAAACCCCTAACGGTATTTAGAGAAAAAGAAAAGAGAGATTTTGAAAATTGGTGAACATAGAAGAGGAAGAATCCATTAAATAAAAAACTAAAGAAGAATCTAACTATGATTCACCGTTAAATAGAGCTACCAATTTTTTCATGTGGCCACTGTATTAGGCAAAAATATCCTCTCAGGTTCTTGCCCGGTACAGTTTGTCCGGTGCCTCTAATAAGGGGGGGTGGACTCCACCCGGGCAGTGTGTTCAAGTAAGGGGTAAGGTGGTCATTTTTGCCCCCTATGACAGGAACCGGACGAATTGTACCAGGCAGGAACCTGAGAAAATAAAGATCCTTGTATTAGGTACTTGACCGATACACCAAAAGCTCCAGAGTTATTGAAACATGTTAAATCAAGCCCTTTAACCTATCTCATACTAGGTTGGCCCAATCTAGCGAACATACACTAAGTGGGACCCATCACATAATAATATAACACATTGTGAAGAGTACAATCTTTATCCAACACATGGATTTGGGTATCGTCATCGTATCCGTATCAATGGTACTTGACTAATGCCAGCATGGTTTACCATATTGGCCATGGTATCAAGCGTATCGGCCAGATCGGATGTGATGATTTAATAGAGGTTATACATCTACAATGATGGCTTAAAGTATCGGTATCATATCAGGTAAAACATTGGCCTATCCCCAAAAAAAAAAAAAAAAAAATGGTCCAGCCAACTGTATCAGACCCATAGAGACCAATTCCACTGATACATATCAATATCGGTCGACATGGATAATATTACTGATACCGTGATTTAAAACCATAGTCCAACAAGCAATGTGACCGATCCATGTCAAGGTGCCCATGAATCTTGATCCAATAGTAATTACATATTAGAGAAGCCAAGATCAAACTTGACACAAATTTGGCCCGGACCACTCCGGTCAGGCCAGCCCAATCCAGGCTCTTTCCAAGCGAAGTTGGTATAGCGGGTGGAATCATTGCAAACCATGGACTTTAACCAACTGCATCACTAAGCCCAGAAATTAGAAAAAGGGTAGAATGATTTCATCCTTGAAGTCCAAGCAAAGGTGGCTGTTGGGTGATTCTGTCTAATATATATATTAAGGAGCTCATTCCCACTCAACATCCCCCAGATAGCTAAACATTCTTTTGCCAGAGCCCAAAAGCAGGAAAAGGATCTAAAGAGATAATGTTTCAGGTGAAGAAGAGCTTTATCACATTCTTTGCTCTCTTCATTCTCATCCTCACCTCTTCAGTCTCTTCTTATTCTATCCACCCAGGTGATGATGTTGTCCACTCTTCATCGTCTGAGGTAGAAGAGAAAATGGTGAAGTCACAACCAAAATGGTCAAGGAAGCCATGGATGAACCATGGGAACTTTCGTGGTCGAAAGAAACACCTCATTAGTTCATCAGATGAGCCTCCTCCTCAAGTTAGAGAGTTGTCTGTATAGCTTCAGCATCATTGAATGTGGAGGTGGTTTGTGTTATAGAGTTACTACTGTTTGTGTAATTCACCTACCTCATGGGT